>NW_023416295.1:119394454-119999954 GCF_014176215.1 Rousettus aegyptiacus
ATGGCATATTAAAAGCAAAGGTCTTTCTTTCTGTTAACTTTTGGTGTTACAATGTAAAAAGTTTTAGTATTAACTCTTGTAAATAAGATTAGTTTTGATAAAGAAAATGTTCTACAACATAGTATTTACCTCTGAACTCTTTAGCTTACAGTTTTGTAAGGGTTAAACCCTTATCTCTTGGAGTAGTAAGAATTTTTACTATGTACAGACTTTTTAAGTCTTAATTATTTTTCTTTTATCAGATTTATGTCCTGTCTCCAAAGCCTAAGAGAGTGCTTGAAAAATAAGGGTACTTAATAAATATGTGTTTAATTTACCTTAGTGTTGGCTCATAACTAGGATGATTTCACTGGAATGTTTTGAAAGGAGCTCCATATGATTCATCCAGTTTGTTTAAGATCTGACCTTCAAAACAATTATTTCCATGGCTAAAAGTAATACAGATTCTTTATATTAAAAGAAAGGAAAAATAAGAAATAAATATTTTCTTAGGAGCAGACAATTTCTATCCTCTTTCTCCCTACAGAAGGGGAATCTTGAATTATTAGTTTGCTATTTCGGGTCTAGTTCTTTAATTGGAATTATAGTGAATACCCTAAAAAGGTAGTTAGGTATAAAATTTATTATTTAATAGTTTTTCTTTATTGTATTTTAGTTAAAAAAGCAGCATGCCAATTGCCAAAATTATCCAAATATGATAGAAGTTCACGAAGTAAAGAGAGAAGCCTTCCTCATTCATGGTGGGCTCTTTGTCTTGCTGCTTTGGCCCACCTCACACTCCTCAAGTTTCTCAGATGGAAAAATAATTTGACAGTTTGATGTGGCTCCTTTTAGATTTTATTTTTCTGTACTTTCATAAATCCACACAATAGACACGTTTTATTAAATTGGATAATACTATTTATGCTATTTTTAAACTTGAAACTGCTTTGAATTTTGTCTTTCAGTCCTGCCTTACTTGTGGTGTTTGCAGTTGGATCTTTGGGTTTCATTTCAGCATTGACTTTAAACAGATATAAGCATCCCCTTAACCTGTACCTGCTTTTTGGATTTGTGAGTATTTTGACAATATCATTTATTGATATTGACCTTTGCTTTAACATTTATTCCTGAGTTTTAAATTTATTTAATTGAATGCATATATACAGGAGTAGCAGAATTAATGAGTTTTTTAAAAATTCAAAGATTTAAAAAATTACTAAAAATCTCCCAGTCTATAAGAATTTTTAAACTTTGTCAATTTTTTGCTGTCAATATTATGATATAGTGGAAAAAATAATGAATTGGAATCATATGACCTGGCTTTGTCACTGTCTGGTTATGTGACATTTGGCAGGGCATTTAGCCTTTCTGTAGCCAATGTAAAATGAAAATATTAAAGTAGATTATCCCCGTAATACTTTATACCACTAATATTCTGTGATTTTCTTGGGAAAAAAATTATATTGTGGCCTTAATTTCATAGGCCTTAAGTTGAAATCTTTATGATTAACTCCTCGGTGTTATTTTTATCTTATGACTTCATTCTTTTAAAGGACCTTTTTTTCCCCCAACTGATGTGCTTTACTGTCTGTTTCAAAATCATAGTTGGGGGATCTCAGGTTTAAGTCATTTGTTGAGATAGTTGTGACTATTAAAACCCAGACTACTACCTATCAAAACCCAATCTTCGAATATGACCAGAATGCATTGGTAAGGCTAAAGTTACATATTTTTAAAATTATTTTTCTGATTCTCATATCCAATATGATTTGGGTTCTGACCTAAAAATTTGCTTCAGAACATTTCAAACTGATAATATCAAGAATATTTATGGTCAAATAAGATTTAAATGCTAATTATCAGATTAAAACACTTTAAAGAAAGCTTATGAATTCTGATATTTATGTTAATATGATGAAAGAAAAGCTCATGACTTTGGAAGTTTCAGTTATAGGGAAGGTGATTCATTTAAATCTTTGGCTGGTCTGTTTTTCAGGTATCAAAACCCTAAACCCAATTTATCTCAAGTAGCAGCGAATTTATTTTAAAGATATAAGAGTTTAGGAATCTAGCAACCCAACCCAAGGCCTCAAGAAAAGGAACCTCGAGGAAGAGTCTAGAAATGATGCTATTGTAGGGAATTTAATAACAAGAATTTGTGGTCTCTTCACCCTTCTTCCATTACATCTCTTTCTACCTCACAGCTGTCCTAACACAGTTTTCTCCTTTACTATCTTTGTTTTTTATATGGCTCATCGTTGGTCTCATATGGTTCATTAACCTTTTAGCTTTAGCTCCTGCTACTATTGCTTCATTCTTTTGAGTTTAGATTCCTATGTGAGGAAGAATCTGATTGGCACAGCTAATTAACAGATCACGTTGTTGGTTGTTAGCCAATATATGGGTGGGCAGCCCCTCGGTTAGATGCTAACTTCTGTCCCAGTCAGCTGTGTCCTAGGAGAGAAAGAGGAAGTACAAAATGAAACAGCATCATATGGAGTTCCTCTTTAGCTCTACATATTGCCAGTCTCCTTTTAGAAATACTATGATTGATTTCTATGTATGAAAATGGTATGGACCAACTTTTGCCCAGTGGGGAGAAGACCCACTAGAAAAGCATCGAATGCTATGGGCAAGATGGTCACTACTGCTCCAACTATTGATCATGTCCATAACTAAGAATGGTTTAACAAATAAGGAACTATGTAAAATGCATTCCAAATTACTCAGAGACCTCTGATTCTAGATCATTTTGTCCTACTCCACCAAAATAAGAAAGGAGGTGGAGCTTACTTCGCCTTACGAGGCATGTACGTGTGCTTGTGTGCATGAGTGTGTGTACACACATTTAAAAGGGGGCATTTTGTAATAGTATTATTTTCCTAGTCTTTTCTTTTCTCCTGCTTATACTGTTCTTTTTCCTTCAGAAACTTTAGTATGGGGTAGGATTTCTTACCTAAAATCATGTCACAAATATGAAGGATGTAGTATAATCATATTGTTCAGAAAAAATATTTTTGTCATCTTGGGATACCATTTCCCTGACACTACTAACAACATTATAACAAATTTGGCAGTGGCTTTATTGCCTCCACATCTCTGTACAATTTTTAATACCATTTTTGCCCTGGTTCTGATGATTTGTTGATTTCAGGTAGTGGAGGTTTATAGGGAATGCTTCTGCATGATTATGATTATACAGCCACTGCTGTTAGTTACTTCTGGCTTTGCTTTTATGATATGGTCCCTCGGATGGTTGATAAAACTCTAACTAGAGTAAGCATATAAAACAAAATAAAGATATGTAATTAAGAGGAAAGAGAAGCTAGAGCATAAAGCTCAATATCCCTAAATCTTTTATTTAGCGTATGAGTTCAGCTACTTGTGACATGGCTTAAACAATGACAAAGTAACAATGTCTTAAACAATGGTTTATTTCTCTTTCATATCAACGATATGAATGACTAGTGAAGTTGTCAAGGGCCCAGGCACCTGCTATGGCAGACTTTTCTAAAGTGTTGCATGGTATAAGATGCTCACCAACACATCCACATTCCATCCAATTATTTTAAAAACATAAAAAGAGAAAGGGGAGAGCAAGCCTCTTTGCTTTTAGAAGTTGTGCACATCTCTGCTCATATTCTGTTGGCTAGAATATAGTCCTGTGGCCAAATCTAGCTGCAAGGGATACTGAAAAATGTAATGTTTAATCTGAGCAGCTATTTGTCCAGGTAAAAATTCTGTTCTTGGGAAGAAAGAGAGATTGAATATTAGGAAACAGTTTTAAGACTGCCACACCAAAGTACTACCTAAATGTTTAATATTAAATTAATCATTAGTAATTTAATATCAATATTTAATATTCCTATGTTCGTGAGATAGTTGTTTTTATAAATGTGCACATGATATGCAATTTCACTTTTATTCATATTATACAGTGAGAAAAATAATGTTCTGTATTACTTCTATAATCTTCCTGTTACAGATAGAAAAAGTTTAGAGTTTGACTGCCGGGATCACAATTAGAAGCTAAATATTTTCATTCAATACATTGAGATCTCATTTTCATTACAGTGGGCTTATTATTTGTCACATACTGCACAAGGCTGTTGTGAAGCTAAAATGAGATCATGTATATGGAATTACATTGAACTCTTAGAAATTAGAACATGTACATGACACAGTATACGTTTTATGTGCGTTTATGTAATTTTAATTTCTTTTTCTTAGACACTGTTGCAAGCTCTGAGTGTGGCCGTTGTTGGTAAGCCATTATTGTAGATAAGTAGATAAGTATTCTGGGTAAAAAGGTATTTGGAGCTAAAGCTTAATGTCATGGAATGTCATTTTAAAAATATGGCATAGGTTAAAAAATTTCTAAAATATAAGCAAAAATTAAATGTTTATACTTTGCATAGTTCAACTGAGCTTAGAGGAAAAGAATTAGAAAAACAATAGGAATGGACAAAAATATTCTTTTGTGTTTATCCATTTATAAAAATAAGACAACCATAGCTAATCTTTTTCCTAACTTAAAGTGATCATAGAGAAACTGTTACCATATATACGAACTATATTCTTTCATCATAAGCTCACTCTTGAATGGCCTACTTTGAACTGTACTTTATTGTTATTTCCTCATATATTATCAGATTTGCCCCACAAGAAATGAGTAATTTGTTTTGTATTTAGTATTAAGTATGTGTTTGAAAGGAAGAGTCTGTTATAATTACTTGATGTACCCTGTGTAATGCCTCAAGTAAAAAATGCCATGATTTATTAACAATAAAAATTCTGATTGTCTCAAAATGATTAATCTGGGGTATCAAACAGGGTAGCATTAACTGTTACTCTCAATAACAGTAAACTGTTAATATTTATGGCTAATATATTTATCTTGTCCAGTTTTCTCAGTGGTTTTTTAACCTTTCTGTGCCAGTTTTATTGAATCTACGTATTCTTTGGTCATCACTTCTTCCTTTTATAAACAAATTAGAATGTAAGTAAATAATAGTAACTACTAAAATAAACAGGACTGAAATTTCTTAACATAGGATTATGTATTAATATTTACTTATTGTTATCTATTAATGTTACTTACTATTAATGTTATTATCAATTCCATCTCTGCCCTCCCCAGCTCCTACCATTTGTGAGATATGTAGGAGAGATTTATTTCAGGGATATAGGAACTGGAGGTAGAAATACATAGATGGGGTGATCTGAGAACATCACTTTCCTCATTAATTATAATATCGTTTCCATTTAATTTTAAACAAATTACTGACAAGAAGCAAAAGTGATTTCATGTTTTATCTTTTCTGCGTTCACTTTCCTAATCGTGTAACAGCATAAATAAATTCCAATAATGTGGCATTTAGGAATAGAAAGAACTTGGATAATTAGTCCCTCAAAAATTAAAAATTACTTAATGGTTTTGGGTTCAAAGCACTTCTTTTAAAGAGGTTATAACATCATTCTCTTAAAATGTTATAAACAGTTATATTACAATAGCCATAGTCAATCAAGAAGGTTATTCTAAAATTATGGGATAGAATTTGGTATATATTCAATAAAACCCCAGTAATGTGCTCCAAGGTAACACGGATTTGGATAAAAAGCAGATAGTGGTTGATTTTTGTTCTCTGCAGGGTTGGTGAATGTCAGATAACATCGGACAGCCCCAACACTTTTCTTGCCTCATTTCTTTGATTTAACCAAGTGATTGCTAGAATAACTGCATACCATCCACGCTTTCCCAGCCAGCCACAGGACCCAGAATCATCCCTACTGATATCTAAGTCATAGTGGGTAATCACCACAGGTGGTGATAAACTGCAGCTGGAACAGGGATTGGGTGAGAACCGTTCCAGCATATCCCAGAAACTTCTCGCTGGCTGGCTGTGTCATATCTTTCCAGTCATTTCTTTAATTTGATAAAAATGTGACCTCCTTATTTTGTATGAATGAAGATTTTGGAGCCTATTGATTGCATTTTAGGTGTGGTTTTACTGTACCAATCAATAGTGAAGGCTGAATAAGGAATCTTTTCATAATTGTTTTTATTATCAAGTAGTCAGGAGATAATAAAGTATTGAAGCTAAATCCCAGAAAAAGCTTTTTTATATTGTATATGTTCATATGTATTTTTAATCAGTGTTTTTTAATTTTACAGTTACTTTCTATGATGTATATATTATTCTACAAGCTTTTATACTGACTACTGCAGTAATTCTTGGTTTGACTGTATATACTCTGCAATCTAAAAGAGATTTCAGCAAATTTGGAGCAGGGTAAGTTATATATTTGTGGCTATCATAGATATACTTTTAATATTATAGGTAGTTATGATAGAAGTGCTGTACTGTTAGCTTTGGATACTGTCTTTTACAGTGAGTAATGGAAAGTCATCTCTTTGAATTTTGAGGCCAGGCCCTAACCTCCCAGAACATATAATGAGATGGGAAGTGGCTTCTAATCCTTTGTTTCCCCTCTGTATTGAAAGGGAATGAATGCAAAAAAAAAAAAAAAAAAAAAAAAAAAAAAAAAAAAAAAAAAAAATTAGCTTTCTAGAGAGGCTAGGCTTGTATGCTTTATGAATGGTATGGAATTTGCCCAAATCCTTTAGCTCTTTGTCTTAACATAAATGTTACCAAGACCATATCTTTGTGGTGGAAGTGAGGTGTTGGAGATGTCTACATGAACCTTAAAAGTTTTTTGATCTATCTGTATTAACCTATATCTTTCTTCAAACTAATAGGTACATGGAATGATCTTTTTTGTATTAGGATAATGGTACTGTGTTGTCCTTACCTGGTAAGAATGCAGACACTTTTCTAAGTCAAGAAGGCTTTCTGTTGCCACATAATCACCAACCATTTTCTGTTTTTCCCGTTACAACACTAAAAATTTACAAAAGTCTACTCTTGCAGAACTTCCTCCCCACCCCACCCCCCTTTTTTTTTCTTGTAATCCAGATTACCAGAAATCTCTATTGGGATAAAATATAGTTGGTTAGCCAACACTGATAATTGTGCAAGACGCATAAGTGGTTTTATTAGAATGGAGCTTGATTTAAGGAGAGGCAACATTTTTTATACGTTTCCTTGTGGAGAGGGGTGTTTCATACATATTTATGTGGTATGTATGAAGATTTACTCTCTTTTTCTTCCCATCCCAATCTCCAATTGCCTGCCTCTTTCCCATCCATTCTACTAAAGTCTCTAGAATTCCTGTTCTGATAAACAATTTCCTCTATATTTCAGCCTCTTCATCATATGTTCTCTCTTATCAGCTGAAACTTGATTCCTCTCTGAGAATACTTTTCTCTAGCCATTTATTCTTCCACACTCTATGTAGCCTGGGGTGGGTGGGTTACTGTTGAAAACTACTTCAATCCCTTAGTGCTACTTTCATTATTCCTTCAGTATGGTGAAAATTCATTGCTTTAAGGCTTATACTTTCTGGTTATATACTTCCTACCCTTCTTCATTACTGACATTGATTTCCTTTTGGATCAAGTCTCCCTCATTCTTTAAGGACTTTAGCACCAAACTACATGTTAAGCCCATCCATCACCTTGGCCTCTTAATATCTCTGGACCTTTTCTACTTCAGCAACCTTCATTTCCCTGCCATGGCCACAGTGGACCTTGTCATCACTAGGGATTGTTCCATTGTTGAAATTTTAATGCCAACGTCCCACTTTTCTTTCTTCAGTCTTCTATCCTTATAGCTCTCTCATTTCTTTATTCCTACAACACCTATCTACTATGCCTGTTCTTCATCTACTGCTGAAATAAACTGTTTTTCACCTCAGACCTAGGAGTCACATGTCTTCTGTTAACATCCATGAAATTGTGCCAGGCTAACTTCTTCACTTGCAAGTAAGGTAAAATCTCAGATGCTCTACAGTTCTTAATCCTACCTTCCCATACTTCTTGGCACAGAAGCTTTGGAGTTTCTCTAGGGTTTAAGTATGAAAAAGCAAGTCCTGAGTCCCTTTAAATTCTGAAGGATCTATAGTATGAGGTGGCAAGATACTTCATCTAATATAGATATGCTAGATGTATCCAGCAAGAGAACTGAGGGCTGGTTATAATATAAATGTATATTTAATTTCTGACTTAATTCTGTTGTTAAAGAACATTTTTATGATTTCAGTCCTTTTGCATTTATTGAGGTTTTGTGGTATCTTGGTAAATGTTCTTTGTGCACTAGAAGATGTATATTTTGCTAATATTGGATGAGTGTTTAATGTCAATTCGGTCAAATTGGCTGATAGTACTGTTCGAGTCTTCAGTATGCTTATTAATTTTCTGCCTGCTTATTCTAACAATTAATATGAAAATGATGTCGAATTCTCCAACTACAAATGTGAATTGGTATATTTCTCCTGTCAGTTCTATAAGTTTGATTCATGTTTTTTGAAGCTGTAGTTTTAGATGCATAGATTTAGGATTGTCACATCCTTTTAATGACCTCTTTATCATTATGAAGGGATTATCCCTGGTAATGTCCTTGCCCTGAACTATGCTTTGTTAGTGTAGCTACCTTGGCTCTCTTTTGATTTAGTGTGGTGTAGCTTTTTTCCCCCCTTTTTAGTTTATTTGTTTCTTTATTGTTAAAGTAGTTTTCTTGTAGGCAGCATATAGTGGGATCTTGCTTTTTAAAATCCAATCTATTTCTGCTACTAATTGGTATCGTTGGATCATTTACATTTAATGTGATTATTAACATGGTTGAGTTCCCAGCCTTTGTCACTTCCTCACATGTATGCATTGATCAGTACTCAGCTAAAGACTTGAGGGGAACCCTCTGCATGTCATCAGAGCTCTCCTCTTTGGAACTTTGCCCAACAAATTTGAGCCACGTTGGCCTCTTTCAACCTGGAATTCTTATCTCCTCATACTCAAGGATACCGCAAGGGTCCATATGGTTTCCTGTGCCTACACTGTGGCCTGGAAACTCTCTCTACCTGGGTTAGTTGTAGAGCTCATCTCCTTTGTTTCCCTTATCGCAGGAATCACTGTCCTGTGCTGCTTTCTGTCTAGTGTCTGAAAATGATTGTTTCTAATATTTTGTCTGGTTTTTATTTAAGGAGGGAGGATAAATTTGGCCTTTGTACTTACTTGGGGCCTAAAGCAGCAGATATGTATTTAGTCAGCTCATAAAATTATAGCAGTGGTAAATTTATATACATAATTAAGTACTATCATACATCAGAATAAAGTAGAGAGTACTTATATCAATATTTTTGTGTGTTCTAATTGAAAACTTAAATAAAATGTTACTCTTAATGAGTTCATACACCATAAAAACAAATGTTGAATAGATAGCTGTTCTTTTAATTTCTGGATATTCTACAGTATTCATTGTATGTTTATGAATTCTTATATTTCAATTATTCTTTGACAAATATCAGGATGGATTTACTTTTTCAGGAAATATTTGGATGAGTTTACAAAGTTTTTTATAAAGAACAATATTATTTTGTTTTTATAGACTGTTTGCTGTTTTGTGGATTTTGTGCTTGTCAGGAATCTTGAAGGTGAGTTGTTTTAGAATGATAACTTGAAATATAATTCTGGCTATGTCTATATAAATAATCTCAAAAAGCTATAACAGGTATACTCTTATGATAGGACACTTAGTTATAATTATCTGGAACATTTGTGTATGAAATGATAATAAAATTATCTTTCAAAAAAGCAAGGTCTTATGTTAATATTATTTATTGAAAAAAAGATGAACAAATGAGTTAAAATACTTAGAGGGCCTTATTTGTAATTGCTAATCTCCAATTAGCACATGTAATTCTGAAAAAAAAAGTTTTTTTTGAAATTAGTTTATACTTGTAATGCTACTGTTCAAAGTCAAGTGGGTAATTTGAGAGAGGGATAGTCATTGATTCATCCATTCATCCTTTCATCTTACATAAGCAAGGGTAAATTTGCTTTACTTTTTTCTGCTTTTAACATTCCTATTTATAGTAATACAGCATTATTAAATATGTACGTAGTATATGTAACTTAAGAGCAAGTAACTTTATTATTAATACTTCTTTTAAATATAAACTTGTTACTTTAATCTTTTGCCTAGTTATTCTTTTATAATGAGACAGTGGAATTGGTCGTGGCTGCTGGAGGAGCCCTTCTTTTCTGTGGATTCATTGTCTATGACACACACTCACTGATGCATCAGCTGTCACCTGAAGAGTATGTATTAGCTGCCATCAACGTCTACTTGGATATCATCAATCTATTCCTGCACTTGTTACGGTTTTTGGAAGCAGTTAATAAAAAGTGATTAAAAAAAATATAAAACTAATTATAAAAGTGTTCTGGAAAAGTTGCAAAAATTAGACTGGTAACAAATGAGGGAACACTTGAGAGTTTTATTACGCTAATAGTCCCCAAGGAAATAGCACTCTGAATATCTAGGCCCAGAGCTCCCTTGCCACATGCTTATATAGAACTTATTTGACATAGGCTGATTGGCTTTCTGCTTCTGTACCCCCTGCTTGCACAAACGACCAGTGGGTTGACAGTAAAAAGAAGAAAAATAGACTTGTGTATTCAAACTGGATAAAGTATAGGGCTTTAGGGCTTAAAAACCCTGTACCTATCCATTTTGGAGCTGCTTAATTTGCGGTCTGCATACCCCTGGCAGACCCAGCTGGCTGAATAAAGAGTGCGTTTCCTATAACTCACTGATTTCTGGTGGTCCGTGTGTCTATCGAGGGGTTGGCGGCTACAACGCTGGGGGATATAGGCGGTTACATTTATAACTGAACAAGCAAAAGGGAAGATGAATATGGCCTATGCAGGAAGCATATCTACAGAAGCAGAACTAAGAGCTGATAAGCCTTTTGAGTGAAAATTCCTCTTAAAAAGTAGTTAATACAAAATTAAGAAACTCAGTTTTTCCCTATATGTCTCTTAAAAAAGACACTCCATAGATATCCCTTATCCTATCTCCCATGGTCAGTTTCAGTCTGTGATCCAGGAAGAGAGACTTTATGAGACATCAGACAAGACGACACCTCGATTTTGGACTTTCAAGCTTCCAGACTGTGGACCTTTTTGGAGCAACTGGGAACTTAGGTTCTTTTGCTTGTTCCTTCCATCTTTGTGTGGAGCTTTGTATTGAAGTTCCAATCATCTAGGACCTAGACAACATAGGGTCACCATCTGAATCCCTTCCTTGTCTTTACTAAGCGATTATGCAGGTTAGGGGTTCTATGGGAGAGGCCCAAGTGCAGGGGCCTCACTGGCTGGTATCCATAGTGTAGTATGCTTTTGATATGGAGAACCTGCGGCTTCTTGTCAGGTATCAGAGCTATCCCTGTGCCTCCAGTCCCACAGAATCCTTCCAGGTCTCTGAGAGGGCAGAAGCAATGTCTAGTTTGACCCTTAAGCCTCATACTTTCATCAGGGGTTAACACTGGAGACTGAAGATCTTTGTGTACCTGCCATAGCACCTACCACAGAGTACATACTGCATACTGAAATGTATGAATGAGGGAATGAATTAAGGATTTTTAAATATACCAAGCCATTTGTTCTGTTAGAATTGCTTTTATACAAACCGATGAGGAACTTAGGTTAAAATAGTTTTTTTTTATCAGTAATGCAGTTTATGACTCAGTTTTTTAAAGCATTAGTAATAGTGAATTATGGCCTATATATAACACCAAGACATTTTCATAAGTTCTTTTCCTCTTTTCTGATACCAAGTATCTATTCAAAAGCCTTGGCCTGGTATAGTAAGCAAGATGCAGTCAATTTGGACAAGTGAAAGTGAGCTTTCTCTAATTTAAAATGCAATGTGAACATGTATTTTGAGGAGAGATGCCTAGATTTTATATGGTTAACCTATAAGACAGAAATTTGCTTGCTCTATAAGAATTTAATTTATTTAAAGAAAGCAAGTCTAAGGAATGCTTTTTTTATAATAATGTTGGCTTTTTCCAGCTTCTGTAAAAACTTGGTATGTTCTGAGTTTAGTAATTTCCATATAATGCAGCATTTCTTAAAAGACATACATTTAAAGAAAAGAGGTACCCACACATTGTTTCAGAAAGACTCTCCTTTACTAGCAACAAGGCAGGAATTTACTAGGCCATCATAACAGACAATTCATTTCTTGTGTTTCAGTATACGTTGTCGCTAAAAAAAACAAAACAAAACAAAACAAAAAAAACACCACTGACAAATTGTACTGTGCTTTGTTTGAAATTATAATGTAAAAATGACACAAGCTACCATGTATTTAGCTCATACTACCTACCTAGGATCAATTTTGTATTACCTTCATTCTATCAACAAGGAAGTCCAGACTTTGAGACTCCCCAATATCACTCACACGGAAGTGTTGGAACCAAAAATACAACACAGATGTATGGTCCCAAAGCCTCTGCTATTAGGAGCTTATGTAAAATAATAAAAAGTACTGTTGTTTGTGACCAATGTGATATTCACCTAAAACAGCTGTCCTAGGCTTAACATTGTGTATGGCACAGGTTAAGTAATTAACCAGGTAAACATTGGTTGAACTGAATTAGTTTGATCATTTTATCCTCTGAACTATCTTTAGGATGGGAAAGGCTTGGTTGGGTTAAGAGCTCTGAGGTATAACTTACATTCGATAAGTTGCACGTACTTTATTAAAGTGTACAATTTAGTAAGTTTTGACAGATGTGTACATCTTTGAGACCATCGCCTGGGATGGGAAAACGTATGGGCTGCAAATAAAGATGATCTCAATTCGGCCATAAGATGATTCAGTCAAAGGAAATCCATTAGTACTGCGTGAAAGTGAGAGCTAAAGGCCGGCTCTAAGCTCCTTACCTGATAAGCAGGGCTCCTGCCAGGTTCACTTCTGGGTTAAAATCTAAGGGCTACTCCAGCCGCGCTCGGGAAACAGGCCTAGCTGGCGCCCCAACCTCGACCGGGATTCTCTTCCGCCTTCTCCAAACCCAACTTTGGAACTTGTCTGGGAGGGGCCAAGCTCCAAGGTCCGCACTCACACCCAAGGCAGGAAGCGCGTCACCACCCAACTCCAGAAGACCCAGCCTCTAGAGGGTTTCCGTGACATTTTGACTCCCGGCGTGCAACGCGCGCCCGCGGGGGTGGCGGAGGAGTGGAGAGGGCTGCCGGGAAGGCGGAAGTATGGGGACTTCCGGTCGCCGTGAGCGTGCGGACTAAGAGGTTGTGAGCATTTTCAGGTGAGTTTATTACGTCTTGTGTTCGGTAAAGCCTAGGACTTTGGACTCAGTTCCGCTTCTTGTAGGCAATTTTGTCTCAAGCCTTATCCTCTCGGCAAGCTTGAGCCCGGCCCAGAGACGAAAGCGTCCCTCAGGAGTTAGGGTGTCTCATAGTCTTGGTGGTGGCACTCGGGCTTCTCGATGCTCTGTGGGAACTGGAATCCTTTGTCGTTCGGACCCTCTCAGGTTAACCTCGGCCTTCATGGTTGTTTACTGCACTCCTTCTGTCCCCGCCGCTTGCAGGGCTTGAGTTGTTGCAAACGGAACGGAGTGAGTTTGTGATTGCTGGCGTCCCCCAAAATATCACTCCACTAGTCATTGATTCAACAAATCTTTATTTAACCTTTACTACGTGCAAAGAGCTGTGTATTGGGGATTCTAACGGTGAACAAGACTTGTTTAAGGCCCTGCCATACGGAGGTCACAGTCTACTGGGGATGACAGAAAATAAGTAATTTCAGACTGCAACACGTATTAAAAGGAATGAAAAGGATAATAGGATGGGGAAAAAGAAGAGGGGCTCTTACGGGGCCAGAGAAGACCTTTTGGAGGTACTTCATGAAGTAAAGGAGCAAGCCTTGAGAAGAGCAGTTCTCAGGCGTAGGAAAGCAAATGTAAAGGTATTAAAGTGAACATAGTTTGGGCTCCCCCCTCCCCCAGTCGTGTCTTAGTGATTCATATATTAGTGATTTTTATAACTGCTTTATTAATGCATAAGTAATACAACAAACTGCATATGTTTAAAATGTGTAATATAAACTTTGACATGTGTATGTATACAAACATAAATCCACCAGCACGATCAAGATGGTATTATAAGTCGTTCCCCAAAGTTTCCTCTTAAACTTTATGATCCCTGTAATCCCTTCCTTCCCACACCTCATCACATCCCCACATTGTCCCTACGATGCCATTGATTGGACTGTTTTCAGATGTAGTTGGCACTTGGAGGTGAGGTGGAGGGTGAGATGAGAATTGAGGAGGCATCAGGTCACAACCTTATAGATCTCGAATATAGGAGGTGGGAAGTCATGAAAGAATTGTAAGAAAGGCAGTCCTGTGCTAAATTTTTAAAAGCTCACAGTAGCCACCTTGTGGAGGACTTAGGGCTGGAACTAAGGGGTGGAGAAAAAGCTAGAGTGGAAATAGACAAGTTTAAAATAGCAAGATTGACTTGTGGATAATGAAGACGGGTGGGTGTCTTTTAGGATTGAGTGAAATCAAGAATAAAATATTTATAAAAGCATTTTGTAATTTGTTGGTTGTTGCATAAATGTAAGGTGATAATACTCTTTGCATTTTGGGGGACATTAAATTTCTGCATCTTGTATGGAAACTCCAGAAACTTTCAGAATTGGCTTGACTTACAATTTGCCAGTGACCACTAGGAGTTTGATTTGGTGTTTTTAATAATTAACAGTCGTTTATGCCATGTTGATCCTCACACGAGTTGCATATGAAGCTATCATATCATGAAAATAGGGGGGAGTTTTACCTTCCATTTGTTCATGTTTTGTAGTGATACCTTCTAATCTGGTTTTCCAAGCTTTTGCCCCCCCCCTTTTTTTTGATAGTAAACATTTAGTTTTGAATATCTTTGTTAACTTTTCAGATAAAATATGGCTAAAAGCTTACGGAGTAAGTGGAAAAGGAAGATGCGTGCTGAAAAGAGAAAAAAGAATGCCCCAAAGGAGCTTAGCAGACTTAAAAGTATTCTTAAAGTAGATAGTGATGTTTTAATGAAAGATGTTCAAGAGATAGCAACTGTGGTGGTTCCCAGAAATTGTGAAGAGAAAACCCAATGTGTGGTGAAAGATGAAAAAGGTAAGTTTATGTGCTTCGTTTAAAGAAAAAAAATTATATCAGGTTCCTTTTGGGACTCTTTTCCCCATTTCGACTCTTTCGGTCATATCCATACATGCTCCTCTACAAGCCTCCTGCCATGCCCACATTATTCTTTGAAGGTTTATAGTGCTAATAGAGATTCTATGCTAAACTATTTTAAAGCCAAGTCATGTGAATAGGCAGTTTGGGGATATTCAGAGTGGGCTTCTGATGCCTGCACAGATAGCCTAAGTGTCTCAGAAATAGTACTAGAGGAGTAGACAAACCTGTACACACTTTCATTGGAAGTTACATAATTTAGTCAGGGACTAGGCAGGATAAAAGGAATCTTTCTTCATTTTGCCCTTTGGAAGATATAGTTCCCATTCTAAGAGTCCTACACCCTGAAAATCAGAGTTTCCTTGTATTTGATTTTGATAGAGTCTAGGGACCTCTATGTCTTAGTCGTAGTCTAAAGTTAGAGGCTATATATAATGCTAGTTTTAGTATGGGAAAAGACTTATTGGTTTTCACATCTCTAATACACCACTTTGGCAACAAACTAAATTAAGCACTCATGATACCTAGGCTCTTAAAATAGAAGTATATTTATGTGGTGTCTAGTGGTCAAGGAAGAGAGCAGCATTCCTCAGCCTTCCAATCCAAGAAGCTTCCCATTCTTCAAAATGATCATTTCTTATTTTCTCTTCCCATTCCATCCCATTCCCACCCCCGATGAATGAAAATTACAAGAAGCTTTTCACTTTACCGTCTTTGAAAAATTGTGGGGATCAATAGAAAAACCCTTATCTTCCCCACTGTCCAAGTCTATAAGAATTTGAATATATAGTCTGTTTTCACTCTTATTAATGATCTCAAAGGCCAATTTCTTCATGTGTGTTCTGAATATTTTTCATTCTCAAGGACTACTCATGCATCTTACTCATCAGTCTGTCTTCTCTGCTGGGTCATTCACAGCAGCATAAATGTGTTCTGGGATGTGTCATTTCAAAAAAAAGAGAAAAATCCCTCCCTTGATCTTACATTTCTCCCAATCTGTCACTTTATTTCAGCTCTCCTTGCAACTTCTTAACACTTGTCTCTGTTTCCTCACGTGTACACACACTACCTGCACCCATTCACTCTTTCGTTATTGAGGTCAAATTCACATAACATGAAGTTTGCCATTTTAAAATGTACAATTCAGTAGCATTTAGTACATTGATGATGATTTCCAACCATCGCCTCTGTTTCCAAAACATTTTCATTACCGTAAAGCGAAACCTCATACTCATGAAGTAGTTTCTCCCTCATCACCCTCTCCCTAGCCTCTGGCAACCACTAATGTGCTTTCTACCTTTTTGAATTTACCTATTCTGGATATTTCATATAAGTGGAATCATATATATGAACTTTTGTGTCTGACTTTTTTCACATAGTGTAGTGTTTTTGAGGTTCATCTACATACAACTTTGTATCAGTACTTCTCTTCTTTTTAAAGCTTAATAATAGCTCATTTTATGTTTAACCACGTATTCATTGGTTAATGGACATTTGATTTGCTTAGACCTTCTGGTTATTTTGAATAGCGCTGCTGTGAACATTTGTGTATGAGATTTTCTTTTCAGTTATTTTGGTTATATATGAGTGGAATTGCTGGGTCATGTAATAAATCTGTTTGCTGTTTACTGTTTTCTATATTAGTCACACCATTTTACGTTCTTCCCGGCAATGTGCAAGGGTTCCAGTTCTTTCACATACTCACTAATACTTGTTATTTCATATTTTTAAAATTATTACCCCATCCTAGTGGGTGTGAAGTGGTGTTTCAATATTGTTGAGCATATGGTTTGTTGGCCATTTGTATATTATCTTTGCAGATAGATCTATTTAAGTCCTTTGTTCCCTTTTAATTGGATTGTCTTTTTGTTGTTGAGTTATGAGGTTTTTTTTTTTTTAATTTCATAACTAATTTTATTGCAGTGAGTTAATCAAAACATTTTTAATGTATACAATCTCAGGTCATATACTCTGGAGACTAGAAACCCATTTACTTTTAAGTCTTGGATTTATCCTTTTCTCTCCTGTTTTCTGTTTCTTTTATTATATTTTCTCAACTTTATCTCCTAGTTCTTGTGTTGAGTTTAGTTTTGCCTTATATTTTTAATTTCCAAAATTTTTTCTTATGGTATTCCTTTATTGTAGGCCCAGGTTCTTAATGGATACATAGTTTCTGTGATATCACTGCTAGTATTCATTACAGTGAGGGTAAGTCATCCCTAATCAGCTTCTTTTAAAATTTTAATCTACTCTGCATTGCTTACTTTCCTCTTGGGTTATCCTCCTCCCTCCCATTCCTTTTATTTTTGTTTGTTTTGGTCCCTTTCTTTCATGTTAGAGACTTCTCCAATGTCTAGTGATCAGTAGTTGTTTAAAAGTGAGGCGTGAAAATGATGGTTGGAAGCTTGCATGGGCAGGCGGCAAGGTGTGGAGGAAGGCTTATCAGCTGTTGGACTTGCAGAATGATTGGATTGGTATTTGGAGATTTTATTGTGGGACATCTCTTATCTCAGAACCTGCTGGTGTTTTCTGTCATTCTCAGAGAGGAATTCCCTCATCTCCTACCTGGGGGAATGTCTGGCTGCCCTCATTTTTGGTGTATTTCAGGAGCTAAATGAGGATGGAACTGATAGTGCTGGAGTCTTCTTATTTAGTAATCTACTGGCTTTTAGTGTGCTTCCTCATTTCTGCCCTCAAGTTCATGTTTTCCCATATTTCTACTTCTTCAGCCCAGTTTCTCAAGCCACAAATCTAGTAGTTATCCTTACCCCCACCCCAGTAGTTATCCTTCCCCCCCACCCCAGGAGTTATCCTTAATCCCTTTTTTCTTTATCTCCCACATCTAAACCATTAACATATCTTGAATATCTACAAAATACATCAGTAATTTATCCATTTTTCTCCTACTTTATGCTTTTACTTTAAATGATCATTGGCTCTTTTTGAACCAAGGTAGTAGCCTTTTTATTTCTTCAGCTCTTGTTACCTTCCAATTCATTTCTAATCTGTCAACCTGTATTATATCTTTAGAATATAAATTAAATTACATCATTTTCATGCATAAAGCACCTCATTGTCTTTCTATGTGCTTACCAGAGTCTACCAGGTCCTATTAATCTGTTTCTGGTACCTCTCTTTAAAAAGTTGCTTACCATACACTAAAGTTTGCTTTATTATTCACCCCTCAACACAGCAAGGTAAACTCCATGAGAGCAAAGAGCTCATTTGGACCACTATATTTCCAGAACTTAGAATAGCCCTAAAATGTTAATTCAACAACTAGTTATTGAATGGCTAGTATATGCAGGCACTCTTTTAGGTACTGTGGAAACAATGATGAGTATCAGACACATGGCCTTCATCTGAATGCGATTTACATTGTATTGGAGGAGACAGAAAGTACACCAGATAAATGGATTAATAAAATATCAGGTAGTAGAGATGATGGAAGAAGACCTTGTATACCCTGATAAGTTCCCAGGGAGGGACATTCTGGGCATGTCCTTCATAATTTATAAGGTTGGTGATGCATGTACCACAGCATGGTTGCACTGAGCTTCCTGCCAAGTCTCCTGTTAGTAAACCCGGATCTCTGTATTATCTGGATAGAAAACTCTGATAGCCGTAGGGTACATCCAGTTAGTTCTTCTCTGTTGTCTGCCCATCTCTGTCATCACAAGCCTGCTGCTTAACTTCTATACCTCTTTCAAGTTCACTTTGTTAGTCATCCCTAATCAGCTTCTAAGCCTTGTCCATTAGATGTGTGAATACACCTCTTATTGGCTCAGCTATCTTATTTAGCTCAAGAAGACACAATCTGAGAAATGTTCTTGTAATTCACATTTGCTCAGAACCATACACTTACCCCTAATGCAGTAACTCAAAGCCATACATCCTGAATGTTTGCTGTTTAACTTTTGCTATTCCAAAGAAGAACAATCATGACAACATTCTTTAGAATGTTTCTGAGTGGTTAAGTAGATAATGTCTCTAGTTCTCACAAATGTCTTTCATGGTTGTAGGAACACATGGCAGCACGTGTGGGATTCCATTGAATGTATTATAAGGGATTTTCAGAGTGTTAGTGCAATCTGCAAATAAGGGATTTTTTTTCTTTCGTTTCAGACCATTTTCAGTTCTGATGTTCTTATTACATTAATGTGCTTTTTAACAGAGTTGTTATCATTTGTGAGTATTAATAGTTTTTTCCATTTTTTATTCAGATGACATGAAAATGGAGACTGATATTAAGAGAAACAAAAAGAGTCTTCTAGACCAGCATGGACAGTACCCCATATGGATGAATCAGAGGCAAAGGAAAAGGCTGAAGGCAAAGCGAGAGAAAGGGAAGGGGAAAAACAAAGCAAAAGCAGTGAAGGCAGCAAAGGGTTTGGCCTGGTAGACTCTTTAAAACTTGAAAAATGCCACGTGGGACAGATCTTTGATTAGAATGTATACACTGATTTCAGCTTCCACTAAATGAAAACTTTGTTTTCGTATTTCAGTTTGGCCTTTTTCTTCAATTCAAACCTAACATAATTCCTCAAATTTATTTTGGAAACTTGAATAAAATATTTTCTTCCATGAATGAAAGCTATACTGATATTTCAATTGGATGCTAACCAATATGCAAGGATTATCAGACATCAAAATTCTATTACATATTAATATGATTGGTCTTTATAAAGAGAAATGATATTGCCAAGTCAAGCTAACTCAGATTTAAAGAAAACTATTATGTTATTTTAAAATATAAGATCAGTGGATCTTATAAGCTGCATGTTTGGAGTTTCGAATTTCTATAAATCAGAATAAAAGGTACTTTGTCTAGATCTTGAACACTTTTTCTTTCATATGTCCTTAAGGTTTTCTAGTAGTAGAAAAGACCATATTTTAAATTTTTAGGTAGAATATTAATATGTACAGATTTATATGTTTCAACTTTTAAGGAAGAACATCATGGGAACTGGTTAAATGTCAGTTTTTATATTATGTAGCAAATGCAACATTTCACAGAGTAAGATTCTCAGAATCAGTTTTTTAGGTGCATTGTGAAAATACATTTTGTGGTCACATCAATTTGGAGGATGCTACAGACTTGAAGATTCACAAAAAGTATTAGTATAGTTTATAGAGATCAAGCAATAAAGAAACCTCTTCAACTTTGACTGTGAAAGTAGTGTTCTGAGGAATAGAGTATACTGTTGGAAATGCTGATATAGTGAAAGGATTTTTGTTAAATCTGTCTTGCTACAGTTTACTAATTTCATTATTATGCTTACTTTAAATTTAGTGTTCACTCTGAAATTCACTGTAATTACATTAGCCATCATTATATGTTCACTGAACAACAAATATTTATTGAGTGTCTACTGTATGCCAGGGACTTTTCCAGGTGCTAGGGACACAGAACAAGTCAAGGTGTCAGCCCTTATGGGTGTCTGTTAAGATGAGGCTGTTAACTTCAGGGGAAAACCAAGTTAAAACTGAGATCTATTAGAATAAGGTCACTTAGTTATCAGGACACAAGTTTTGTGCCAGGCATACTGCTAGTCTGGAACATAGAGATAAATAGGACATGAATCTATAAAACTTAATACCAGTAAAATCTTTAAATTATTTTATGTAAGCCTTTTTTCAGTTTACCTAGTGGTTAATTTACTGTAAAGTTAGTGGTTAATTTTTGTGTGTGTATGTGTGTGTGAGCAGTCATCTGATTTATTAGAAGATAAACAACAAATTTTAAAATGTTACAAAAATATTTTCAGAACATCAAAAAGTATTTAACCATACTCAGCTTATGATAGAAAAAATGGGTGAATGGAATAATAATTCATGCTAGATCACGTTTAATAAACTGGCAACAGAAAGTCGGTTGAAGGAAAGCAGAGGAACTTTGTCTTTTAAGAATTAGAACCAAGGGGCTACATTATCATCTGGCATCCACTCAGTGTTGTACTTATGGTTAGAAATGTACATTATGGGAACTCGAGGATCTTCATGATTCTTCCTTTGAGGTCCTGGTCAATGGTGGTCACGGTGTAACAATACTGAGTTACTAAGCAGTCATCTGCATAGGATCGTTTGTGCATGGTAATCGTTCAAATCGTGGATCCTTGGTAATCATTAGAACCACTCAATACTTCTGCCCCAGTTTCTCAATTTCAGCCATTACACAGCACAGTTATACAAGGAATACATTTGGCATACAGACAGTCCATTGTTGACTGCACTAAGTCCAGTTTGGCTTTATTAGAAATTTGTTAAAATTGGTATCAACCAGAATGTGGTAAGGTAGGCCCAGCTGTGTGTCATATTGGGAAAATAAGCAAGAAGGGCGTTAGGGGACTTCTCTTTCCTTGAGTACACTGGGATTTTTTTTTTTTAAGGTTTTAATCTATCCTTTAAGCCTCTGATCTCTGAGACTAAGCATTTGCTTCATGTTCTCATACATCCTTATTTTTTTTTGCTTTCCCATGTTCATGCTGCATTCTTGTTTCTTTTAGTGGCTAATTTTTAAATACTTAAAATGAGTTTTCTCAAAGAAGCTAATAAAAGATATGAGTTGGAAAATAAATGTTATTCATGGCCTTTTTTGCCTTTTGGTATTGTTATAAACAACAAATACTTTATCAGGAAAAGTAAATATATAAATGTTTATTCACGGAATAAGGTGCTCACATTGTCCAATTAAGGCACTGACAATATCAACCAAAATATACTAGCTAAATTTGTTACCTTTTTTTTTTTTTTTTTTTTAATAGGCATTGTCTACACCAGTGATGTTATACACTTGGAGCTTTTTTAAATTTTGGCAGAATCGTCAGGTATTTTTTAGCTGGATTTTCTTTAAGTCGAGGTCAGAGACCAATGCCAGGGGTATGTTCATATTTTCTGTTGATTCCATTGGTGGTAGCTTTGAGTTTTCATTTAGGGTCTCCCAACGATTATTGGTATATTCACTTAAGTTGGTTCGGTCAGGATTTAACTTAAAAAATCAAAACACTGCTGTCAAAAAACTTACTTGGGAAACATGTTCTCAAGTGTCCTATGGCTTCTGGAAAAGTGGCCTGAAGAGAGATTGTCTTGCATGAGGTTGTGATTGGATCCTCTAAGGCTCTCAGTTTTTGTACTGCACTGCAGGCAAGATTCTTCCCACCTCCAAGTTTTGGTAGGAAATTTAGACTGGCATTCCAAAATGAGCGCAGGGGTATGATTACTTTTTGTTCTATCCCTAGAGATTATAAATTAAGAAGTACAGCAGAATCCTTTAATTTAAATGAATAGCTTATTTTAAAAAATTCCGTTATCCTTGTTAGATTGATGTTTTCCAGGGAATTGCTGTAAAACCACCAGATGGAGCTCAAGCTAAACCCCGAATCATTTTTGGAATTAAGTTGAGCAGGCTGAATCTCATTAAGAAGTGAATGTAACATTTCGTTTTTTTAAGAAATAAAATTTAAAATTAAAACATTTAAGGATAATCAGAAAATGCTTTCATTTATTGGTGGCTTTGTATGTGAGGCCTTGGTCTAAATTATTTAATCCTAAACTCTTCAAAGTATTAACTCATTTGAATCCTATGAGTTTGGTACTAATTATCTCTATTACATAAGGGGAAACTGAGGCATGCAGGCCATATAACTAAAACCAGGAGAGCTGAGATTCAAATTCAGACAGGCTCCAGAGCCTGTAGTCTTACAATGCCGCTCTGCCTCTAAAGGATGTGCAAACTTGCTAAGAGATGCAGGCTCAGGATCAGATAAAGAACAGCTTTCAGTAGAGAAATGATTCTCAAATCTCTGGGCCTACACCAGACTGGAATCCTCTAGGTAGCACTCCTTTCGAATGGGCTGATCCAGTTGCAAAAGTGTAGCCTAAGATCAATGCTGCCCAAGCTGCTAATCAGAGAAATGTGAACTGCAGTTGAAGCTCTAAGGTAGCATCAAGTAAGTAGTGGTTTTGACCACATTTTTTTTTAATGTCACATTGATGTAAGTACATTTTTCCCCACTAGCTCACATGCTGTCTAGAATAAATGTGTAGCAAAATATATTTGCTTATTAGAAAATTTGAGTATTTTCAAAATTTGGATTTATACACCTTGGATATGATTTGTAGGATACAGAGAAAAAAAAAATAACAGTTACCAATGATTTAAATAGCTGGAATGGACTGAGTAATGATGATGAGGGATAGGGATGTGTGGTTTAGACTCATGAAGTGCTAGCCACAAAATAATATAAATGGGAGAAATCTAAAGAGACTTCAAGGAATTCTCAAATTTATAAATATTACAGTCGATATGCAGAAGTTGGGCCATTGACTAAGCTTACCAGCTAAGTGACTAACTTCTGATGGCGCCCGGCAGAGTGATTCAGATTCATGTTAGCACAAAATAGAATTCTTTTTCCTTGTATTTGCCAGCATAAAAAACACCGTGTGGCAGACGTACCAGTTTTACAAAGTGATGTTGCAGAGATGGAGAGTGGGGAGCTGTTAAATACTTGCTTAAGGTCAGGTTTGTGCCTGCTTACAAAAACAAACAAACAAAAAACCCCTAAATTTTACATAGTTGAATGCCCAGGGTCTTCATCCATTTTAGAGCAGGAGAAAATACAATGTGATGTCAAATAAGACTCATTTAGCAGAATAATAGTAATAACAACTGGCATTTAGAGAATGCATACCATGTTAAACACTCCATCTATTATTTCATTTCATCCTTAATGCTGTGGGATCAATACTCATATCTCTATTTTCATATGAGGAAACAGTTTTGAAGAGGTAAGTAAACTTGTCCAAATTCGTGTAACTGTTCAATAGTGAGCACAGCTGTTCCAGAGTATAGAATGAATGCCTCTTATGGGAAGCTTCAGAGAGAGATTTTGATTCAATCTAAGGAATAACCTAACCAGGATGTTGGGAGCACTCCCCTGTTAAGCTAAGGCTGGACAGCCACTTGGTTGGAATGTAGTATAACAGATTTAAACATTGTACAGTGATGCCCTTTTTCTACAGGAGATACAATTCAAGACCTCCAGCTTGAAAGTGGATAGGCTGAACCCTAGATATACTATTTTTTTTCCTGCATCCATACCTATGATAAGTGTCATTTATAAAACAGGCAAAAAGACTAATAATAAAATAGAATCATTAAACAATATGTGTGACTCTTGAACAACGTGGGTTTGAACTGCGAAGGTCCACTTTGATACAGACTTTTTTCAATAAATACAGAGCCCTTCTTATCCCTGGGTTTCATGTCTGCAGATTCAACCAACCAAGGATCAAAAGCAGTATTTTCTGATCCTTATTTGGGGAATTCAGGATGCAGGGGGCCGACTGTACGCATTCCTCTATACCATTTTATATAAGAGACTTGAGCATCCGCAGATTTTTGGTATCGAGGGATGTCCTGGAACCAGTCCTCTTCAGATACCAGTGTAAAACTGTAGTTATGTTTTGGGGAGTCAAAAGTTATATGTGGATTTTTAACTGCCTGAGGTGTGGTGGTCAATGTCCCTAACTTCTGCATTGTTCAAGGGTCAAGTGTATGCTCTAATAAAAGTTATGTGTGTGTGGTCTCTCTCAAAATAACCTTATTATACTGTATATCCAGTGTGGATGTGCTGGACAAAGGGAAATTCATGTTCCAGACAGGATGGAGCAGGACAGTTGGAGATTTCATCATATTACTCAGAATGAATTGTTTATTTCTGGAATTTTTTATTTAATATTTTCGAACTGCAGTTGACCGCAGGTAACGGAAGAAAGTGAAACGTCAGATAAGGGAGGACTACTGTACTTGGGCTTGTGATTGAAAGCTACTAAAGCCTTTTCCAGCCAAGAAATGCCTTGCAGGAAGTTGTCATGTCTGACATGTATTGTACTTGTTTTGCTCTATATATTCTTTTGGCACTACGTGATTGCAGACTTAAGTATCTTTTCGGTGGAAATAACAAAATCTGAAATCTCCTTAATTTTGTTAATATTAAGTCTGGTATTCATTCCACTAAGTTCCACTTTAAAGTATGGAAAAAATGTTATAAACATCTGCTTTAAACAATGAATGAAGTAAAGGCCTCTGCATTTTAATTTAAAGAATGGCATAGTTTTATAATACATTAAGTTTATAATATGCAGAATGTATTTAATTTCCTAAAGCGATGACTTATCTTGGCATTATGCTATCTTATGAAACACTTTCTCACTCTCACATTGTGTCTTTATAGTTTTCAATATCAGCAAAACCTTTAAATAGTCTTAGTTGGGTGTTGTGTGCCATTATACAGTAACTGCTAGTACATATGGTATTTCTGATCCATGTAATAAAGTACATTTGTCATGTATCTCGTGATCTGCATACCTTTCAGCTGTTACTTCATAAATCTGTTCCATCAGAGAACTGCTTTGTGCAGCAATGGTTGAAGCTGCTTTTAATAAACTAATATTTTGTGTTTCATATGTAATCAACAGGGAATATTATAGACTTGTGCCTCTGTGGAGAAACATTCCACTAAACTTCTTTCCTCTTGACAATAATGGGAAGAAAAATAGCTTGGGAAAAACACAGATGTTCGAGAACATGTGTTGTTTGCTCCTAAAAGTCAGCTGAAGATCTTTTGTATTGCTCTAGGTTTTGTTTTTTTTTTTTTCCAATGCTTTAGAGAAGAAACAGTTTGAGATATGTGATGGGGAGAAGACAGAGTTACAAATTTCATTGAGAGACCAACATTGAGTGCTATTTGTCAAAATTCTAAAATGCTTCACCTTGTTCACAAAGTGGTGATATTCTTGAGCTAAGCTGTGGGCAGTTGGCCAAAGACTGGCCATTCCCACGTGCTTCTCTACTCAGACATAAGCATTTTGCTCTTGTTTTAGTTTTTCTTCTGTCCCAAACTTCAAACTAACAGTGTCTTCAAAAAAAAAAAGCACAGGTATTTAATAATTCAGGTAATTCCTTAAGTAATTGCATTGGGGCTATTGTTTTTCTTTAGCTGTTCTCCACAGACTAGGCAATTGGTTATTGATAACTGTATAGGATATTCTTGGAAAATGCTTAAGAAAAGGAAGCTATATGCCTTAGATGAAGTTGGTATGGATGTCCTTTGTAAGTCTATGAATCTTTAAGAAGAGTTGCCATAAAGAGAATGGGAACCAGCTGTTCAAATCTCCACTGAGGAAATGGGTTTTAGCTGTAGCAGAAGGGATTTGGGTTAAATGTAAAGAAGAGCATTCTTGAATGTGAGTGTTATTTAAAGCCAGGTATGGATTGAAAAGAGGCTGCTGAATTGTCTCTGGAAGAGAGAGAGAGTGCTAGAGAAAGAAATGGACGTGGGCAGAGATTGGGAGGGAGGTCCCCACTTATTTGAGATGGTTTAAATGTAATTCTACCCAATGGTTATGAGTCTTCTTCGTTCTCTTTTCTCACACATCTTGGGTTAGAGGTTTAAAAGGTCAGACCTGAAGAGTATACTTTAGTTATTAGAGCTAAAGAGCCAGAGGACTCCTAGGCCTGGAGGTCCTTTTGATATAATTCTTAATTGAAAGGAAATGCTAAAGTGTGACCATTGGATGAGGAAATTGACCCTTGGTTAATTTTCCGCTCTCGTCATTAAAGGCCAGTGTACACACTGAGCTCATCGTGTCAGGGAGGAATTTGACATTGAACAATTTCTGGAATGGCAAACAGTAGGCTGAGACCACTTGGATGCAGGCTTGAAGGGCTGGGGAACGAGTATGGCCATGTCGCTGCTGGGCATGTGTCAACTATATTTTTGACCAGGAAATCTCCAGTAAGACTAAAGGGTTTTAGGTCAAATGTGGCATTTCGAATTCCAGAGAGCACAGACTGAAAATTGGCCCTTTCCTTTTTCTTCCCTCCTGGCTGTCACCACCCTGCCCTGGTCCCCATTTGGCACACTCTTTTGCATCTCTCTTTTCACTGCATTTTTCTAAATCTTTTTCTTTCAGTTGGCTTTTCTTTCACATTATTTTTTGAAAGTTTTTGTTTTAATAAAAAAAAACCCTGTGAGTCAAACATTTTTAAATTACTTCTTAGGGGAAAAAAAGCCCTATATGTTTAGTTATAAGTGCTTTTTATTTATAAATGACCCCCAGCATTTTCTTTGTAGTCTAGTGACAATAGTAGAAACAGGTTTCCTGCTTCTATGCAGTTTCTCTTTATCACTTTGTCTTCTTTCTTCCTTTGCATTCCTCCTCCCACCACCAACACGCACATACACACAAGCCTCTTCTATGTGTGTATTACTTTAATTTCCTACTTGATCTCAAACCATTACCTTTCTTTCATTCTCTACTTCCCCACTTGGCTTTTCCCCTTTCATCTCAGACTTTTCACTCATTCTGTTTTTCTTTCTCTTCCTTTTCACCTTCATTTCCTAACTAGATACATGAATAGAAAATGTGCTTTATAACAGGAGCAGGCAGAAGGGCTGGCCATGTGTTTTTGTAAATAAAGTTTTATTGGAACAGAGACACATACACTTGTTTATGTATTGTCTACAGAATTGAGTAGTTGTGACAGACTATTCTTTGGACTGTAAAACCTAAAATATTATCTGGCCTTTTAAGAAAAAGTTTGCTGCCTCCTGCTTTAAATATTTTCTGTGTTTATGAAGTGAACCTTTTGTTCTTTATTTGGAAATTCAGGTAAGATGGATCTGTTTTATGTCTCTCATCCCTAGTTAATGAAATTAGATTTTATTTTATATTTTCAGGTCCCTCTAAGTTTCTTTTTTTTTTTCTTTCTAAATTTCTTTCTTGAAGGTAGTTGTGTCCAAAAGAAGAAAGGCAATCAAATTCATCCTCATTAATTATCAAAGCAAGGCAGGTTAACACCAGAGGGTTGTTGTTATTGTTGTTGTGTTGTTGTTTTGTGTGTGTGTGTGTGTGTGTGTGTGTGTGTGTGTGTGTGTGTTTAGATGGATTCCCTATCTTCCACCTGTGACTGGGCTGCTCTTAGTTTTTGGATAAAAAAATCATTTCATTGTAAAGCTTTTCAAAAATCTCATAGCTAACTTTTCCTTTAAGTCTATGAACCAGTTTTGCAAATGTTAGATGCCGAAGAAAGAACTCTGTTTTAATTTAATATGGCACCTAGAATACTGACACATATGAAAGCATTCCAATTTACTTTAATTTGGTGGGTGGTCTAGCTGAAAATGTTTTACCCAAATACACTTACAGGTTGGTTTCATTAACATGAAATTAATACAGGCTAAAATAGTTATAGGATTTAAGGCTGTATAGTGCTTTAGAGATCACCTACATTAACCCCGTATTTTTTAACAGATGAGGAAACTGAGGTCTCAATTTTCCCAAGATGTTAAAAGTTCATGACAGAGTCCAGGAGCCCAGGTCTCTACTCTCAGACAAATCTTTAAATCATACTGTGGTGATAACTAGTCACATAAATGATCACATTCTGACTAATGTCAAGATTAATTCTATTCTCTTCCTTTCTATAAAAAGAAGGGCTGCTAAATGAAACTATGGTGTGTGACTAGTGGTCTTTTCTGTAATTCTATTTAGGCTGTGGTTAATAACCAAAACTTTTCTATCAGTGCTGTGCCTCTTTGTTATAGGTGTTATAATATCTTTTAGTTAAAACAAAACAACAAACCCCTTTTTCCTGTGCCCTCCGTGAAAAACTGGATTGGTTGTTTTGTCTTTACTCTCTTCTCTCTCTTTTTTTTTTTTCTATTTTTTTTAACACTCTTCTAATTCACCCTGTGTATTGTTAATTTCTTTTTCTTTTTGTAACTTTTATTTTTTTTGTAAAAGTGAACATGTATTTTGTAGAAAATTAGAAAACCCAGGTAAGTCTAAATGACATACAATCATTCATAATCCAACCCAGAGAGTATGTATATGTACGTATATTTTTATAACTGTCTTAACACTGTATAACTTTATATCCTGCTTTCTTAATTTTATATCATGAGAATTTTTCCCGTGCCACTGAAAATTCTTTAAAAGTGTTATTTGATAAGTTCCCTCTTATTCTGTCTTTTGGGTAAACTATAAATTTTCTTATTTTACTATTTTTGGACATTTAAATTTTTTCCAAAATATTTTTTGCTCTCAAAATATTCTCTGTAATATTAATGACTTTACATGTAAATCCTTATCTGAGTATATGCTTCTAGAAGAATTCTAGAAGAGTATGAACTCCACTCAAAAAGACTCCTGACCATATTGCCAAACTACCTTCCCAAAAGGCTGAAATAGTTAATCCTTCCAGGAGTGTGTGACTGCCCATCTGGGGCACACTTGGAGGGCTGTAAATTAGCCTTTTAAAACATTCCTTTCAATATTTCACTCTCTAGCTAAGAAACTTCTCATAGCCGCAAGATCAAATCTAAACTTCTTAGTGTACACTCTTCCATTTCTTCACTTCCAATTGATTTCTCAGCCACTGCAGTCTGGCATTTGCCCCCATCTGTCTGCCTGGAGCAATTAAGGAAATAGCCCTGATGAACTAAGTGTTAGGAAAAACTAGGTTTCAAATCCCAGCCCTGCCACTTAGTAGTATGTGACCTTGGGCAAGTGACTTAATTTCTCTGAGCTTGTTTCCAAAGCTTTACAATGGAAATAATAAAGCAAACCTTTATTTGTGGGGCTCCTGTGAAATAATATATGTAAAAAATGTTTTAAATCTGTGGAGCACTGTGTAAACATTAGGGGGTATATTATTGAAACTACTCTTGGGGGTAGTGTGGTTGTTATTAGTGCTGTCCACCAAATATTTCTGATTCCCTTTAGGCTCATGATAGATTTTCACTGCCCCTCTTCCCATTGGGGTGTGGCCACGTGACTGACTTTGGCCAATGTGATATGAGAGGAAGTGGCATGTGTATTTGCCTGCGAAATCATTTAAAAGCTAGGCCTTAGCCACCTGCTGTCCTCTCTTCCATGGTGAAGATGGTTGCTCCATGAGCCTGGATCCTGGCGAAAGAACATCCGTATGGAGAAGAATTCCCAGCCAACCAGTGATGGACACGTATCTCGATCAAGAGTTAGACCTTGCCTTTCTAAAGTCCGAGGTTTGGGAGTTGTTTGTTACTGCACTCTAACCGAATAGTACGAGCCTAGACTCAGTCCTTTCTCTGCAGTGTTCAATACTGAAATTCTTGAAATCCTCTTTTCCTTTGACTTGGCGTAGTTAACACTCTTGGTGTTTTTCTCCATCTCTAACAACTTCTTTGTTTCCCTTGCATTCTCTTCCTTCACTTTCAACTGAAATATGGATGGATATTAGATGAGCTTCTGATCCCATCATCTTTTTTTTGTTCTATGCTTACCTTTGCCAGCTTTGTTTACTCTCCTGGCTTTAAATATTATGTTTCTTTAACCCTCTGTGTTCGAAGAAGGTTGGGGATCCTTAGCGTCTACTTTTTTTATGCCTCGAGGGCAGGGGCTCTAGACTGGAACCAGATGGCTCTTGCACTTACCTACCTGTGAGAGACTTAACCTCTCTGTTCCTCTGTTTCTGCATTTATAACATGGGGATAATTGTAGTTCCTACTTCATAGGCGATTGTGAGGATTAAATAAGAAATCACATGTAAAACGCTTCCAGTGCCTACCTGGCACACAGTAGCCCACTCTAAACGGTGGTGGTGGTTTTGTTGGTATATGTCTTCTCGTCTCTCTCCTTCACTCCTCAAGTTCGACTTCCAGTTTCCGATAAGATATGCTTAGAAGTAGAAGCCCCACAATAAGTATTTTGTTGTAGGTCTAACATATCATCGATGTCTAATATCAGGGGTGAAAAATTGTTGCCCTCGCTCTGAAGATACTTTGTACAGTCAATTTGTTTTCTGATTGAAGTATTGCCTTCGGGTGGGTCAGACACACGCTTCTAGGTTCTCTGCTTCCTGTTGTTTTATACACGGTCGCCTGATTGACCTTGGGAGGAGATCTGCCTTCTGCAAACCTTCTCTACCCACACTCACCAATCTCTCCCCTGCATATCCTTGGCCTATCACTGTCAGGGCAACTTGGCTTCCCCTGGCTTTTCCCCTAAGAATACAAAGAATATCTCTCTCTCTCTCTCTCTCTCTCTCTCTCTCTCTCTCTCTCTCATATTTTTTATTATGGTAAAATATACACAACATAAAATTTACTATTTTAACCATTGTTAATTGTACAGTTCAGTGGCATTAAATACATTCACAATGTTCTGCAACCATCACCACTTTTTATTTCTAACTTTATCATCATCTCAAACAGAAACTGTGTACCCATTAAATAGTAACTTCCCAATCCTTCTTCCCCAAGACTTCGGTAACTGTTATTCTATTTTCTGTCTCTATGAATTTGCCTATTTTAAGTATACCTCTCAACAGTGGAATCATACAATATTTGTCCTTCTGTGTCTGGCTTCTTTCACTTAGCATAATGTTACAAGGTTCACCCATGTTACATCATGTGTCCGAATTTCATTCATTTTAATGGTGAATAATATTCTAGTATATAGCTACATCACATTTTGTTTATCCACTTATCTCACAATGGATACTTTGAATTGTTCTGCTGAGAATATCTTGAGGTCCATGGTGCTGGCTCATCCAAATTCTCCATTCTCAGACAACCTTCCCTTCTTGAAACTCCTTCATCTATACCTCTTGTCTGCCTCAAAGTCATACACTGGGTGATGAAAATATTGAGGAAGGGAATTGGGAAGGAATAGAGGAGACTATATGAATGTGATTGAGATAGATTTTAATTCCTTTTGCAAAAAAAAAAATGTATGATTTAAAAAATACTCATGGTTAGAAATTAAAATCATGCAGATTTCACATTTTTTTGGTAGCTAATTTCTTGTTTTTCAATATTTTTTGATTGTTATAAAGAGCTTTTATTTGTTTGGAAAGCTGGTGTTGGAAGATACACAGAGCCCCTCAATGCTGTACTTATGCTGACTTATGACATCTATTATTTTGTTTGGTGATTTAACTTCTGAATTTGTGGGGTGGTAGGCTCATGTCGTTGGCACTGTACTTTAAGTTCTTCCAGGAAGACCGTTCTGTGCTTTGGTATAGCCAGATAAAAAACATACATTTCTTAAAGGGTTTGATGCATATTTGGCACTCCTTTAAACATTTTCTTTTACTTTTTGTTTCTTCCAGCAACATCCAGTGCAATATGCAGACAGCAGGTTTGCTATTGTTTACTGTTTAACGAATTGGTCAGTCTATGGATTGATTACAGCTTTCCAAAGTGCTTACTTCTCTCTCTCTTTTTCTCTTTCTTTCTTTCTTTCTTTCTTTCTTTCTTTCTTTCTTTCTTTCTTTCTTTCTTTCTCTCTCTCTCTCTCTCTCTCTCTCTCTCTCTCTCTCTCTCTCTCTCTCTCCCTCCCTCCCTTTCTCTCTCTCTTTCTTTCACACTAGAATATTTGAAATAGTCATCTTCCCTTATAACCACCAACATTCTAATTAGGATACTTTCAATACTGATCTTGAGCTTTAATACAAATGATCAGTTTCTAGTAGCCCTGAAGACAGAAGAAAAAGTTCAGGAACAAAGAATGAAGTTTCTCCTTGCTAAATTTTCTTTTATTTTTTGCTATGGCCCATGCTAGTTTGCATCCCTGATTTATGTAGTAAAATATTTCAACAATTATTATAGTATCTTAACTCTCTGAGATTTACCAAGGACAACTGAGATCTTAATATTATATTGTATTTTATTTCACAGGTTTGTTTAATAACCTCGATAGTTATTTATATTTGCAATTCTGTTTCCTTTTAAATGTGTTAATAAAATGCATGCATTAAGATTGGCTTGATTCCAGAATCTGATATGGTCATTCTTCAAGAAAGTGATAAAACTTGTGACAATAGGGCACTTGGAGATTTTTGGATGCATCCTAACTATACAAGTGGGGAAACTCTTAGTTCCTTATAGAGTTAAATTAAGGTCAGACCTGGTTTCCGACACGAAGTTCAGATGTATTGGCAGATCCCCATGCTTGCATTTATTATACTGTAATTTGGGGCTTAAAGAGTTATATCCAGTCCATCCCCAACATCTGGATAGTGTTTATAACGATCACATTTGATCCTAATGTAATTTTGTTGGGGAATTCACTAGAATTCCTCTGTTGGCTACATTACAACTGAACATGAGATCTGCTAAAATATTACCCAAAACTAGTGAATATCCATAGAGAATATAAAAATAGATAGATTTCATCCCCCATATCACCCCCTTGCAGCTAACACATCATGTTCATCTATCCGGGCTTCCTTGTCTTCATTGATAAAAATGGGGGCAACACTTTCACAGCAGCCAACATTTGTCAAGGGTTTGGAACCTTGAAAAGCAGAACAGGCACAAAAATCTTTCAAGGATGATTAGTGTACACGTGCAACCACAAAGGCAGTGTCAGATTCAACAGATATGGATGACATGCGCCTGATGGAGACTTTTCCTTTCATTTTCAGTTTGATTTAGATGCTGTCTTTTAGGGTTAGGAAAACATCACTTGGAAAGTCGAGCCAAAGGTTAAAACCACCCTCCCTCCATGAATGGAAGCCCCAAATGAATCAAGCTGAACCTTTAAAGGGCTGTAAAGGGAGCCTGTAACTATGTGAGGGGGAGAAGAGGGGAGGGCATGTGGGAAATTTGGCAATGCAGTTTGAGGAAGATTATTAGCATATTTCGTGTAGCTGCACAGAGCTGTGTACCCTTCCCATGAAATAATTTTAACATTCAAAAAGACGGATGAGAAAAGAAAAAGACAGATAGAGAAGGACAGAGATTATAACTGTCTTTAGAGAGGGAAAATTATTAAATCTGAACAGCATATGCTTTTCTGATATATAGCATATGCAAGTCTATGCAAATTATTTAATAGCAGTGCACTCAGAGTAATTTCCATTTCCTCCCTCTCTTATGATGGGAATATTCCTTTTAATCAGATTAGACGACATCCTCTGCAAACTTTTGGGGTTTCAACTTAATTTACCATGCTAAGTAGTTAGGGTAATTTGAAATAAAGCAATCAGCGGGCTGAAAAGAATGAAGCCAAATCTCATTTCTGTCTTCGAGATGAGGAGCTGGCCGGCTGTGTGAGCCCCTCAGGACTTCCTACCCCTCCTCTCCTCTCCCTGCTCCCCAGCACCCGAGACCTCAGCAGAGTTTCCAATGGCTGGTTGCCTCATTTTGATGGCATCTAGTCAGATCTGTTTCCCATTCACAGAGCTTGCCTGTGATGCTGCATTCCATTCAACCTTTCCTGGCTGTCACAATTTATGGTGCTGCCTCAAGCAATGATGGAAAGATGAATTCACACTCATTAAAAACTTTTTCACCTGGGGAGGTCAAGGACCCTTAAATGGGTCTTTGAAATGTTCTGAAGGGGCCTGCAGATATTCCATTCTACATGCTCTGGGGAAGGGAGCAACATGCAGTATGGTACTACGGATGGGCCAGGACAGTCCTTGCAGGAAACAATTCATGTGGGACACACAACCTGAGAGTGACAGCTACTTATCAATGGTGCCTGTGCTGCAAGAGTAGTGCCAGTCTTTGGCAAAGCTGCGAAACTCATTTTGGGGTGTTGCTCACAGTTGTTGAGAGATTTGCGTTGCACTGTTCCATGGGGCGCCATTGTCTCGTACTCCTGGGGGAATCTGTAAAGTTGGTAGTTACAATTCTCCAGCAGATGGCAGTAAAGGGTCTTGAGGCAAGAGTTACTTCTCAAACTGCATCAAGTTGCAGTTTGGACTAGAGACCGGTTGGCCTCCCCTTTCACTGTCCTCTGTTTTATGGGTGGTGGTGTTTAGGGAAGGGAAAGATTTTAATTGCTTAAACTAATTCCCTGTAAAGTGTTAGCAGATGAGGTTTAAATATCATTTATACTAAGGCTACTAGGGATTTACTAGCCACCAAAATATAAAAGAGAGAAATTTAATGGTGAAATTTTATGTACCAAGACAAGTAGTAAAACTTTCTTTCCCTCTTTTTTTTTTTCAAACCTGCCTTCCCCCACAAAGCAATGCTTCAATGAAGACCGTGGTTTTGAGGCACCAAGATCTGCTCCCTGTTGGTATAAGGAGGTGCTTCTTATCAAAGGTTTGTTTACAAACTTTGGGTGTAACAGATGGAAAAGAACAGGCTTTAATCCATTACTTTTAAAAAATTATTAAGGACATCATATAAACAAAGTAGGCCCCTTCTCCACGCAGGAAGTCTGGCCTGTGTTTTTCTGAGTGCCTACTGTTTTTCCATTCCTTGTTTTCCTTAATCACTGAGGCAAGCACTTAGGGTAGTTATTATTTCTCCCACTTCACGCACAGGAGAATGAATGTTCAGGAAAGTCAAGCGACCCAAAGAAAGTCTCTGAGTTAGCATGTGAGTTCAAATCTTAGCCTGCTGGGCTCCAGTGCCCAACCTCGTTATCAGTAGACTGCACAGTCACATAACTATTAAAAATGGAATAAAGGGAGATGTCTTTCCTCTTATGTTGATTTTTTGTTGACTAGAGAAAACAAATAGGTTTCTATCTTTCCATGCCTCCCCCTACCCTACACTCCCACGGGCAACCATAAAGTTTTTTGTGTATTCTTTCAGAAATATTTTGTGCTTTCATAAATGCATATATGTTTATATATATATTTCCCCCTCATATAAATGATAGCACATTATATATGCTGTCATGTCTTTTTTTCACTTAATAATGTATCTTGGAGGTGAGCGAAATCATTCTTTTTAATAGCCTCAGAGTTGTTTCCATTGTATGTATGTGCCAAAATTTTATTTAGCTGAAATTGATTTATTTAGCTGAAACTGATGAACCTAACAGAGATTATGGTGTCAAACCACTATATTCCTGTCAATGTAGCCAGCCTTAAAAACCTTCTTGATGTCTCAAAATTAGAATAAGCCTATAGCCTCCCAGAATGACTGAGTAGCTGGTACATTTTTTAAAACAATCAACTTGTGTTTTAAATATATATTATCTAAAAATAAATAAATAAAAGAACAAGACAGAAGCAAACTTATAGATACCAAAAGCATGTTGATGGTTGCCAGATGGGAGAGGGTTTTTTGTAGGGGTGGGGGTGGGGTGAAAAAGAGGAAGATGTTAAGAAGTACAAATTGTTAGTTACAAAGCAGTCATGGGGTAGTAAAGAAGAGCATAAGGAATATAGTCGATAATATTGTAATAACTATGTATGGTGTCAGATGAGTACTAGATTTATTGGGATGATCATTTTGTAGGTTATATAAATTTTTAATCACCATGTTGTACATTTGCAACTAATATAACATTGTACATTGATTGTAATTGAAAAATAAAAATATATTAAAAATATTATCACATCTAACATGTGTCCTCCATACACATGTGTGTATGCATGCACGTGTGCACACACATAGACACACACACACACACACCGTTTGAACTAAAAGGTTACTGAAGAAAGACACTAGCATCTAAAGATGTTCAAGAAAAGTTACCAGTACTTACAGGATCCTTATGCCTCTTTTACAATAGTTTAACAATGAAACATAGTCTGTGGTTTGTCTAAATCTTGCCTCTCTGGCTTTGGAGTAGCATGAGATAGATCAATAAGAAACAGTAGGAACAGATTAGCCCTCCAGGAGAGAGAGAGAGAGAAGGAAATAATAATAAAAGATATTATATTTATCTATAATATCTAAAGATAAAGAGGGAAATTCCTTTCTAATTCAGCAAACTTCAGTCTTTGGATAGAAAGAGTTCCTTTGGAACTGATGTGAATGCTGGTCTGCTTTCAATGTCAACACCTTATTAAGATGAATTAGAACTTTAAAAGTGCTTAAAGTTGCCCCAAAAGGTGAAATTTATATCTCATTAACTTTGTATGCTCCCCGGACATTACAGACAGATTGTTGAGAGAGAAAGAGGGTGGGAAGAGGAAGACAGAACAAGAAAACGAGAGAGAACAGCGGTTATTTTTCCAATATCCATCTGCATTTCAGGTCAGGCCCTGTCTAGGAATTTCCAATTGCTGCAATGATATTGTATCGCAACATCTGTGATGATGAGACTTTCATATATTCCACATAGTTTCATTTTTCCTCTATCTTAGGTTTCCTATTCAAATGGAAAATCTACTAAGTAGTTATTAAATATCTATCCAATATTTCCAATATATTACTTTTGTTTCCACATTTGTGCTATTAAGAGAATTTTGCCCTGTTTCCAGACCCCTCCCAACCTATTGCAAACAGCTGTTCGATCTGGAAGTCCAGGGACATGGAGGCTGGCGTCTTGCAGCACCACTGTCTTCCCGTTCCTCCCACGCCATGCAGTAACGCACACCACATCCCGCTCCATCTCTGTGCTCATCTCCTTCTCCATCATCTAAAGCCTGTGATGTAAGCCTCTGGGAAGGTGGGGGCCTCTTGTATGTGCTGGCTGCAAAGGACTTCAGAAATAACGATGCTAAGCATAGGGGCAGAGAATGACCTCTGCTTGACTTAAAGCAGAAGCTGCCAGAATGAAGGAGCTACATGTGACACAGTGAACGAACGGTGTGAGCTGGTTTCTGTAGAGTCATGAAATTTTAGATTTGGAAGAAACCTTAGAGGTCATTTAGTCTAGTGGTTCCTGAGCCTGGTCATGAGCATCGACTGAGAAATATTAAAACACATGCTTGCGTGCATGCGTGCGTGTGTGTGTACACACACATGCACTGGAAGGAATGAATTTACACCACATCATGGAGGTGCAAGAAATGTCACATCATTTATCTAAATCAAACAAAGGGAGTTCTGCCAAGGTAGGGGGGCTCCCTGTCTCTTTGGGTTGTATAGGTGTTCCTGGGGACTTTTGTGCAGTTATAATAGTCAGTGATTGCTGCAATGATATTGTATCACAAGCTCAGTGACTTATAACAATAAATTTATTTCTTATGCTCACAGGTCTGTGAGTTAGATAGGGCAGATCTGCTTAGGATTCAGGTCTTTCATATTTCTTCAACCAGCAGCTACCCAGAATGTGCTCTCATAGAAAATACCAGCAATGAAAGAAATAAAATGAACCATAGACGTCTACTTCAAGTCTCTGCTTCATTCACACCCAGTGAAGTAAGTCATGTGCCCAAGCCCACACTGGGAGGGCGCTACGAAGTTACATGGCACATGGCATGGATGTAGAGTCCAATTACAGATGAGTGAAGAATTGAACCAAAAATCCCTGTCTTCATCTGACTTCTAAGACATTTTTACTCATGGTTTTCTGCCTGCTTCACTGGATATTCCTCCAGTGTTTGTTTTGTGGATCTTTCTCTCCCCAAACATTCAACACTGGAGATTCCGGGGCTCATTCCTTTGCATTCCTCCCCATTTGCTTGTATTCTCTTGTTCATCACCTTGTAGACTTCTGGCTGGAAATACCGAGGACACCCACCTTTCTATCTCTAGCCAGTTCTGAGCTCCAGATGCATATACCCTCTTGGATGCTTAACAAATACCTCAAACTTAGTATGTTGCTTGCAAAACTTCCCATCATTTCTGTCTTTCAGTGATCGAAAAATCTATCTGCCAATCATTCAGGCCAACAACCTCAGAGTCATCACTGAGTCTTCTCTTTCACATCCTTATCCTATCTCTAGGCAAATCCAATTGGTTCTATGTTTAAAATAGAACCAGAATCTTACTACTTCTTTCCAACATCACTGAATATCTCCTTTGTCTCAGTCATGGCCATCTCTCACCTGGACCACTAAGATCGCCTCCTAACAGGTCTCCCTGCTTCTACTTTTGCTGTCTACATTCTATTCAGAGTAATCCTTTTGAAATGTAATTCTCAGCAAGTTACCCTTCTGCTCAAAACCCCATTTCACCCAAACTAAAAGCCCAAATCTTTACGGTGCCCTCCAACACCATATATCATCTATTCTCCACCCTGACTTCTCTGACAGTCATCTCCTACTATTTTCTTTCTCACTTACTCTGCTCCAGCCATTCTGGCCTTCTTATTGTTTCTCGAACACACCGGACATAGTCCTGCTTTAGTGAATTGGTTTTCTCTTTCTCAAATCCTCTTCCTCAAGATATCTGCTTCTTTCAGACATCTGCCCCAGATATGTTTCTCACCTTCCTAGTGGGACCAACCCTGGTCAATACATTTAATAGTGAATCTGATGCTGCTCCCCAATCCTTATGCAGGACTCCTGCTTCCTCTTAATCTGCTCTATTTTTTTTCTTTTTCTTTAATACGTATGATCGTATAACAGTATGTCATTTACTAATTTATTCTGATTATTGTTTAGAGTAGAACAATTTGACAGATGGAGGTAAGGTGCTTTGAGGCAAGGACATGTTTTTTCATATTCACACAAAGTTTCTGCATTTGCTAGCAGTAGCCTTTTACTTGGTACAAATTCATAAATTACTTATAGGATATGCTTCTTTTTCTCATTAGCCATGATAATAAAAGTAAGATTCTTTGGTTTCCAAACAATTGTAAATACAATTATAAATGTGGCCTCTGAAATTTCAAAAATAATTACAAACACAGACACTGAAGTTGCTCAATTAGATATAATCAAGTTGACAAGATTATATAAATTTCTATTTTAAGTTAAATAAAAACACAAAAGCATTGTAGTTTCTCTGGACTTCCCACAATATATCTGTGGACCTTGATTTTGGAAACACTGTCTTGTGGAATGATAATTCCCAAGTAAATTATAAGGCCATCCAAAGTAAGGCTCCAAGCTTGAAGTCTCTAGGATGTTTTGTTATTTGCTCACCTTGTGAACCAAAGCATAAGTCGTGCTATTCACCAACCTTTCCCTCAGCCCCCAATAGATCAAGTTCAAAATATTAGATGAGCAGGTTGAAAAGAGAAAGTAAACTGGTAATTTATTGACCACCTAACAAATGCCAGGTGTTTTTGTATGCACCATCTCATTTACTGTGCCAGTGGAAGTACTGAATTATTTTCCCAATCTTATACAACAAAAAACAAACTCAGGGAAGTTCAGTGACTTGCCTAAGGTCACATAGAAAGTGGTTGGATTTTTAAAAATATTTTTTACTTGACAAGTTTCAAACTTAAAATTTGCAAAAATAGTATAAAGAAAATATATATATATATATATATATATATATATATATATATATATATATATATTTTCTCTTTTTTTTACCCGGAGACCCCACTCAAATTTTGCCAATCTCCCCAGTAAAGAATCTAATCCAAAGACATATGTTATCCTCCATTGTGTCTCTAGTCTCTTTATTCTGGAATAGGTCCTCAGTCATTTTATGACCTTGACATTTTTGAAAGGAACATATTCTTTTCATTGTATCTTATTGAGAGGCATGTGGTATCTTCTTGTCTTGTTATCAGTGATGTTAACTTTGACCTCTTAGTTAAGATTGTGGTGTTAGCCTTGTCTCTCTATTGTAAAGTTATTTCACCTTTGTTATTAATAAATATTTTGCGGGGACATACTTTGAGGCTACATAAAATCTCATTTCTCACTCCACTTTCACCCACTAATTTTAGCATCCATTGATGTTTCTGGCAAGAGTTAATTATCACTATGGTGGTGGCCACTACCGTGGTTTTCTAATTCCATCATTCTTCCTGTATTTATTGGCTGGCTTTCTACTTTAAGGATGAGTTTTCTCTCCTCTTCATTCATTCGTCATTCATTCATTCAAATCAGTGCAGAGTCATGAATTCCTATTTATCAAATGAATTATAATCCATTATTGTTATTATTTATTTTGATGCTCAAATTGTTTCAGATTTGGACAATGGGAGCTCCTTCAAATTGGTCTTGAATCCATATCTTCTGGATCTGGAGTTTCATTATAAGTCTATTTACATTACATTAAATAGAGAAAGTGGAAAAAAATAAATGCAAAATTGGAAAAGCAATGAAGTAGGAATACTGTGTGGCATAGGTTAAGTACTAGGGCTTTGAAATCACCAAAATCTTGGTTAAAATCCTGGCTTTATTTTGTCTTAGTTGAAGGACATTGGGCAAGTTGTGTGCCTTGCTTTGCCTTCATTTACTCATTTGTAAAGTGGAGTCAAGATTTATCTTATAGGTTGTAAGAATTACATGAGATAACGTGCTATATTTAAGAGATGTGCCAAATGCCTGTTACACAATTAGTATGCAATAAGTGGTAGCTGTTGTAAATAATTATGAGTCACACTATTCTCACCTTTAAAATGGGGACAAAAATCCATCTCAGAGAATCATTAAAAAGATTAGATGAAGTAGCATATGTAAAATCATGTAGTACATGTAAGTATTAAAAAGTATAATATTCTCTGAACTTCCACTTCTTCATCTTTATAAAAGCAACACGATCCATGGGCAGATTTGTTGCGATGATTAAATGAAATTACATATGGAGGAGGTGGTGGAAGAGAGAGAGAGAGAGAGAGAGAGAGAGAGAGAGAGAGAGAGAGAGAGAGAGAGAGTGAAACAATGATTATTGCTTACTGCTCTCGGAGTTTGAGTCTCCTTTTTGCTGGATCACTGCTTATTCCTCTGGACCAAAACGAAGGCATACTTATATGTAATTGGTTTGGTCAAGTGCAGTGATTTAGAGATGCACTCACATTCCCTAATCTCATTTTTATCCACTTGCCTCTACCAGGGATTCTAATCAGCCTCCCTGCTGATTTACTTCACTTCCTGTAATAAAAGAGCACTCAGAAGTGACATGAAAGGCAGGCAGGCAGTTAAGAGGGATCAGCACCTCAGCTGAAATAGATACATAAAACTATTTTAATAGTAAAAACAACAGATCAGCATTAATGTTTATAAGTTAATAAGTCCTGCTTTAGTTTAAAATTTCCGTATTCATTTCAAAACCAATAGTATTCAGTAGGTCTGTGGCCAAGCAAGGCGAATGCCAAATTAAGTTTATCTTTCATAACTAAGACTGGTGACATTAGACATTTAGGGTCTCAAAAAATGGGTAACTGGTGCTTAGAAAACCTCACTGAGTGGTTGCCTCAGAGAGTGTGGCTTGATGCCAGCCTACTATTATCCCTTCTCATTCATTCACAATAAATGCAAAGGCATTTCATAATCAAGTGTTGTACAAAAATGAAATACAGTCAGTCCAATGCTTTAAACACAGCTGGGTTGCTCAGTAGCTCAAATAATCCAGCAAGGAATCCAAAAGCCTTTCGTGTTTGGTGTGTGGGGCAGTGTCGTCAACACGGATTTATTTAATTCTCACAACAATATTGGGCGGTAAATACTATTATTATCTCAATTTATGGAGTAGGAAACCGAGGTAAAAAAAGGCTTTAGCAGGGTCAGCAGGCAGTGGCTCAGCGAGGATTCGCACGAAGGCAGCCTGACCCTAGAGTGCAAGCTCGATCCCCCTCTAAATACCAGCGGGATTAGAGTTTTATTATTACTGCTCCTTTTGTTTTTGATACGTCTATTTGATCATGGAGCTGTCGGCTGCGCTGGGAATTCACTTCGAGCTGAGTAATGACATCAGACGCTGAATCACGTTTCCGTCTAGTCTCTGGATGCCTCCGGGGCCGCCTCTGGCTACCCTGTTGTGGGTCCAACAGGGTAGTCCACCATCAGTCTAAGGGCGAGGGTGCTGCTCAAGCATTTTGTTACCGAAAAGCTGACGCTCAGTGCGTATTGGTGTTGTTCCTATGACTTTTTTCCAACAGCGATATCTGGCTGAGTGACTTCGGTTTAGTTATTTAATCTCCCGGTCCTCTCTTTCCCAATCTGTACTCTGAAAGGTTGGACGAGATGTTCTGTAATATTCCTTCTAGCTCCACCTGCTGAGTTTCTACACGGCTGGTAACTATTTATTATCTCTGCTCCTCATCCTCTCCTGGAATCTGTCCCGGTGCCTCCCTTTCTTTGACTCTTTCATTCCCCCATAACAATTTTTTCTCTCTTTATCCTTTCTCGAGTTCTACTCCCTAGTGACCTTCCTCCCTCTCTTCTTTCTTTCCTACCTTCCTTCGATTTCCTTTCTCTGTCCCTTCCACTCTCTTGCTCTGACCCTCTTCATCCATCCCCTCCTGTCTCTCTTCCCTCCATCTTTTTTTAATCTCTCTTTGAATGGTCTCTTCTTTCTCTCTCTTCCTTACTCTTTTTTTCTTTCTTTCACTGAATTCGGGACTCTTTATTTTTCCTTTGCTGTACTGTTTATATACAAACAGACCCTTGAGAAATTAACAGAGGTATTGATCAAAGGACACTCAGAATGGGTGGTATATTTTTTGAAAAAAAGTAGAAATGAACATTTGGGATAGTTTGAAGTTTGAGCATTGAAAATACTTTGTCTTAGTTTCTCTGTGCTGCACAGAAAATCTTATCATCATCGTAACAAATATGATTGAGGTTTGAATTCAATATAAACTGTGTTTCTTGGGTCTGGCATGTTTTGGATGCCCTTCTAGAATGATCCGAGCTCCTAAGCTATATAAAAATAGCACTTACAAATTGGTAGTTTTATTTAGAAAACTCGAAACAAGAGAATGATCCTCAGAAGACCCAGACTAAAAACTATACCTCTGTTAGTACATCAAATTGAAAATTTTCAAATTCTATCAGCTGGATTAGGGCCCTGAATGATATTAACATTTTATCTTGCATTCTTTCTCTGTACCTCATGAATCTGTTTTGTATTCCTTCATTTTTGGTTAAATTATTGAAGATATCTTTTTCTAGAAAGCATCTGTTATAGCTCAGATATCATAGGTAGAAAAACTATTCCTTCCTTCCTTCTCTTCTTTTTCTCCCTCTCTTTCTTTTCTTTCTTTTTTCTTTCTTTCTTTCTTTCTTTCTTTCTTTCTTTCTTTCTTTCTTTCTTTCTTTCTTTCTTTCTTTCTGTAATACATCCTCCTTTTACCTACTGACACATGGGCATTAGTTGGATTTTAGGAGAGTATCTGTAGGGTTCCACAATCCTTCAGGAAATACACTTTTTTTTTTAATGCCCCTTTTCCATGCTAATTGAAGTGAGAATGGCCTTTTAAAATAAAACAATATTTGGGAGAAACTTTATTTTTAAATTAACTCATGCTTATAAAATTTGTTGTTTAAAATTCTTGTTATGGTCTGGGACTATATATACTGTGCGCTCTTGTACACACATAGATCCTTTCAGGGTTTCCATTCTTGTCTCAGGAGGAGAGACTGATTGCTAAAATCACCAATATGCATCCAATATTGTTGCATAATGCATACTGCTGTTTTTAAGGTCTATGTAGATAGATCTGTGTTTGATGTGAAGGGGTGAAGGAATTGTTTTTGATTCCTAATTTCTATCACATTTTTCACACCATCTGTTTTAGAGACCTTAGATAGCTACTGTGTTTTAAAGGGATTTGGTTGATATTTGATTCAAGGGGGACCCTACCATCCTCTCAGAAACTTGGAAAATAATTTCTTCATAGATTTTTTAAAATAAAAAAGAGATTTCTGAAGTCTGATTAGGTGGTCTCCACACAGAGACCTTCAGAACACTCTGATTTGTGCGCAAACCCTTCATCAAAGAATCATGGCTGCTCAGTCCCTGGCTTAATCAACAGGTGCGGTGGCTCTGAGGCCCTCCTATTGTGGCTGATGTGGGCTTTCATTCAAAAGCATCCAGGCCTGAGAGATGCAAACTCAGAGGAACTCCACAGGAGGCTGGAGGATGATACATGGGCTAGTTAGTGATGGGTGGAATACCCAAAAAGGCTTCTTGCACCTGAGACACAGAAAGCATTAAAGGGGAGAACAAATTTAGCTTCTGTAAGACAAATGAAAGTAGAAAATACCATGAAAAGAGCATGTACGCAGTGCAGAGATGAGAAGGAAAAAGACATCGGACCTGCTCTAAAAGACTGACCACAAGAGTGAACTGACACAGAAAGTCACTTGTGAAGGTGAGTCATCTCCTCCTGTACCTGCAGTAACTTCATAACTTCTAAAGGGAAGAACAGGTTCTGTCAACTGTTGTCTTTGCAGAGAGATGATCATTTTAGTACGAACACCCAACGGCTTCTCTCTTTCCTCATCAGCTTCACTCTACTGGGAGTACTTTATGCTCCTGAGATGGTATTTTCATGAGGACATGTGGCCAGATCTGTTTGCTCTTCTCATTCTGATGCTCAGACAGTTAGATGGCAATCTGTGGTTCCTGGTGTGGAGGGTAGCTTAGACTTTGTTTTATTACAAATATTGCTGTTCGAAAATGAGATGCCTCATAATTTGGATGAAATTCAACAATTGAGATGTCCTTTTGGGAAAAAGGACAGCAACACAACTGTATCATCTTAAAATAGGGCCATCATTGGAGCTGTGGACATATGGCAATATGAAGTTTGCTTTGTACTGAAAATATAACTTTACAAATCCAAGTTTCTTAATCAAGACTTATTTAACCATGGCCAGTAGATGGCACCATGAGCATCTGATATCAGATCCCAGGCTGAGAATATTTATCTTCTCAAAGCTCTTCTCAAAATATTAAGCAAAACTTTGACTGAAACACAACTGTATTTGGACAAGCAGATTTATTTTACTTTGGTGCTTTGTTATTAGAAACATGCATATATGTGTGTATATATTTTACTCTTAAACCCTAAAGTTATGGAAAGTATCCTTGATAGTTAGGACGGACTGTAAACTTTTATAGTATTATTGGCAGGCAAATTTTTCAATTTCTTATTTAAGCTAATTTTTTCTTAATATGAGGTTTAGTGGTTATGTGTCATAATATTGCTCAGTAAAACTCAGGAGAATATTTTTCATGACCTAACTGTTCCTGGAAAGGAAACTCATTTATATAGAAAGAAGCAGAAATGAAGGGCAACACGCTGTGTGTATGTTTTTTAAAAAAACAGCATAAATAAATGTTTTTATTTTAATGAATACCTCTATATGAAGAATGCATGCAAGCACATAAAACTTTTGATCATATTAACAAATAGATGGATGTGGTTTAGTATAAGAATGCCGCCCCCATCTCAGATTCTACTTTACCCCCAAACCTTAAGGTTTTAGAGTTGGAAATGACTCTTAGAATCCAGTTGTAGATATAGCATTTAAAAGAGCTGCTGTTCTTTAACAAAACAAGCTATTACCTCAGGTGGAAGTCTGAACAAAACCGGCTATCACTTTATGGATATACTCCTTGCTGGGTAAGCAGTCAAACAAGACACAGTGGAGTACAAACAAAAAGTACAGGGCAGATTGGAGAGTCAAAGACTGAAGTCGAATGCTAAAACTGCATTTGGAAGTAAAGTCAAGGGCCATTTTTCAAAAGTGTGTTGGAGAGAGACACTGAAGTTCCAGAGGCACACATAAGAGGAGAAACGACGGGAACATCCAGGTCTCACGACAAAGGTACACGCACACATGGTGACTATGAGCAAAGGGTACGAGTTCAGTTTCCTGGGTTGATGATTGTTTGCCTGTAATATTATTCCACTTGAAGATGTAAGACCTACCTTCAAGGATGTCTCTTTATCTTTCTGAACGGCACTTTTTTTTGTTCACGTTATCAGACTTATTGATCTCTTTTAAATCACAAATATTGATTAAATCATTAATTCAGAGTTTATTCAATTTCTAGCTTTGGCACAGAGTTATATCTTACATAAAATAAAATAATCAGTCTTTGAGGTAACCTGGGATTGAGGGAGACGAGATGTCTTGTTAATGTCTAGAGTGGGGGAGCTGTGGGAATTTCAATCATTTGGGTTGGGGAAATCCCTCAGCAAGTTGAATGGGAGAGGAGGGCAGGCAGAAACTGCAGGAGGAGAGAAATCCTAGTTAAAGGCACCCAGATCCAAGGTCTGATGTTAGCAGTGATGGAGGTCCCAAGTGTCGCCAGGAGCGCTGGTCTACCTTTGGAAAATGCTTTTGCTTGTGGTATTTAGAAGCCGACTCAAAGGTAGTTGGCTCTAGGAGTCTTTGTGTCACACTTCCCTGAGACAGGCATGTTTTCATGAGCTCAAGACCTTGGCACACAAGAACAAAAATAGTAAAAGGGAGGCAAAGAGCAAAGCCACGTTGACTTCAGTTGAATTCGAAATATGAGGAGAAAGAAATATTAGAGTTTACCAAATGGAAACAGAAACTAGTCTATGGAAAAAGCAGTTTTATTTTCAGTATTCCAAGTAGATATTTCAAATGGCAAACCATAAAAAGTAATATGAAGACCGTCGAATTGCCTGAAACACATGAAAAGGGACCAGGACATTGTTCCAGCAAACAGTTAATCATGAGAGCAATATTGCTTTAGTGTCCACAGGAATGTTTAAGACTTTTAAGGGGAGAAAGTACAGAGAGAAAATACACCTAATTGCTTCTAAATGGCAAAAATGAGCTAAGTCTGATTCTTTCCATTTCACAAGGGAACTAAGGATGTTTGGACATCTGGGAGTTTATTCAGTTCATTCCACAAAGAAGTATTATTGTGTTGTTTTAGTTTTGTTATCAGATCTGGTTTTGAGTTGATGCTCCAACACATGCTAACGAAATTTTAGTAAGATGCTTAACTTTTCTGAGCCTTTTTTGGACAATCAAATCTACTTCAAAGATTAAATAAAAGCATGTTAGTGATGAATGTAGAAATACTACCATTCATATCAATAAATATGAATTGAACATCTACTATATTCTAAACACAACTCATCAATTTAAAATTTACTTTCAAAATTATTTATGCCTAGGTGCTGGTTCAGGACTTTTCTTCAAAGATGGAGGAAGCTAATGTGCAAGGGCTAATTTACAAGCTCCACTGAAGACAGAGCTTATTCTTCCCTCAGCAAAAACAAGGGGAGGAAAAGGGTAATTATTATTTTAAAGAGAAAGAAAAAGAAGAGGTATATTATTGGATTACCCTTGTGTGTTTTCATTGTTAGTTTTTCTAAAAAATTTTTACTGGATTCACTTCTACATTCTGAAATAAAATGTCATACTGACACAGTGGGAACTTTGGCCCAACATTGTATAACGGAGCTGCTCCTTAAAATGACTGTGTATTTGGAGGTTCTACAGAGAACAGATCAATGATCTGGATTTGGCTTTCTACTCTAGTCAACAGAAATAATTCATTGGGAGAGAGACACAGAGAGAGACAGAGACAGAGATGGAGAGACAGAGAGACAGAGAGAGATGGAGAAAAGAAGAATGCACACTGGAGGAAGATAAAGTGCTGCTACTCAACAGAGCAAACTTCATATCTGCATGCATGGAGTTTTTCCTCTCATGTGACCTGGGCTGTGCACTTTCAATAATAGCTAGAATAATAAAATGAATTCTCTTGGCTGCAAGAATTAATCCTGCAGAAATCTGTTAACTTGGTACCATAGTGTGTCCTGCATTTGATACAGATAGTTCCTTGTGTCTGCCTAAAATCATGATTTTGTATAGTTTTACTATTGGTATTCTTAATTTGTAGTATTTCTCTTTGGCTCTTTTTCAAATCTGCTCTGTCACTTTTTATAGTTTCCAGTTCCCCAATGAAATTTCCAGGCATGGTAGAAGTCAGAAGCTCCCGGAGGGGTGAGTGGATGCAAATGATGACCTTTAAGGCCTAAGCTGGGAACTGGTACCTTGTTACTTTAGCCCACATTCAGGTGACAACAGCCAATGTTATGTCCAAGCCCAGCATTGGTAGTATGGGGAGGGAATCTGAAAAATAATATGCCATAAATAGGTGTTCCAATTAACTGTCCGATGCTATGAGGTAGTGGTGATTACAAATTAGCAAGTATTTGGTACAAATTTGGTGATATAAAACCATGCTTCCAATGAATTTGAAACTTAATGAACTTGTTCCTCTAAGTTCTTTGAAAGCCCTACATACTGAGGATAATTGGACATTTAGAACTTTTCCACACCCACTTCTACTTGCTAACAGGTGTCACTAGATAATTATTTCATAAACATTTTTAAAATATTCCATATCTTAATAGACACAACAAATAGTAAGAATGATCTTAATAATATTGAAAAAAATTTTAAATGTAATTCTTTCAATTTAGTTTTTATTTCTGCTATTATAGATTAATATATAAGATCTCACTTTTATTCTCCGACAATTCAAATCTTCTTTTTAGAAAAGTAGATTCTGATTCTTGTGTCATAAATCCTTGATCGTTCTTAGGATATCAGTGACAAATTTTGACTTTTTTCCTACTGCATAGTCATTTCCTCTACATTGTTTTCTTCTTTTTATTTGACTGCATTCCTATATTTTGCATTAGAGGATTTCTCCAAATTCCTGGTGATCCTTATATTCTGCTCGTATTTAATATTTGAACTTTAAAAGCTGATTGGAACTTTGCATATGTGGGAGGGGCTTGGTGTGCAGGAGTCCGTTGGCTGGCTGGATCATTTTGTTGAGGATTTTCCTGTTGGGCTAATCACATGACCTAGAGAAGAATTCCAATCTCTTGCCTGAATATCAGGGTTCTGAAAGCTCGGTGGAAGAAGAAGGCTGAGTGTCTCAACATAAAGAAGGTCACTTTCAACTTAACACTTGTTTTCAACATGATACCTTTTTCTCCAGTCTAGAGATCCTCCATCTTACTCTCTATAGAATTGAACTTCCTGTCTTTGAGAGGTAGTAAAGGACAGTAGACCAACTCCATAGAGTGGGATAAAGGGGTCTGCTGAGGAGTCAAGTCTGTTCTCAAACAGACTTCCAACAGATCCTTCTGTTCTTAGCTCCATCCTCACTTCTACTACTAGAGATGTGGTGCCATTCATATCTGAACAATTTGTAGGTCCCCAGTATAATTCAGGCTGCTTGTCAGCATTCTTAGTTGTTAGCTTAAGAGTTAGCTCTTAAGTCTACAAAATGCATTTCCATTTGTCCATCAGCTTTCTAGCTTCCAAAATGTTGTTTTCTCGCTCATTCTGTTTGTACTTGTGGGTATATGCTTCCAAATATTTTTCTTTATTATTGTTTTAGTTGGATTTTGGGAGACTATTGCCATCTTTTACCAGAAGTCTACTTTATGTTTCTAGATGAAGTTTATTTTACTTTAACCCATAACATGTTTGACTGGTCATGAATTTGCCCTCATTCATTTAGGAGGCTTCTTCTTTCTTGCTATGTTATCAGACGGAAATTCTGGATGTAGTTAGTGACGAAAAGTGGGCACAAGCAGCACTTCATGTATTGTTGCACCTTTTGTTGCCCAGTAAGTTGTCTCTTAAGCCATGATGCTCTGGCCAGGCCTAGAGACGCTTCTCCCAGTAATCCTCCCCTGACCACAGACTCAACATCTCATAGTCACCCCTGCTGTGTAAAGGGATGCTACATCAGCCATTTTGTCCTCTATCTATTCCTTAGTCTCAGGGAAACTCAAGCTCTCCTAAGAGCTCAACTTCATCATCTTTACCTTGAAGGTTGCCCAGTTTAACCTTCAGTGTGCATAATCTATGGAAACTATTGCTTATTCCCCATCCTGAGTGAGGACTGGTGGTAGAAGTGTTGAGGAGTCAGTGATATATCTATAATTGATTAGCCTCAAAAGTCAATATTGATTATTTTTTCTGGGATGGTGATCAGCAAAGATGCTTATACTATGTATTTTTTCCTTAATAAATTGTGTTGTTGTATTCTGCTTGGAATCCCTCAGTCTCCCTTTTCCTGCGGGCTTCTCTTCTCTAGTTTCTCGCTCGTTCCATTGGGGTTTTTATTTACCGAGTGCTCTCCTGTGTCTTACCTGAACCTCAAACATCGACTCTGTATGAAGAAAGACCCTTTGAAGTTGGGGCCATCCGTGGTCCTGGGTGGTTGTAGCCCATTTCTATGATTGGGTCAGAAAATGGATGAGAATATCAATCATTCTGTTGCCAAATGTTAATTTGTCTTTTGTCTTTCATTGCACATTGCCATCCTCTTCATCATAATGGTACCTAATCACTTGCCAGCTTTCACTGCAGCTATGGGTGTGGAGGGTAGAATTAAACCTTTATAGTGATGAGAAATAGAGCAAGTATATTGTTGAGGTCGCATTTGAGGGGCAGCTACTCTGTATATACCCATTCCTGTAGCCTGTTTCTTAGTCCTCCAATCTTATAGACTGCAATCTCACCTTCATAGGTAAAAAACAAGGCTGATGAAAGTTGTGAGTATTGATATTTTAAACCTTCAATACAACTAAATATATATGTTTATTTATCTTGGTAATTCTTAACCGAATGAAGTAAATCACCAAAGAGACTTATTCAAACCACCTCTTTTCTAATTCTATTAACCTCCAAAGGATATGGTCTGCAGGCAGAAAAAGCTCTGCCATAAAATGTCACTGTTGTTAATGAGGTACATTAATGAGGCATTCCTCAGGTATTTTAGGTTAGAAAAGTCTTGACAACCACCAATTGCAAGTGACTCAGTTATTGAGGTTTGAAAGGATAGCGTTCTTTCAGTTTGGAACAACTTGGTTTTAAAACACATAAGTTTTATATATTTAGGTGATCAGAAAACTTCCAATTAAAACAAACTTTCTGTACTCTTCTAAATCGGCAAATTGTAAAATTTACAAACGTTTTACAAATGTTATAAAACTGGATAGAATTCTGTGAAGATTAGTACAATTTTTAGGAAACTATATGACTCTATATCATCAAAATCATAGGACAACAATCTCAATATTGACTAAAATTTTGGAAGTGTTTGCTGAGTGTCAGACCCTGTGCTAAATACTTTACAAGAATTATTCCACATGATCCCCTCAACAACCCTAAGACAATAAATAGCTTTATCCCCATTTTATAGGTAGGAAACAGAATTTCAGAAAGGCTGGGTGACATGTCTTGAGTCACATACTAAGTGACAGAGCTGGGATTGCAACTCAGAGCTATCTGATTTCAAATCTCATGTTTTTAACTCTCATTGTGTACTTTAACTTTTTGTTCCAGTAATTCTACACTAGGAAATGTAACCTAAGGAAGCAATTCTTTAGGAAAAAAGCTACATACACAGATGTTTATTGCAGCGGATTGTATGATAGTAAATATTTAGAAACCACCTACGTTTCTCACAATAGGAGAATGGTTAAGGGAACTATAAAAGATTTGCTCAATGGAATATTATGGAATTAATGAACCAGATCATTAGGTTGTTTTCACAAAAATACAGAAAGATGTTTATAATTACATAAATTTTAAATGTTGAATGAGAAACATTGTTTACCACCAAGATTTCAACAATGAAAATATATAAACATGTAAACACAAGGACCTTAAGTTACATAAAAGAAAATAGTTTTCAGGCATGGAATTATGTCTATTTTTATCCTTGAACTGAAACAATTTATTTTTGAATTAGGCACAAAGAAACAGGTTTTAGTTTTTCTGTCTCAAACAGCAATTCATAAAAATAGCAGAGAAGTAAAATAAACTCTTGGTAATAATTATTGCACAGATCTACTTCTTTGGGAAATATTAAGAATGGGGGATTTCACAATATTGGAAATTATCTAATATTATTACTTATTATTATTAATGCCTATAGCACCTGGTCTTCCTAGGTGGTCTCCCATCCAAGTACTAACCAGGCCTGACCCTGCTTAGCTTCCAAGATTAGACTTTGGGCTTGTTCATGGTGGCATGGCCATAGACCATGGATTTTAGCTCCACTGGGATGTCAACCAGTACCTTCTGTGTGTAAAGCAGACGTGCTAACTGCTACACTATGGAACCATGTCCAAAATCATCTTTTTATATATATATATATCTCCTTCAAGGGGCTTTTGGCTTCTGGAGTAAGGAGAATCCTATCTATGCAGTGGACATATGTTTTGTTTCATTCATTCAACATCTATTCTTTTTTCCTGATATTGGCACCCTAATTTCCTATCTCCATTCTTAATCCACGCAAATTGTGAGGCACTGACTCCATTCTCAGCTTCAGGAATAGACAAGTGACCCAGGCTTAACCAATCAGAACACTGCATTATTTTGGTCCTAGCGAATGCTGCAGGTAGGGATATGGAACTCAAGCAGATCTATAAACCTTACATTCAGAAGTATCACCAAAGCAGCTTTAAGAGAAAAACCTCCCTTTCCACTGAGGTTGTAGAGAAGGTTGGCTGCATGCTTGGAGTATGGGAAGCTGTTTCACCATCATGAGGACAGAGTTTGCATGAGAATGGGGGTAACACTGAAGAAAATAGAGCCAAAAGTAGAGAGAACAAATCTTAATGATATTAGTAGAGTTCCTAGACCTAAATGTGTCTGATGATAGAATATTCTTCACTTTTATGAACCAATTAAATGTTTTTCCTTTCTCTTAAGCTAATTTGAGTGAGTTTCTATCTTTTACATCTAAGAGATTTATACAATTTTATTCATTACTTTTACTTTTAGGAAAAAGGAAGTGCAGAATGATGAGGATGATGAGGAAGGGTAGAGTAGAGGTTTGAGGTTAGGATGTAAACACAAGGGTGGAAAGGTATATTGGGGCCAGATTGTAGAGTGCTTTAAAGGTCCAGCTATGGCTAGAGTATCTAGCATCAAAGGGCCAAAACGATGTCTCTAAGGCTTTGCCTTTCATTCAGGTTTATCGTAAACTAACCCAGTGACCTGGAGTGACTTGGGGTGATTCTTAAACAGTGACAGGGGAAGGAAGGGGTGATTCTTAGCATAGCTGTTAATCTAAGCGAGCTCTTTCACAACTCTCTCTTGGAACCAAAGTTTACCAGGTTGCTAATAGTTTTGGTTTTCTTTGAACCTGCCTTTTATTTGAATCAAATGGTTACTCAGTCTAGGGAGCTGATGTAGTTAGTGATGGCTCTTTGAAAGTCATTTACTTTAGTGCATGCAGACTGAGTTGATCAGGAAGGCTTCTGGAAGAGATCTTGAGAGCCACCAACACAGTACTGCAGACAAAAATTGTTGACCCTGAATTTTGATTCCCAGCCCTGCCAACAGTTGTGTAAGCCTCTACTTTCCTCTAAAAAAGCCCTCCCTGCTTGGAATACATAGAGTGGCTTGTTTTCTCGGTCAGACGCAGACTGAAATGAGCAACACAGCACACTAAACACAAAACTTGGAGTCCAAAGACCTCATCTATTATGGTTATTCCATATCAACTCAAATTGACCTAAATCATTCTTTTTAGAGCAACTTTTGATTTCCCATTTTGTGGATGTAGCTTAATTCACTTAATTATAGTCCCCTCTTGAAAGACACACAGACAGTTTCTCATTTCTAGTTTCTCTCTGTTATAACACCAATGAACATCCTTGTACCTATACTTTGCACACTTGTGTGAGCATGTCTACAGGATAAAGTCCTGGAAAAGAAATTGTTATATCTCAAAATATTTATAGCAGTTCCAACCAGAGTATATGATTTTTACTTTTGTTCTTCAGAAACTATCTGAGATGTGAGATGAATTAATTAATTTGAATTTTACTTTTTCTGTCAGAAACTCTCTGACTTTTTCTAAGAAAGATGTTATTTATATCCAAGACAGAAATAGTAATATTGAGAGTACAAATGTTAAAATCTATTTTTTTTTCCTAGAAGATCCTGCTAGAAACATTAGGGAAAGATTTTCTATATTTTATATTTTAAAATTTCTATTATTTAAGCATAGGTAATTAGGTTTTCAATAAAATAAGTCAGAAAGGCTCTCATCACCATATGTTAGCTGGGAAAACAAAGAGGCCATGAAGCGAGGTCTTCTTGTTTCGTGCCTCCTTTCCTCTGCAATTCCAGGTCTACGTGGGAGGATCATGTTTGTATTTGCGGCCGGATATATATTTGTGTGGGAAACAAGAAATGCTTGGAATATCATTATAAAATTCAGAAGTTTTGTGTTGCTCTGGTATCAACACATGTAGCTTCTGTGATAGAATCCCCGCCCCCGCCTCCCACCTTTTTTAGGGAAGGGCTAACTAACGAATTGCATTACTAGATGAAAACATACCTTAACTCTAGTATCATATTTCCAGTTAGGATGGTAAGGGTTATTTCAGACCTCAATTATGAAGCTAAATTGTAAATTTAATAGTGTTTAATCTATATTGAGTACTCAAATGTAAAGAATGAATGGATGAATTAATTACAGGCTACATGAAACATATCTTTTCATTAAAAACAATTTGTAGCGCCTTGAAGAAATTTTTCACTCTCATTGCCTTTGTGTTTTCGGTTAAAAAGAAAGATATTCTCCCATGATCTAGTTCAGTAAAACTTATAGAATTTTGGAGTTGAACTTTTTCAGAAATACTGAAAGATATGCTACCTGTTATTTTGAATGAAACTTTGTTGCACCTTTATTTTCAAACAGGACAAAGTATCGTTGGCATGGTCAAATCAGTGAGGGAAAAGCCTTGATCTAGTTAGGGACAATCGGATTGAATGGTTTCCTTGCTGTTCACCTCCCCCTCATCCCTGGATCTGGGTCATGGATCACTTTGTTTGGGGAATGGTTTTCTGGTATTGAGATGGGAAGGGATGAGAAGCATTAAAAGTAATGACTACTTGAGGATAAGCCATATGAAGACCCTTATATGGTTCAAGGTGTGAGCTGCTCCTAAAATGGAATTACAAATGAAATTTTAACATGTAAATTTTAACATGCAAACCCAGGATTGATGAGAAATGAACAGAAAAAAAATGTGTGGAAACCGAAAGCAACGACAGTTGGGCTTTACATTTTACAGATTGTTTGACTTTGAGCAATGTGATAATGCCATTCTTACAGGGATGCTAAGAGACTGAAATGAGGTAAGACAAACAGTTCATAATACATAAATCCTAACATCTCCTCCTTCCATCACAATTGAATACTTTTATTCAGGGAAGGAATAGATTTTTATGTACTGATGCCTCTTGCATAAGAATTTGTAGTTAGTAGATCAACAAAACTTAGGTTCAAAGAATCAACCCTCAAGATTATAGAAGTCGTCTTGTATCTAATTTATTTCTTATAATGAATCTTAAGAAAATGTCTCTTACATTTTTAATGCTTCTTATCCATAGAGTGAAAGTGTTGGTATAAGAGGACCTTCCAGCCTACCGGTGACTCTCTAAGAGGAAACTTACAGTGGGTCATGTACGAGTTCTGGTACATAACCATTTTTGGAGGTTATTTTTCCTCCTGGTCTTGAACCTTCTTTGAAGGACCCTTATCCTATGTCACCCACTCTCTCTTTTACTGAAAAAAAAAAAAAATTTAGTCAGATTGTATCTTTGCACTACTCAAAAAGTCCTGAACACAAGGTAGCTGCAAAAAATATATTCCTGGAATTTAGATATAGTAATTTGCCAAACCATTGGGACAAGTTACAATTTATGCCAAAAAAGTAGAAAAACTTGTTGATTTCATTCAATTTAAATACTATCTTATTCATTTCTTTCTCCCCCTGCCCCCTTGGTGTTGGAAGTGAAATATAAAGACTGTGAGGCTAGTAAAACATTGGGCCTTATTTCAAAGGCAAAATACACTGTGGTCTCCTCAAAGTGCAGTAAAGAGCTAAATTCTTACCTGCCTGATGTATAGATGGCACCATTTGCAAAGGAAAAGTCTCCCGGCCCAAGAGCAGCACAAAGTGGAGGGACTAGGACCCCTCCAGATGAACTTTCTTCCTCCTTCTGAATTCTTATGCTATCGCTGTCTCTAAGGGCCTTGCTATTCCTATTCTTTCTTCATCAAATCCCCTGCGGAAGTGGTCCTGCGGAATTACTCACAGCTAAGGTGATCCACTGAGGAAAGTGAGATCTTGGATCTAGGCCCAGCAGTTAAAGAGAAACTCTACTTCCCCCCATACACACTCCGTCTCTATTTGGGTACAGTCCCTTAGCTATAATGCCAAGCTTCTGCTATGGGTCATAGGGACAGGGAGATGAAGGATTGGAAAATTCATCAACACTTGGTAGGGTTGAGTTTGTAATTCTTAACTTACTCCCCTGGATATCCCACGCAGTTAATCAGTCATAGGTGTATGTGCATGCGAAGTGGTGGGAAGTAGAGGAGTTGGGGAGAGGTGGAGCAGGACAGTAATCAAGGCCAGCTACTCACAGAAGTTCAGGATCATGACCCAGAATGAGGGAGTTGAAGAGCATACAGTAATTTGGGGAAATTCATTCATTTGGGGCTTCGGGTCAAGCACCTGGATTATTTTAATTCTCGTAACAACCTTGTGAGATAGGTTGTTACCGTAATTTTGCATAATAAGAAACTGAGGCTTAGAGGTTGAGTACTGGTTTAGGATGATGTAACTAGGAAGTGGTTGAGTCTGGGCGTTTGATCATTATACCTGCACATAATCATCCACTCAAATGCTTCCCACCTGCCCACTCTAAACACTTGCTCAGATGCATGCACCTCTGTTGCCACACCTTAGCACCTCTCAGGGTGCTAAGTAAGCAAGTGTCAGCGAATGCTTCTGTCGCTCCTGCTTTCTTTCTTTTTTTTTTAAAATTAAAGTTATCTGTTGTTAAATTTGATCAATTCATTTTATTCACATCGATCTTGTTTTAAAATAACTGATTGTTAATTACAGTTTTGCTATAATAGATTGTTAATTATAGTATTGTTAATTATAGTTCCACCTTCAGGGGAAACTGGATAAAGATTATATGGGATCTCTGTATTATTTTTATAACTGCATGTAATTCTACAATGATCTCAAAGTAAAAAGTTGTTTTAAAACTGAAAAAGTTTTACTGGAGTGACATTGGTTAGTAAAATCATTTAGATTTCAAGTTTACAATTGAATAATGTATCATCTGTATATTGCATTTTGTGTTCACCACCCAAAGTCAAATCTCCTTCCGTTGCCATATATTTGACTCCCTTTACCCTCTTCTACCTCCCCTGTCCTTCCATTCTCCCTGGTAACCACTAACCTGTTGTCTGTGTCTATGAGTTTTTGGTTGTTTGTCATGTTCATTTGTTGCTTTCAGTTTTATATCTCATATATGAGTGAAATCATATGGTTCTTGGCTTTTTCTGTCTGACTTATTTCCTGCTTTTTTATGTCAACTTTAACCTGATTATGTGGTCAGATTCACCTCCTGCCTAATTTGATTCCATCCCAGAGAGTCAATTTCATGTTGTACTTGCTATCAACTTGTACTCCCTGGTTCCTTAATAATCAAATCCCTACCCAGATCAAACGTTACTTACTATCTCTTCAGTGCACTTCTAGGATGCAGTGCCCTGCTAAGAAAAACCAGAAGCCAGAGTGTTTATTTTTTGTATTTTATTTTGTTTTGGTGTATACCATATCCTTAAAATAATCTCCCATGATCTCTCACTATTGCTCAATATTTTAAAATCCATCTCTCATTGATTCTGTTTTTATCATACACTTTATGGATGGCAGTTTTTCTAAATCTCCTGAAATCCAAATATCTACATTCGATTCCATTCCTACTTTCCTCTGAGATGCTGCACTTTGATTTTCTATTAAAATCTACTCTTGAAGGTCGCCCATGACCTTCTAATCATCAAGTCATCTGCCATTTGTCCATGTCTGAACCCTATGCAGCAGATGGTCTAGCTGACTGCCTCCTGTTTTTGAGAATTCTTCTTTACTACATACATTGTCCCTTGGCACCTGCACTACGAAGATGGAAGCAGTAAGTATATCACCATGTCCTTTTTCCTGGGGACCGGTATTGCATTTTCAACTGCATGTTAGGAATCTTCACCTGAATTCAGCACAAGTTCCTCAACTTAGCATGTGAAAACCTAAATTACTTTCCCATGGAAACCCGGTCCTTTTCCTTATTTACTTGTTTCTACTTAAAAAAAAAAATATCTAGTTTCCAATTTAGAGATCTTGTGTCATATTCCCATGGCAAACTTGTTGAAGCTGAGTGAAATCAGTCTTCGTTTCCTTCCATTCCCCCTCCCCCCACCATTCCTTGGTTAGACCTGCGATTACCTCGATCTGGACTCCAGCCTTCAGTCCTCTAACTGCGCCCCCTCCAAAACATCCCTATCATATCAACATCCTAAAGCATGTTTCATCTTAATATTCCCCATTGAAAACAAAAATATAATCTTCAACAGCCAGCTGTTATGTACTGAGTTAAGTATTAATTTCTCAGTATCCTCCAAATTATATATTTTCAACTAGCCTTTCCTTTTGTTTCCTGCTTCTCCCTTAACTTAGATTCTCTACTTCAAGAAACATTTTTACATAGTTCCACGAAATTTCTCCATGTTTTTCTATTGCCGGGCTTTTGCTGTTAAGGTTATTTCACTGTAAAAAGCTTTCCCCCTGACACTTTGTCCTGTAAAAATGGCATTCTTTCTTCAGGAGCCACCTCAAATGTCACTTTTTCATGAAAATCTTCCCCAAACCTTTCAGTTTGATATCCCCACCCCTTATTTTTATTTATTTATTTTTAAAATAATTTATGCCATACAGTGGGAACTCACCCTTCATGGCAGGTTTGTCTTGTTCATCTTTATATACCCGGCACACATGTTTCAGTTTTTTAATAAACAGTTATTGTGAAGAACTGAGTCAAATGTACTTCGCTCACCACTACTGCAGATATGAAGTATAATGCATGATTCTTCCTCTGATAAATCTTACAGGGAAATATTAATGAAAAAGAGATTCAGAATTAATGAGATATCCATTGAGAGCCTGTGATAGGGCCAAATTAGTGCTCCAGACAGTAAATACTGAGTGAATGCGGTATGAGATGAGTTCTTGGTGGAATGAATTTCATCTGATAATAGACTTGAATTTAGCCTTGGTGAATAGATAAGAGTTGAATTGATGCCCAGAGGTGATGAGAAAAGATATTCTAGACTAGAGCTAGGGAGAAAGGGTGCTTTTTTTTTTTTTGCCTCTCTGTAACTTACAGTCAGTGGTCCTGGTTCTATTCTGCGGGGCAAAAAAGTATGTTTGCATTTTGAATTTCAGTTTCTTCCTTTTGTCCTTCCTTCTGTCCTTCCTTCTTTCCTTCCTTCCTTCTTTCCTTCCTTCCTTCCTTCCTTCCTTCCTTCCTTCCTTCCTTCCTTCCTTCCTTCCTTCTTTCCTTCCCTTACTTTTTGGTTAAATACCTTCAGTTCCTTTAAGCAGATCCCTCATATGACATTATTTCTAGACACTTCATCATTCTGGTGGCCTCTGAAGACATGCCGTACTTAGATGAAGTGCCTCTTTTAAACACATTTCCAGAATTGAACACATTGCCTCAAGTATGATGTTTTCAAGTCGGAGGGCAGTAGGGCTCTAACTGTACCTCTCTTGTCCTGAATTCAGACTTCTGTTAAAGCAGTCTAATAGTACATGGGCTGCTGGCTCTGGACAAATGGAACATTCCTGCCACATTTCATACCATGGGTACTTTTAAGCTGAGGTTCTCCACATGCTTTTATGAACACTGATTAATTAAGCATCACCATACTTTGGTGAGGACTAGGGAATCACTTCTTCCAGCATGGAACTATAGGCTGCGCTTCGTGGAATGCTAACCACCATGCCTAGCAACGCTGTGAGGTGGAGGGCTGAGACTATCGTATTCAATTGAAACTGCAGGGGGAATTTTAGGAAGGCAGAATGTAATTACTTTAGTTGGACTTGGGCCAGAATTCCTGAGTTAACACAACTGCTCTTAGAAAGTCTGCCATAAGATCTCTGGTGACCACAAATGGTTAGGTCTGTGGTTTTAGGTTTCATCCAAAAGGTAAACAGCTCAGTGCAGCACACTGCCCCCAACACCACGCAGGGCATGGATTCACACGGACCCAGAGAGGAGAGGCCACCTACTGAATGAGAAACACCATTTCCTGAAGTACCTACTTGTTCCTGGGAGGTCCCTCATCCTTGTACCAAAGCAGGCCAGCCCTTACTTAGCCAGTCAGAACTGACAGGCTCACAGCACAAAGTGGTATGGCTGCCAGACTAAATTATGTGCTTGTCATTTTTCCCCATGTTGTCCAAGATTCCAGCAACAAAACAGTAGGGAACTCCCCATACACATTTTTTTTTTTTTTTTTTTTTTTGCTCAAAACACATTCGTTTCTCCTCTCTGTAAAGTTCCTGGATCCCACAGTCCAAGTTAAACACAACTGGAATTTCCCTATAAGTCAAAAACAATATTAATTCTGAGCCCACATATTTTTCTTCTTGTAGGGTATGTACACATTTAAACACAGCACATGTTGCAGACAATCTGCAAATGGTAAAAAGCTCTGGAAGAAAAAAACCCAAAAGAGAGAAATGCAAGGGAACATATTTTTAACAAGAGAGCAGAGGAGATTTGGTGGGTGTCTGACCCAGCAGTGAGAATTTTCCTCTGTGGTCTGTTGAAAGAAGAGCAGAGGCTGGCATCATGCCGTGGCCTGACGGTTGGAGGTTTCTGTACCACACAAATCTTCAATGAGGGTAACTTCCCAGTGGGAAGCAAAGAGATTTTTGTAGAATACTAGTGTGGCACACAGCTGAACTCATGTGTCCCTGACTTGGGCTGCACAGGAGACACTGAAGTCCCTGTTTATCTGAAGTCGCGAGATTGCCACAGTCATCTTTTTCAAATTAAAATGGCAACGTAAAGTTTTGTAAATGTTAGTTCTTCTAATTGACGGTGGCTTGTGTAATTAAAATAAAGTCACTAATATTTTCTCTTGTTTTCTTTTTTATCATTGAAAGTTCATTTTTCACTAACTCAGACAAGGTCTTCATTTTTATGAAGACCCATGCTGACCCCTAAAAATCTGATTTTTTTTTTTTTAGTTAATGTTTGCGCCCATCTGGTTTGAATTTAGCATTCTTATGAGTCATTTCACTGTGATAGGAACACTCTGCTATAGAAAACTTCTGTTAATATTTTAACATTTTAAATCAAACACCACATAGAGCATTACCTAAGCCTTCTTGCAATTATGGAAAACCGTGCCCTCTATTTGTTCATGGTTCCTGCCTTCACGTTTATTTTCTTTAAATTGAACATAGTACATGGTAAATAAGTGCATACCCCATATGTGTGTTCAAATACTTTACCATTTGGGGCCAACATATCCTTTTGCAGCTTAAGAGCCTTTTGGAGGCAGCATTTGCCTGAGGAAGGATGAATAACTCTATAGGAAGTTGGATGGTCTTTACTTCTTATGGCTGACACTTAACCCATTTAAAAGAGCTCAATTTATTTTCCGATCAACATTGACTTTATAACTTACATTTTTACTACCCAAATTCCTGATTTTGAAGCTTGAACTCATTTTCCTTTTACTGCTGGGCAACATTTCTCAAGGTAGTCTTTAAGGCGAAATGAAGGAGGAAAAAAATGCCAGGAATCTCTTTAAGAAAATACAGCAGTGTCTCCTCTACCTTCTTAAGCAAATGGATGGTTCCCAGGGAGGCTAGATTTGGTTGTGTACTTAGTCCGTAAATTGAATTTGCACATGGGGTGGACATAATTTAACTTAAAAAAAATAAAAAGAGGATTTTGAAGTATTATTTGTCTATATTAAAAGTGAAGTAAGCATGCCTTAACAAGCCAAGCCATTTTGTCCTTTGTTATCCTTAAAATATTTCATCTTAATTTTAGAAGAAAAAGACCAGTGGTTTAAATCAAGTACTTTGGTAAGGAGCAGGCCATTTTTAAGGTATGTATGAGCTCCACACTTCAATGATACAAATGAACTCCTGTTCTGAATGAATAATAGGGTTTCACTCCCCTGTTCCCCCATTAAAGTTTCTTGAGTTTATTTCCTAATCTGCAGGAATAAAGCTTAACAAAACAGAGCGCCTTACCTGGGCTCTGAGCACCAATTCCTTAAGATAACTTCATTCTAATTCTCATTACATTTTAGTTTACTGATGGCGCTTGGAGAGGTTTAAATCAAAATAGGAAGAATAATAACCGTTGACTCACAGAGGTGGGGCCCAGTTTCTTCGTCTTTGTTCAGGCAAAACATGTGTTGGAGGCTATGAAAGCTTTGCAAAATCCAAATCTGGGGATTTTAGCAGCCACATGCCATAACTGCAGATCCCAGGCTCTGGGCATGACGAATACGTTTGTACTTCCCGTTAGCCATGTTGTTGTGACTGAATATAAAATGTAGTCTTTTTCACACAATTTAATTAGAAGTACCAGATGTGGTGTTGTATGACTGATGTCAAAATACGACACTTTTATGTAAACACTTTAACTTAATCAATCAAGTAAATAGCTTTCACTATTTTAAAGCGTTTCAAATCTGCTTGGTACAAATGCATTATTTTTGTGTTATGCTAAATAGATCATGGCCAGCTGCAGCATTATTAAGAGATTAGGGGAATAAAGTTAGATTTTACTATATTATTTTTCAAGGGCCAGCCTTTACAATTTCCTCCTCTGGGAAAGACGAAAAGAAGACTGGGTTAAAAATCCTTTAATTTTGTGGTGCTGGAGAAAGTTCTCCTTGAAAAAAAAAAAACGCTCTTTTTCCACCTCCATCAAATACTATTATTAAATGTATCTTTGCAGTCCCCAACACTTGTGGAGAAAATTGTTTTTCTCTGGTTCCCTGAATGGTGAGCAGCCCATTGCCGAGGCAGTGTACCTTCACCAGCATATTAAGTGTCCTCGAAGTTTGATACTCCCGGGAGTACAGCCTGGGAACTGAGCGTTCGAAAGCCAAGCCATTAGTTTCCAAGCACTTTTCCTTATCCTGCCTAGTTTGAATTCTTTGTTACGTTCAAATTGCCCGGGTCAGTTTAACTTTATCAGTAAAAGTTGTGCTGCTGCCCAGAGATGTCCCTCTTTGAAAAGCAGAAGCGTAGTGGAAATAGGAAACTAAGTGATGCGAGAAGCTCAAGGTCTCAACTACAAAATGAACTGTAGTTATGTGCTCTGAGAGCTGTGTGAATTTTGTGTGATGTTCACAGAGAGGGTGGCTGAAATGGCACTCAGTGGAAACATTTCGTTTTAAGAAGACACAAAAAAAGAATGGGTATTAGGCTTCTTCAGGATAATAATGGCTCGGCAGGATGACTAAGGGTGTATTTCTGATTGACCTGTTTCTCGCTTGGCCCTGCTTCCTCTAATCCTTTCCCCACTCACCTTTGCATGGGACATTTGTGACAAAAAAAGTAATCATTTTGGAGAGTGGTTGGGAGAAGCACTGTGTACACATAGAAGCTTATGTACATCTGGCTAGTGTTCTAGAATATATACCCCTACTTTGGTGTGTATTTGGAACAGTTCCTTCATGTCGTGTCATTTATACTGTGGTTTACAAGAACACGGTGCTTGCTGTAGTTGGGCAATGTTGAAGTTTGGCTCTATGTCTTGTGGAAACTTGTGGAGAAAAGGGGAACGCAAAATGGAAATGATGATATGACCTTTGAGGTTCTGACTTTTCCTGCTTAAAGAACTATTGACAGAGAGAAGAATTTGATCTATAACAGGTACGAGAATATATGTATATATGTACGTATGTCTCATATATATGATATATATAACTGCATTCAGGTAACACTCATTTATTTTGCTCAATTCAAAACTTTTTTGTTTGTTTAGAACAATGAGATTGCTTTAAGACATAAAACAGAACTTAGGATAAACTTGAACAATACATAATTTGTTCAGAATTCACTTTTAAAAGCTGTGACTGATTCTATGTAGAGAGGTGGTGAGATTAAATCCCCATCTAGCCTCTTGAAAAAATGTTTGAGATTGTTCAAAAGCCCATGCGTGTTAGGAGGCACTTACTCCATTTCTATGCCAAATTCGAACTATTTCCACGAGAGTGGTCTCTAGGGATTCAAAATCAGGAAAACACTGAATAATTTGTGATTGAACTTTCTGATAATTTATAAGTAAAAATTTAGTAACTTTTAGCTCTATGCCACATTTTCCATACCTTTAGGGTACACTCAAACATTTGAAGGCTCTGATCAGACTTTTCCTTGGGTCCCAGGAGAATGGAGGTTCTCTTGCTCCCCGTCTGCATCTCCCTCCATGCTCTCCCTCATGCCTCTGTTACCTGCATTTTATCAAGGGCTACTTACTTTACTGATCCTACTTAGGTTGCAGGCATTACCTGAAGAAAACAATAAGTGAGGAAACCAAATAAACTTGCAAAGAAGAGGTGTGGGTTTTGTCCTTCAAATGGATTGATTTTCTGGACCACACAGCATGAATGCAATCCATTGGTGGGTCTGCTTTTTATGCCACTTAAGCAGGGTGACCTGGTTGCCGTGTGCTTTGAAAAGCTGCAGGAGTCAGGTTGGCATTCATATAGTTTCGCTGTGTGAATCCCTAAGTGCAAGAAACCCTAAAAAGATTTCTTTTTGTTGTTGTCTTCTTCTTTCTCCTCCTCCTCCTCCTCCTCCTCCTCCTCCTCCTCCTCCTCCTCCTCCTCCTCCTCTTCTTCTTCTTCATCTCTGTTTACTTTGACAGATATGTAAGTATAAGTTAATAGTGGGTGGAGGCCTTCAGGGAAGGAAGTGTGCAGGGGAAGAAAATGGAAGAGTGCTGGAGCTCGCTGCCACCTTGTTTTGCTTTGCTGGAAGACCTGAATAAGCATCAGATGAATTTTTTGGAGGAAGTTCTTTTGTAGGTCTCTATCTCTGTCGCTGTCACTGTCTCTGTCTCTGTCCCTCCCTCCCTTCCTTTCCTTTCTCCCTACCCCCCACCCCACCCCCGCTCTCTCTCAGATTCTGCAGGGTGAAATATGGGCCAGAAAGAGCCTGGGGGAGGCAATAGGATCTTCTTGGTAGACTCACAAATTCTTCAGAGGTTCCTCCTAGAGCAAATAGTTCCAAAAAATTTCCTATACCTTGGGCAATGGTGTGATTGTTTAGGGTTTGAATACTTTTCTTGGTCTGTCTTGCAGTATTCTATTTTCTAGTGCTCAGCTTACATAGTGGTTTCTAGAAGAGATCCCTCTATTGCCAACCAATGAAGTGTTAATTATTTAACAATTAAAATGAATACCCATGCTTCGTCCAACTCCTTCCTGCCTCATGGTCCTTATACCTGCTGTCACAGGCCATTCCCTCTGTTTGAAACATGTTTTACCCATTACGCCTACCCCCAACTCCAGCAAAATTCTGTATTTTCTATTCAGGCCTCAGGTTAAACATCATATCAATGAACTCTTCCTTGACTTCTCCAGTTCAGCAAGTACTACCTGTAGATCTCTCATGTATGATGTATCTCTCTTTGATAGTATGTGTTTTGATAGTAATTTGTTAACCAAATTACTGCTGGACTGTAAGATGATTGAGAGCAGGCTGTGTCTGGTTCACCACCAAGTCCCCAGAGCCTGACATACAATAGATGCTCTGGGAATATTTGTAGAATGAATGAATGAACAAATGACTGCTTGGATTACCACCAGATGGTTGCTACTAGAGAAGGAAAGGGCCTGCTACCATTTATTGGAGACCAGTAAACTATTCCACCCACATACATAAAACCGGTAATAATGATAATGGTTATTCAGAACAGTTAAAAGTCAATTTAAGCATATTCATGGTAAATTCAATTTAAAAAAGATAACAAAGGGTAGGGAATATAATGATCATTAAATCTCCCTGCATATGCAATAATGCTTCTTCCCAACAGTATTAAGCAATCCTAGTAATTTTCAAAGTTCTTCAACCTCTTTTTAATGTCCTTTCCCTTCAGTTCTAGTAATAGGTGCATATCTGGCAAGTTCATGTGTTGGGAAACTAGATACTTACTTCAAAATACATTCATTTCACTTTTTCATTCAAATACATACTGAGTATTGATTATGTAAGTCACAATTGCCAATGAGTGACATTAGATAAAATACTTAACCTTTGTGTACCTTAGTTTCCTTAGATATAAAATAGAGTTCTTAGGATTAAACAGGATAATGCCTGTGGTAAAGCTTTTAGCATAGTACCTGGCATACTGTAAGCTTTCACTAATAGGATTATCATCTTTTCATTATGTTGGCCAAGTTTTATTATAAAAATAAATACAGATGAGATAACTGATTTAGAAAGAATATATATTACATGCTCATGAAGTTGAGACTTCTAACAAGTTTAATGTTTTGGAATCATAATTTATGTATCATAAAAAACAGCTACGTAAGAGCTCCAGAATGCTGTCACTATTTTGTAAGAGATCCTTTTTTACGAATATACCAAATGTAGCATATCTTTTTAAAAATAAATTCTTAATTTTTAAATTACAGTTGTCATATGTTATTATATTAGTTTCGCATGTACAGCATAGTGATTAGACATTTATATTACTTAAAAAGTGATCACCCTGATAAACCTAGCACCTGTCCGACACCATATATAGTTATTTCAATATTATTGACTATATTTTTTATGCGATACTTTATATCTCCATAACTATTTTGTAACTACTACTTTGTACTTCTTAATTCTTTCCTCTTTTTCACCCTGCTCCTCAACCCCATTCCCATCTGGGAACCATCAAAATGTTCTCTGCTATCTATGAGTTTGTTTCTGTTTTGTTTGTTTGTTTATTTTGTTCTTTAGATTCCTTATGTAAGTGAAATCATATGGCATTTGTCTTTCTTTGTCTGACTTTCTCCACTAAACACAATACACTCTAGGTCCATCTATGTAGTTGCAGATCACAAGATTTCATTTTTTATGGCTATAATATTTCATTGTACATATGTACTACTTTTTCTTTATCCATTCATCCATTGATGGATGCCCAGGTAGTCTCCATATCTTGACTATTGTAAATAATGCTGCAATGAACATATGGATTCTCATGTCCCTTCAAAGTAGTGTTTTGTGTTTCTTCTGTTAAATGCCCAGAAATGGGATAACTGGATCCTTCTTGGTCTCTTGTTATAGCCTTTGTTTTAAAGTCTTTTTTTTTTTTTTTTTGTCTAGCATAAGTATTGCTACCCCAGATTTTTGTTTGTTTGTTTCCATTTTCATGAAACATCTTTTTCTATCCCTTTACTTTCAGACTATGTGTGTCTTTCTATCTGAAATGGGTCTCTTGTAGGCAACAATTGTAAGGGCCATATTTTCTTATCCATTCAACCACTCTTTCTTTTGATTGGAGAATTTAATCCATTTATGTTTCAAGTATTTGCTGATAGATATGTAGTTATTGTCATTTTATTGTTTCTTTTTCTTCTTCTTCTTCTTTTCTTTTTCTTAAAGAAGTCCCTCTAACATTGCCTGTAATTCTGGCTTGGTGGCAATGAAGTCCTTTAGCTTTTTCTTGTCTAGGAAGCTTTTTTATCTGTCATTCGATTCTAAATGATAGCTTTACTGGGTAGAGTAATCTTGGTTGTATGTCCTTACTTTTCATCACTTGAATATTTCCTGCCAATCCCTTCTGGCCTAGAAAATTTCTGTTGAGAAATCAGCTGACAGTCTTATGGGAGCGTCCCTGTAAGTAACTAACTGCTTTTCTCTTGTTGCTTTTAAGATTCTCTTTTTGTTTTTAACCATTGGCATTTTCTTTATGATGTGTCTTGGCATGGTCCTCTTTGGGTTTCTCTTGTTTGGGACTCTCTGACCTTCCTGGGCTTGTATGTCTATTTTCTTTACCAGGTTAGGGAAGTTTTCTGTCATCGTTTCTTGAAATAGGTTTTCCATTCCTTGCTTTATCTCTTCTCCTTTTGGTATCTCTATGATGTGAATGTTAGCATGCTTGATGTTGTCCCTCTTATACATTTCTCATTTTTTTTTTTTTGATTCTTCTTTCTTGTTGCTCTTCTGATTGGGTGTTTTCTGCTACCTTATCCTCCTCTACTTCAGGTAATCTACTGTTGATTCCTCCTAAGATATCCTTCATTTCAGTTATCGTATTCTTCATTTTTGATTGGTTATTTTTTATGTTTTCTATCTACATTTTTATGTTTCCCACTTATTTGTTGAAGTTCTCATCGAGATCACTGAGCATCCTTATAACTAGTGTTTTGAATTCTGCATCTGGTAGATTACTCATCCCCATTTTGTTTAGTTCTTTTTATGGAGCTTTGTTCTGTTCTTTCATTTGGGACATGTTTGTCTCCCCATTTTGGCTGTCTCCCTGTATTTGTTTCTATGTTTGAGGTAGAGCTGTTATATCCCTCAGTCTTAGTAAAGGGGCCTTATGTAGTAGATGCCTTGTGGGGTCCAGTGGTGCAGTTTTCCTGGTCACCTGAGCTGAGTGCTTCAGGTATGTCCTTTGTAGGGGTTATGTGTGCCCTCTTGCTGTAATTGAGTCTTGGATGGTGTTTGTACATCAGTGGGAGGGATTAACTCTTAGATTGATTGGTTGTGAGGACAGGGCATAACAATGGTGGAGGAGCTGTTGTGCAGGGGCTGACCCTGTAATGCAGGATTCACTTTAGCAGGTCTCTGGTACCTGTCTAGTCTGCTCTTTGGGAGTGTCATCATTGGATATGGCCTTGGGTGGTGCTCTGGCTCAGACCGAAGCCAGCCAACAGGTGTGCAGGTCAGGGCCTCCTGGTAGGGGTCCCACCACAGGCCAAGTTCAGCCACAACCTATGCCCTGCCCGCGGTGACCTACTTTGAGCCAGAAATAAACCCTAAGATAGCTGCCACCCATGCTGGGCTTGGATGTGCCTTGAAAGGCCAATTTGCAAGCCAAAGCCAGCTGCTGCTAGTACTGGATTTGGGGCTGCTCAGCAAGATGTATGGGGCATCCGGAGGCCAGTTGCTGCTTATACAGATTTTGTAAACCTTTGAGAAATTTTAAGAAAGTCCTCAGCGTGAACCAAGACAGGCTGTTCATATAGAAAAGGCACTGGAAGCAGTTTGGGTGGGTCTGCAATTTGGGTGGGGCAGAGTCTCAGGGAATCACCTGAGCAGGGCAACTTGTGTTGGCCAGGTTGATGGAGACTCAGCTATGGTGCCTGCCTATGTCTGCATGCCGAGAGGTGTGAGGGATCAACAAAGGATCTGCCAGAACTTCTGTCTAGGAGAAAGTGGCCCCTCCAGCCTTTGCTCTGAAGCCAGACAGCTGAATTTCTCTCCACACATCCCTGGCGCTTTTCAATCTGCTGCCTTAGCTCTGGAGCTCAGAATGAGTGAGTCAGTCCATCAGTGAGGAAGTCTGTGTTCAGACTCCTTAAGAGTAATGTCTGTGACTCTAGTTGCTCTCTGTCCCACTCAGCCACAATCTCCATTGGTCTTTGTGGCCAGAAGTCGTGGGGTCTTTTCTTTCTGGCACTGGAACCCTGGGATGAGGAGCCTGGTATGGGGCTGGGACCCCTTTCCACTCTGGGGAAACTTCCACAATTGAGATATCAAACATCACATGTGAGTGTGGGACCAGCCTGTTCTGCATCTCTGCCCCTCCTACCAGCCTCAAAGGTGGCCTATTCTGTGTGTCCCCAGTCGTAGGATTTCTGTTCAGTTAGATTTCAGGCAATTCTCAATTATGGTTATTCTGTAGTTTAGATGTAATTTTGATGTGGTCATGAGAGGAGGCAAGCACAGCATTTACTTTCTCCACCATCTTGACCAATAATTTAACAATGATTTAATAATGATTATCATTATTTTCATGTCAGGAACTGTTAAACTCTGGCCATCCAAAAATTGAAAAGAGATGATCCTCTCTCTTGCGAGTTCATGGTTTGTGAATGATTGGCACTTTAGTGCTCAAGAGTATCTTTTCTTCTTTACAACCAGCCAAGTTGATAAGATGATCATCAGTGAGAGTTTCTGATTGCACTCACTCTTCACGATGACTCCCAGCTTTTTCAACTTTCTAGCAGAGCTACAGTATGTTCACAGTGTACCACTCTTAGCAGCATTTAGTTTTCTTCCCAATCAGTCTGGCTCTAGCCTGTAAGTGTCACATGGGGTCTTCTTCCCCATACCCTGCGGCATTCGAGTGGCTGGGCAGATGTTTGGCCATTTGCAGTCTTACTTGGATTACACTGAGTTTAGGCGCTGCTGGATACATGGTTGAAGGTTCAGAGAAAATTGTTCACAATCTATGAAACATGTGAATTATATTCCTGTGACATTTTAAAAATTCTTGGCAGACGGAGAAGTGTTGAGTGAAAGATAATAATCCGCTGTTACCTTCCCCTTCATTTGACTGCTGTAAGAAATCTGTTGGGAAATCTGATGAATTGGATTCATCATTGTGTTTCCCATTCATTAGCCTCCTCCTTCTTCTGTACCACTTCCTACTGGCAATGTGTGATTAGAAAATACTTTTTACGCAGGCATGTGATTGATGCTCAGTCCCCAAAAGATTATCTGATTAACACAATGGGTTCTAAGTGATGAGAACAAATTTTGGCCATTACTTTTATAGGTGGAAATGTCTCATAAGTGATGGCTGTTTCTTTTAAAATGCCATTTTAGCCTCGTGGGAGATTATTTTTTTGTTTATGGCAAAGTTTATGAAAGTTTTCTCTCACATTTCCTGGAGACTTTCACCTGGATGTAAGAGAAAAAAGAAAAGAAAACTTCATACTACATAACTTAGAACCATGAATGTATTTGCATATATATAACTTCTAATATTTCTAAAATAGTGTTCACAATACTATCTGGCAATTGTTCTTTCTTCCTCTTAGATTTCTCTCATTCGTATCTTCACACTGACTGTATTTGTGAATACAGTTATTCCTTAGAATTTACTATGTATCAGACATTACTCTAAGAACTTTACATGGATAATTTTATCGATACCTAACAACAACCTTAGGATAGAGTACTATTATCATCCTCATCTACAGGCAAGGAAACAGAGAAAGAAAAAACTAAAATAAGTCACCCAAAGTCACAAACTAGTAAGCAGGGGAGCTGAAATATGAACCCAATCAGTCTGGCTCTAATCTGTAACCACGGTTGCCATTGCCATTCAAGCTCTAGTCTGTGCAAAGTGAACCACAGAGAAGGCCTATTTAGCTCAAACCCAAGGACTGTGCAAGTTATTGGAGAACATTGCAAGGCAACCAGAAGCCTCTAGGGCACTGTGTTGGAGAACAATCTACTCATGTGCCCTTCACTAGAGGCCATTCATTGCTTTGCTGCTTAAAGAAACAAACCTTTAAAGATGAATTCAATCTTATGAAAAAGGTTGTTAACAAGATAAAATAATAAGAAAGCTTTCTTTTCAGTGAAGTTTCCGTTGAAGAAAACATTCTTACTTGTATTTAAATTTATCATATAATCTCTTTTAAGGCTTAAAAATATGAACCTTGTAAATTAAACCATATAGATGTTTGCATTTTTTTTTCTTTTATTTTGATTGGTAGTAATTGAAATTATTATATGTCTTAAATTTTGTTTTTTAATGTTAAACATTGCCTCTGAGAGAAAACACAAGAATATAAATGATTCCTATGATAAGTCTACTCAAGCTGAGGCTAGAATCAGCCAATTCTATCATTTGCCTTTTCATGTTTGTTTGCCTTCTTATGTTTGTTGGTTTGAAGGAATTAAATTTCTTATACTCTTATTTGGTGCAATGGAATGATGTGTTAGACATAGATTGAATTTACTGACTTCAACATCTGTTTTCAGAAATCTTAGCCCTTCTCACCTTTATATGGAAGCTGCTAAGTTTTACCCCAAGAACGAGGTATACTTTGAGCAGTTAGGGTGAAGAGTTTACCAGGCCCTCTTAAACGTCCATACCTTTTACGTCTTCCTGAGCAGAGCTCTGGGGATAGAGCAATGTGGTCTTGGCTATTAAAGACAGTGGGCCAGGAACACCTGGTCACAATAAATATAGGCTCCTTCTTTCAGCCTTCTCTGTGGTCTTAAAAATGAATCTACAAATTTTAAAATTTGTCATTTCCAGGATTATGATAATCCTAGTTAATGAGACATTTTCACGAGTCCCACACTGTAAATCTGATGCTCGCTTATTTAAAAGACCATATCCAAAAATGATTGAATTTTGTTAATTGTACAGTTTCCTGGATTTGATTCATACCAACATCAGATAGACCTGAAAATCAAGAATATTTTCAAGATATCTAATTATTAAAATCATTAAAACAAATAAACTTTATTGACTGTTATTTTAAGAAATTGATGACCACACTGATAGCAATTAGGCAAATTCCTGTAGTGTAGGAATAAATTTGGACAAAGCCTAAATATCTAGGAGCTTCAGTGAGTCTAAAATATTCTTTCCAAATAATAACATTAATTGGTATGTTTCTAATTATAAAGGTTATTCATGCTTGTTTTAGAAAATTTGAGTGGATAAAAGAAGAAAACTATCTTCTATCTTTTTCATGCCTAAAATCTTGACACTCAAAAAATGGCAATTGTGTGTTCTATCAAAGGTCCTTTTTAAAAGCAGATACATTTTGAACTTAGTATGTACTTGAGTTTAAAATACAAATACAAATGTCTGATAATAGCAACAATCACTATGACTGTATACCCGATTTTTTTTTTATGGTAGTACAACCTAATTTAAGATGAATTTTCCTTATTTTTTGGTTACTTTTTCCATTTATAAAAGTAACTCTTAAATATGGGAAATTTGGAGAATATAAAAAAATCCCTCTTAATTATCTCTACTTCTCTAAAGACAAGCAATGATATTGGTATGTTTACATCTAGTCCTAAAGCCTTTTTTCTTACTTCAGCAGGTGCTTTCTTAGAAATGAATTGGCTCAGGACCTCTTAGAAAGGCAGGTAAATTTGACAGTGTCAGGCCATGGACCAGGGTTGGACAGACTACAACTGTGTAAAGGGAGAGTTTCCAATTGTGCTCTCTGGGCAGGAATCTGTGGGCGGGGTGTCTAGGGAAAGAATGAAAATGATCTGTTCCATAAAAGCAATTTCAAATGTATTGGGGCTAAATGATCTGTTCTTGTACTGTTCAGGTTTGCAACCAGCTCTTCTTTGTGCAGAGAAATGGTGCCTTGTCCTTATTCCAACTTGTGTTCTACTATAATGTGGTTTTTATTTTCCCATCAACTTGTGAAAATGACCAACCCACCCTAATAGAATTGAGAACACATTAATTCGGTCTTCATAAATGCTTGTTGAGCACAACTGAAGAAAACTGAACCTGTAATCTGAACTGCAGTCTCACTTAAGAATATCAAATTGCTTTCATGAAAGATCTATAATTGAACTTAGCTAAGGGATATATCTTTTAAGCGAAAGTAGACATAGTTTACTATGCACTGGGTAAGGTGATGATGATGAAGGTCAGGAAGAGTTGTGCTTTGTGTGTGTGTGTGTGTGTGTTTTGACAAAGCATTTTGCTTATCTCAATAAATATGCATAAAGACATGACTATAGTACATATGCACAAATAAAATTCTTTACAAAAATGCCTTGGCCTGTGGTATTTATGAACCTATTTTTAAAGAAAAAATAAGAACTGAAAATGCCCCAAAATAGAGAATGTCAGATGCCAAGAAATATGCTCAAGAAATAGTGAAAACCATAATGAGAAAAATGTTACATTTATACATTAGCAGGAATCTTATTTTTGCTTTCATGAATTTTAAAGTTGCATTGATTTGACTCAACCAATTTTATTAGCATCTCATTTCTACTTAGGACTTTTAATGATATGCAACCCACATGTTTGGAGAATTGCTTTTTTATTCCTTAAAAAATTTCTTTAATGTTTGTAAAGTGTCAACTGTAAATATTGCCAGTTCAGCCTAGAAAATTGAGTCGGTGAACATTCCTCTACTTTAATAGATGCTATTTTTTGTAATCTCTAATATCCCGAGTCCCAGAGGTTCTGTGTTTCTGAAAGGGTGGCCCAAAAACCACCTATGTCAGAATCACCTGGGCACTGATTAATATGCAGATTTCTGGGCCCTATCCCAGAGCTACTGAAAGAGAATTGATAGATTTTAGATTTTGTTGAAAGCAGCCACATCCATAGACTGCACATAGTCCTCAAAAGTAGTGATCTGCTCCTCTGGCATATCTGTTCCAACTTTATTGTCTTCTACTACACATTATATTTGAAGTTTTTCAATTCTGTACCCCACTGGAATAGTTTAGAAGAGCCCCAGATCAAGCCATGTGCTTGAATGCTCCTGACCCACGCTTCTAACTTCGCCATATCTGTCTCGTCAATAGGTTTCACTTCTAACCAGATAGAAGACTTGGCAACAAGTGCAGGGTTTTTGGCTTCCTTTGACACTTACTGTACAAGGCACTCTTCTCTTAGCCCCTTTGCTTCTTCACCTTCCTCCTTCTCCTCCGCAGATCCAAAGAGATCAATGCCATCATCGCCTTTACTATCAGTAGCTTCACTTCCTGTGGTATCTTCCACATTAGCAGGGCCGTACTTGCCCAAAGCTTTTTCACTCTTGGCAAGCTGGTCTTTTCCTTCCCGTAAGACTTGATGTGATTATACCAACGTAGGACATGATACAAGTCAGCAGGTGGTGGGTTGGAGACTGTCTCAAATACCACTACATCTGCTTGTGATAGCATATACCCCTTGATGCAGCTCTTGTCTGCCAGGTAGCCACTGAGTGCCTGGAGGCCAGCAGGGCTTTTCAGGTTTCCAAAGCCCATGGTATCTGCTGAAGAGGCAGCTGGGCAGCAGCAGGAGCAATGACAGTCAGCACAAAAAAAAAAAAGAAAAGAAAAGAAAAGAAAAGAAAGAAAGAACATTTAGGTGTGGGCCCCAGAATTCCAGGTGATGTTTATGCACAGCACAGTTTATAAACCTTGTGTAGGGTAAATGTTAGGAGGTATTTGTTTAAAGATTTAAGTTAGCCCAGAAAAAAAGAGATGGAGTGCACTGGTTCTTTCACCAACAGAGGTCACTCACTCTTTAGTCTTAAATTCCTTTCTAACAGGCTAAGAGGCAAATAACAAAATCCACATGAGGAGAGTGAACTGATATCCAACAGAAGAGAAAGACAGGAGGTCTCTTCTCCAATGAGTGAATCAGTTTTTCAGGCATTGTCATAATAATAATCATGATAAATGCCATCTTTTGATTGCTTCTTTGTGTTCAGCACTTTACACATGCAACTATAGCGGATCTCATCAATCCTCTCAATAACTCAGTGAGATTAGCACATCTTTATTTTATTGATGGGGCTCTTGGGGCTCAGAGAGGTTAAATAACTTGGAAGGGAGACCCTCCTAGTAAGTGGTGGAGATGGTATCTCTGATTACAGATCCTGGGATCTTAGTCCCCAAACCACAATGCTTTCATAACTCTTATAAACATCAGCTTTGACGGCAACCTCTCAGGGAAAGAGCTTTAGTTGAAATGTTTTTCTCCTCTTCCATGCCTTCCTTGAATCCAACTTGAGCAGCTGGTGTCACACATCTCATGTTGGGACCCAGTAGCTCTGTCAAAACCACAAGCAGAGAAAACTCAACACTGGCTTTGTTATTTGCTATTGCTGTCCAGCTTCGGGGATTTACTAGTCTTTCCAATCATGATGTAGAGCAGCAATATCTAAGTGCCCACTGTGGGCGAAGATACACTGCTAAGTTAAGGAAAAATCTGTGAGCATGTCAAAAGTGTTCTCTCTCTTGATCTGGGTACTTGTTACATGGGTGAATCCAGTTTGTGAAAATCAGCAAACTGTACTCATGAAATGTGCCCTTTTCTATATGTATATTACACATTGTTAAAAAATAAAATAAAGCTGTAGTCTTATATTGAATTACATAACTTAGTGGCTGAAACTTACCTTCTCTCTGTCATCTTCCACTGGTCTCTGCTTCCCTTTTCATTTCCAAATTGACGGTTTTCTGGTGAGAAAGTGGTAAGGTAATTGTTCCAATAACTGCATCTAGAATTATTTGTTATACCAAAAACTTGAAGTAGGAATTAACCCTGGTGAGGGAAATGGTCTGTTTCCTTGTCGAATCCTTTTCATCTCTTGGTTTCAGTAATCTTAAAAGTTCAGTACATTTTTCTGTTACGTTAACACATTGTGTACTGAACAAGCAGACACAAAGCATCTTGAACGTGCTTTAAAATTTTTGCTTAAGTAACCTCGCAAGACTCCCACATTCTTTAGTTCTGCCTGTATTGAGAATCAGCAGTTACTTTTAAGTTTTAATAAGTTTCACATGTCTTGTAGTGAAACCGTGTTTGGTTAATTCTAACCTTTAATTAGTAGGCTCTGGATTGGTGTACACCAGACTCAGGGACGTTATTAGTGAGAACTGAAAGCGATGTGTGTTGCTCCATAACAGATCAAAACAAACCTCGTGTGCTCTGACAACATTAAACCCCACTGAGACCTGACCAGGATATGGTTTTCAGTTGTAAAAGAAAATTGTAATTCACAAGTCCTTGCCAGATGTTGTACCCCCATATCTCAACTTCATTACATCTACCCAGAGTAGGTAGTCATGTGAGGTTTAGCCAAAAAGACTCAGTTTAGTTTTTTAATCATTTAAATATTTAGATTTATTCAAAATCCTCAGTGGGCATATTGGTATATCATGTTTTGGGGGGTGCTTTTTAATAAAAAAAAATTAGGGATGTATGTTCTTTGGGATATAAATGATACTTTTCAATTTAGGAGGCAACTTTGAAATCCTCTCAATAGAAGTTTTATCTCTTGACAATGTTATAATGAGAAGAAAATGTTTATCTACAAAGTGTAAAAAGATGCTGAGATAAAAGAACTGAAAATGAGCAAAACTGAATGAAAATACAGATTTAGAAGCTGGTGTTTGTTTTAAGGAGTAAACAAATGAGTTCTAAGATTTTTTTCTTATCTCAAACTCATACAAACACTGTGGAAATCACCAAGCACAAATTTTCAAAACTCTTTAGTAGGTTGACCAAGAAAAAAAGAACCAATGTGTTTTTAAAAAGTTGTTTGATTGGCAGTGGCTTCTGAAGTGTTGAAAGTTATTAGATAAAGTTTAAATACTAATGAACATGATGTGTTTGCAAGTGACACACAGTTATACCAGGACAGGGAGACTCTGCCCAAGTAGGAGTTTCGCACGGGGCTCTCAACTCCCGGACCTCTAGGCAATTTGCACTCTCTTTCCTTCACCACTGTTATTATGTGACTTTAGCAAAATGCACACTTTGTAACTTATATTTCTCATATCCTTTTTCAAATTGTTAGATTTGTGAATGTTTTCTTAGGTTAGACAATTGGTGTTATTCTAATACTTATTCCAATATAACTTCAAAATAATTTCACAGTAATTTGTAATGCAGATGGCAGGGCATAGTAGTCGCTTTCACCTTACAAGCAAATCATATTTTTTTCTGGCTATAACTATAAAAAGTTATTCTTGAAGGAATATTGTAGCAAGATTATTTTTTTCAATGAGATTTTACTGTAGTAAAGGTCACTGTTAAATCCCAATGATTTAAAATGTAAATTATTGTATTATTTTTTCCGCTATAAAAGGATTAACTACAGAAAGCAACTCCAAGGTATTCTGGTTATATACATAATTTGACACTAAGTTCCCTGTTGACTAATTTGAAAGATACCATTATGTTTCCTTGCTTTTAGAAGCCCCTGATTGCCCATCACTGAGGAAAGAGCAACAGTTTAAAATGTGGTAGAAGGAAGTTCTTTTAAAGAAACTCCCCTCTCTCCTTTCACACATTTTGAACTTGTGAGGAACCAAATAATCACATTTTTGAGAAAGAGTGTTTTCTTTCATCAATGCCAGGAGCAAAAGATTTTTTTTATTTTTAAAGCTGGCTCTTAGGATCTCCAGTGCTAATTTGTGTGTGTGAACTAAGCAATAAAACCACACAGGCAAACTTGAACTAGGTTCTGAGGTTGGAAGATAAATTTGAACCTTCTTTGGAATTTTTCCTTTTGACTTGTTTTCCTCCCTAGATACAAGCCACAGAAGCAGAATTTGTTGCTCTCCATGCTATGTATAAATTATTGTTGGCACTGACTTTTTGAATCATATTAGCCTCTAAACATCTTTGAGAGGGCTAAATTTTTACTCTTTCCTCTCCATTTTCAAAGTAAAAATCTCAACCTCAAGAGCTAACAAGATCCAAGCATCTCTTGGTTAATTATCTTTTCTGAGTTTTCATTAAGAATTCATTAACACACAATTTGGAAAAATTTCCCCTTTTCCATACTAAAACAGGTAGATAATGAATTGCTCCACCCATTTCTTAGCCCACAGTGAAAAAAAAACTTTAAATTATTATCTATAATTTTAAGAAGTCTCCATCTTTAAAAGATTGTTAAATAGACAAACTAAGAAACGTATCTCATAATCAGTAAAATCTTAACATTTCATGAGGATTGATAAATATTCATTTCTTTTGGCCTTTATTATTAGGTTTGTTAACAATTTCAATTGCTACATTTTTGTAAAAAAAATAAAAATTGACATCTTTTCATTTGAATAATTTTATTAGCACAAAGAGATAAAAGAATACTTCTTTATTTGTTGAGTGTATGTACATATATCTTTGTGTAGAGCAAACTTTCCATAGCCTCTCTTTCTACCTATTTGAAGAAAAATGGCATAATAATAATAATAGCAGATGATTTTAAATCAGACCTGGATTCCAATCTTCATTCTGCCTCATTTAGCTATACAACTTTAGGTAAGTCCTTTAATTTCTTTAAGCCTCAATGCACTCAGCTCTAAAAAAGAGGAATTAATAACAACCACTTCAAGGTTTACGGTTAGAGATTACAAGTTCTAACACATTTAAAAATATTTGGTAACCGTGAAGTGATGTGTTATCATATTACCAACCAGGGGTAAGTATCTGCTATAAGTAGCTCTCTTATTAGCAAGTATATTACCTAAGGGACAGAGGAGATAGTGGCAAAAAGATACATTTTTGGAATTAGACCATTCCTGAGTTCAAAACCTGGATCAGTGTGTTATTAACTCTAATACACTTTCACAAATTTCTTTCTCTTTCTGACTTTCAGATTCCTCACCTATAAAAAGAGGGATAATAAACCTCAAGGGTTCACCAAGAGGTTTACATGAGATAATATATACGTTGAGCACTTAGTATAGTGCCTGGTACTTAGTAATTTCTCAATACATTGTGATATAATATGATTACAATTTTATCTTTGCTATTGGTAATCACTGTAAATTCTCCTTGGGTAATTAAAATGATTACTTCTTTTAAAAATGAGAAGCAGTTATATCAGACAAGGTCCATGCAAATGAAGCAACTCAGTAAAGATTTATTGAGTGACTATCATAACCTTCATTAATAGAGGAGTTTTAAAATGTACTTTGCATTCCTTTGCAAATGCCCAGCCTTTGAAAAATATTTTTATAGGACAGATATCAATCAAGGCTTATCTACATAAGCTTCCAATGATTATTTCACCACAAAACTTCAAATAAAGATACTTATAACTGTTTTTTGTTCAAGCACTTTAGCCTAAGATAAGTGTTTATAGCCTCACGTAATCATCTTTATAAAGTATTTTCCCTTGCTAATAATGTCAAAAACCTCTGCTTGCTATAGGGACTTCTCTTAGCACTCAAGACATTCAGCAGAAGTATAGCCATCCAACAGTTTTGGAGACTAAGTGAAAATACTTTTCATCAAAATTCATTGTAAAGGAATATTTTGACAGTACTGTTAATTTTCTATAAAATAAAACAAGTATTTTGATTTTTTGTGAAATAGATCAAACTGAAAACACAATGTCCACAGATTATTCCCAAACCTTATTGCAACCCATCCTTTTAACTTTTATCACCATAAGAATTAATAGTAGCTGAGAGAGTGAAACCACACCACCAGCTTTGTGCATAAATGTCAGCAGTGACATTGCCAGATGTTAAACAACAAAAGGACAAGGTGTTGGAGGCATGGCTAATCCACAAATTAAGCAACCATGCCCTGGAATTTTGACTACAAATTTTTGTTTGAGAAGGTCTTTTGTGCTTATCCGATCCCCTCACTGGTAGAGGTCTTTCTTCACATGCTTGAAAAGTTAGAAGCAGACACTACCATTATTTGACAGAGGAAGAAGGGGAGACAAGAGAGAAGTTAGGGGTGTTTCAAGGACTGCAGGCTGGTGGGAGAAGATGCTGGCAGCAGATTTCATTAGCTGAAGCAGTCCGGTGTCTGACTCAGCTCCCTGGGCAAAGCTCCCTGCAGACACTGCCCCACATCTTAACCTTCTCAAGGTTTTCTCTTAAAAACCCCCAGGAGACTCCCAAATCATGCCATTTAACCTTTGCGCACACTTCTCCTTTTGCCTGGAAAAGTCTTCATCTTACTCTTGGGGACCTTCTGTTCTTTGAGAACCACTCAAACACGATTTCCTCCATAAAACCTTCTTTCACTGGGCACCTCCCACCCCATGTACCTATGTGGTAAAAAAGGTAGTGTGGCTGGTCTCCAGGCACTCGTCGTATATTGTATGTTGTAGATATGTCAGCCCGCATTTAACTTACTGCACTGCAATGATCGACTCACATGTTTCTCTCCCAGTGCACTCTTGAGTTGGGCTCAAGTTCGACTGCTTTATACTCAACACACGGCATAGCACCTGGCATATAGAAGGCCCCAATTTAATCTAAACTTATATAATATAAATGTAAATTAAGCAGTCTTTATTCACATTTAATTATGTAATTGCTTTATAAGGGAATTTAAGTACAAGGCCTTTCGGGAAATTCTAAACCCGAATGTTGATTGGGAGATTAAAATATTAATTTTCAAATGTGAAGAACTAATTAGAGTGGCATTATTAGGTGCTTTTGAAAAAAAGTATTTCAGGATTCAAAAGTTAAAAAAAATATAGCGTCCTACAAAATTTAAAATAACATATATTTAAATTCCAGGTTTTACCAGAGCCTAGTATATTTTGTTTCCTTATCTGAATTTTAAATTCTTTAGGGGAAGGTAAGATATTTTAATTTCTACTTCCTACCATGGAGGCATGGTGCTTGATGTGTAATTGATGCTCAGTAAATGCCCAATTGACATCACACACACACCCCCACACACACATGCTTCGCCACTACATGCCAATATCTCACATCTTGAAAACCAGCAGGAAGCCTGGCAATATTTTTGGTTAAGACTTGCATAAGAAAACATCAGCTTTTAATTGAATGGCATCAAATATATAGTTAATTCATGAATAAGAGCATAAGTGTCATAGGCTGTGAGTGATTTAGTGTCCTCCCACTTTCCCGACAGCCCAGTGACTACAATTAGAAAAATACAAGCTCAAGAGTGTTTTCCCAATATGGAGCTTACATTTGTTTTTATTTTGTATTTTAGAAATCCGATAGCTGCTACTGTACCCAAACACTGGTGTGATGCGAATGTGTCTCTAGTTGCAGGAATGATTTCAGCTGTGAGAACTTCTCCAGACAACCTGTTTTCTCTATTTGCATGAAGGAAAGAGAAAAAATTCGAAAGAATTTCTCTCGTGCAGTACTGACTTCCTCTGAGGCCCCAGAGAAGCCATTCGAACACTCATCCTTAGTTCCTTTAGCTGTAAAATGGAACTAATAATAACTAATAATGTGTTTCACAAGGTAACTGTGAGGATTAAGCAGTCAGGCTTTCAAGGTGGTAGACCCTGAGTATAAAATATTTCTATCACATGAAATTCTGTTTGACCTATTTTTCCTGGCTGCGCATTAATGTTTTCTATTAGATTAGGTTTTCAAATCCTGTAAGTTTATTTAAATGTCCAAGTGACTTGCAAGCAAGGTGGTTTATTTCCATGTTAAGAATTTCATTTAGTGGCAAAGAAACATCTAAAAAACAATAGCACGTAGTGTTAAGATAATGTGAATTCCTATCTCAGCTATATTGCAACTGTGGACAGCCCCAACATTTCTTTGCTTCTCTACTTTTCCAGGCAAAGTATCTGTGCCTGACTTATAAGACTGTGAGAAGTAAAGAGGTAACATACGGTCTAGTGCTTTAAGCTCTGTGGTAAAGATGCCAGACAATATTATTCTACAGATTTGAAAACTGAGTTCCAGAGAAGCACACACAGACACGCCTTACATCCTGTGACAAGGGAGCATCAAGAACAACACTCAAGGCCCTGGATCACAACCAGGTTTTTTTGGCACTTATCGTTTCCTAAGGAAGGCTTTCTTTCATCTGTTGAGCTAGCTTTGCCTCATTCTAAAAAATGGAGGTTTTTATTTGATCTATCTATCTATCTATCTATCTATCTATCTATCTATCTATCATCTATCTATCTATCTATCTATCTATCTATCTATCTATCTATCATCTATCTAGCTATCATCTATCTATCCATCCATCTATCATCTATCTGCGAGTTGTATCTCTATGCCTGCAGGATGCAAGAGGAAGCTGCTAGAGCTTGTTGCCAGGAAAAAGAGCCTGGTTAGAGTGTCCAATTGAAGACTTATTATTAGCTGCAGGGAACACTGTTATATGGCTTGTAGAAATCACATAAAATTTTGAGAGGAGGCCAGAAAGTCAAAAAAATCCTGTTAAATCTTGAGTTCTGTATGATGAAGAATAAGTAAAGGGAAAATATAGGGTGTAAATTGAGTTGTAATTCTGACCGAGTCAATGCAGTCAGTTGTGATGGCCAAACAACAGATGCATAAAGGCTTAAGGGCCTTAAATGTTACAGACCCTGGCTGCTACCCAAACATCCTTGCAGCTGAAATAAAAGAGTCCTGTATTTTTGCAGAGACAAAGCCTTCAAGACGAATCAGCAGACCTTCTTGACTAAAAGGGTTTGCAATGGATATATTGCTAGTTATCTTAAACCCGCCCAGTAGAGACGGGGCAAATTTGGGAAGCAAACAAGTTTTGTGAAATGATGGGTCGTCTATGATTCCTAACATGCTCTTAGCACCCAAAGGCCTGATTATTATTCCTGTAAATATTAGTTATGTAGCACAATATTATACAGACTGCGGACTCCTTGGGTAGGAAGAAAAGAAACTGGCATGATTCCTTCAAGTTCTCCCTGCTGGTTCCACCTCTTTGGGCCTGGGCTGGAAGAAGGGAAAGGAAAGGAAGGCAAAAAATTAATAGTTGGCATTCTTGATTGCTTATTAGACCCCAGGCCCTGCGCTCAGTTTATATACAATATCTCATTTAACTAACACAATAAATCTACCAGGTTTAAAACACACTTTTTTTTTTTTTTTTTTTTTTTAAGATGAGTAAACGGGCTTAGATCAGTGAAAAATAGTATAGATGTTAAGAGTTTGTGCTCTGGAGCCTGGCTGTCTGGATCTAAATTCCGGGTCCTCCACTTGTGAGCTGCATGTTATTGGGAAGAGACTTAATTGCTGTCTCATCTATAAAGTGATGTGAAAATAGTACCTACTACTATTGTGATGATTAGCTAAGTCAATGACATGGAGCATCTAGAAGAATACTTGGCACATAATAGGTACTCTATAAATGTTACATATTTTTATTACTGCTTAGGGTTATGAGCATAACTCTAAACAATGTGGTGACAGAGTTGAGCCTAGAACTCAGGTCTTTCTGAAGCCTGAGATGACTTTTCCCTTATCCATCTCATCCTACTGCCTAGATAAGAAAAGAGGATGCGGCCAGGAAAGGCAGAAACAGCATTCTGGAGTTTCTAGCTGCTTAGCAGTGGGGAAGCACTAGAAAAAGAATTCCTTCCACACTGGACCCCCGGCCACTCTCACCACCAACAACTGTATTTATTTTATTTTTATTAGTTCCAATTGCTACTGCTGACAGCCAAAACTAAGAGTAGCACAACAGCTCATATTTACTTTTGTGCTGTCTCATTAATGTTGTCCCCTACTGATTCTTGCCTGTCCTTTGCATCCACTGCTTCTGGCAAAGGAGAAAAGAGAGATGGTTTTCCTGGTGACCCTATGAACTTAGAACAAATAGCTTCAGGGGGGAAAAATCATCAATTCCATTCAGCATTTTAAAGGCATGGGAGTTTAGATGTTGAAAGGGCACTGTCTAATGTGATTTCCTTGACATAACCCTTTGGTCTTGGCTTTGGTTTTGATGAAACGCACAGGAAAGCTCTCATCATCGACTTGGACACATACAGCTTCTCGAGCAGCCCTGCCGTGTTGTCTGCACTGGGAAAGGAGGATGAATTGCGTTCTCTTGTTCTTGCAGCTGCCAGCCCCGCTCTGGTGGCAGCGAAGTCCAAGGTGCTTTGCAGGTCTTAGATTTCAAGTAGGATTTGAAGGTCCTACATCTATAACCAAATAAGTTGTAAAGCTCACACTACCACTTTAGAAGAATACAGCAGTTATTAGGTCTTTAATTTTTTTTTAAAACTTAGGACAGAAAGACAGTGTTCACATGATCTTATTCAGAGGGATTTCGAGTTTTAATCTGGGAAATATGAATTGATTTGGTCCTGCTGACAGGCCTTGCGGATTCTCCAACAGGAGCTGAGAAACAGCGCTGTGAGAGTCCAGCTGTCAAAATGACAGTCAGGCTGGGGCCTGCCCAGCAGTGGTTGGGATATCGTCTTTGGGGCTTGCAGCATCGCAGTGTTCTGCTGTAGGTAGACACTGCTTTGCCTCAGATTCTACAGGTTAGAGACCCAACAAAGACCTCCCACTCGCTGGGTGGGATGGATACCTCCACGTGGTCTTTGCCAGCAGACAGTGCGTGGAGAACACTAAGAGAAGCCACAGCACAGATTCTGGGGGTGTTTATACCCCATTACCCACCTGCCCCCCAAGTAGTGAATGTTCGCTGGACCTCGCCCAGGGGCTGCATGATGTTTTCACTTCAGAAGGAACTAGCCCATCTCCAGTCGCCCGGGGGAAACCTTGTCAGAAGTATTTCAGTGACTCCAGCTCAGGCGCAGGCTCTGTCCTTGGGTGGATTTGCCCTACAGCAAATTCAGCATGTGCTATCCCAAATCCAGAGTCATTTAGTCCAAACTCTTGCCCAGTGGGGAGTCTTTTCTACAATAGTGACACTGAAAATGCCCCAGGACAAAGAATTCACTACTTTCAGGGTTTGACAGAATAAATAATCTTTACAGTGGGTCAACAGCTTCTTAAATGGAAAATGATAGAAATGTAAGGTTGATCAGCTATTATTCTGGGCTAATATCCAGTTTTCTATTATGTTGGATCTGCCTTCTCTTCTGCTGTTTGAGTTAGCGTCTCCACCTTGAAGCTGAAGTTATGTGTGGAACAATATGTTGATTTATATATTTTATAGTAAGCTTGATCAAAGAATTTTGTTTGTCTAAGGAAGTTGAAACTATTACTTATATGAAATAGTAGGGTCATCTATGAATTTTTCTTATGCATACTATTTTTGCTGCCAGTTTTGCTAGGGGATAGAGGGTGGAAAACTATGATTGGAGGCTATGGGAAAGCGGAAAGTGACTTTCCCCCCTATTTTTTCTTATAGGAGTGTGAAATTCACTTCACATGCTGGTGGAAAAATGCCTACTTGTGCCCTGAAGAAGCTCACAGAAGTCTGTTACCTGACAGGTAATCAAGACTTGTCTCAGGTTACAATTTTTCTATAAAACAGTTTGCTTCATATCAGAGACCTACATAGTGAGGACGCTGAGCATAGCCTGTGCTCATTGGCTTCTCACCTCTCTAGATCTGTTAAGTACTCATCCCTGAGTTAGACGTTGGTGATTCCCATACTGAAAGAATATGTTTTAAAATTGTTTTTCTTATAAATGGGTGATTCATCATGTAGTCTCTTTAGCTGTGAACGCAATGCTGCTAGTCAAAGTTTCTCTTTGTTCCAGATTTTTCACGTTAACATGGTCTGTGTAGTAAAATCCTTGCCGGTGAAGGGAGAGCCAGATTTGTGGCATGGCCCATAACACATGTACATTACTGGGACCACACACAGATCAAAAAGATAAAGACACGCATTGCTTTTGAGCAATGACCCATGTGCCAAAACTAAGGTTTCACCTACAATAGGCCAGAAGAATGTAAGAGTTTGGTCTCAGGGTACCAAGAGTTTTCTACCTTTTAAAAGGATGGACAATACCTTTAACTTTTTTGATTGCCTTAGCCTCACTATTTACAACTTAAAAACAGATAGAAACATATTTCCTTCCTACCAGCAACCATTGCAAGGAGAGGAGCAGCATGATGCAGGGCTGAGAACTTTGGCTCTGGAGCCAGACTGCTCGGATGAGCCACTGTGTGACATTAAGCATCGGTTTCCTGTAAAACAAGAGTAATAGCCTGCATCATGAGATTGTTGTGAGAATTAATCAAGATGATACAAGTGGAATACTTAGCATGTGCCTAGACCGTAGCAAGATTCCAATTGTTTGCAATGAGTATTGCAATTCTTGTCCTAATCAACGTGCTCCCAAAATTAAATTACATAAAATAGGAGGTCAACTTACTCTGGTATTAATAAGTAATATAGTTTAAGTTCATCAGTATTGTTGCAAAAAGCACAAATAGGTAGTATAACGGACCATTCACTGAACTAAGGTCCATGGAGAAGCCACCTCTTGAATGCATACTCTTCTAGAAAATTAAAGCTTTACCAATCCACCTACCTCCCAACCCCTTATAGGATTGTAGGGATGTAGTGCAGGTATAGTCACGGTGTAGCTGAGGAGGGGAAATAGTATTGAAGGCATTACTTTGTTATTTATTGAGGTGGATATCTCAAACCTACTTCGAACCTTTCTAGAAGGTTGGTTATTGATCCTGGATGCACATTACAACCGCCCAAGGAGCTTTAAAGACATACTGATGCCTGGGCCCAGGATAGAAGCAGCAAAATGTAGTCACCCAAACTTGGGTTCAGATCTCGTGTCCACCATTTTTAGCTATATGAACTTCAACAAACTATTAACCCCTCTCTTTCCTAATCTATAAGATTGGTCGTTTTAAGGAGTAGAAACAATGTATTTAAAATTCTGAACATAAATCTTGGCATTTAGCTAAATGTTAGTAGGTGATCAATAAATACTATTCATTAATAACCTATTTTCTCTAAAAATCCCAGGTTGTAGTGTCCTTTACCTTCACTGAGCTCAATTATAGAAATGCTGCTTTGATAAAGGGCATATTTGTTTTAGATAAAAACTAGTAAAGGCCAATTGATTTTATAAGTGAGAAGACTTAAGTACAAAAAAAAATTGCTTGAGGTTACACAGCTAATAATAGGCTGGAATTGAACCCTTGTCTCTAAATTCTTTGTCCATCATCTTTCTTCCTATTCTATACTTCTCAATCACTTGATTTTTGAGGCTCCAAATTCTGGCCCTAGACCCCACTTCCAGCTTCACATTGTGCCAGTCCCATCCTGCTTTTAGCTTTATGGTGTGGCAACACCAAATTGTTAACTCGTGATTGCTGTTTCTCACCTCTTTGCCTTGGCTTATGTGATCATTCTTGTGTGAAATGCACTCTGAGTCTTCATTTTCTATCAGCTATGCTAACTCTTGCTTCTGCCCATGAATGATGAGTTACTAAAGCAAGTGCCATCCCACTCCGAGCAATTAGAAATCAGATAAAATGTCAGATGTTGAACAACAACTTACCAGGATGTAGGACCCAAACCAGAGCCCAGCAATCTCACTGACTTGAGGAGACAGAGGGCAAAGTCTGGGAAGACCAAAAGGCTAGAATTTGCAAAGCATGTTACCAGAACAGTGGTCACTAAATAGAAAGGGAGTTCCAGAGATCTGTAAAGTTCACCCCATGTGTTCGGCTGAATATTATTATCTGCACATGCCTGTGAAGAAATTATAAGACTGGGAAAAGAACACACTGAGCTGAACAATACCTAAAGCTCACACAAGACTAGAAGAGTTTGTGTTTTCCACCAGCCTGAGAGAAGAAACTTTAAAGTACATAGGGCATTGGGGGAAGTCCTCAGAAGGGCCATGCTTTAGGTGTGGTGTTACCTTAGTGCTAGAATAAAAACTGCTGTGGACCCACCATAAAAATCTTAAAAGCCAGCTTCTCATGGATCAAACCAATCTGCTCTAAAATCCAAGGTTTTTAAAAGAAAGACAATAAAATTAAGCACTTAACAAAATAAAATTCACAATATCTGAAAATCAAAAGGTAATTTTTAGACATGCCAAGAAGTGTGAAATGCCAGATGGAGAAATGACAGAGATAATGGAATTAGTAGACAAGGATCTTAATAACATTATTACAAAGCTTATTCTTATGTTAAAAATGTAAAAGAAAACAAAGTAGATGAACAAAGAATGAAAAATATAAAAAGACCCAAATGTAACTTGCAGAGATGAAAATACATGAAATGAAAAATAGACTGATTAGAATTACTAGCATATGTGATGCAGAAGAAAAGATTACCATAACTGAAGAGATAGCCACAAAAACTATCCAAAACTATCCAAAAAACTGAAAACAAAGCCCCAATCGAATGCACACACAAACAGAGCCTCAGTGAACTCTGGAACCATATTAAGCTGTGAAATGTTTGTGTAATTGGGATCCTAGGAATATGATGTCATGGAAATGAAAACGATTTGAAGAAGTAAAGACTGAAAATTATCTAAATTTTATGAAAAATATAAACAAGAAGATCCAAGAAGCTCAACAAACTTCAAATGCAAACAACACAAAGAAAACCACACCGAGGAGCACCATCATTAAATTTCTAAAACCAATGTCAAAAAGAGAAATTCAATAGCAGTCACAGGGAAGGAGACACACTACATACAGAAGGATAAAGATAAGACTTGTCATAGACTTCCTGGCATAAACCACATAGGCCTATAGACAATAGAATGCTATCTTTTTAAGTGCCTAAAGAGAAAAACTGCTAATCTAGAATCCCATACCCAGCAAAGATATTTTTAAAAAATGAGGACAAAGTAAAAACCTCTTCAGGTCAATAAAAGGTAAGAGACTTTTACTGTAAGAAATGTTAAAAGAAGTCCTTTTAGCAGAAAGAAAATGATACCAGATGGGAATTTGAATCTTCAGAAAAAGATAAAGACAACCCGATTGATAAATATGTAGGAAAATATAAAAAGTATTATTTTTCATCTCTTTTACACCTATCCATAATTCTAGGAAGAAGCTCTATACTTCTTTACTATCTCTTCTTGGGTCAAACTCAACACCCTATATAGGCCAAATGGATAAGGTAAATGAGTGAAGCTTATGTTTAATTACAAGAAATAAGGAACAGTGATAAACTGGAGAACCTAAAGGGACATCTGAAAGGAACATCTATTACTCAGCTTCAACTGATTGTTGCTGGGAAGATATTGAGCATATCTTCCTTTATTTTAATGTAGTAAACTAATTAAACTCAATCCAAACCCAAAAAGCTCTTATGTATTATATCCATAGGCTATATTTGGGCTACCAGGACACAACTACTAGTTTATATGTTCTTTATTTGTGTTCTTATAATACTCAATGGGTATCTCTGCTATACTTACTAAAATGGATTATAATTTTTTGTTGAACTATCTATATCTATATCTATATCTATATCTATATCTATATCTATATCTATATCTATATCTATATCTATATCTATCTATATCATCTATCTCTATCTCTATCTCTATCTACATCTACATCTATCTATATCTATATCTACATCTATCTATATCTATATCTATCTATTTATATCTATTTATATCATCTATATCTATATCTAATCTATATCTACCTATCTACACCTACACCTACATCTCTATCATCTCTATCTCTATCTCTTTCTCTATATCTATCATCTATCTACATATAATCTGCATCAATAAATAATTTAATCTTCCCATCTAGATTAAAACAGTTCATGGGAAAGAGCCATGTCTTATTTATTTTTATATTCCAAGTGATTAGTACATAGATTAGCCTGGCATAGGAAGCACTCAACAAATGTTTATTAAATTGGAGGTCATTTTAACACATTATTTTCAGAAATGAGCTCATACTATTTACATCTCAGAGAACTGGGGAAAGGTTTAGGAGTTAATCATGTCACTAAAATTTTGATGGAATATTCTGGGAATGCATCAAAATAATGTAGTTCACTTTCTTTTATTCAATTGGTAAGTCTATCCTTGTGTTGGAAATATTCTGTGAGAATCACAAGTATGAGGGTTAAAGCAATATGGTATCTCAGTAGCTTACCTCAATAATTTTACTTTTGGAATATAAAAAAAGAAACCACAAAGTTCACCCCTCATCTTCTCCAGGAAATACCTCTCTTAATGTAATGGCACAAAGATGCACTTGCTGCTGGGCTAGTTCTGCCTAAGCATGAATGGACGTATAGGTGGGGTCGCTCACTTTATTTCTCCTGTTTGTTTTTTAGCTCACCTTCTTCATCGCCACCCCAACCTCCACACACACATTTCACCTCATCCTGCACACCTTGATCTCACCATTAAAAAAAACAAGTTGACAATGAGCATCAATTTTTGGAAGCTGCCCCAATACTCAGAGCAATAAAAAGAAAATATTGATTGTCACCAATGCATTGAGTCCTTATTATGTGTCTTATTATATGACATTGTGTAATACAGTACTCACCATAATTCTATATAATATTACTTAATCTCCATTTCACAGACAAGATGCCCAAAGTTTTACTATTCACATATCCTGAAATTTGAATTTGTTTTCTGACTTTCTGTATATACCTTGCCCCTCAAAGCATCATTATCTTAATGTTTGTTGGAAAGGTAGCATCTCAGGTCCTACTCCAGACCTACTGAGCCAGAGTCTGCATTTTACCATGATCCCAGGTGATTCGTATGCACATGAAAGTTTGAGAAATGGCAGTTGGCACAATACCGCTTCCTGTTGGGTGCACACTTCTTGATCATGCCCATGCTCTCCATAGCTGCAAGCCCCAACACACTTACCAGTGTGCTCAACTTCCTCTTCAGGGGTGATGTAAATGCTTACCCCAAGATCTCTCCCTTCCTTTCATCCACAATCACGTTTAGTTTTCCACATTTGGAGAAAAGTCAGAGGTATGCAGAGAAGTGAATAAGCCTTGGGGCTTGCTTGTGTCATTAGTACTCTAAAAAATGTGTGGCCTCAACTTCTGATTGGCTCTCAAGGGTCACCTGACCAATAATTTCTTCCAGTGGCTGCTTCTGTCCCTTGTGCAGGCCACAGGGAAGTGCCATGGATGAGAGGGCAGGGGAACCTTCACAGAAACACCCGTCAAGCAAGAATCTTGGCAGACCTGTAGGCACGGAACTGGTTTATGGGTACAGAGGTACGTGGATGCTGATAACTTTATTAAACATTGTTTTTATATTGCTACCACTCATAAGTAAAAATCTAACCATTATATACACATTTTATTGGGTTCAGAAGACTGTGGAACTGATTTATTGTAAAAGTGGGTTCTCAAAATACTGGATGAGGTCAAAGTCATTGGATGGTCAATAAAAAATAATTTTTCCAGTTCAAGTATCTTCATGCACATTGCTTTAATATATTACTGGTGACAAAGGGTGCTTTATGACATTCTTCTAAGGACCATTATGATGTTAATAAATAAATAATTTATTTTCTTCTTTCCAACAGCTAGAGTGTCTCCAAGCTTTTTGTCTGACAGTTCTGCCTTGGGAAACCTTTTGTCTTCATCACTACCTGTCTGTAGGGGTCTGAGTTGAGCAGAATGGGCTGCTGTGGAGTGATGGGATGATTTCTTTACTCCAGAGATATGGTTGGGGCAGAATGCTGGGACAGAGGCCAAGTTTTCTGCCAACAACAGTGTAGAGCATGAAACTGCAGCATACTCATTAATGTTGCTGTAACTTTGTTTTCCATGTCGAATGAACAGAAATACTTCATAGAAATAATGCTGTTTTGTAGAAGCAGCATGACGTAGCTAACCAGAGATTTATCTCTGGGCACTGATCCACCTGGGTAGCAAAGGGACATTTTTCTCAAGATTCCTGCATTCACAAGATTAGAAATTAATGGGAATATCTTTATCATAGAATCAAAGTGCTTAAGGAGGGGGGAGTGCTGTAAAATCATTTTATATTTTTTCTTCTTCAAAGATAGGCAGAAATCCAAATTTTTACAGAGATGAGAGGCAGTGAGATATAATAAAAAGAACAAGGCCGTAGGCTGATGGAAATCTTGGAATAAACCTTAGTTCTATTATTTATTAACATGACTTTGAGGAAATTGTTCAACTTCTCTGATTTTTAATTTTCTCATTCTAAAATGAGGAAATAGGTGCTTTTGTACTTTCAATCCTTAAAACATAGCTGCAGGTGATTGTTAAGATAGTGAAACAATCGATTTAATGGGTGAGAGATCCTGTTTCCATATGTTTTGGTTTTCAGACACAGTATTTGATTGTTTTAAAGTCTAGCATCTCATCCATGTTAATTTAACTTTTCTCTGCAATTGAACATGTAGTCAGACAGTTTAAGTGAGAATCTGGCTGAAGTTAAAGATTTATCATTTTGAATATGCCTGGCAATTTTCATCTATTTCTGGATTATATTAAGTTTATGATACTCCTCTTACTGGAATCTATAACTTTATTTTTCTATTCTTCAGCATTTTAATTTAAAAAAAAAGTTGAAATAAAATATTCAAATAACTGCACAAATATCAAACTTCTTTTGAATTGCTTTATCCACAGAAGTTATTTGTTGGGGTAGTTACTGTTAGCTGTTGCTAAAAAGAACCTCCCAACCTCAGGGGCTTAGTTTATTCATTTATTTTTCATTCGCATAGAGTCCAATGGGGCTGATCTCGCTTGGGCAGCTCTTTTCCATGATGGGATTCAGCAGTCCTGGCATCTTCCTTGGGTGGCTCCACCATCCATTAGGACCAACCTGGGAGGCCGCTGCTGCATCTGCTATATTCGGCCAGCTGATGAGTAAAGAGAGAGAACAAAAAGAATCTCATTGGTCTTTGAAGGGCCAGGACTGTAAATATGCACATCACATCTGCTCATGTTCTATTGGCCATAAAACAAGATCCCATTTAGATGCAGGAGGGCTAAGACATATTGTTTTCCTGTTTGCCCAGGAGAGAATCAAAATGGTTTATCACACTGTTTGTGCCTGACAGCATTGCTGCCCGAACCAAACTGTAGCTGGCAAGCAGCCACCAGGGGGTCTCTCACAAAGTTTCTTCATCAACTGATGTTTTAAAGGGTGGTTTTGGTGTACAGTAAGCAGTTTACAGCTGTTCACATATGATATATGAAAATGGAATTTATGAAAATTGCGGAATATCTGTATACCTCTCAGATTTACATCTGCTTCTCAGTTGTTGCAGAGAGTCAGTGAGATAGTCATGTGACGATGCCTAGCACAGAGTAGACACTGACCACCGGTTCTCAGAGTGTGACATCAGACCAGCCTTTTTGGCATTACCTTAGAACTTGTCAGAAATACAAACTCTTGGGTTTCATCCCAGATACACTGAATCAGAAACTCTGAGGATGGGGCTGACAATCTGTTTTAACAAATCCTTCCAGGTGATTCTGATGCAATGAGTTTGAGAACTACTGGCACAGTCATTGTTTTTCTTTTCTTTAAATGAAGAGGAATATTCTTTTAAAGAAAATAGATACCCTCACAGTCTCCTTTAGGATACTTTTCTAGTGATAAATGGGTTCCAGCTAGCCTGAGATTTCTTACATGTTGCCAAACTTGATTTTTCTACAGTTTCATCATATTCATTTTGAATTGTCCTCATAGAAATAGTAAAATATCTGATCACCACTCTTCCTATACTTCTCCATCAATGTCAAGACCATTAGGCCATCTGTAAGTCTTTTCTTCTTTTGGCTCACTTAAACCTTTTTTTGATATGTCAACCAGTTTTTACACATGACTCAAAGTATATTAACTGCGGTTTTCTTGTGGCTTTTCGTGTGTGAAAAATGGAGCATTATAATAATTTCATACCTGGGAAAGTTTCCATTGACTTTTATCTCTCAATGCTCTTTTTCATATAAGAATGTGTATTATGTTGTAATACCTCAGGAAAGTAAAGATTTCTTTACAAAATTCGGAATGTTAATTTATCCCAACAGGCTATTGTTATCTGAAAATTACATACCATCACAACCAAAATTTTCTATTAAGAATGTATGAGTGATACTTGCTATTGTGAACATTATTTATATCAGCACATTTTAGAAAAGAAGTAAATCCTGATGAATTCAATAACTTGAAAAGTATTTGATTTCAGTGAAAAATTGCTAAGTCATACAGTAAACCACAATTATTTAAACTGCTCAAAGATTGGAGTTGTTCTTCTGGACCGACGAGGAGATCTTCTCCCTTTTCTTCTTCTAGTGATAAGAAAAGAAAGAGATATGATGTCATGGGTGCATTTATAAAAGGCACTTAAACAAACAAAAGCGAATAACAAAGAATACAACCGCCAAAAGAAAATTACTTGGAACACTGGCTTGGGTAACAGGCAGACCTTGTGGGAATACCTTGACAAAATTTTCATCTTGTCCTTTTCTTTAATTTTGTCTGCGTCTCAAAAGCAGAACTTTCTACAACTTACCATCTTCTGAGAATGAATCGGAATTTGCCCTGGGCATTCCTTCTTGATGTGCCCCTGGGATTCAGATCCTCACAAATGAGCAGCCACTTTATGATGTGGCTTAACAGGGACTGTGTCCTCCCTGTGTGATTTGAATATGGGAGGACTGACTTGCCCAGTTTCAGAAGCGTGGTGAGCTAGAGACATGGGGGGCATGTTTCTCTGCTTCCTTACCAATCCATTTATCAGCTTGCTGCCCAACTCTCTTCTTCTGCATAGAAGGTTTCCGGGTAATTTAATTTAATAATGTTTAAAATGCCATTTCAAATGAATTACCCATTTACACATTCAAATTAGGATTTTTATTTGCCAGTTTCATCACAGCTGGCTTAATTAACAATGTCAAGTTTTAAAACTATATTGTGACAACATTTAAACTTGTTGTGCTTTTGCCTGTGGATGTAATTAAGACAGTGTGTTTGGTATCAGTTTATTCTTAAAGAGCAAAGTAAAAGCAGATGAGGTATATTTATAGACTCATCAGCCAATGAATGGATGAAAGAGAAAAGAAATTAATGGGAAAATGTCAGCCAGAATGGAGGAGGGACCCACTGCGAAGTTCATTTCCAGACCAGCTATTTGGATTTTTTTCCAAAGACAGCTGTCTCTTGAATTACAGTAGAGGGGGGAGGTGACATTGTAAGACCATTGGGCCTCAAGTTAAGAATCGGGCAAAGAGTAACATACTTCAAATAAACTTCTGCACTTGGGGTGGGGGCCCAGGCACAATACTTAGTCAGGGCTCCACCTGGAGTCATGCTCTCCTACAAAGATCAGGGCTTAGGAAAATCTGGGAAAGAAGGAAAAGCTCTGGGAAATGTAGAAGCTTTAGAACTTGGTCCTGGCCACTTGAAAGCTGTTTTGGTTTGACTCAATGACCCCATGGGGGTGGTGGGGATTAGAAAAAGGGCAGAAGACAAAATTCTACTATAAAGCTCCAACCCAGGGAATTCAGTTTTCAGAACAAAGAAGAAAAATGAATTGCAAAGCTTAAGGGATATAGATTCATTTCTCTGTATTTTCTCATGAGCTTGGACAGTGCATTCCTTGATTGTGAAATGAAATACAGAAATTGTTTGAGATTCCTGGGCACGTGTCTAACATAAGACACAGATGAGGCAGAACAAATCTGAATTGTCTTGAGTACACATAAAGGGGCAGTGAATGTAGTGGGAGGAAATATGGTTGTTTTGGCATCCTACTTTAACCATCCATATTTCAGAGACTAGGAAAAATGGCTTGGGCTTGATGAAAGTCCTGAGGTCTGCAATAGTTCAGCAGAAATAAGGGGGGAACGACAGGGGAAATTCTCTTCCCAAAAGAGTCTAGAGGAATGTTTATTAATGACTTAGAAAAAAATTTGGATTTTCATGGGTGAACATCCAAGAAGTGTTCTTCAAAAATTCAGATAGAAAATTCCTTTACTAGGTAATTTAATGTGTCGATAAAAAGGCAACTTAATTCAGAAAAATAAAAGTCCCCCGGGGATTCATAAACAAGTACTTCTTTTGTTTGTTGTGGATGCTTTTCTCTAGACCCTGACATACCAGCATTTCCCATCCACAGTTTTGTTTCCATGGAGCCCCTACACTTTTCTCCTTCCCCCATGTCAGTGAATTTTGTTGATGTATTTTATCTGTGTGTGTGTGTGTGTGTGTGTGTGTGTGTGTGTGAACATGGGATCTCAGTTTCACTCTCTAAAGAGAAGAAAGATGATACTGTCTACATAGAAAAAAAAAAAAGAAGGGAGACAGAGAAGAAAGGTGGGAAGGAGGGAAGGAAGAAATAAAAAGGACCAAGGTATAACAAATCCAGTTGTTTAATCATCTAAAAACCATTCCTATTTCTGAGCCATCTCCTCAGCTGTGACACATCTGGAGAGACTGAGGAAAGGAATTTACAGAGCTTCAAGCTTTGTTTTTGCTAAGTTGATCGTTCCGTTATATAAATAAGACCTGTGTATATATTTAAATACATATATGATGCTATGTGATATATACATATTTAATATGTATTACATATGTATATATGATTCACAAGATAGTTACCTATCTAGACCACTTTGTAGTTTAGACCAATGCTTCACAAACTACCTATGGCAAACGTTCATTAAAAAATTTCTAGTAAGTCATGACTGATAGTTTTTAAATTAAAAAACACCACATATCATGCAAAATGCAAGCCTCTAATGTTTAATATTAAAGAGGCAACAAAATTTCTTGTCGAACTGCTACAAAGGTTTTTAAATGCTTACCTAGGTTTCTGTGCTAACTCATTGCAGCATTGCAGTGCAGTGGCTGTCTGCACAGGGACCAGAACTATTTACTGAATCCCCTTTGGGTGTCCCCAGCTAGGATGATCTCTGTGCTGAGGAGCAAAAGGGAGAGGATAATAGTTTAGATTGTTTAACTTCAGAGCTGCTAACATACTATTAAGATCAATTCTGCTATCTTTCAAATAATTTGGTTTTATAATATATTCTTTTTAAGGAAATATTTAATTGCCTGGGTACTGTTGATTTATAAAAATCACTGAAATGTTTGCTAAAGTAAAATAAACTACGTATATGGAGCATCTCTGGTATCATATGGACTTTATTTGGACTTAAACATTGGAATAATGAATCTCTTTTCCAAAATACTGAAATAGTTTTAAGAATGAAACAGTTTCTAAAATGTAAATAAGGGTATGGTATTCTGAAGTACATATACAGCTAACGGATGTGATATACATATTCACGTAGGCCATATTATTTTTTAAATTGGCATTTCTTTACCCAAATATGATAAATGAATGTGGACAATTACCTAATCCAATGTTGTCTGAAGTAGTATTAATTCACATGTTGAGTTGAAATGGTCAGGAATATCGTGGAGAGCTGAAAAGATTCGAAAGCGAATTGTATGTTTTCCTCTTAAACTGTGAGACATTTACCAATTCCCACCCAGGTTGCCTTAATGAACTTTCCACTCACTGGCTAATAGGTTTTATGTCCCTAAAAATGGTAAGTTGAAGAAATGGATGCCAGAGTCACAAGACATTCTCTAGCTATAAATTTATTATTTGTGAGGAAGAATTTCTTTTCTAAGAACAAATGCAGAGCAGAGCTAGTGCTTATCATCCCCACATGGAGCAAGTGGTGAAAGGCTGTGGCGATGTGGAAATCATATTTATTGTTGTCATGTGTTTTCCTTAGCTGTGGCTATCAGAGAGAACCTTTTTGGGGTGGGTATCATTTATAATGCCCTATTGTTTGACATCTAACTTTACGATTCTGTTTCAATAGTAGTTTCTTATGGTCACATTGCCCCCCTTTTTTTTTTCTTTGCAGGTTTAACTTTAGGCTAGTAATAAGATTTGGAGAATTACTCATTGAAGTAAGTGACTTCAATGGTTGGGAAGCCTGGGGTCTTAAGAAATTACTAAAAGTAAATTCTGAGTGGTAAGCATAAAAAGAGATCACATAAATGCATAATTTAAAAATGGAACTAAAGTTCATTGAGCAGCAACAAACTGCTGTGAATTTGCTTTGTGATGGCCAGCGAATGAAATTGCCTCTCTTAAGGCTGAATTAGAGGCAGGGACAAAATGTCAGAGCTGGGTGGGTTCAGGTGCACTAAGGTTTGAGGTATGAATTTTGACTCTGCACTATGGACACCTCGGGCTGCTGAAACTTCTTAAAATTTGCCCTATTTAAATTATTTGCCTCCCATATGGGACCCTTCCAGTGCTACTGGATGGCTGGAACCATCCAGTTTCATCAAAATCTGAAAGGTTCTGTGTTCTGTGAAAGGATGCTTTCTGGAAAAGAACATCATTCTCTTTCTGCCTCAATTACCTCTCTTCTTGAACCCGAGGTGTGATTTACCCTCTTCGGGGACATTCTGGGTCTCTGTCTTCCACTTCTTTTCCCACTCTTGTGCTCATTAATAGACAGCCTCCAGTTGGTCGCTCTCTAAGTGGCATTTACTATCCATATTTCCACAATAATGACAGTGGCTGCTTCGGTTTTAGGGACTGTTAGAAAGAACCACTAACCAAGAGGAAGAGAGCAGGGACTAGCCCTGAGTAATTAGTAAACACTGCTGGGTTTCTGGACTTCATTTTCCTTTTGCCTCCTGGAAAATGCAGACCTACAAAGTGAATGCTAAACAGGTCTATTCCAGATGAACCTGGAAGAATGACCATGAATTCCATTGCTTCATCTTTTCTCTACAGCCCCAATAATAGTGTGTTTTAGGAGACTTGGAATCAGGTTATGTACTCTGATTCTAGGCTGTTCTTCAAAAGGAAAAACAAGGGGAGAATAGGGTCCATTAATTATCTTCATAACTCGCTTACAAGGTGTTAAGTAATATCATTTTTGGATCATTTTGAAGAGGATGGAGAAGCTCATTTTTCAAGGTCTACAGGGCTGATTGCTATGAGCAGACCTATAACAGCCCATATGACTCTGCTCTGCTAGACCTGTAAAGTTTCCAGATACTAAAAAACTTTTCCATAATCAGGCAACAGAAGTCGAGGGGAGAAGAAGTCACTAGGTTAAGGAGATGATGGTTATGTTAACAACAAAAACCAGTCAGTTCATAAAGTATTTATTGAGTCTCTACTTTGTGACAGGTCCTCTGCCAGGTGCTGGGCAGTGGTATCTCTTTGCTGTGTTCCAAACTCTAAAGTATTTTTTTGTTATTTTTGTTAGCATTTATAAGTTGACATCTAGGGAACTTGGTCAAAGAGTTTCACAGAACTGCCTCCAGTAGGCAAAATCTTGATCTGACTGACAATCTACTAGATCTGTCTTTCTGTTTTCTCTCTCACACGCAGCCACACACTCCTCATTCTAAGTATTTATTGAGGTTGCAGTGGGAGGGACTATAATATAGTATTATCATTGCTTGAGTGAGTTTTAAATGATTGTTTGTGAGGCCTCTTTATTTCATGTCTAGATAAACAGAAATATTTTGACCCAGACTTTGTTGAAGTAATGTTTCAAGGTGATAAATATTGGTTAGTCACTTCAGAAGAAGCAATAAAGAACACATTGTGTTTTATTGCTGAGGGGTATAAGATGTAGAATTATAGAAACCCAAAGAAGGAATTATCTTTAAGGAAAGTTCTCTATGAAAACCTATTAAGCTATGAATTTGAAGAGTGCTAAGTGATTAAAAGGGTTTAAAACTCAACAATATTGGCACATGAAATGCTACAATTCTGTGGTAACAGCAGCCAGTGACTCTCAGGTTTTCTAGACAACTACACAAGTGTTTTCTTTTAGTGAGATATTTAATGTATTCTATCTTTATTCTGAAGGGTTTTCTCATGCCTACACATCTGAAACAATTTAATGCTATCTTTATTTGAAGTCTCTCCTGGTTAGTGAGCTGGCTCTTGGTGATGTATCACGTACAGTGGTTTCTGTGATGTGGTTTGCTGACCACGGCAAGATGAATGAAGATCACAGTCATGTTAAGTCAAGGACTATGGTCAGACTTAAACCTTTATCCTTGAGGTGTATGGCTGTTGATTCATCAATGTCTTATTTTTAAGAATGAAATCTTCTCAAGGTTGCCGAACACTCTGTGGATGTATGTCAAATGAAGTATAATGTTATATTATCTCATAACTTCATAAATAAGAATGTATTGCTTTGTGGATGAAATAAAATGACATGCTGTATTTGGCATCTATATATTGAAAAGGTCATGAAGGGATTAATGGTTGCTGGCAGCTGGTCAAATTTCTTTGATGTCCACTATTTCCCCCCCGCCCCCTACTGGAATGCTGTATTTGTCACTCCCTGAACGATTTGCCCACACATTAATGTACATAAATTATGGTGCCTTTATTACATCACTTCCATCCTATCTGGATAAAAGCATGGTGAGATATTTTTTTTTTTTCCCTGTGTGCAATTTTCATTTTGGTGGCATTTCTGCTTCCTAATATATTCCAGACAAAGCATATACCCAAAGCCTGTTTTTTAAGTGTATTTCGGCTTTCTGTGTTCAGCTGTACTTTGTTTGGGAGATGTCCTTCTAGAAACTTACTTAGATTTGTGAGTATTTGGAGAGCTATTTGTGGAAATGGGGGTCTGGAGATTCACATAACCCCACTGTATATTGTATCTCTTTTTTTTTTTAACTGTTAAAAATATTTGGTAATTTCAATAAGATATTTAATAACCTTTCAATGTAATTTACTTACAGTTTCAACTTTGATCTCTTTCTAAATGATTATCAGAAAGATGTAAAAAGAAAATTCCAAAATGAACTCCGACACAGATTTAAAAGGTGCCTTTTCTATTCTTATGGTTTTCTGGTCTTCAAAGATAGCTGACTTTTTAGCTTCCACCATTTCTCTGGCATGAAATGTAAAGGTGCCCAAATGCCCTCAAATGGTTTCAGCTCACACCTCTTTCTGATACTTCTTTTCTTCATTTCTTTGCATTCTAGAGGTAAAAGTTGACTTTTTTTCTATTACTTAAAGCCAATCTCTAAAGGACAGTGTTTATATATTTTTTATTTTGGTTTTTCCAGTGTTTTAACTAATACTAATACATAATAAATATTTCCCAAGTAAATAAAAATTTGATCAAATAGCAAATGGATAAAATCAGTTTATTGATTTTGCTTAGACAACAAACAAAACAGGAAACACATTAAAATCTATACCTATAGTCTCTCAAAGTAAAAAATATAAAATCATTATATTCGACATATTAAAGATTTAATAATATGAATTCTATTAGATTTACTGAGACTCCACTCTATCCTCTGCAAAGATGTATATAACCATATGATTCAATTATTCAGCTCAGTGGGTTAGAACCCCAGGTTCATGGGAAGCCACAGAGAAATATCAGAGTACGATATTTCTGCTCAGTAGTTTTGACTGCCAATCCCATATAATTTTATTTATCTGGACTTACGTTGACTGCTCTCTTGTAGAGATGCTCATGAGCATATTCAGAGCCTGGCAGTGGGTGGGGTTGGGGGATGGGTGTGAAGAGAATAAAGGCCCCTAGACCAACAGACAGGCAATTATCTGAAAACTGACCGTGATGTATACAACACAGTGAATTCCAATATAAATCTTCTCTAAGAAAATCACATGAGATATCATCTTACACCTAGTAGAATGACTGCTATCAAAAAGACAAGAAATACCAAATGTTGGTAAGGATGTGAAGAAAAGGGAACCCTTGTGTACTGTTGGTGGGAATATAAATGGTTACAGCCACTATGGAAAACAGTGTGGTGGTTTCTCAAAAAATTAAAATACAACTATCATATGATTCAGCAATTCCACTTCTAGGTATTTATCTGAAGGAAATAGAATCACTATCTCAAAAAGATATCTGCACCCCCATGTCCACTGCAGCAGTATTTATAATAACCACGGCATGGAAACAACCTAAGTTTCCAACAGTAGATGGATGAACGAAAAAAAAATGTAGTATGAATATACAACGGAATGTTTTTCAGCCATGAAAAAGAAAATACTGTCATTTGAGACAACATGGAACTTGAACACATTATGATTAGTGAAATAAGTTAGAAAAAGACAAATACTATATTATATCACTTATATATATGTGGAATCTGGAAAGAAAGAAAAAAACCCTCAAACTCTTAGATACAGAAAACTGGAGGTTGCCAGAGGCAGGGGGTGTGGGTAGGCAAAATGAGTGAAGGGAGTCAAAAGGTACAAAGTTCTAGTTATAAGATACATTACTCCTGGGAATAAAATGTATAGCATAATTACTATAGTTAAGAATAGTGAATTTTATATTTGAGAGTTGCTAAGAGAGTGGAACTTAAAATTTCTCATCACAGACACACATACAAAAATGTAATTATTTGCGGCGATGGCTATTAACTAAATGTATTGTGGTGATCATTTTGCAATATATACGTATATTGAACCATTATGTCCTATGCTTAAATCAAATACAATGTTATATGTGAATTATATTCAATTAAAAAATTACTTACATAAAACAAAAACAATAAAATAAGCCAATAAACAAAGAAAAACTTTCCAATCTTCAGGATTAATTAAAGGATGATTACTTGCAGATAGAGTTTTTGTTTTATACAGGCTCCTTCTCAATCTTTTTTTGTTCACTTATTTAATTCAGTAACCTTCTCTATTGCATTAAAAATAGCTTACTCAATCAGACTGGAGGAAAAAAGCAAAAAAAGTAAATTAAAAAATTAAAATCTCAAAAAAAAATTCACTTAAAAAGTTAAGTTTTAGAATAAGATTTTGGTAGACATACTTTGTGTGTCTTATACAGCTTGTGAAATGCATATTGTGAAATGCTATTATTACATTTTTTTTGTGGCGATGTTTTCCTATTTTACCATATAATAAATTCTGAGTTTTCTTAGTTTCAAAGATGAAACTATAGTGTCCTGGTATGTGACTGATTTTAACACTATACTCAGAGTCAAGCAGAATAAGGCAAGCTCATTCACTGAAAAGGATCATGAGTTACCTTATAATGGGCTACACTGAAGAGTTTTAGAATTTCTACTATGTTAGAATTCATGCAATTAATGCCACAAATACTTACTGAGCATCCTCTACGCCAGCCATTGTTCTAGGCACTTCAGCACATAAGACCCTGCTCTGCCTGACTTGTGAAGTTTTCAGATGATGAAAACTTTCACAATCACACCACAATGGTTGAGGAGTCACTAGATTGTGGAGATTCTTGTTATGGTAGCAGAATTGAGTTCAAAAAGTAATTACTGAATATCTGCTTCGTAGGAGCTAGGCAATAGGGCTCTTCATTACATTTTGAACTCTGTTTTTTGTTATATTATTTTATTTTACTAGCATTTAAAAATCAACATCTAAGGAACTTGGTTAAAGAACTCAATAGAACTTCCCCTAGTGGGCAAAATCTTGATCTGACAAAGGATGTCTCTCTCTCCCTCCCTGTCCCACCCCCTCTCTCCTCTTTTTTACACACAAACACCACCCATGCTACCTCCATTTGTTAGAATACAAAACAGCTGACCATCCCTGCCCTCATGGAGCTTACAAAACAGTGAGAAGAGATAAACAATACACAGAAATAAATATGTTAATTATCTATTATATAAGCAGGTGATAAGTGCTGTGAAGAAAAATAAAACAGAGAAATGCAATGGGCCATGAGGAAGGGGACAAGTCATATTTTAAACAGAGGTGGTCAGAGAAGGTTATCGCTGTGAAAGGACATTGGAGCAAAGCCCTGAAGGAGGAGAGGGGGAGTGCCATGTGGATATCTGGGGAGGAACTTTTTCAGCACAAGGAACGAGAAGGACACTGGAACAAAATGGAAGAGGGGAGCACAGATGGGGATGAGTCTGAGGGGAAAATGAGGCAGGCAGATGGTACAAGTCCATGTAGCAGTCCGCTAGGGTTGCTGCAACACAACACCAGTGTGGGTGGCTTCAACAGTAGAAATAGATTTTTCTCACAGTTCTGTAGGCCACACGTCCAACGCCATCAGCATTGATTTCTGGCGAGGCCTTTCTTTCCAGTTTGCAAATGATAGCTTTCTCCCTGTGTCTTCGCATAGCTTTTCCTCTGTGCACACTTGGGACACAGAGAGATTCCTCCTCTTAGAAAGACACCAGTCCTATGAGATTAGGGCTCCATTCTAATAGCCTCACTTTACCTTAATTACTTCCTCAAAGGCCCTATTTCCAAATACAGTTACTTGGAGGGTTAGGGCTTAAAGACATGAATGGAGAACACATTTCAGCCCATAACGATCCACAATTTCGGACAGTTGTAAGTCAGAGTGAAGTTAGCAGTGGAGAGAAGTAATCAGACTTTCTTTTTGAAGGATCGCCTTGGGTTGCTGAGAAGCAGGGAGAACAGTTAGGAGGCTCTTACAATAAAATGGGGAGAGATTGTGCTAGTGGTAAACCACAGTCTGTAGGATCTACTGTGCCGGTGGATCTGAGCATAATCTGGTGGTAACATTTGTCATGCCGTTGAGCTCTTCTGTAAACCTCATGTACATCATGTGCACATCTTCTGTGTACATCAACCTGTCTGATACAAGACCCTGCTGTGTCTTAATTTGTTGTGAAATGTGTAAGGAATTTCATAGGGCTAAAAATTAATACTATCAATAGTCAAAATACCAAAGCTTACTAATGAAACTTTAAAATTCAGAATAAAATATTTTGCTTTATTTCTACTGGGGTTACACTTGTACCCCCTTGCAATTAAGTAAGTTACCTTGGGCAGAAGAAAAACAGATTGAAGAGAGCATAACTTGGAAACTCTATTGGTGTATGTTTCGGTTGAAAAAGGTGCTTCCCTCCTATTCTTACACGGCTGACTTTTTCTTCGCGTTCAGGTCTCAATTCATAAGTTTCCTCCTCTAAGAGGCCTTCCTTGACTGCGCTAAGGCATTTCCTGCTGTTGCTTTCCATCCTCTCACACTGCTTTATTTTCTGTGTGGCACTCTCACTCTTTAATATTTCTTTTCTTTTTTTTTTTAAATACAAAACTACTTATTTAGAAGCAGAATTAAATTTTTTTTTTCAATTGCAGATGACAGACAACATTATATTAGTTTCAGCAGTACAGCATAGTGAGTGGACATTTATCTAACTTATAAAGTGATCACCTCCATAAGAATAATTCTAGTACTCCCCTCACATCATACATAGTTACTACAATATTATTGACTGTAAATATTTGTCGAATGAATGAAAGGATAAAAGAAAAAACATGAGACATGGTTAAGCAGCTCACCAAGACATACAGACTGTGTAAGGGGAAAGAAATTCTTTCTGTGTAGTGCCATGTTGAAAGTTGACAGGGGACCACACAGTAGACAAGGGGCTGAGCAGATTTCAGGGCTAGAAGGGTGGTATTTTTGATCATTTATGTGGAGATCTGGGAGTCAAGAGATTGGGGTTTACATCTGCTCTATCTCCAACTCACTAAGTGACTACGGTACAAACCATTAGCTTCTGCAAGCATTAGTTTCTCCATCTGTGTGACATTATTGGCTAGTTTAAACATTTAGAAAACTTCATTGGCAAATATACCTCTATTTATGCCATTTCTTTCTGAGTGGCTCTGGGGAAGCAGCCCCATTTTCCTCTTTGGTTCCTGAAGTGCACCAACTTGACAGGTGAAGTGGTTGCTTGTCCTGGGTTCCTCTCCCTTTCTCTTTCCCGGCCTCTCACAGTGTCCTCACTCAGGGAGGCTGTAGGACTTTGATGGGAAGGGCGAGGCCTCGATCACCTTAAGACATGCCTGGGGTTGTCATTCCCTGCCTTCCATTTCTCTTTTCTCACTTAGCCCAGCTGGATGAACCCACCAGCTTTCTACCACATAGATACGTAATCCTGGCTCAGTACCAGAAGGAAGCAGGTAGCTTTTACTCATCTCCCACTTGGAGTGCAATAATTAAATCTCATGTCCCAACCCAAGAGGCTGTCCGTACATCTCCCACTTATTCTTCCCTGCCAACCAAACCTACTCTAATAGGAGGAGGCCTTGACTCTGTGAACAGTTATTGCATGACTTCCTTCCCAAATTCACTGCATTCTCACCTCTTAAGAATAAGCGTCTGTCTAGGTTTGGCTCTGGGATCTGTCCTCTGGCCCTACCAAACTCTGAAGCAGGAAAGATATTGGACATAGTACTTAAGAGCATAATCTTTAGACTCGGCCAGACATGGTTTAAAATGCTAGCTACGCTACCAACTCTGTGAACTTGGGCAAGTTACTCAAACTCTGAGCCTCAACTTCCTCAGGTGTAAAATGAAGACTCAGTGGAGTTTTAAGAATTAAATGACATCACATGGGCCGAGTTCAGCATGGAGCCTGGCATGCAAGTCTGGGAGGTGCTATTATTAATGATTAATGCCCTCTCCACCAAGTCCAGGAAATCCACCTGCTCACTCTTACTCTTGGTTCCAATGGTTGTTATTGAGGGTCTAAAATTTTTAGTTTAAAAAAGCTAAGCTTCCTATTTTTGAGACCTCTAATTTGTGCAGTTAGATAATCAAATGACTTCCCTCCTAGCTGTTATCTACTCATCAGCTCATCTCTAGTGCCTAGCATTGCTGGTGCTCAGACAAGTCTCACTTCATCTTTAAAATAATGACTCTGAAAAAAAAAAAAGTGTCCTTATGCCATGTCTACATAGACAGAATCAAGAAGAAGTTCATGTAATTTCCTGGAGAAGAGAATGTAGAGACAGCCAATCTGGATACTTCCAATTAGATTATAACATGGTAATATTTTACAGATTACTTAATTTTTCTTCAAATGTTCGATACTGGTAGTTTTTTTTTAAAAAAATAATTTTATCCTGAAACTGACCTTATCTAATTTTTTTTCCCCATGTAGTGAATGCTGTATTGGCTTTACATACAGCCCAGATTGATAAAATATTTGCTTAGTCCCATGGATGGAATTTGTTTCTTCTGAAAAAAGGAATATCTCAATAGGGGCATTTAATATACATTTCCCAACTTATCAAATGGTGCACCAGGTTTTCCTGAGTGACATGCAATGTTACTTTCCGATTTTAGTTTCTAACTTACCCTGTAGTGGGGCAGAATCTGTTGGTGTTTAGAAGTCAGCCTCAGCAAGAAAGAAAGAAAGAAAGAAAGAAAGAAAGAAAGAAAGAGAGAGAGAGAGAGAGAGAGAGAGAGAGAGAGAGAGAGAGAGAGGAAGAGAGAGAGAGAGAGAGAGAGAGAGAGAGAGAGAGAGGAGGGAGGGAGGGAGGGGAGGGAGGGAGGGAGAGAGAGAGAGAGAGGGAGAGAGAGCACGCGCAAGAGAGAGAGAAAGAAAGAGAAAGAGAGAACAATGAAAGCATTGTAAGAAATATTTATAAGTCAAATGTACAGAGAAAAACCCCAAACCAAAACCTATTTCAAAAAACGTTGGAGGAAATGGTATATCTTTTTATGTGCTTAAGAAAACAGTTAAAAAGAACTTCACAGCATCAGATCTATTAAGTACATTTATTCCAGTGATTTCCCAGATATTTCCAAGTTCCATTTAAAACAGAAGTCTCCTATCAAGCGATTCTTTGAAATTATTTACTCTTTTATGGTTGTAAAGTATGGAAACATAATACTTTTAATGGAAACCCTAATAAACGGCACATGCTACAAAGTGTCTACTGATGTGCTTTATAGGTTGGGATTCTTAAGCACACGAACTTGCCAGTCTACACTTCTGATCCCAATAAATGCCCCAGCGATGTGGAAGAGGATAGCTGGACGGGCAAGGCCATGCAGGAATGGCATGGGCCATTCATGTTCACCAGAAAAATATGGCAGCCAGAGTCCGTCTGACAGGAAGCAAACCATGCCAGCAGGCAGAGACAGAATTATTTAGATTAAGGACTTTGTTTTGTTTTAGGGATGGTGACTTGGTGGGCACTATAACTTGAGAAAGGTTTTTCTTACATTCAATGTAAAGGAATTTTTTTTTTGTAAAAACCTGGTTGTGAATCCCCAGAATAAAATAGTATGTAATATTTTTAGCACATATTTAATTGGCCACAGAAATATTAAAACCACTTGACTTATATTAAAATGGTATTCTGGTTAAAATCGACTCCCAATCAAGAAAATTTAATGCACTTCACCAAATGCATATTTTCAAACAAAATAAATATATTTTAAAGTTATATATCCTTAATTTAATGCTTAAATAGTACTGGCAGTTCATGGATGGATCTCCCCACCCCCAGCAAGTTATTTTTCACTGAAATGTTTTAAAAACATTCTTCTCATTTGGGTATGCTTCAATTAAACAATCCAGGCATTCTATATTAAATAGTAATTGATTTATCGACATTTGATGGATACATACTCACTTTCTTTGCTTTAAAAATCTTGTTTAAATGTTAATAATCTGTGAGTATATATTTCAAATAATTGTCATTAAATTTAGAATAACAGTCATTAATAGAGAGAATTAAATTTAATAGACTAGTTACTATACAGTTAAGTACCAATAGATGCTTAGAAGCAGATTGAAGGCTTAATCATGGCTGGGTAGACTCGTGTTCTCCCAGCAAATATATACATTTTATTTCTCTTGTCTTACTTTTCTATTTTAAAGTAAATGGTTAGTAGGCACTTAAATTAGTAGTGTGTCAAAAGCTTAAGCATCAGTTAATTAGTATTTAAATGTAAAGAATGCATTATCCTGCTCGAGATAATTCAAAACTGTGTATGTTAATTCTTCACGAACCTGGAAAAGTCTGCTCTTTACAGAAAGACTCATAGAAGCCCAGAAAAGAATGGCTGTTAGGAATAGAAAGGTAGGAATTTCACCTCATTTTTGTTCATATTTGCCACTTGGGAAAAGAGTTTTCTAACTGCTTTTAAAATGTCTTCGATACTCTGAGTGAAATATCAAAGACTGATAATATTAACAACATTGTTCATAAATGTTAGTTTGATATACTCAGGCTATCAGGTTTTAGTTTTGTTTCATCTTGAAATAACAAGATGTATCTCCCAAACTATCTGGAGAGGTTGGTTTCTTTTACTCATTTTCAGCCCACCCTATCCCAAGCTTGAAACATTTTGTTAGATCTCTTTGATCTTCTGTTTGACTTCTGCCTCATGGAAAAATGCTCATAAACCTTCAGAGAAAAACTTTCTTTACTTTTAGCTTTTTTCAAGAATTATAAACAGTGGACAGATCTATACTTTAAGAGCACTTAAGGACCCACATGCTAATTTATTTGCTCACCACCAAAAAGAGGCTTGTTTGGTAAAAAGAAGTTTAAAAAGTTCAACTTTGCTTAGTGAAAAAGAATTCCACTTTTAAGTGGCTAGAAGAATAGCATTTCATTAAAAAAATATTAAAATCTCTAAAGCAATAATCTTTTTAAAGATGTTATGCACAAGGATTGGCATGACATTTGAAATGGCTTCAAGAGTCCTGTTACTCTTGACATGCTGGTAAACACGTCACAGATGTTCTTTCTTATTGCAGCCACAGTCAAGAGAGAACACAAACCTGCAACGACAAGCAAGTCCCCACATGTCTGAATGCCAGGGTGGGAGCCACCTAGAAGGCATCGTAGGGTAAGAGCCCCCTACTTGCTCCGATCCATCGTTACTCCAGCCTTACTGTAGCTTCTCCACAAATTATGGGATCTACCCATGGAGCTCTACATTCTTAGATGTTGGATAACAATTGTAGTTTCATAAAAAAAAAAGAAAAATAGAAATCTTTGGCATTTGGCATTCTGCAATTCAAAAAAAAATGCTTGTCAATCTAGAAAGTGGGACAGGATTAAAGATTGTTTATGCTCCTGCTTTTTGAAAATGGAGTCTTCTAAAGCTCTATAGGAATTGCAAACTGATGTCTCCTGGGTTGAACAAGTACCGTAGGTGTTATTTTGAAAATCATTTAGTTTTATGTAAAAGTTCAGGTTTCAGCTTCTCTTGAAAGATCAGATCTGACCACATTTTCTCCGGCAGGATCAACTGGAAATGGTAGAGGCTGCACATTTTATAGAGACAGTTTAATTTTTTAATAATTTTTCCCACTCTTTAATCATGCCACTGTGACTCCTGTAGCATAAGATTGCTCTAAGCTACTGTCGTATCTGTATGAAGGGTCTGCAAAATTCAGGTTTTGTTCTCAATAGATAGTCATTCGGCAGAATTGCACCTTTTTCTTAGCAGAACATTATATTCATGCAGAAGTTGTTTGGGAATCTGCAGACTATTCTTTGCATGGATCTAATTCAGTGGCATTCGTTGTTACTGGCAGGTCTACAACGGGGCGAGGAGCTCTGTTCTAGGCTCATGGGAGAAGCATCTCTTGCTATGTGGATGGTGTAAACATACACCACCACCTCTCAAGAGAATGCTAACTCCAGGAAGACAGAGATTTTGTTTTCTTTGTTGTTGAATTCTAGGTTCTTAGAAGAGTGTTTAGCACACAGCAGGTGCTTAGTAAATATTTCTTAAATGAACTAGAAAGATTATTTATTTGTGAATGAACTAGGTGGATCATGTAAAATTTTGAAATGTCCGTTTCAATTTAAACAGGAAATATTTTTTGAAAAATTATGATCATTGCTGTTTATTGAATGCCTTCTATGTGTTAGGTACTTTACAAACTTTGTTTTATTTATTTCTCACAGCAATTCCATGGGATAGACACTGTTGACCCCATGTTGACTCAATGTGAGGACATTGAGACTCAGAGATTTTGAATTATCTAAAATTATATGCCTACAAAGAGCCATGATTTTTACTTATCTGACTCCAAAATATATGTTTGTTCTGCTACTCCATATTTCCTTTTAAACATGTTTTGAAACATTAAGCGAGAGTAATGATGACTACTAGGCTCTGTCCAAAGGATACCAAAACATTTGACAAATTGTTGACATTATCAATTCAATCAACTGTCAATTGACATTGTCAATTCCACAAAATCAGCTATTTGTTTGAGTTTACTGATTAGTTCTGGACTCTGCAGGGTGGGTGAATTGAGTATGCAAAAGTTAATTTGTGAACCTGGGTTGGAAAGGGTATACATCACCCCAGGTTGAAGTGAATTTTCAGTTTCAGTCCCCCTCCCTCTTTTTACCTGGCAATTAGCCTCCTTGACTTGATCTTTTCAGCCAGAAAATCTAAAAAGTTGAATTTTTTCTTGGCATCCCTTTGACCTTTGGTTTGTCCCATCATGGCTTGAAACTCCCAAAGTTTCTGGCCTTCCTTTCTTCCTGTCGACTGTGTCTGCTTTGTCTCAGATCTTCATTTTTGCATGTCTAGCTCTGGATTGGTAATCTTACACCAACTCCTTATTTCTAGCCTGGCAGTTTGGGGTATGTTTTTGACCTTGAACAGTAGCCAGACCCAGTTAATCCAACCACAGAAGTGCAGCACACAAAACTTGAGTCCTTGACTTACAGTGGGAATGATCTGAACTGGTCAATTTAGCATGAAGTGGGGGAAAATTGTTTAATAACTTCTGTGTCTGCCTCATGATTACATTTTCCTCCCTTCTCCATGGAGTTGTGAGACAACTTTAATGATACTTACTAAGTTATTATTTGAAAAATGCTCATGCACTCAGGGAACTGTAGTAATTACATTTTTCACTAATTTCTGTTGAGTTATATCTAAAAATAATTATGTAGATATAACGTAAAAACAATTTTCACATATAATAATCAAATAATTTTGAAACCTAGAATGAAGAATCAAAACTGAAGCAAATGTAGAAAACAATGACCATTAAGGTGAAATAGCTGAATAACTTCTGGAACTGGAATCCATATTTTTTTAGATAACACTTTTGTCTGTATTCCTCCTCATGATTTTTTCATTAAAAAGTAAAACTTACACTTTTAGTATATAATGATTTATGAGTTATGTCAAATGCATACAGTCATATAACTCCCACCATACTAAAAATATAGAAGATTTTCATCCCACCAAAAAATTTTCTGTGTCTCTCTGTAGTCAAATCCAGGCCCTCCTCATCCTCAGTCCCTGGCGATCAGTAACAACCAGTTACTGATATCATCTGGCCCTTTTCATGTTGCCTTGTGAGAACTGGGGTTAGAATTAACAGTACAAAAAATGCTGATATTGCGGTGACTGCTGTTGCTGTAATAAAATCATTGTCTCTGACCCAGGAATCTTGAGCCTTTCTATGAAACTGTGGCAGGCTGAAATGGTAATTTATAAGTAGAGTCAAATGTAAGACACTTTATATAATTCTTGACTAGTTTATTTCTTCCCTTCAATCCATATGCACTCTTTTTCTCAGCCTTATTGAATTGGCTAGAACTTCTAGCATGATGTTGAATAGGAGAGATAGGAAGGAACGACCTTTCTTTGTTTCCAGTCTTAGTGGGGAACATCCAGTTTCTCACCGTTAAGTATAAATAAGTTATAAGTTTTTGGAAGATGCCCTGTGTTGGGTTGTAGGTATTCCTTTTTATTCCTAGTTTGCTCAGTTTTTGTCAAGGACTTTTTTCATCTTTCTTCAAGAGGGATATTGGTCTGTACTTTTCTAATAACATCTTTGTCTGATTTTGATATCAGAGTAATGCTGGCCTCATTAAATGAGTTGGGATTTTTTTCATCTCATCTATAATTTGGAAGACTTTGTACAAAGCTGTTATTTTTTCTTTTTTAAACTTTTGATAGAACTTGCCATGAAGTCATTGGGGACTGGAATTTTTTAGGGGGAAGGTTTTTTATTAAAAATCCAATTTCTTTAAAAGAGATTGGACTCTTTAGGTTATCTATTTCTTATTAAAGGAGGTTCTTGAGAGAATTTAAAATCCCTGACAGTTCCAACATCTCTCTTACATTTGAATGTGATTCTATTGATCGTTTTGTATCTTAATAGCATGCTATTTTTATTTCTGCTCTGAGTGTCTTGAAATTTTTTTGGTTGAAAGATGGAAATCTTAGTACAGTATAGACTGAGGTAAATAATGTTTATGTCTGATAATGGGCATACCTCTAATTTTTGCTAGGTCTTTAGTGTGTAGGATTGTCAACCTAGATACAATAGGGCTGGGTTTGAATTATTTTCTTGCTATGGCTGCCTTCACTGTACCACAAGCTTCAACTTCTATCATTACCTTTTATTTAAGGTGTGGAGTGGCTTGCCAGAGGCTTTTCTCAATGTCTGCTTCACTCTCAGTTTTAGGCCTTCCCTTTACGCCTGTGCCTTAGAAAGGACCCTCTCCATACTTTAGAAGACTATTGTTACCTGTTTTTGAGTTTTCTAGCCTGATGTAGGGGAGTAGAATAGAGGTGTTTTCTGTTGTTCTGCTTCGATCCCAGGCTTCAATCAGTGCTCTATCTCTGGGACTTAGAGGCGGGGCCTTCTTGGTGATCCTTCTGCTAATCCAATAGTAAAGGATGTCAAAGATTTGAGCCTTGGATGTATTCCTGCCCTTTCCCGAAGGTTTCCTATTTCTTTCCTCAGCTGTAATGTGCCTTCACTGGTACCCTGAGGGTGACAGGGTTTAATGCCTTTCTCCAGTGTGGTAAGGCTTTTATTCTGTAAGAGATGTAGGAGAGAAAGACATGGGCAGATCTTCACCTCAGTGGCTGTTCTGCCTTTCCCCAGGCTTCACCACAAGAGATGCTTCTGTAGACTCTCATCTTTTCTCCAGTTTTCTCATGCATAATCCATGAAGTGTGTGGAGAATCTGCAAATGGGTGTCAATTTCTCTTATATTTGTGACTGTCACTAGTTTCATATTCTTGCTCTAAACTTTATACCCTGTAGTCTCACACTTGACTTTTAAAGACTTTGTTAAAAATTTTAACCAGGTTTTTCTTCCCAGCTCATATAGCATCTGATGTTTGCTGCAGCTAAGATGCCTATCCTTGGAGACATCTGTCTTTCTTTACATTTCTCAAGTTAATTGTTTGCCTTGTGACCACAGCTCTGTGACAGATTTGAGAAAAGTTCTAATTTTTTAAATTATCTAGCTTTTTCTTTTTTGGTTATAATTGTGGGGTGAGGTTCTTTCCTGTTTCCTACATCCTACAATGAAGCAAGAAACACTATTTATTGACTTATAAAGACATTCATTTCTAGGTGTTCAAACCATCTACAGGAAAATTTATTTATAGGCAAAATGTCAGGTCATTTTGTATCTGAAGTAAAAGGAATTTTAACCCCAAATATCTAAACCAAAAGTATGTATCTTTATTTTTGTATCTTTATTTTTTAAGAGAAAGAAAAATATCTCAAGAAGCCTCCCATTAGACTTCCCACATGTCTTATTGAACAGAATTGGCTCACATGCCCATTGCTCAATTAGTTGCTAGTATCAGAATGGAACTGCCGTATTTGATTTAACACCAAGACACATTTTGTCTGGGAAGGGAACAAATTCCGCTGAAGCACACAGCCACCTGATAGCTGAACAAAATCAGGATTCTATTATTAGCAAAGAAGAATGTGGAGAATGGCTGTTGGGTAAGCAACTATCGGTAGCTGACAGCCTCCACTTGGCATAAAGAGGCCAGGCTATGGAGTCAGATGTATCTAGGTTCAAATCCTGGCCTTTTGAACTTTGGAAAATACAAGAGATAATATTTTGTAAGTACTAAACATTTGATATTTTTCGTTCTCCCTCATTGAATTACATTCCTTGGCATCCACATCAGTATTACAGCCCAGGAGGCAGGCAGGGAGAATGCCACCTCAGGAAGACAGAAGAGGTGATTTAGATATGGCAGATCCTCAGAATATAGTAGCTATTGTTATGCCGCAAATTGTTATAACACGTTTAGCTAATGGCTTTTTCTAAGTATCAGCCTTTTATTACAGCAGTAACTTTCCACTTTAAGAGAAGATAAGGAAGAATTTTCTGGCTCAGATGCACAATGACAGACTTGTAACTGACAACCTCTTACGTGATAGTAAGGGGCAGGGGCGTATGGCAGAAATGGCAATTTAAGCCTCTCCCATTAGGGGAGAGGGTCCTAAATTCCTCCATGATCCAGGCGAACCATAGCTACGCAGCATGGAGGGAGAGAGGTACAATGGAAATAAGAGAGCTCTTCAGGGAATGGTGTTTATCTTTTCATCCACAGTTATGGGACTCCGCAATGAGTAAGAAAAATAATAGCACTGGACAAGTAATGAATAGTTCAGATAAATCTAGAGAGACTCCTATTTATCTTTCATTATAACATAAGAATAAAACATTGTTCAGGTTAAAGTGCAATGCATTTAAAATAGGACAAGAAAAACAAATGAGCCTTTTTGGCACATCACTCACCAAAGAAGTTGTTTTGCTTTAGTTTTTCTAAAATTTATGGTTCGTCTTATTAATCTCTCAACATATTTATTTCCCCCAGGCCCTAGATCATTGTAGTTTCTCCTTAATCCTGGAATAGTCTTCCTAAATTGAAAATGTTATAGCCATTCTCTGAAAATCAGATAGACTCCCACTCTTAGTTTGGGTCCAATGTAGAAACATACCAGGGGGATGTGGAAAGGTTTATTACTTACCTAATGGAGGCTTTTCTGGGGAGAGTAGGGCAGGAACACCAAGCAGGTCTGAAAATGGTTTGAGAGAGCAAGGCCAGGACGCTGGCTTAGGTTTCTATGGTGTTTCAGGGCAGGTCAAGGCTGAGAGTTACTGTGCATGAGTAGGGACTTGTGTGGTTTGAATTTCCCAGAAGAGCTGAAGGAGAGAGCACCCAGGCTTTCTTACCGATTTGCCCAGGTGTAGGGCAAGGAGAAAGAGAGATGGGGCTTAAAAGCTGTCAGCAGTCAAACATCAAAAAAAAAAAAAAAAAATGGAGTCAGAATCTTTATTAGTGCGATATAGAGAATTGGATATCTTTGGTTAGTCCTACTGAATGTGATAATCCAGCTATTTGGGCCTCTTGAGAGCTGGGTGGGACAGTTGCAGGAAGCAGGATGAAGAGAGACTAGAGAAGGGAACAAATAATCTCACAAAATCTTTTGCTAGTATTAGTTACTTATTTTGGTTCTTGATAAAATTCAAACTTACTGCTTTTGCCTACCATTTGCCTGTCCCCTCAGTCTCCCTGTCATTGACTAAGCTTCAACTCCATTGGCTTTTTATTTTTTAAAATACTTTACAATTATGAAATATTTTATGCATATAAAAGAGTGATTTTTACAAATTATTTTTAAAAATGTGTTCACGTATCCACAACTGAAGATTTTAAATATGCAGTCGAATCTTGTTATTCATGATAGTTATGTTCTGTAAAGTCACAGAAGCACCCAGTTAGTCTTCCGAAATTGAAAGTGAACCATTGCCCCTAGGAAGAATATAAGGTAAGGTTTCTGCAAGCCTTTGGTCACATTTTGATCAACTGATCATCACATAATCTTGTTTTATGTGTATTTCTCTTTAAAGACACTGTACTTAAATATACTGTTGACTCATCGACATTGAACTCACAGCAACAACACAAGAATTCATGCCTGAACAAAGCTCGTGGAACGTATGTTGTGTCAAACGTCTTAGTTTTCTCCAAATTACTTGGCATAAAGTGCTATCTCACTTTTTTGTTTAATTTGCATTTTACTAATTACTAGGAAATTGAAAATTTTTCAATGTGGTTATTTGCCATTTGGTTTCCTTTTGTTGTGAATTGCCTGTTCATATTATATACCAATTTTTCTATTTGATGATCTTTTTCCTATTAATTTATAGATTTTTAAGATGTACATTCTGTATACTAATATTTTCTTAATTATATCTACTTCTTCCAGTAGTGTGTCTTGACATTTTTTTAGAAGGTCTTTTGCCATACAGAAAATTTAATTGCTTTAATGAGGTAAATTTTGTTTAAGAAATTCTTCAAGGTCATAAAGATCTTCCTATGTAATGACACTCCACATTGTCGTCTCATAATTTTAAAGTTCGCTTTTCACAATTAGACCTTTAATTAACCTTGAAGTCATTTTATATGTAGGATATGTAGGGTTTTTTTTCTTTTTAATCAACAGGACAGTCAATTTTCTCAGCTTCATTTACAGACTAGACTTTTCTTTCCCCTCAGTTCATTACACCGTTTTCAGGAGCCCCCAGGTGCCAGAAGTATATACACCGAGTTCTCCATATGTCTGTGTGTCTTGAGGTTTTCTATCCTTCTCGTGGCCCATCTATTTATCCTCAAGCTAATATCACATTTTTTTAAGTACCAAATCTTTATAATAAATCCTGATACTCGGGAGGACAAGATATCCCTCTCATTCTTATTTCTCAAAATTGTCCTGATTCCTCTTAATTTTTTATTCTTCCATCTGAATTTTAGGATTAGCTCATCAAATTCAGTCAAAAAGTCAGTTAAAATTTGATTAGAATGGCAATAAATTTATAGGTTCATTTGGGAAAAATTATCATTCTACATCATTGAGTCCATCTGTTAACATTCTGTATCTCTCTACTTATTTGTTTTATGTCTTTTAATAGAGTTTTATATTTTTTATTAAGGTATCATACATCTTTTGTTAAATTTATTATGTCTTACATCTTTTTGCTGCCATTGTGAATGAGATCTTTTATTTATTTACATTTTGTAAATGGCTTTTTATTAGGTGTAGTGAAGCTACTATTTTTATATATTACTTCTCTACCCAGCAACTTTAATGAGCTCTCATTAATTTTATTAAATTAATTGTGGATTATCTTTAATTTTATATGAATATAACCCTGTCATTGGCTAATATTAACCATACTGTTTCACTTTTCCGTTCTTATTTCTCCCTCTTTTTTTTCCCCTCTTTCTGGATTTCTATTCTGAATAGGCCCAGTAGCATTCTTGCCTTGTTCCTGACTTTGAAGATAATGCTTTCGATGTTTCCCATTTAGTATGATGTTTGCTTTAGGTTGTCGGTAGGTACCTACATTAAAAATTTTTTGATTCCAATTTTACTGCATATTTCTTTCTTCCTTTTTCCTTTGTTCCCTTTTCTTTTTAAATCTCTTTCTCTCTTCCTTCCTTCTCTTTCGTGCTTCCTTTCTTTTGTAAGAAAATTAATGAATAAATGTTAAGTTTACAAAAAGTTTGTGCATCTAAGCTCGGAGTTATGCCTAACATCTAATTTTTCATATGTTATACTGACCTTGTGGAGTTTTTTAAAAAATTTATTTTGTTTTAATTTTTATTAAGTTTATTAGGGTAACATTGGTTAATACAATTATATAATTTTCAGATGTACATTATGATTTCACATCTGTATATTCTATTGTGTATTTACCACACAAAGTCCAGTTTCCTTTGGCTACCATATATTTGTTCCCCTTCACCCACTTCACCCTTCCCCTACTCCCCTATATTATTCCCCTTTACCCTGTCTACCTCTCCCCTCCTCTCCTACCTGCTACCCTCTGGTAACCACTAGTCTATAGTCCATGTCCATGATTCTATGTTTGCTTATCCTGTTCATTTGGTGTTTTTATGTTTATATCCCATATATAAGTGATATCATGTGATTTTCAACTTTTTCTGTCCGGCTTATTTTGCTTAGTATGATTATTTCAAGGTCCATCCATGTTATTGCAAATGGCAGTATTTCATCTCTTCTTATGGCTGAGTAATATTCCATTTTATATATGTACCACAGCTTCTTTAGCCAATCATCTATCGTAGGACACTTTGCTTGCTTCCATGTTCTGGCCACAGTGAATAGTGCTGCTATGAATATCGGTGTGCAAATATCTTTTTGAGTTTTCAAGTCTTTGGGGTAAATACCCAGTAGATCAATTCTTAGTTTTTTGAGGAACCTCTATACTGTTTTCCATAGTGGCTGTACCAATTTGTGGTCCTACCAGCAGTATATGAGGGTTCCTTTTTCTCCGCATCCTCTCCAACATTTGTTATTACTTGTCCTGTTGATTATAGCTCTTCTAACGGGTGTGAGATGGTATCTCATTTTGGTTTTGATTTGCATTTCCCTAATAGCTAGCGATGTTGAGTGTCTTTTCATATGTTTTTGGTCATTTGTATGTCCTCTAGGGAAAGTGTCTGTTCAGGTGCTCTGCCCATCTTTTGATTGTATTGTTTGTTTTTGTTATTGAGTTGTGTAAGTTCTTTGTATATTTTGGATATTAGGCCCTTATCAGAGGTGTCGCTTGCAAATATATTTTCCCATTTGGGTGGTTGTCTCTGCCTTGTTGATGGTTTCTTTTGCAGAGCAGAAGCTTTTTAGTTTGATGTAGTACCATTCATTTATTTTTGCTTTGTCTTCCCTTGTCTTTGAGGTCAAATTCATAAAATCCTTTTTAAGTCTAAGGTCCTTGAGTTTAGTTCCTATGTTTTTTCCTATGCATTTTATTGTTTCAGGTTTTATATATTCAGGTCCTTAATCTATTTTGAGTTAATTTTACTATGTGGTGATAGACAATAGTCTAGTTTCATTCTTTTGCAGATGGACTCCCAGTTTTTCCAGAACCATTTATTGAAAAGACATTCTTTTCTCCTCTGTATGTTTTTGGCTTTTTTGTTGAAAATTATTTGCCCTTATAAAAATGGGTTTATTTCTGAACTCTTGATTCTGTTCCACTGGTCAGAGTGTGTTTTGCTGCCAATACTATGCTGTTTTGATTACTGTCGCTTTGCAGTATAATTTGAAGTCAGGCAATGACTTCAGCCTCATTCTTTTTTCTCAGGATAGCTTTGGCAATTCAGGGTCTTTTGTGCTTCCATACAAATCCAATGATTTTTTTTTCTATTTCTTTAAAAAATGCCGATGGAATTTTGATGGGGATTGCGTTAAATCTGTATAATGCTTCAGGTAATATGGTCGTTTTAACTATGTTGATTCTTCCAATCCAAGAACATGGAATCTCTTTCCATTTTTTTGTATCTTCTTTGATTTCTTTTAATAAGGACTTCTAGTTTTCATTATATAGGTCCTTCACATGTTTTGTTAGATTCATTCCTAGGAATTATATTTTCCACTTCTTTTTCTGACACTTCATTATCAGAGTATAGGAACACTATGGATTTTTGAACACTGATTTTGTATCCAGAAACTTTACTGTCTTTGCTGATTGTTTCTAGTAGTGTTCTTGTGGAGTCTTTAGGGTATTCTATATAATCATGTTATTCTCAAATAATGACAGTTTGACTTCATTTTCTATTTGGATGCCTTTTATATCTTTCTCTTGTCTGATCTGATTGCACTCGCTAGGACCTCCAATATTATATTGAATAACAGTTGTGCTAGTGGACCGCCTTGCCTTGCTCCTGATCTTAGAAGGAAGATTTTTAGTTTTTCACCATGAAGTATAATGTTGGCTGAGGGTTTGTCATATATGACCTTTATTATGTTAAGATACATTCCTTCTATACCAACTTTGTTAAGTGTTTTGATCATAAATGGATGCTGTATCTTGTTGGAGGTTTTTTCCGCATCTATTGATATGATCATATGATTCTTACTTTTTAATTTGTTTACATGGTATATCACAGTAATCAATTTGTGTATGTTGAATCATCCCTGTGTCCCTGGGATGAAGCCCCCCTCCCTCGATCGTGGTGTATAATCTTTTTAATATGTTGCTGTATTCGGTTCGATAGTATCTTATTTAGGATTTTTGCATTTGTGTTCATGAGAGATATTTGTCTGTAGTTTTCTTTTTTTGTGTTATCTTTACCAAGTTCTGGTATCAGAGTAATGTCGGCCTCATAAAATGAGTTGGGAAATATTGCCTCTTCTTCGATTTTTTGAAAGAGTTAAAGGAGAATAGGTATTAAATCTTCTTTGAATGTTTGGTAGAATTCACTGGTAAAGCCATCTGGTCCTGGACTTTTCCTTCTTGGTAGATTTTTGAGGATTGTTTCAATTTCCATACTGCTGATCGATCTGTTTAGATTTTTCAGTTCTTCTTGATTCAGTCTAGGAAGATTATATTTTCTAAGTAGTGGTCCATTTTTTCTAGGTTGTTAAATTTGGTGTTATATACTTTTCATAGTATTCTTGTATGATCTTTTGTATTTCTACGATGTCAGTTGTAATTTCCCCTCTTTTATCCCTGATTTTGCTTCTTTGAATCCTTTCTTTTTTTTCTTTAGTGAGTCTATTGAGGGGTTTGTCAATTTTATTAACCTTCTCAAAGAACTTGCTCTTAGTTGCATTTATTTTTTCTCTTGTTTTTCATATTCAATTTTATTTATTCCTGCTCTAATTTTGGTTATTTCTTTCTGTCTGCTGACTTTAGGTTTCCTTTGTTCTTCCTTTTATAGTTTTTTAAAGATGAAGTGTTAGGTTGTTTATTTGGGCTCGATCTTGTTTTTTTGGAGATAGGCCTATAATGATATGAACTTTCCTCTTATGATCACTTTTGCTGTGTTCCTAAAGTGTTGATATGTTGAACTATCATTATCATTCATTTCTATGTATCTCTTGATCTCTCTTTTTATTTCTTCTCTGATCCAGTTATTCTTCAGCAGTATGTTGTTTAATGTCCATATATTTGTGCTTCTTCCTGCTTTCTTTTTGCAGTTGATCTCTAGTTTCAAAGCATTATGATCAGAGAATATGGTTGGTATGATTTCAACCCTCTTATATTTTTTGAAGCTATCTCTGTGTCCCAGTATGTGGTCAATTCTTGAGAATGTTCCATGTGCACTAGAGGAGAATGTATAAGAAGTTGTTTTGTGATGGGAGGCTCTGTAAATGTCAATTATGTTCAGTTTCCTATTTAATAAACTTATCATCCTTCCCTGGGAATTTAAAAACTTTCAAGTGATCTCAATGTGTTGAGAAATACAGGCCTAGCCTTCTGATTGATTCTCAGGAAAGTCACTTCTTGGCTTCTCTAACTGTGGGGTTAGGACCTATTCCAAATGTTGAGAGCAATGGGGCTCTATGTGAAAACAAACTTTTACACCTTCCAGTTGAATTCTACCCACCCTCAATGGTCTCTGAATTAACACCATTCATAGATAAAATTCAAGGGAAAGTAGTTCTGGTTTTAATAAAATGCTGTCAAGATTATCATAAGTGTCTAATTTAGATCAAAATAAGAAAGTAGAGATGATGTCAACCGCCCAGTCATCTACCATTTGAAGGCCGCCCCCCGTAAAAGTGTTTAGGTTGCCATAAGTCTTCTAATATAAGACAAGTCCAGTCCTTCCTTTCCCTTTGAGATCTGGAACTAACCATGACATCTCTGATCCGCTTGAGTGCTTGTTCTTCCTATCGGAGACCTGAGAATTTTGCCTTCTAGATATGAAACCACCAATGATAGCACAAGGTCAAAATCCTTCCATCAATTATATAATAATGGGCTTAATCAAGCCACGAAAAAAGGTCACTGGATACTTTGTTTTTATTTCTGAGCTCTATTTTCCCTTTACTTTCACCTTTATTCCCTGAAGTCAGTATTGCCTAGAAATTCTTCCTACCATAATTATGCTGCTTTCCCAGAAACTCTGGAGCTGGCAGGCAAGAGCCATCCCAGACCACACCCAGGCCCCTGCATGCCGCCATCCTTACTCACAGCTCCTGTGGGATTTTCCAAGACAGAGAAGATTTAAAACACTTTCTCTGAGGTAAAATGGCCCCAGGAGGAGATTCACGCTAACATAACAGTGACTGACAAGGAGTACAGCTCATTCCGACCCCTCGCCCATATCGGAATGCATATTTGAGAAGAATTGCCAAGTACTCAATAGAAAAAGCACAAAACTTCATTCTTGTGGTTTTTGTACCCCTGTTTCAGGCAGGCTTGGACAAATTCTACTAATTCAGTTGCTAAATGATGACTCTGAAGGCATTTCCAGCAACGTGAGGAAGAAAGCAGGCAGGAGGGAGGAAGAGCGGAAGGGTGGGGAAAATAATCCTGGGGAGCCCTGGTGAGGCCACCCAAACTGCTGTGGGCAGCTGCTGCCACTCACCATACAAAGCTTTAGGAGAGAAACTTTGCTTCTATTGAGCTAGAGGTTGGCAAGGGTCAAAGGGTGCATAGTGAAGAAAGAAGATGTAGCCCTTTCTGCAAGATGAGTTCAGTTCAGTCCTGTGCAGAATTGCTGTTGTGCACAGAGGTGAGCAATGGCCACCTGCTGGCTGAACTAAGGGGTAGTGCTCTGGTTTTGGTGGTTGCCCAGGTACCAGGATTGATAAAAGCAGGCCCAAGATTGTAAGTGTTTTGTGTTCAAAGCAAAGTCTGGGGCTGGAAACATGGATGGGTCTAAAACATTAAGTGCAAGCAGCTTACAGAGATTGAAAAACCAACAGTTAGAAGTGGAGTGAGCAACTGGGTCTGGAACAGATTTAGGAGGCAAGGATTGAAAAAATCTCTCAGAGAATACCTTTGAAGGAGACATCGCAATGACCCCATGTTGCGGGGAGAGTTGTACAGGAACCAGCTTGGATCAGAGAATGAATCACAGGTTTTATCCTCATAGAATGAACGCACCAGAAGAGGAGACAGCCATACAAACAGATAAACGTATGCCATATCATAGCCACAATCATGGATGTAATCTCTAAAATGCTAAGGTGAAGGAGAGAGGTGCCTCATTGCTTTGCTGTGGGGGCGGTGTCATGGAAAGTTTTGCAGAGGAGGGCTCGATTAAGCAGAGTTTAGAGTGATGCTGGCAGATAAGGCTGCAGGAAAGGCCAAGAGAATGGCATATGCAAAGACATGGAGATGTAAACCAACATGGCATGTAGGGAGCCATGAGGAGTGAGACCATTCTTCAGGAGAGAACGAAAGGGTGAACGTGGGAGTCAGGACTGGAAGGGAGGATCTAAGGGCTGCATAATGGTGGAGCGCCTCGAATTCCGTGGTAAGGAGCTGGGTTTGTTTTGTTTTGCATTAGGGCGTGTGGAGCCACTGATGTGTCATACCCAGGGCTGTGCGACTTCATCGGTTTTGAGTTTTTGAAGAATCAATTCCTGGAGGGAATGGCTGTAGCATAGAAGATTTATTTGAACTACAAGAAGGAAGGTCTTGGCCAGTTAGAAAGCTATGAAATGGTTAAGGTCAAGGCTAGTACGGCTGGAACCAAAGGCGCGGAGGCAGGAAGTAGAGAACAGATCCAAGATATAATTAAGACTAGATCATGAGCTAGATATGAGAGGTAAGGTAAAGATAAGAGTCAAAGATGACCAGCTCAAATGTCAGTCATCCATCTGCTATCATCTCTCACGCCTCTACCTTTCCATTGCACTTGACGTTTACAAATATATAATACATATGAACCATCTGCCCTTCTCATCTGCAATCCTCCATGAGCCTTTCCAAGTTCATGTCCTACCACACTCCATCTTGCTCACTGTGCTTTGGCCACACTGCTAACATCAAACACTACAAACATATTCCTGTCTCAGGATTTTTGCCCATTCCATCTTTCTGTAATGCTTTTTATCTTAGATATCCTCATGTCTGGAACTCTAATTTCTTTCAGGTCTCTGACCAAATAGCAATTTAGCAGAAAAGACTACCCTAACAACTCTATCTGAAATAGAAACCAATTCTCCTATGTTATTTTTTAAAAATCCTCAATAATGCTTGATTTTTCTACAGCGTACTTAATCACCCCCTCTTTTCCAAAAAGTTCTGACTTTTCTGTGGTAACTGGTAATCCCCAAATGTTAGTGGTGCAACATAGCAAAAATGTGTCTTGCTCATGCAACATGTTCACTGCAAGCCAGCAAAGGACCTCACTGTGGTAATGTCTCAAAATGATGAGGCATCATTAACATGTTTCTTCCACAAGTTTGTGCACTGACTCTTAAAGCTTCTGCTGGCAAGCAACACATATAATTTCTATTCTTATGTCATCAGCCATAAAAGTCACATGATGACACCTAACATCAAGAGGGGAAAGAGAGAGTGATGCCACTGTGTGCCCAGCAGGCAGACAACCAGCAGTACCTGGTGAACAGCACTAAGGTGGTACTATAATAGCAGACATGTTACATAGTTATTTATTGTTGATCTCCCTCCTCCAGATTTTGAGTCACACGATAGCAAAGCTATGTCTTTAGTTTGCTCTCTGCGGTTTCTCTGATGTTTAGAACAAGCTTGGCATGTAGTAAGCACTTAATAAACATTTGTTGAATGATTGGACACATGTCTAAGCTCTTTCCCTAGACTAAAACTCCTTGAGGGCACAATCAACACTCATTTATCTTTGTGTCTCCTATGACTTCTGGAGAGTATCTTGGACCTACCAAACATTTATTAAACATTTTCCTAATGAAAAACAACCTATGGCTTAAGACCATGCCTTCTGCTCTTCAGAACTCAAAAATAAAATAGTTTTCAGCTAAGAGAATACTGGAAACAGAATGAGATAATGACTGGAGAGAGGGTGGAAGCTGTTTCGCTAAGTATGGTGTGCTAGACCGTGTGTTAGGCAATTCCAGAACTCTAAAAAACCATGGGCAACTGAGTCCAGATTTTTTAAAATAAAGGATATTCATTACCTACCTTTCATTATAATCTACTCTTCCCCACCCTGCTGCCCGCTGCCCACCCCACCCCCCCCACCCCCAGAAAAAAAAAGAGACTTCAGTACATAGTCTAACACTCTTGTCTCTGATTTTGGCCAGAAAAAAATTAAAACTTAGTTGCGTGGTTCTCTGAGCATAGAGCCAATCAGCTGAAAGTGACCCTTTTAAAAACATTGCTGTTGTTTTTACCTGTTGGTTTTGAGTTTATCAATTAGTCGAAGACTCCTTTATAGTGCCAAACTCTGCAGTTGTGGTGTTCCAGGGACAAGCCTTAGTGGGGAAAGCAAACTAAACAAATGACTACGAGGGACCTGAGGTTGCCGTTGAGGGAAAAATGATATTTGTGATACAGGCAATTGACTCAGACTACAACTTGTTGGCTCCTGGATGTTTGGTGTCAAGCCTTCTGAAAAGTGGAGTAGAGTAGACGAACAAACGTTCAGTCTTATTCAGCATCTGAGCATTCATATTCATACATCTGTCCCAGCTTCTAATTTATGAATAAAAACATTGTCAGTGCACCCACAAAGAAACCCATCTGGGCCAAGACATGGTGTTTGAGACCTTTTCAAAAATGAAAACTGTGAACATTGACTGCCCCCTATTTTCGCCTTTCCAAGAAAAAGCTGGATACAGGCAGAGTAGTGAGTACTGTGCTTGCAGAATAGCTGGAATTTTTTGTTGTTGTTGTTTGCTTGTTTTTGTTTGTTTTTAGGCTCCTAAAGAGGAAAAGAGCAATGTTTATGAGATAGTCGAAGAATAGTGCTGACAGAAACATGTAACTTAGAAGTGAGCCCTGAAGAGACTCTGGTGAAGGGACTAGATCTGCATGTTGGCCCTGAGGGCCTTATCAGTCATCGGGTACCTATGCTGCAGTGGGGTGTGGACAGATGGCACCAGACAACTCCAGCAAGAATGGCTCCTTAGTGTTAGCAGGCTTCTTGGAAACAAAGGCAGAATTTCTGACAGGCAAAAATGAAGCTCAAAGGCAAAGCCTTTTGCAAGGTCTCTTTCCCTAGCTGGAGGCTATAACTTGATTCTGGTACCCAACTTCTACCTGTGCTTTGGGATGTTGGAATACCCACCTGCTTCTCCTGCCCTTCCCTCTGGGGCCATGTGATCAGGAAATTAGAGTAATAATAAATATTCACGTATCGGATACAATATTAGTATGCATGCATTACCTCATTTAATCTCCTGAGCAATCCTGAGAGGTTATAAACTCGTTTTTACAGGAAAGGAGCAATTAAGGAATTTGCCCACAGAAGCAGAGCTGGTAAGTGGATGGGAAGGTATTTAAACCACCTCTGCCTGACTCTAGAGCACATTGTCCAAGAGAAATATGATATAGGCCACATGTATAATTTTAAAATTTCTGGTAGCCACATTTAAAAAGTGAAAAGAAATGAGTGAAATTAATTTTAATAATATATTTTCTCTAGCCTAATATATTAAAGTATTATCATTTTAACACATCATCAATACAAAAATTATTAACAAAAGCTTCACATTCTGTTTAATACTATCTGCAAAATCTGATGTGTACTTTGCATTACAGAACATCTCAATTTGTATCAGCCACATTCTTAGTGATTAAGAGCCTTATGTGGCTAGTGACTGCTGAACTGGTTAGTGCAGTGCTAGAGTCTCCTACTCAACATGGTCTCTCAAATGTTCCAAAGTGTGGGAGAGATTTGGGAGAGTGGAGATGAACACTCGATGTCACCACTAGCACGCTTAAAGAGGAAAGAGGCTAGGGTAGGGCTGCCACAGGAAATTTGATGAATGAATACAGAATTACGCCTTCTGGGCAACCACAACCTTGCGTCAGTGTGCATGATTTGGTGACCAGAGTGCTTGCTAGATTTTAGTCTTCCTCACCACCTCGGCCAGGTATCCCTATGCAATGAACAACCCGTACAACTATACATGGCGGACCAGGTTCTTCACTTTTTTCAGCAAACTCTCCCATCATTTTCTGGCTCTTAGCAACTAAGAGTCATCTGTAGAAGAATGTCTTCATCAAGCTTTTGTGTGCTGAGAAGTAATTATTTACTGTCTTTTAATACTGACATTCTTCTAAATATTTCTAATAGAAAGAAATACTTATAATTTGAAAAAAAAATATGTCTATCAACTAATTGCTTGATGAGGCAAATAGAGCGTCACTAACAGGACTTAGAAATCCTACAAAAGAAAACCCTTATATCTTAGCTCTGTCAGTTGAGTAACTGTTTCCTTATTGGGTAGAGAGTCCCTTAACCTACCATAGTAACCCCAAAACCAATCTACTCAGATGAGCATGTTTTAGAGATGGACCAGATGGAAAGAGTCCATGTTCCATCTGTTTATCATATAGATGTGGCCATTGTCCAAATCGTGTAAAATCGTCAGGGGAGAAAAAAATCACAAGGCAGTGCATTTTTGAGGGTGATCACAGGTCTTTGGACTACTTTAAAAGCACTGCCTGTTCCGTGTGTGTGTGTGCGTGTGTGTGTGTGTATGTGTGTGTGTGTGTGTGTGTGTGTGTGTGTGTAAGGAACACCTTCCATGTCTCTCTTTCTAGATCTGGATAGAGCTAGGTTTGAACTTCTGGTCTGTCTCTTTTTAATTGTATCAAGGCAGGTTAATTCATTTTGCTGCCCTTTAGTATCTCCATCTATATCATAGAGTTGGTGTGAAAATTAAGAAATTATAGAGTGTTCATACAGAGCATTTAATGTAGTGATCAGCATGCACTAAGCGATTGATAAATGGCGGCTTTTATCATTGGTAATAATAATTTTTCACAATTTTATTTTTATTAATATTTTATTGTTTGCAAGGCTTCAACTCACAGCATTTCTAACAATGAGCTAATGGATTTCCAGCATCCTTCAGGCTTGAGACCTTGAGAAATAGTTCACAAATGTGCTTGCGACAATGTAGCCTTAAGAATAAATTCAAATATTACAGCTGTAAAATTTTCACCTCAATTCTGCAATCATGGAGTTTTAACTTGGGTTCAGATCCTGGGCTGGGTAGTGCAAAGATGCTTGTGCCAGGATCCCACACTCAAGGTTCTTTCTGAAATGTGCACGGTGACTGTTACATAACACCTCCCTCCCGTCCTAACCGCGCCCCCCCCCCCCATTCCCTCCACACAGACTCCTGGAGAGCAAAATATGCCTGGTTTGTAGTTGTACCTCCGACATCTAGCTTAGTGCCTGAATGAATAAAGGCAGTAGATGATGAGTGCTAAGAGATACATATATCGGTTCTAGATGTCTTCCTCATAATCTTATCTCGAGCTCCATGGCCACCCATTCCAGTATCTTCACACAATTTTATGCCCAGCCAGGTCAAGCTTACTGCATTTCACGGTGCACGATCACTCAGCTTCTCATGTGCTGCTCCTACTCTCCAAATGCTCTTCCTCCTTTGCCTGATGAGCTCCCGACCTTCCCTGATGATCTGGTCAAGCACCAGCTCCTAGTCAGAAACTTTCCCAGTCTTTCAGAGTTAATAACACTCTCCTCGACACCCCAGTATTTTAAACAAGGCTGCTCTTAACATTTACAGGGCCCAGGCAAAAGCACAGATGGAGGCCTACACACCACATGTCCAAATGTTTAAAAGTTATAAACCAAGCTAATCAATGGTTGAATAAAATATGTTTATTCTCCTTCCTGACCAAATATGCTACCATAATAATAATAAAACTTATGAAAAAACATCATTTTTATAAGACTGGAAATTGACAAAATATTGAAGATGACCAAATTGAATTTAATAACCATTATTAAACATTATTTAATTTAGGAACTGGAAATATTTGGATGAATAATTTAAAATATATGCATAATTCAGACATTATTATGTATTATTGTTTGCATTTTTATCTAATTATTTCATAAAATAGATTTTTCCTGACTTCAGCAAAAATTATTATAATAAAGATTTTCATTTAATTTGTGTTATATCAGCAATAATCTAAATGATTAAACAGTAAAATGTAGTTATAGTCAATGGATACAAAATAGACTATCTCTTGCATGTATAAGAGTAAAATCAAAAACTTAAAATTATTTTTATGTTTTCAAGAAAGTTATTTCTCCTAAATATTTCAAATTGTCTACAAAATTAGCGGGAAACATATACATGATAGTTAATGCATATAAAATTTTAAATAAAAATTTAGAAAATAAAACCAGTTCATCTCCAAAAAATGTTCATACCAATGTACTGGTTGACCACAGAGGAGAAAATGCAACTGATCGCTCTGGAGAGCTAAATAATGTTCAAGGCTTACCTCTGTGGGACTCTGTGCCTTTGTTTCTTAATTTTCACATATTTAAATTTAATTCTTTTGAAAAGTTAAATATTAGTAAATATTTTTATAGGAATAACATTATCTGCAAATCTAGTGTTCAACAATCACGTAATTACCAATGTAAATAACCAGTATTACACAGTCATGTGCTGTATAACAACGTTTCCATCAATGACGGCCTGCATGTGTATAACATCAGTTCGTAAGATTGTAATGGAGCTGAAAAATTCCTCTCACCTAGTAATGTCACAGCCGTAGTGCAATGCATTACTCACGTGTCTGTGGTGATGCTGGGTGTAAACACACCTACTGTGTGTGCCAGTCGTCTACAAGTATAAGACTTACAATTATGTACAGTGCATAATACTTGATAATGGTAATAAATGAAATGTTACTGATTTATGTATTTACCATACTATACTTTTTGTCATTATTTTAGAGTGCACTCTTTCTACTTATAAAAAAAAAGTTTGCTGTAAAACAGTGTGCTCTGTTACACTGGCAGCAGCCTTATATATCTCGTGTTTACTGTGTTTCTTGACTGCATCACTTTTCCTTTTGCTTAATTTAATCTTGTCTTGTTTTATAAATGTAACGTAGCCTAAGTGTAGCGTGCTTGCGAAGCCTACAGTAGTGCACAGTAATGTCCCAGGCCTTCACATTCACTCACCACTCACTCACTGGCTCACCCAGAGCAACTTCCAGTCCTGCAAACTCTTCATGTTAAGTGGCCTATACAAATGCACCATTTTTTATCTTTTATATGATATTTTTACTGTACCTTTTCTTTGTTTAGATATATTTATAAATGCAAATACCATTGTGTTACAATTGTCTACAGTGTTGCATACAGTATCATGCTGTACAGATTTGCAGCCTAGGAGCAATAGGCTGTGCTATATAGCTTAGGTGTGCAGTAAGCTATACCATCTAGGTTTGGGTAAGAGTTATAATGTTAGCACAACTACAGAAGAGCTTAATGATTCATTTCTCAGAACTCATGCCCATTGTTAAGTGGCATGTGATTGCATTTCATTCATTAGTTAGATCTAAGTCTATGCACATAGATTTTAGAGTAATATGAATTTCTTAAATGTTGAAAATTAGCTTCAATTTCGAGCTATATGCAACAGTTTTGAATATCAAGCTAATTGGTGAGTATCTTCCAGGCTACGATTTGGAACATCAAAAGAAGCAAGAAAATTGATGCTCAGTGCTTTTGGGAAATGATGCTATTTCTGCAACAAGAAAGACTTGACAAGTTTACTTTTTTCTCTCTCTCTCTTAGCTAAGCACTTCCACTACTCAAGCCCTCTTTTCACTCAAAGCAGTGTTTTATTCTAGCATTGGCAATGGTACAACCTATGGTACAACACATTCCGGGTAGTCATATGCTTACAGTTTAAGGATATAGAGCAAAAGATACAGAGAAGTGTTTCCCTGGGGGTCTGAAGGATGTTAGTCTTCAGAGTGATGTTTAGAATTACCAGACATGTGCAGGCACTGAGTGCCAGATCCCAAGTAACGAAGTTCATGAGCTCTTTAATAAAATGTGTGTGTGTGTGTGACATGCTGCCATTATTCTTTATATATTGTCACCTAAATGAAACCCTTGCTTCCTCTAGCATGAAAACTTGAAATCATCTTGGACTCTTTTCTTTTTCTCACATCCTATATCAAATCCATCTCCTAATCCTATTGGCATTAACTTCAAAGATCATTCTTGAATCTAACCGTATATCCAACTTCCTCCACCACCATTGTAGCCCAAGCCACTGTTATCTTTCATCTCTTGGTGCGCTATGTCTCCTAATTCATCTGTTTCCTCTCTCCCCCTCCCCTGATGCCTTTTAAAGGCTATAATAGTAGGTAGTCATCCTCTTAAAATATAAGTAACATCATGTCAATCCTTTGCTCAAATCACTTCAATACCTTCCTGTCACATTTAGAATAAAATCTATAGTCTTTGTCATCATCTACAAGGCTGTCCCTGATTTGCCGCCGGTCTTGCCTCTCTTTCTTCATCCTCTGCCATTTACTCCTTGCTTGCTGGAATCCAGACACATGGGCATTCTACTGTCTGTCAGATACTCTCGCCACGTGCTCAGAGACCTGGGACTTGTCACTCCCCATACCTGGAACACTGTATACCAGAGAATCAAAGACTAGCTCCCCAACCTTATTTTCTGCTGACGCTTTCTAAAAAGCAAACTTTGCCTTCCTCTATCCTTTCACTTTGATGTATTTTTATTTAGAAGGCAGATCAATACCCGATATAATGATACAAATTGGTTTTTAATGCTATGTGTCTGTCATCCAGACTTTTCACTTTGAATTTGGTCTATGTGAACCAGGGCCTCGCTTACCCTCATGACTCTGGAGATGGACGTTTTACCCAGGTTTGGCCATTTCTGGCCACAGCAATTGGTTTGAAATTGGACAAGTGAAGCAAATAAGTATTGCCTAAGACTATCACTGAAACATTTTGGAAATAGAAGCTCTGATTTTGTCAAGTTGCTAAATTGGAGCTATTAGTGGCCGTTTCAACAGTCTGTGGAGAGGCTGCTTGAAAATAAAGACAACACAGAGGAAAAGAGAACTAGGAGGAAAAAAAAGAGATTTCTGAATATATAGTTTGAGCACTTAGATTTTCAATTCAATGATCCAATGAATTGATTTTTTTATTTAAGCCAATTTGATTTTTAGCGACCAAAAGATTCTGATGAATATTTTTATATTGCATTACTTCTTCTACACTTGCCTCAACACTTATACACAGGTGTATGGGTAAATCAGAGTTTACTGAAAGTTTGGTGCATCTAAAGAGAATTACCGAACAGAGGGTTGTCATAATAATATGATATAATATATTAATATTATATTAATATGACATAACTTTTAATATAATAAAAACAGTTATATCAAATTATACACTAAATATGGTATTTCTCAGAGTCTAAAGGAAACTAATCCAAAAAGCTGAGCAAGTCACAGGGTGTTTCTTCATAGGCATTCCACACTTAACCACACACCCCATCCTTAGATATGTACCTCTCTTAAAAAATGCCTCTTCTTTCTGAATTTCCATGGAAGAAGCTCCACTCATCTTTTGGGAAACCTTACCGGGGCTGGGAGTGAGGTGAGGGAGAGTGGCAGTGGAAGATGTCTCCAGCAGGGCAATGAGAGGTGGCCTCTGGCATTTTACGTGCCGGAGAGTCACCCAAAGTGTGCATACCAATTCCATATCCAGACTACTTTTTAGATCTCCCTACTGGGGTGAGATGCAGACACCCTTTCAGCAAATGTGTCCCTTTGTTTAGCAATTAACTGTTGGATCACACCCATACAAGCACCAGTGATTTTAAAAAACAATCCCATTTAAGCCTATACAACTGATATATTTTCCTAAACACACCCTGGAGACTTGCAGAGTAGTATTAACTCTTTTCCTTGATCTAATCCCTAGGTTTTATCATAAAATATTATAAAATACATCCTCTCAGATACGATAGAAATATGAGAAGGTTTTAATGTGTAATGTATAACTGTTGATTTGATCTTCAGCCTAAGGATCCTCCTCCTCCCCAATGACCTGGTCTGATGGCTGTGAGATGGTGAGTTATCTACAGAGGGGAGATCACTTTTAGTTACAATATCTTTCTCTTGGGTCTGGGGCTTCTTAGAAAATCCTAAATATAAGAATAGATAGTCAATAAATAGGTGTTGAATTAACAAATAAAGACTGCCATGTTTATATTTATGGATTCATCACTCATGAGTTTGGTCATGGACTTGATTTATATACATTACTCTACAGAGATGGATTTGGAGTCTTTATTTCGGGGCAAATTCTTGGTTTTCTAAAAGTTGCTGATTAAGATAAAAATATCTGAGAAGGTAAAATAAATTAGTCCTTAAGCATCCATTAAAATAGAATTGGTTCCCATATTGGCCAGAAGAGGGCAGGGTCCCTGTGGGAATGTGAGAGGATAGATATATTTTGATAACTGCAGAAAGGTTTCAGAGCATATGGCACTGCCTAGGGAAGGTGGAAGTAAGTGACAAAGATAGTCTGATGGAGGACAGAGGAAGAAATAATCTCCAGAAGGGGATAGGATAGGAGATCTTTAAAAATTCTGTTTACTTTATCCAAATTCATCATTCACTTATTAATTTATTCCTTCATCAGAATTACTGAATGCCTATTATGTGTCGGGCACTGTGTCTGAGGCTAGCGATATAGAGATGAACACAGTAGGAAGAGAGCACTGATAAATGCCAAAAACATGGATGAATTTCTATGCATTATGCTAAGAGAAGGAAGCCAAACTCAAAAGGCTACATACTGTATACAATTTTGTGACATTCTGAAAAAACTTAAGTTATTATAGAGAAAATAGATCAGTGGTTGAGAAGGACTTGGGGTGATGGAAGGAGTTGACTACGAGGTGACACTGGGCATGTTCTGTACCTTAACTTTGGTGATGGTTACACATATGTAGGTGTTGTCAAGCTCACGAAACTACACTAGAAAGTGTAAATTTTTACCCTATATAAAATACATATTAATTTTTTTAAAAAAAAGAATGCACAAATTCTACGGGTCATTTTGTTCCAAAAAAAGTCCCATCCAAGGTCTACGTTTTTATATAGTATTAAGTTTTCTACTGTTTTAAGGCATAGTTACGTGAATCTGTGTCCTGCTTAAGCTAATAAAATAAAAGTCCTTTACAAGAGATTGCTCTACATAATATCTTTGGTGAAACACATCGTAGGAAGAACAATGAACCAGTGAGTCAGGAAATCAGGGTTCCAATATTAGATAGTTACTAACTAGTTTATTACAATTTTAGGCAAAGTTATTAAGCTTTCTAGGGGTGAGCTTGCCCTTTTCGTAAAATGGGAATAAGGCTTGATCACACCTACCTCATGGAATGTTATGAATATCAAAAGCCAAATGAAAAGTATATATTGAAGTGCTTGTCAAAATTAAAAGTTCTCTTCCACTGTAAAGTATTATTACCCCTTTTCTAATTCTAATTACTATTTAATGCTCGCTGGCTCTACTGGGCAGCAAGGTAAGCACTGAATAAGAAATAACATACTTATTACAATAATCGCTTGTGGCTGGTACTTGTGTTACAGCAACTTTAATTTACAGAGAAGGAAATTGAAGTTTTCAGAAGTTACAAATGATGTGCCCAAGTCACCCAGCTAACATGAGGTAAAAGGGAGAAAGAATCTAGTGCTGCCTGATCCCAGGCCCATGGTCCTATTCATCCCTCCATCTTGCTTCTCTCAGAGCTGTTTTCTATTTAGAGGTAAAATGTCCAAGTTGGACTATAATATATACATACTGAGACTCATATTGCATATATACATGTAGATATTATATACACATAATACATATGAGAAAGCCAAATATCTACTAACCCATTGAAGTTTTTAATCAATATAGATGTAAAAAAAAAAACAATGAGGGTAGAGAGTAAAGGAAATCAGCATTTTTATTACTTGGCTGATATAAATTTTACTTAGGGAAAATAAGTGTTTATTTATTTATCCAATGATGCTCCTCCAATTTTTTAAATTATGGTAAAATACACTTGATAATGTTTTATATATAAAAAAAGATGAGATCTTACTTTGATACTTTTTTAACGCAGCTTTGAGCTAAATATTTATTTATTTCAATACTCTTTTGAAGAAATCTGTGAGGCTATACATTTATATCTAAAAGCCACTTTAGCTGTATCCCTGATATGTAGTACCTTTCTGATATAGGTTTTTTTTGGTTGTTCAGGTCCAACGATTTTGTAATTTCCATCATCATTTCCTCTTTAATTTATGAATTGTTTGAAGGTGCATTTAATCATGAAGAGGTGTTCTTCCTTTCTATGTTGTTATTATTGATGTCTAACTTAGTGATAATGTGGTTAAGAATGTAATCGCTATGACATCAAATTTTTGAAAAATTTTGGGCTGTCCTTTGTGACTGGTATGTGATCAATTTTGATAAGTATTTTTTGAGTGCTTGAATAGAACGTGTGTCTTTGATTTGAGAGTCATAGAATTTTGTATATCTGTAATGAGTATATAGAATCCATGATGCATAGCCTACAACAAAATTACAGTTTTAAATTCATTCAGTGGGAGTAAACTTCCTGTGTCCCTTGATATAAATTCTTGGAAAATGCGTTTGTTTTTTTTTTTTCCCTGTAAAGTAACAGAGAGTCCTATTCTCACTTTAGTCCCCAAACCACCATCTCTGGTCAGTGTCCTGCAGAAGATATCAATCAGTGCCTCAACCTACATTCAGGTGACATTGTTCCTCCCTCCCTTCTAATGTCTGTACTGGCTGTGGCTGGCCTTGGTGAATATAGCTGGCTTTTGGATCCTAGTCTCTTCTCCCTTGCTCAGCTTCTTCTTAATCTACTGATCTTTCTTTGCTTCCTATCTTAGTGAATGGAACCAGCACATACCTGCCTAGGTCAGAATCAGGAATTATCCTGGACTCCTCTTCCCACTTCCACCCCTGTTCTTAACAGACACCAAAATTAGTCAGTTCTACTTCTTGAGTATCTCTCAAATCGGTTCGCTTCTCTAAGCGTCTACTGCCACTGCCTCTGTTCAGTCCACCTTTATCTCTTGCTTGCATCATTGCAATTGCCCGTGAACTGGTCCTCATTTCTGTTTTGCCCCCTACTACATTCTTTCTCCTATAGTCAGTGATTTTTCTAAAATATAAATCTCATGACATCATTCTCTGCTCAACTCATTCAGTGTTTCCCTATAGATCATAGAATAAATTTCAAACATTTTAACTTTGTTTACATGGCCCTGCAGGATCTGACTCTGTTTTTAAAAATTTCTCTCCAGTATCTTCTGTGATCATTTCCTAAAACAAATCTATACTCTAGCCATTCTTGCAGGCCCTAAAATATGCTATGCCTTTTCACCTTGAAATATAATACATAGGACTTTATGTCTTTGATATTGATGATTTTTCTTGAGTTTACATATTTTAACTCCAAAAGAATGGAATGATAGAAAAAAAATCATACATACATATTTGTATATGCACTTATACATCCATCCATACATACATACATACATGCATACATAATAGATATTTGGACTAAATTTATGTAAAATGTATGCATATATAATGGAAATGACAATAATCGATACATGCTTTTAAGCACTGTATGCAGGTATCTGATTATAGAAGGCAGATTAGCCAATATATTAATTTCCTCTTCTTTCCTAGACCCCATCAGAATCTTACTAAGGACATTTAAAAGATGTAGAGGCAGGAAGACCAAAAAATGGGGTCGGGGTCAATAACAAATAGATTTCCACACATTTCTGGAATACGGATTTAGAAAATTTAGCAGAGCAGAAAAGAGCTGCCTCTTTGACTGCACACAAAGGGGATAGAGACAAAAAAAATCGGATTTGCCCAGAGGAATCCCAGAAAGATTTAGGATTATAGAATGCCAGGTAGAGTAGTGGGTGGTCTTTAGGTTTAGAGCTGAAAACAAGGAGATTATATGGGTCAGTTGATTGCCATTCATTTCTTTGGACATAAAATGTCAGCAGCCGGGTTTCTGTCCTGAGGCTAAAGGTCAGAGGTGACTTCCCAGGAAACTTCGAGAGTCTCAGAAGAAAGACCTCCACATACCTGTTGTATAAAGAGTTAAAAAGGTAAAATCGAGACAGATCTCCCAGAAAGTAGGACAAAAAGATACAGAAACAATATTTCAAACGTCCAAACAGCATAGAAGATTAAACCAGTAGAACCAACATCTGACTAACAGAGATCCAAAAGGCTAGAATAGAGAACATGAAGGTGAAAAAATTCTCAAAGAAACAATATAAGAAAATTTCCAAGATTAGAGTCTATTTAAATAATCAACTTCTCAGTGAAGCATTGCCTGACTAACTCGTTTAAACTGTAGTCCTTCCAGCCAGCAATCCCTGTCTTCCCTCCTTACTTCATTTTTCTCCACTGAATTCATAACCATTGAATTTATGACATATAATGTATTTTACTTGTTTAATGTCTCTCTTCCCCATTAGAACAAAAGGTCCCTGCAGGCAAGGAATTTTGTCAGTTTGTTCATAGTGGCATCCTCAGGGACTAGGTACTGCTTGGCACAAGAGATGTTCGATAATTACTTGCTGAGTGAATGAGCACATGAATGATGCGAAAGATCTATAGTCTCATCTGCCATGGAAGGAGGTCAGTTGCTAATGCTTCAAACTAGTTCATCAATAAAAGTTACATAAGCCTATAATTTAGAAATATGAGGCAACCACCTGAAGGAAATGACTAAAAGCGTTAAAGGCATTTAGCTGCATCCGAGGAATAGAACGGGAGAGTAGGGGTGGGAGGAGGCAAGTTGCCATTGTTTTCATTATAAGTTTTTGCAACTATTTGCTTTTTCAACTATTTATTTTTTCAACATGTTTCTGTACTATTTTTTTTAAAAAAGAGTATGTGTCTTAGAAAGTGTTTTGTATTTATTTACTGTAAATATGTCATATCCATGATAATAATGGCTAACATATATTGAGGACTTATATGTCTGGCATTGTGCTAAGATTTATATGGATTATTGAAGAACATATTACCTATCATTAATGATTAAATGACAAGGATTAAAAACATCTGGATTTGACCTAAAAAATAATCTCAATTCCACAGTATAAATATTTAATAACCTAAACACAATTGAATAAATTCTACTTCTTAATTCTCATAACAAAGATATGAATTTGATGTGCTTTCTTATGTTCTTAAAATGCAAGGAAGAAGCATTATATAATAATAATTTCTGAAATGAAGTTTTTATTTACTAGAAGTTTTCATAGAACCGCAAAAGCACTTGTCACAGGATTCGTTACAACAAGAACTGAAGAGAGCGAAGGGAAGCCGTGTCTGAGTGCTTCCGGAAACATCCGCCAGTGTCATCGGCTTGCTTTCCCGCCACCCTTCTTTCCATTTCACATTCCTCTTTCAGTCTGTTCATCTGAAGTGTAAGTGACCTTTGTTTCAGGAAATTATGAGATTTTCACAACATGAAATGGTTTCTGGTCATTTTGGGGCCCCAGCCCTAATCTGCTTCCTCTGCCTGTGCCCAGATTTTTGGCTATGATGTCATCTACCGATTGATGAGGGACACAAAGAGCCAGTCACCATTGCAGATTATTCTTCAAACTTTCCAGAAGTGATATTTAAACAGTAATAGTTGCTTAAAAATATTTGTTTTAGCACAATTCTTTTGTTTAGATGCTTCCGGTGATCAGCATGTGCTATGGGTCTGTTGGGGCTGCTTCTCCTTCCCTTTTTCGCTTTTCTTAGCTAAAACTTCTTTCCATCTCTCGGGCTTCAGCTTAGATGTGTCTTCCCTGTCTTTCTCGACAATGACGCCACCTAAACGGGGATCCTGCACCTCCCACAGTTCCTGGAGCATCCCTCTGACATTTCGATGACACACTGTATTGTTGCTGCCACTCGTTTTCAGTCTCCTGCGCTAGACCTCATGCTCAATGGGCATGGAGACTCAACTACTTGTCTTGCTAACTTCAGTACATGGCACATAACAGGTGCTCAATAAACATTTTTTTTTTTTTTTGGTATGAGCTAATAAATGAATGAAAGCAACTGTCAATGTATACATTTCCACTTAGTTTGCATAGTGAGTATGAACGTATACTGAGTATGTGTAAAAATTAACAACTGAAATAACTATACAGCTGTGCTGACAATTACTGAGTCAAAGGCGAATGAGTTAAGAAAATATTGGCCTAAATCCAGAAGTTAAGGGAAAAAGAGATAGAGAGAAGGCCGTGCATATTTCCTGTGTTCCGTAGGAAACGAATATTTCCTAAGCTCTTTTCCTCCAGCAATTTCCTCAGTAAATTGAAAATGCACCATATAATTTTATAGCCCCATGAAAGAAGAAAATAAAATGCTTTCAAAATGGGTTGTGCCACATGCTATAACCTAGCCTCTTATTTATGGCTTGACAAATAGGTGAGGGAAAGTTGTTATATTTTCCTATTTCTTCAGAGCCTTTGAATAATAGTTAACAAAGACTACATTGAAAACTTAATTTGCCTTATCACTCATGAGATCAGGTTCTGGATTATGTGAAGGGAAATGTTTTCAATACAGCCCCCTCCCCCACCTACCCTCCCACTCCCTCAACTGGGGCATGAGATGCCCTAGAAGCATTATAGTTACTTCATGTTTTTTCTATTGCTCTTCATTGGACCAGAGCTAATGTGCCCTGAATGCCCTCACAAATGTTATGGAAAAGTTGAAAGAGAAGTTTAAAGATGGTTTAAAAATTTTAATCTAAGGCTAGTTGAAAGACGATTGTTGAAGGAGGTGTGGTCCTTCTGTGATTATTGGAAAGTTGGAGAAGATTTCATTTTTTAGTTCAAGTTATGTGACAGGCTAAGAAATAACAAATCATGGAGACAAAAATTCCTTGAAACTACCTCATAGACATACAAATGACTAGTAAGAAGACAGAGAATTATCCTACTTTGAAGGCTGCTTATGTGCTTAACATGTGATGCTAGATTTTAAGTTCATGTAACTCTGAGGGAAAATAGGTAATCAGGATACTATTAATAATTGTGGGGGAATTTTCATTGACTTATACAAGATTAGACTCTGGCTCAATGTCTATTACATATGGCAGTTGTTTCTTTGGAAAGAGAAATACTTCTTTTAAACAGAATGTATCTTTGATTCTAATGGTGTTCCAGAGACATATTTAGTTAAAAGTTGAAACAGTTTTGGTCACCAATCTGTATCATGTTATCCATTATGACCAGAATAACAGCCACATATCTTTCATTTATCCATGTATGATAATATGTACTGTTTTCCTTACTTCTTTACTAGCTCTGTTGTGTACTAGCCCTAGCTAGAATTATAACTGCTATTATTATCATTTATGCTTAATTATGAATCACTACATTTTTATGTTATCTTAAATTTTAAAAAGGACAAATCTCCCATATATATTTAACTTAATGTATCTCTCTCTCCCTCTTCCTCTAAAGATATTTATATCTCCAGTGACTGTGAAATAGACAAGCTCTCTCACAAAACTCCACTGCTAACTATGGGGTTGCTATTTTTCTATTTGTTAGTTTCAAACTCCAATAAGCTCTATTAGTCCAGGAAGCTCCCTGTTTCTCTAACCTGGAGATATAATAGGAAGCTGTGCACACGTGAGATATAGAAGAGCTGGGCAGAGTTTCCCCCCATCCAGTACTGCTTCCTTTACGGGCTCTTATTCTGAATTCTCACCACTTGGAACTGAATTCCTTTGTGTTTAGGCTTTGTGGACATCTTAGTATTATAGAATCCTAGAATTTTAAAACTAGAAGGAACATTAAACATCCAACTCAATCACCATCCTCAGTCTGTAGATAAGGAAAGTGAAACTCAGAGCTTTGTGTAGAATAAAGGCCTCCCGAAGGTCAGTTCTGCTGTCTTTCACTGGGTTCATTCATTTATTCATGCTTTAATTTATGACATAGTCAGGATTCTTCTGGGTGAAAGTGAGAAAAACCCAACTCTGACATACTTCAAGAAAAGAAGAAACTTTATTAGCCTTCAGTCACAATACAAATAGTGGCTCAAATAATGTCTTCATCTTTTACCCTGTGTCCAGTCTTGTCTCTGTGCTGGCCTCATTCTCAGGCATGCTCATCCCATGCTGTGACAACATGCCTTCCTCCTCACCACCCTTCCCTCAGAAGTTATAGGGATGTGCCCTACTAGTTTTAATTCTACTAGAGTGAGAAAGGCTCACTTTCCTAGTTTGTCCCATAAAAGGCTGACATTTAATTTTATGGTTTGCCTTGGGTTATGTGCCCATGCTTGAACCAATCAGAGGATCAGGACATATCACCTGACATGGGCTAAGACCCCATATTCTCTCTTACCACCACGGAGTGATGAAAGCCAAAAATGAATCTTGTGGGTCGAGAGTAAAGGAGAGAAGTTTCTTAAAAAAAAAATAAATAAAATAAAATAAAATAAAATGATATACATTTTCCCTACCAGAGGAAGGTAAAATAGAAGCCGAGTCATTTAAAACAACTGTTGTCTGTTTCCAGTGTGTACTATACCTGGGACACCATCCTAGGTGTTTGTCTGTGTAGCATCTGTTGTTAATTCATCTGTTTTTCAGGTGTTTTTTCAAAATGAACAGATAGCAGAAAGTTGAACCTACAGAAATAGGGGAAAGGAGAGTTGGCGTTGCTTGTGCTGAGGGACAGGAGGCAACAGGGAGTGGTTTGAAGTACTGAGTGAGCCCTGCATGACGGAGGGAAAGTGAGCCTAAATGAAGGTCCGTGGGCTGTCAGAGGACAGGAGAGATCTGGAAAAAGGCCAGGTGAGAGTCTGCCAGAAAGAATCTATCAGCTCAGCCAATGGAGACAGGTCACAGTTCATTCATTTATTCAAGCACTTTTGAAAGAGCTACTGTGGCCAGCTACTGCGCCAGGTGCTGGGGGTACAAAGTGGGCAAGACAGATCTTCCTCCATGATTAGGGGGAGGGGAAAAGGGCAGGGGTCGCATTATACATAGATTAGTGACAATTATGGTAATTGCTACCAGGGAGAATTCCAGAGTGTCACAAGAGAATGTACACTAAAGGACCTGACTGTGTGGAGGGGAGGATGCGGCAGTGAGAAAGTCAGAGAAGGTACCTTAGAGAGTGGAACATTTAAACTGAGACTTGAAGAACGAAGAGGAGGTTTGCTAGAGTGGAAGAGGGGACAGGAAAAGGGAAAGAATTCCAGGTAGAGGGTACTAGAGCCGTGAGAAAGTGGCCAAGGCTAAAGAAAAGAGAATGGTGCCTTCTGAGTCCTCCTAGGAAGGCCAGCCGGGTAGGAGGGCGCAGAATGGGAAAGGCTGGTGAGAGCCGCGCTGGAGAAGGAAGCAGGAACCAGATCTTGCCATGCGATTCGAGCCATAGGAGAGCCTTGGATTTGTCACAAGATTTGTGTTTTTAGAAAGATCACTCTTGCTATGGGTAGAGATAGCCTTAAAGTGAGGGTGAGACCACACAGACAAGGCATACAGAGGTGAGAGTGCCTTGCATTCTTGCAGTGGCAACAGATGTGGAGAGAAAGTGATCGCGTTCGAGAAGTATTTGAATTTCTTAGTTTTGTAAAAATGACTTCTGCTATAGTTGGACAGGCAGTACAATAGACCCGTGGATTTGTGGAAGTTTCACATTTTCATTAACTGGTTGAATTGTAGGTTTTATTTTCCATGACAGTATTAAATCGGCTGGGGATTAGGCTGAACATAATTGTTTTATGGCTAAGGGTATCCCATTGTAATAAATAATGACCATATATCAGCCTGCTGAGTGCTTGATTTAAGAGTGCAAGGCCACAGGGAATGTTGCTGGGCCTACAGATTTGGTGACTAAAGATAAAGAAATGAGACTCTAAACTCTGGTGGCCCTGAAGAATGTTCTTCGTCTTTCTACCAGCTTGCTTGCTGCAGTTTCGATAATCCCTTAAATCTGTTACAGCTCATATTCTCCTGAAATACATTCTTGGATTGATCAGTGAAATGAACAGCTAGGTCAGACGCTCTTGCAACACTATGGAAGAATTCCAATTGACGGGGGATGAAGACTCGGAGACTGAGTGTGCCATTATTACTGTGGGGCCCTGGAAAACCAGCTCTACAAAATCAAATTTGAGCCTGGGAGGCTAGAATTAAACATGTTAGGGATCCGCACCTAAGAGGTTTATGCTGAACAGCAATTGCGTACAGTGTTCTGTGGATGTACGTTAGTCTAGAGGTAAGAGTGAACTAGAGTTGGGGGACCTGAGATTACATTATGGCTCTACCACTTACGAGCTCTGCCCCCACAAGCCAGTCACTTACACTCTCTGAGCCTTAGTTAACCTACCTGTAAATATAATAATAAAAAATAATAACAATACTTGCTATATCATCCACCATGATGCTGATGATAGAAATGAAATTTGTGAAAGTGATTTGTAAGCAAAAAATGTGGCTGCAAAAGGAATTGTCAGTATTTGCGCCAGTAAAGATAGTGAAATTGTGCCGCGGTAAGACACAGTAACATCTCAGTGCCTTAAAACGAGGTTTCTTTTCTGCCCCTGCAACGTCCACTGCCAGATCGGCAACTCTGAGGGTAGTTGCCTTCTGTGCACGTGACTTTATGGAGCCTCGCTCATGCCGATCTCGCCTCACTCTCTGGTTATTTGGTGAGCCCTGCTGACTGCACCGTTGTAACGTGCAGCTGTTGTTTTCCCTGTCTCCTGTGCCCATTTTCCCTTCCGTAAGTGCACTTGGAGTTTTCACTGGGATATCACCCATTTCATGTTTCACACAGGGCTGTCCCTCCCTCCCCGCCACGTACACTTACAGAAGTTCCTCGTCCTCGACTAGCTCTGGGGATAGATAAGTGACCCATATTTGTCCAATATTTTCTTTCCCCTGGTCAGAATCACTGGTAGAATGAGTGAGCTGTGATCCAGGTTGGCCCAACAATATTCAATCCTAAGACTTTGTTGGAAATATATTGAAAAAAAGTTACCTTCTACAGAGGTTGTGAGGGCAAGAGGAAGTGTGTCCGGGACTTTCAGCAGTTACCTTGTCACCACTAGAGGGGAACCTAACTGATAGTGAACCCAAGAAAGACAAAGCAGAGCTGAGGACTATACAAAATTAGACTCCTGGCCACATTCTTTGGATCCCCCAAATCATGCCTGAAGATCTAGTTTCCTAGACTTCTCGGCTGTATCAGCTAATAAATATGTTTCTCCTCTCTCTCTCTCTCTCTCTCTCTCTCTCTCTCTCTCTCTCTCTCTCTCTCTCTCTCCCTCTCTCCCTTTTGGAGTAAGTCATTTTGAACTGAGTATATGTCCCTTATCCTTAAAGGAGCCCTGGCTAACACAGCCATTGATCTCTGACAAAAGTGTTCCCAGCCTGGTCAAGGACATAGCAGTGCAGGTGAAGATGGGCACGTAGCCCCCTCATCCCATCCCAGTTCTCATCAGTCATCAGGGAAAATCAAAAACATGAGAAATCTGTCTTTTCATTTACTCCACTCTCTTTTTCTCTTCCAGTATTGTACTAAGCAGTCCATTATTCTATATCCAAGGAGACTAGTATCCTGAGGTTACCTAAGGGAAACCTAAGGGGATATAGGATTCTGCAGAAGAGGACTGGGCAGAGAGAACTAGGTGAACCAAAGAATGCTAATGAGATGAATTGCAAAGACTGGTGCTGAAGTGTGTTTAGTTTAGCTCTGTTAGGCAGCAGCTATAGGTGGAGGCTGAAATCTGAAGGAATAATAGGAGTTAGGTGCTGAGCCAGGAGGAGGAAGACAACCAAGCTCTGTGCTCCAACACTATGATACTTTCAACCAGGGCCAAAGTCTGGAGCAGCCAGGACTGAGAGCTGAATGACAGAAAATGAGCATCCCCACAAGCAAATAAAGCTGTGGGCATCAGGGACCCCTATACTGTGACTGTAATGGAGGTCATTTGCATTTTGTTGATTTTTCAAGGGTAACTCCCTTTAGTAACCAAATCCACTGAGGTCAAACATTGCACACCACAATAGGAAAAAGGAGTCTATACATATATTAATGATTTTCATGCATGGAATGTAGAACCAAAATGGGGTTTGAAACCCTCATACCTTTGACCAAGATCTGTAGATATCCCTGTGTGGCTAAGATCAAATGATAGAAACCAGAGGAAAAAAAGTTAGTTTTTAAGCCCACCCTGCAGCCAGAGGAAGGATAACAGAAATAATTGTTTATATGTAAATTAAAGCACCTTCTACATGCCAAGTGCTTTTAGGCATTTCACACATATTGACATATTTAATCCACCCAACACTTTTTGGTAGATGTTATTATTTCTGTTTAAAAGTGAAAGAAATGATCTCAGAATGGTTATGTGACTTGCCCAAGGTCCCCTAGCCAGTTAGTGACAGAGCCAGGATTCAAACCCAGTCTAGTTTCAGAGTCCACGCCTTTTGCATCATGTGACACAATGAGATGTGTTGTCCAGTGTTCCTAGATACTGGAGTAATTGTTCAAGGATGACCTTCCTTAACTTTATGTATCACACTTGTTCAATGCAAAGCCAATGTATGTCAGTAAAAGTCGAGAAGAAGTACATTCATTCTTCCTTCTTCTCTGCTCTGGGGCTTCTTGCTGTTATTTCACTTCTTTGAAGTTTTATTTGCTAATCTATATAATCTGAGTGTACATCATGCCCCACCGTCTGGCTGTTGCTCTTTAGCTGTTTTTATTACTGCCCCTACTCCTTAACCACTTAGCATTCCTGAATTCACCAGAATCGAGTACTCTTAGTCCTGTTGGAAAACAGCCCCCATCCCCTCATATAAAATGCTACATGGGCAGAGACTCATTGTCCACGCAGCTCCAGGATCCCTCTGTGATGGTGACACTAAAGCTTTTTTTTTTTTTTTTTTTTTTTTTTGCAAAAAGGCCTGCAATTCGTCCCTGGTAATGGCAGAGAGTTCGGGACACCTCCAACTACTTTCAAGCTATTTACACAGCCCTCTCATGGTCCAGCTCCCTCACGAGAAGTTTTGGCTCTTTGTGGGCAGGGATGAAGTCTCAGTAACCTTTACTGCCCCAAACAATATCCAGTGCATAGTAGAGGCCCCACTGTTATTTAAACTTAAGCTTAAACTTAAAAGATGTCTTCACAATATAACTTTGATTAGTGTACTACTTATTGAATGAAAGCAAGTTTTCTTAAAAAAAAAAAAGACAAAATGAATTCAGAGATCATTTAGAGTATCAACTCCAAAATATGGTAAAAATTTTATCCTATTCATCAACTTATCCCATCCCGGACATAGTATATCCCTTTTTATTCTTTTTTTCTCAAGCTCAATATTCTCTCTTGGTTTGTTTATTTTCAGGAAGCAATTTCTTCTTATGGGCTTTTCTATGTTAATAAAAATGAAGAGACTAAATACGGGTTATATTAAAACACGTTTGGCCTGTCTCCTTCTTAGTAGGCTGAACTAATGATCTACCCCAGCAGGAAATGGCTTTCCCTCCTCTGAATTCTTGAAATCTGTTGCTTAAACAATTTACTTGGTGCCTTTCGCATGCTGCCTGTATTTCTGCACTTGCATAATTTTCTCCAAGGAGATAATCTTTTGGAGGGCCTCTTGGTCTTGGGCTTAGCACAAAGTAGGCACTCGCAAAATATTTGCTGTGAAAATAAATGAAGGAGTGAAGTAATAAACTGGACAATGAATTTCTCGACAAAAGACGTTTTGATAGGCAAGTCCTTCCTAAGAAGCTAAATTTGGAAGTGTTTTAGTGACAATGGTGGCGGCACAAACCTGAAGATTTTAGCTTTTAAACCATGGATTTATTAATAATCAGCAATTGAGGTGTAAGGATAATCTTGAACTTGGCGTAGTAATTCTGACTCTTGAGATGTTTATAAAAGACTCGTATTTCATAGAAACTTTGTGCCTTTCATTTCTTATTCTTTTTACCAAACTTTTGGATTGCTCTGCAAATGTTACTTGAAAGTTAACTGTTATCAGTTTTAAACTTTGTTGATGCCAGCCGTAAGTAGAAATTCTCTAGTTTTGAACTACAGGCTATTCTTCCTTTACATTTCTTCTAAGGTAGTCTTTGTAGAATTAAATGTCGGACCACAAAAGGTGAATTTAGGGCAGTTGTTTTAAGAAGTATGACACTTTGAAACTCTATGCCAGTGTGTGTGGAGGCCTGGGCACACAATATGCAGGGGGTGCAACAAAATGACTTGTGAATGTCTCTCTCCTTGACCTGTTTTGACCAAACTTTATTTGACGGAGTTATGACAAAGAGTAGGAATCAAAACACATGGGGATCACAGAGGCTGTTATGTTTATTGTGCAGAACAGACAGTGATAATCCACTAGAGAAATATTTTCCACAAGCAAGCGATTCAAAGTACAATCATAGACAGCAACTCTACATGAAGAACAAAGAATAAAGTTAGAAGACACTCGAAGGAACAGGGAGAAAGGCAACTGCAGTTAAACGTCTTGATACTTTTCTCCTGCAAACATGCAGAACTGGTAGAAAAGTTAAATGTCCAGTCTTACTTAGCCGAGACCAACAACAGCAAAGAACAGTCCTATAAAATTTATCTCCCACAAAAATAAACTATATATATAAAAATTTTATGATGTTCTTACTGTTCCATTGGCCACGAGCTTTTTTTTTTTTTTTTTTTCAGTATGAAAAATGAGGTATACTGGGGCTTAAGAGGTAGTAGTGTGTTTTGATTGTACAACGTAGAGGAAATAAAAGAGAAACTTCATCAGAGATGGAAACGGCTCGGTGCTCCGAGTCTAGCCAACAAGAGCAACTGTGTCAGTTGTACAGGCTGGCCAATGAGGTTTCAAAAAGGCCCAACCAAAGGTATGAAATGGGACCTTTATTTTTATGAGCCACTGTTTATTTGCTTATTTAATGCACAGTTAAAAGTAATGTTGAGTTTTAATTCTCTCCATAGCTCCTTTGGTGATTCATGACAGTGAGCGATCTGCCAGTCTCAGAGAGGTATGCGGCCTTTGAAGCTACCTCCCTGAAGTGGCTGGAAGAGAGATGGTTTTGAGTTTCATTTGGCTTCAGAACGAAAAGCCACACTGACACAAGCCCTCATGAGAAACTACCTCCTGGCCCAGTTGATAATACCATGTTAAAAAGTCAGCACACTCACTAGGAGAGAAAGGAATAAAAACTCTACATAAGAAGCGCTTAAAATAAATCTGGTTGAGACATATTACAAAAATCACATTTGTGTAAAATACATGAAAATCTTTGTCAAGCATTTTCTCATATTCAACTAATCTTAAAAAAAAACATATATTTCTGATTGCATCATGCAAAAGCTGAGCTTGTTGCATCTCACCTACAAAGCTTCAAGTTTCTTTGAAGGTTGGCTTTATTTTATTTATTTATTTGCAAAAGTATGTAAAAATGTGTTCCTTTCTAGCAAACGTCTTTTACAAAAATAGTTTTGACTAGGGCTAGCTGCAGTTTGAACTATTTCAAACGTTGACAAAAATGAATGCTGCAAGTAACAAGTTCATTCCTTTTGAAGTCTGGAGGTAGGTTTTTGCAAGTCAATTAGTCCATTTCCTTAAACGATTCATTTGAGGTACAAACTTGGAGGGTAATATTTAAACATTACAATCAAATTTTGTGTGATGTGTAGTGCGATTGAGGAAAATGATCCTTAAGAACCTAGGAGCGACTTGGTTAAAAAAAAAAAATTCAAGTTAATGTAGAAATCTAGCAGAGAAGCTGAAACAAGTATTTGTAAAATTTTAATTAAAAAAAAACATAGAAAAATACATAGCCATGCTGAAACACACAGTGAGGAGACTGCTTCTTTAACTGGAATTAAGTGTACAAAAAGAACTGCAGATGATTAGCATCACCTACCCTTTAGGTTTCTTCTTGCATTGCTTGTGTATAGCAGCATGTAATAAGTACTAGACTGTAAGTTAATTGTAACATTCAGAGGTAGTATTGAGTAGTGGGAATATATTGCATCTCTGGCTAAAAGTGCAGTTTGAATGAAGAGATGGTAAACTGAAGTCTAAGTAAAACACTTCGGTCAACCATCCTATGTCAAAATGTATTACCAGAAGTAACACATAAACTTAATTTGAGGTAAGTGGTATTTAGGTCTTTCACGGAAACTGATATACAGTGAAGGCGGGAGGAAGAGAGGGAGGGAGTGAGAAAGAGAGAGAGAAAAGAGAGACTGCTTTTTTTTTTTTTTTGAACTGTAGCGTAACTATAGCAAAAGAAATTTAGATTTCGCTCCTCCTATCTCATAATTCAGGTGAGTTCATCATGCATTATTCTTGTACCTTTTCATTAAATTTTACTTGTCTAGGTTCCCTAAATGCTCTGAGGCTGACAAGTGTGATTTATTGCTAAATGGCATTTGGCTCTGTAGGAAGTAGATTCTACCCAGATGAGTGTTTTCCTGAAAACGAGTGGACGAGTAAATTTATTACTCCTACTGATATGTGTGGTATCCATAAATATAGGAGTTGGCAATACTTGTTTGCTTACTTCCCTTTTTGAAAAATGAACATAACCTTTTCTGGTATGTTAGCTGAATGAAAGGATACATCAGCATTTCGTCTCGTTTAGAAGTAAAAGTTAAAAAAATCATCAAGTAAGTGTCTACAAGATTATAAAAGGGAGAAGTAGTATCTAGTCCTATCTTTGGTGTTCTAAACAGAAGCTTCACTACGTGGAGCAGGCGGGTGGTGCTGGAGGCGTACACAGTGTCATACACTGCGCCTTTCCAAGGTGAATGCCCAAGGTCACAAGCGTGACACGTTTCTTGTTAGTGTGCAGTGCAGTGATTGACTAAACCTGATTCAGAGTTTTCCTCACCCACCCACTCTTGCTTATCAGATCAACAGACTATTAGTAGGTTAAGAAAAAAAGAAACAGTAATTAAAAGTTGCATTGTTAAACTGTGTCCCCTGTGTTTACAGCAGTTTTTCACTAAACCTGGGACTGTGAAGGGATTACAAAGAAGGTGATTAATATAGTCCTTTTTAAGGTTATGTGATTTCTCCCCCCGCCCCTCCCCGCCCCCACCCCGCCCCGCCCCACCCCAGACGAAAGTGGAAAGACCATGGCAATAGAGAGGAAGTGGTCACTGCAGTGTCTTCTCCCTTCCAAAGATCCAACTGCTGCTGAGGTAGAAATCAAACGTTGGCGCCCCCTAATCCTCTTCCGCAGACTCTTGTGAGGATGTCTCTTCAGTCTCCTCCTGGAACATACAAAGGGCACAACCGTCATACTTGTGGGCTGTTCTCACAAACCGTTCAGAGGTGACCTGTTTCCACAGCACATTATGCTTGCTTCAAAAGAGGATGCGGGTGATTGGCAAGCCCCTGATTCCCAGGGCTTCTTAAACTGTAATTGAGGAATCAAGGTGTTGTTTTTTCCCAGAGCAGTCATTAGCCACTGTTGACTTAAGGCTTGACATCATGGCGGCTGGTCAGCAAATTCAATTGTTTGCAGTCCAGAGAATGTCGGGCCAATGTAAGCTTACTCACCAATTAGAGTAAAAAAGAAATGGGTAAATTTTTTCTGACAGCATGCCAGTCATCCGTTTTAAAAACCGGAGTGCAAGTAAGAAAAACAAAGTTAAGGGAGATCCTTTCTTAAGTCATAAATAAATGCGTCCTCCAGATGTTGGCAATGATAGCTGATATTTTTTGGTACTTACTAGATTCTTTTAGGGACTGTATGCTATTGTTCCCATTTTCCAGATGAGAACATCAAGGCACAGCAAGCAATATACCCCAAGTTACAAGGCGAGCAGGGCCAGGATTCAGGCGGAGCCCGGACACGTGCATGACCACGATGCCACCGCCACCACGCAGAGGCAGCGTGAGGTCAGAAGCGAGCCTGAGAAAGGGCTGCAAGAGCTAGAGCAGATCCCTAACTTCTCCAAATTGATTTCCTCATTCTCATATTTATTAAAGCACATTTTAAGACAATGGCCAAGATTTGGCATAACTGCTCGATCTTAGGGCTAAATCCACATTGACCAGACATTTAATGCAGAGCCGGCCAAGCGGAGAAAATCTAATATATATGTTTTTGCAGGGCCTCCTCCTTGTATAAATCTAATTCCTCCTTCTCTTTTCCTTTTTCTGATTTCTAGTGGTTCTGGAATTTGTTGGAGTTTCTATAAGCTGGCTTGAGCCACACGGCTCTCTTTGCCTTTGCTTATTTTACAAATGTGCAGTACCTTTCAGGACATGGGTGGTAAAGCGGAGACAATAAACATTTCTGATAAAAGCGTCGTTAGTGAGAGGATGATTTTTATCAAATGCTGCACACTGTCTCATAAGACGGCATGTGAAAAAGATCTGGGAGAAGAGGTAAACATTTACTCCGGCAGCCAACTGAGCCCCTTTAAGAATGGTCAGCTTAAAACAGCTTATAACAGTCTTCATTCTTTAATAGATTTGATTTTCCACATGGCTTCATTTTGTCTGGGTGGCTAACTGACACAATTTATACCTCTCTTCCTTTCCCAGGTCACTACAGTACACCATTCAGTAACGCATGCCTTAAAGCTTGTCTGCATTATATGACCAAACTTCCATTCGTTAGTGTTTGAAACACTTCAGCTGTGAAGGAGCTCCTAAATGCTACCATGTGTGACGCTTTTGCGTAAAAGCAGCAAATGGGAGGGAAAAAAGCCCACATGAACGGGCACTTACACCCTAATGTGAATGCGCTCGCGTGCACACACGTGCACGCACACACACACACAGACACACACCCTCACACTCATGAACTCTACCCTGGGCCCTAATCACAGGCCACTGCTTCCTGCAAACTCTTTGCAAATGGTTTCAAATATTCCCTTTCCTCGAAGACTGAGAGAGCTGTAAATCTTGGGAATAAACACACATACAAATGAATGGATTACAGCTTAAAAAATATAACCACGGCAGCATCAAGTCATGAGATTTCACACCGGTTTTGTTTAGTCTGCTTTGGGTTATGTGGGAAATGTGGAACGTATGAAACTACCTCCCCTCTACTCCCAGCCCCCAAACTTCACATATTTAAGCAGCAGGTTTATACCTCTTGATAGGCAACAGGCCATGACCTTGAGGTTCTCTATGGAGTCCAGGACACAAAGGAGGATATAGCATGATCAAAGCCATGGACAGACGAAAGAGAGACAAGCCAAGGTTCAGCTGCCCTATGACCTCGTCTTTTCACCTAATATTTACATTCCAGAGAGTCACTAAGCCCGTTCGGCAGATACACTCTTCGGTCTGCCCCCAAGTGACTCATTTCTCATTACGACATGAGGTGTGGACTTTGGTTACTACTCAGAAACAGGCCACAGCATAAAATCTAGCAGGTACAGTTTATTCCTTCTTCTGATGGTTAATAAATGAATAAAACTCAGTGAAGCTGGAAACCCTTCTAGATCTAGTTGTAATTATTCTACTTCTAACTGCCCAATTTTTCTATACTATCTAGAAAGCAAAGGACTTCCAAATTCAGAAGGACATAGAATTTTCAGGCTATGAACTCACAGAGACCTGTAGTATGTGGAATGTGATCAGCTTTTCAAAACATTCCCGGAAACTTTGCTTGATTTGAACTCCTGAAGCTCTTGATATGTAAGTGGTTTATCTGAACTCGTTAGATATGAATCAGCTGAAAATGATGGTCCCTTATATTGTTTCTTTACTTAACAGTTCTTAACACAACACAAATAGTTGTTTTATTAAAGTATTTTTTCACTGACCTTGAAATTCTTCTACTAGTTGCTGTCAATTAGTGGTAGGTACATAACTAGGATGTCAAGGTAAGGGTGGGAGCTTCACTCCGCTATACTTTTTTGAAGTTAATGTGGCTCTCATAGGCACAGAATGATGACTTTTTTTCTCTAATGTCTAGTTGGTGGAGAGCTCGCCCTTCTTTGCACAGCGCTGACTGGCCCCCCTCCAAAGGATAGCATGGCTGCCAAACAGATGACATTGGTGGGATGTGTGGCACTTCTCACCTCTGTAAACCTCCGTTCTCACCTTTGCAGGGACTTGGCCTTTTATTACATGTATGACTGCTGTGACAAAAGTGTTTATGTAATTAAGAGAAGGAAAATCCTCCCTGTCAGGAATGAAGATGAAGTTAGAAACCCACCCTTAGCTGCTATAAGTGTCCTGGGCCAGCCAGATCTCACAGAGAGCTCTTCTATGGTGCAAAGAGTGGACAGAAGCCAGTGCTGTAGGGAATAAGCAGCTGGTTCTGACATCCCCGCAGACTTTTATTTCTGTAGTAGAGTGGTTGCTAGGGACCCCTAGATTCAATCCTCCTCAGTAACTTAGAGGACACTGTCACCTATTGTAGATGAGAGCTCACACCTTGAGATATTTATTTAAATTGCTTCGTGCTTGCCACATAAGGCCAAAAGAGCTTTGAGCTTGTGTGGCGCCCCAGGAGCAGCTTTGAGGCAACAGGGAGATGGAAATACTGTAGCCAGGAATCATACACTTTTCATTAGAGGCTAGTTGGCGAGGTGGGAAGGCCAAACAGCAGCCGCCTGGTCAAGAAGGCTTGCTCTTGGAACGGGGCTTCTGGAATGCAGGATAAAAGGACTTTTCCAAGTGGAAGTGCATGGTGACATTTTTATGAGCAGCAGCCACTAAGGCTTCTAAACACTGAACAGCTCCCAGCCATTCATGCAGTTATTTTACAAAGACAACTGAGGCTGCACCACACCGGGGGCGAAACGTGTGAATTTTTTTGGCAGAAAACTGATGAGAGGGAAAGGAAAGTGGGCAGAGCTGGAGAACTATGTTTTTATTATGACTATTGGAAAATTGCACTCATTTTGCCTTAGTTTTCTTTTGTGAATGAAGGACTTTAATAAATGTAACTCTTTCATTACTTTGTCTAAGCTTGGAAAAACCCTACTACAACCTAGAAATATGGTTCGCATATATCTCCATTCTTGTAATCTGGTTCGCTAGAATGTATGTGACATATACCTTTGGATATACTTCCACTAACTGATTTAAAAGGAGGAAGAAGATAGCTCAGTATCCGACCCTTCATGCTAATGCTTGATGGAATTTTAAAAAGTCTTAAGAGTTTAATCATAGATCTTAGCATATGGACGTGGGTAAGAGTATGTGTGCATGTGTGTGTGTGTGTGTGTGTGTGCGCGCGCGCGCGCAGGAGGTAAGTTCTGTATTAAATGCAAAAGCTGAAGCTCGGGGCTTAAATTTCAGATGCAGACTAAACAGCAGGTCTGCAGCGAAAGGGAGGCCAGTGAATTCTAAATGGAACCGAGAAATGGGAATATTCTCCCTGCAAACTGGAGGAGCTGTCACCACAGTGCCCCTCTGTGTGTCCCAGGGAGGGCAAAATCACAGGAGTCCATGCTGGCTTTATTAAGTCCTCATTTTTGCCCCCCTTGATTGCAAAAAATTCTACGACTCTTCTATTATACAATTTTGCAGGCTAAAAATACATTTGCAATTTAAGTTATCTTGCCAATAAATTTACAAATACCTAGTAATCTAGAAAGAGTAGTTACGGCTTTATGACATACTCTTCTTGTCATCTTAATGTGTTTAATTCTTTAAGGATTTGGAATGACACATTTAAGAGTGTTTCACATTCATGAGTCTCTCGAGCCAGTCTTGTCAGATCAGAAATAATGGGCTCTCCTCCTCAGCAGCAAGGACCAGAAACCATCTGCAGATCCATCTGCAGTGAAGCGACCCCCACCCAAGACCGCAAAGCTGAGTTTTCCTATTTCTCTGTCAGATATTTTAACTTAAAATGGATTGGGACTGTTTAACTTAATGGAAAGTGATTATTTCCTCCAACTAGAAAAACTTTATATCAGATTTTTGAAAAACATGTTAAATGGAACATATATAAACCATATAATCTGGCAATTGCAAGGGATTCTGGTGGAAATGCTAGAAGGGATATACGTTTTTCAAAAGGAGACTTAAGAAGTTGGGATGTTTATGGCATTTGTACCGATCTCTCTTTCTCTCTCTCAGTCTCTCTCTCTCTTTTTATTTCAGCTTTATGTGTATAAAAATATACAAGCATCAGGACCACCTTGCATGTGTTACTATCAACTTCATAAATTCAGTTTCAAGGTCTCATTGGGGGAATGTTTAAAGTGAAGAAGGTTGATCCTGGATGTCACTGACCACAGGCGCCACCCCTGGCTTTAACGAGTTGTCTATTTTGTGTCTCCTTCCCAATCTGTGACAGCTATAATGATAATACCCATCCAGCTGCCTAGGAGGGTGTGAGGAAAAAAGTGACAACCAAATGAGAAAACTGAAAAAAAAAAAAGAGTAAAAATTCTGTAAGATTGTACTCTGGAACTGTGATTATTAACTATAGTTATTAATTCTGTCTATTTCTTTGCCTGTGATTCAATGATAAATCATTGAGAAAGAAAAACAAAACTATTATTAAACAATGCCTCCAAAAGAAAACAAAATAGGACATCTTAAGTTTCTAAAATGGACTTACTTGTTTGTCTCCTTTGTGCCCTTGATCAGGGTTCCATTATGGAAAATATGGCAAACAGAGGTAACATGCATTCTTTCCTGGGATGTAGTGCTATTTAAAAATATCTCCAGAAGGGAATCACATTTTTTTTAGATAGGGAAATCATTTTACGTCTAAACTAACTGCAAATTTCCGGATCCCATAAGTCATGATTTCTGAGGATCATGATTTTGATCAATTTTCCATGCCAGTTCTAATTCTTACTCAGGAGCTTCACATTTAAAAAATGGCTAAAGATATTGCATAAAGGGTGCACTCAGAAGAAGGAGATTTATTGCAACATTTCAAAAATTGTAGAGGGATGTTCTTACTTTTGTGCAAAGTAGTTTAAAAAATGGTTAGGTTGAAGGCTGCTTAATGGTTATATTCCAGATGCGTTTATTAATAAATAGATTAGGAGAAACCCATTTTTGTTTTCTATGTGTATAAAACTTTGCATAACTTGTATATGTTGCCAAGGAACAGACGTTTCTGGACTTTAATCATTCTTTCATCAATCATTTTTCATTATCACGATAGGACTTTTGAATAAGATTATGAAAATATCAATAATAATAGTAAGTCAACAAATAATTATTCAATGAACATCTGAGTGTCTAGCAAACACTCTGAATATAAACAAAGTATCTTGGACACAGCAACCTATTTGTATTAAGACATTAAAAATTTTCCTAGAAAGACTAGGTTTTAAAGCCAGGTGCTATTATTTATATTAATTTAGGTCAGCAAGTTTGGATAATAATAAGGAAGTTTACATATTTAATAAATAATTGTTTTTTATCCAACTCACATCAGAACGCAGAGAAAAAGCAGGCAGACGCTGTCATTTTATTTTTAGCCTAATCCACAGATTTCACCACACTGTTAAAACAATCATACTTTTAAAAAGCTCCTATAGCAAATTTGTCAAGTCCAGAAACACTAAGTTTTTCCTTTTGGAGGTTTATTTATTGCCCCAAATTGAGCGATGTTCTTTCACTTCTGTTTGTCATCTCTACAACACATTCCCTGCCAAGGAACAGCTGGATTCATCATGCCAATATTCCTCTACTACAACTGTTAGCTGAGCTAATTACTTCACATGTTTACAGTTAATCATCATTTTGATATGCTTCCTCTGTCATACCCTTGTGCTGTCATATCCTTGAGCTACTTTATTGTTTGTAAGGGTTAAACTTTGGTTTTTACTTTGCTCTCTCCTTTTCCTCTGACTTTTATCAGAGGTCAGGGGTTAAATCAAAAAATATTTCCTATGCAACAAAACAGTGCCACTCAGGGTGGACTTTGATATAATTCTTTATGTTTTACCAGTTGGCACCAAACATTTACTGGCCCACAAAATGTTTTACCAGCTTGAAAGAGCATAAGTAGGAAAATAAATAAATCAGTACTCTCTATGACCTAGGTGGTATAAATCACTATGCTCTCTGAGTGAGTAGAAGAGTGACTCTTTGCAAGTCTAATTTATTATGAACTATTTACTGCATTGGCCAAGGTGCCATGTAAAAGATGAGTGTTAAAGTGAGAATGCTCTCTCCTCCTTCTCCTTCCTTCTTCCTCCTTTGAATGTCTAGACTAAAAGCTCCCAGTCAGTAAAAATGCCTTTTTTTGAGAACAAGATGCTGACTGCAATTCATCAACTTGCTTGTTCCAAAATGAAATCTCTCATTTTGCTCCAAACAATGTTTAGGTTGTCTTGAAATATAAACATCCTTAAAACTGCCCTTGAAGTCTCTGTAAAAACATTCAACTTTTTTTTTTTTTTTTTTGAAGCAGGGGTGGGGGTGTGGAGGTGGACGGTGGTGGGGTGGATCTCATGATAATCAAGACTTGCTGAGATTTCTTCGCCCTGGTACACACCACCCACAGGAGATGTTACTTGCAGGTAAAAACTCTATTTTGAAGTAGATAGCTTTGTTTCTAATCTTTTAGAAACTGAAAACATTCCAGTTCTCTCACTGGGAAATTGAAAAGGAGCAGGTTTATACCTGTTTTAATTGCAAGGGCAGTGTGGCTTGCCAGGGCTGTACAACAATGAGGAAATTGGGTTGCAAGGAAGAACGGTTGGGATTTTTAAAACCTACCCTTTGAGTAGGGTTCCAGTGAGAAAGAAAAAGTCTGAGTTATATATAAGGACTCACTTATAATCTCAGTTTAAAGCCTTAAAAGGGGAAAATCAAGAAATAATCAGATATCTGATAACTAGCAAAACCTCGTTAGAAGTCTGAAATGGACTGAGCTTTATTTTAATCAAAATAAAAACTCGAGAAACAAAGTTCCCTCTATCAATAATAATAAACTGACAATTTTAAAGTGTTTCTTTTATTAAAACAACAATGACAACCACAAAATCTGCCACTATTTCTACTAAAGTAAAGATCGTAATCCATATGGTTGAAAATTAAACTGCTTCAAATTGTCAAAAAAATAACCCCTCAGAAATTAGCTAATTTTTTATATAATGCTTACTTTATCACTTTAAATGAAAATATAATAGTGTTTCTAGTAACTTTTGTTGTCACTGGTCTTGGAATTTTAAAAAAAGTTAATGTGAATATTGCAGATTTTTCTCTCTAGATTTATAAGAGACTATAACTTTCCCATTAAGATTATGAGACATATTTGAGGTTTGCAGTCGATGGCATCGGGTGAATTTTCCAAACACAAACTCCTGTAGCATGGTTCCCCTTAAATTTTTATTCCTCCCTAGACACATGTACTTTTATACACAAACACAAATCACTATCTAAATTTTGAGATTTATCATAATCCTGAATTGTCTCCTCAGATGACTTTTGTCACTCTGTATTCCAGTTCCAAGAGGTGGCATTCTTGAAAGCCTGAGGTTTCGGAATTTGATGGATTCAGGAGACTTTGCATTAGAGCCATCGTAATTCTAGATATATGTGACATATATATGGGGAAAGTAATTCTTACAAGTTTAATCCAAAGATTGTAGTAATTACTAAAAAATTTCCTCTTTCATTAAAAAACATTTTACTTTAAAAAACAAGCAATAAAAATTCTTGAGGTAAAAAGGATAGTAGTTAATATAATTAGAATTCTAGAATTTTCCAGAATATATACCTCCGGAAATAGAAAACCTAGCATCCAAAAATATGTCAAAACAAAATAATACTCCCTGGAATTTATATAATTATGAATCTCTTAAAATGTTCCTGGGAGTAAGGGAAGAGGTGTCGTTATTATCCCATCTCATAGGTGGATAAACAGGGCATGGAGAGATTAATTCACTCAGTGATAGGGCTAGAAAGCAAAACCTAGGTCTCCCTACACACCGCTGAGCCCTTTCCTTTAGATGCAAAATACTTAATTGTGCTGAAATCTTCACCACCTAAAAACAAGACCTAAATGTAACCCCTCAAAGTACGGTTGATGAAGAAAGAATACGAGCCTGAGTTAATCCAGACTGCCACATGGAAAAGCCATCTGGGAGGGTATTTTGAAAGAAACAGATGAAAAGGGAAGAGATTCTTTTGAATGTAGTATAAAATTTACATTATCCTCCATGAACTTCTATGTAGTCCCTGTGTTTATATAATTCATCACTGTGTCCTTAGACAGTATAGATTAGGAAGCCCAATGAGCTCATGTCCTTTTTTCTATTTCTGAGTCTGAATTCTCCTTTCAAAGGCAAATCTGGAGCAGGGTCTGTAAGATAGCCCGATTGACCAGTGAAGACAAACTCAATTCATCTGTGGCTTCTTAGATATTCCTGATTCTCTAGGAAAAGAATTTATGACTTCACTTACATCATTTCTTGTGTACTACTGCTCAATTTGCAGTCAGTTTCAGTCACATCGATAATATCCACCTATGATTTATTTGTTTTTGCCCTCTCTACTTTTGAACATGCCATTCATAATGTCTTCCTTTCTCTCCCCTAATTTATGTCTTTATCTTCCGTTTTGCAACTAAACAATAATAACAACAAAATCAAAACTCTTCCAGGAATCATCCCCTTAATAATCCCCTGATGCCATCCCACTCATTCATCTGCATCTCCTATGTGTCTCATAAACATTGACATTCTGTGGTCATTTGTTTCTAATGTTTAAACCTCTTCTCATGACCGTTCACGGAGTATCTTCATCCCTGGCTGCACGTTAGAATCATTTGGGGAGTTCATAAAAGATACTGATGCTTGAGTGTCCTGACCAAATAATCAGAATCACTGAAAGGTAGGGCCATTGCTGTGTAGGTAGATATTTAACAACTTGCTCAACTTGCTCTAGTACTTGTCGAGTTCTACAGTATAAATACTCCCAACATAGTGGATTTCAAGCTACCCACTTGACATCGCTGAATGGCGAATATGGAAGAGATACTCAGAATTGGCTCACAAGGGCTGGCTGCAACACAAACCACTGGGTGGGTATATACGTGATATGTATTTATTATATATAGAGATATATATTATGTATAGCGATATATAAATATAAATGGCATATACATGGTGATACGTAATGACCATATAAATATAAATGGTGATACAAACACAAATGCATACACACACCCATGTAGAGTAGTTCCCACTTATTCGTAGTTTTACTTTCTGTGGTTTTAGTTACCTGCAGTCAACCCTGATCCTGAAATAGTAAGTGGAAAATTTCAGAAATAAACAATTTCTAAGTTTCAAATTGGGTGTTGTTCTGAGTAGTGTGATGAAATCTTGTGCCATCCCATTCTGTCTCACCCAAGATGTGAACCATCCTTTTGGCCAGAATACCCATGCTATCGATGCTACCTGCCCATCAGTCACTTAGGAGCCAGCTCAGTTATCAGACTGGTTGTCAGAGATTGAGAGAGAGAGACCACATAACTTTTATTACAATATAGTTATAATTGTTGTATTTTGTTATTAGTTATTGTTAATCTCTTACTGTGCCTAATTTATAAATTAAACTTTATCATAGTTATGCATGTATAGGAGAAAACATAGTTTATATATAGGGTTCAGTACTGTCTGCAGTTTCAGGTATCCCCTGGGGGTCATAGAGCATATACCCATTGGGTAAGGGGGAACTACTGTGTGTGTGTGTGTGTGTGTGTGTGTGTGTGTAATTGCTAGGTGATTCTAATATGCAGCCAAGGATAAGAACGTCTGCACTAAATTACACATTTCTCAGATGCAGTGACTGTGTTTTTATTTGCCTCATCTTCCCTACAACACCAAGAATAGAGACTGAATGGATGTTGTTAACAGGCCATATAAGGCTATTATTAATCTACCATTCATAGCCTATGATGCAACAGTGAACACTGCAGTATCCTTGGACTCAAATGCACAAAATTATAAATTCACTTTCTTTTGATTTTCTTACCGATGAAGGGTGAGATGCTAAATATATACGGGAATTCCTACTTAAAATGTCAAGTTTTTGTTTCTACTTCATTTATTTAATAATGCTTACACTCGAATACCGGGTATCTATTTTTAGTGCCTCTTTCAGCTTTCAGGTAGGGGAGCAACCACAGGAATGATTTTTTTTTTCATGGTAACTCAGCTTTCATTCTACTTAAAGCACATGTGTAATTATTTGAATACACTTTTCCTGTATGATTACTTGTGGTTAGAAGCTTCGATTCTCTTAGAAGCAAGTGTTTTAAAAGACAGTAAACATATAAGATTGTGTGGGTGGTCTTTCCCAGGCAAGGTAGCATTGTACCACGAGAACAAGGTGCAAGGTACATTTTTAGAGACCTCTAGGGAAAAGAGACCATGGATATTTTAAATTATATGAAAGAGATCCACAAAGAGCTTGGTAACCCATGACACTGCTTAATAACTTACTTCAGCAGGTCCTGTATGATATGAGCAGATCTCCTGACCTTTCATTTAAACCCAGAAGGGGCGAGCAGCAGGGCACTCTCACACTTTAATAACAGCTCACATACTTGGCAATCATTTTAATTTATCCTTCAGTTTTCTTTTCTTTTAAGATATACTTCCTTAGTAAATATAATTCTTATGTTTCCACATATAGATTACAGTTAGGACAAGGAATTCCAGTCATGTGGGACAAGAGAAGTAAAGCTGGTTCCTAATACTGATGTGCCCAGAAACTTCAGAGACTGACTTAGCCATTGAAGCAAGACCTGAGAGTTCATCAATCTGCAAAAACAGTATGACTTAATTTCCTAGTTTCCCAGCCTTCTCTGGGAGCGTTTTAGGATCATCAAATGTTATGGAATAATTCAATAAACATATATGTTCCCAGTCATGAATCATGAAACGTTATTTCATTTCATGAAATCATGAAATGCAGCTAATAAGTCCCATATCAAGTCAATAAAGTATAGTTAGGTGGAAAGGACAGAATTTGATATTTAAAAATTGGTGAAACACATAATAACATTAAATGTACGTTTTATACATACAAGGCATTGAAATAAATTTTATTTAAAAAATTTTTATGTTTGCTTTGCACATTTAAGCAAAGGCCTTGTTCTTTTAGGGTTTTTAATAATAATCTCAGGCTACGTACTTCTTTTTTTTTTTTTTAACAACAAATTGTCAAGAATCCTGCAATGCTGATGTAATCAAAACTAGAAAAATACTAATTAAGGTTTAATTTGGGGACATATTTTCACATTACTTTTTATATTGATTGGTAGGGGAAAAAATCATAATGACCATTTCTTACCTGAGCAGGCTTCTTCTGAACGACTTGTTGTGGCTAAAGAGAGAAAAAAATAACTGTTATAGTTTAAAAGGAAAGACACATAATAAAAAAATTAAGTGTACATGTTTTAAATATAGACATCTATCTGCAAATATGGATGAAAATTTCAAGGTTCAAATAGTTTATCTAAGGTTAGAGGGTATTTATTCATGATCTCTACGTGTTAAGGAAATAAAATTCAGGTTATCTCAATTAAAACACTCCCAATTAAAGTCTGGCATGCATACCAGTTAAGTCAAAGTTAACTTGCTATTTGACTGAGGGAAAGGGCCTAATTAATATTTTTTAAAGAGCTTCATTGAGATATAATTCACATACCATAAAATTCATTCATCTGAAGTGTATAATTAAAAAATTTTTTTAGTATATTCAGAGGCTTGTTCAATCATCATCACGATCTAATTTTAGAACAATTTCACCTCCTCTAAAAAAAACCTACTCCCCATTCCTATCTATGTCCCTACTAGCCTCCCATCCCAAACTAACCATTAACCTACTTTCCGTCTGTATAAATTTGCCTATTCTGGACACATCATGTAAATGAACTCATATAGTATACGGTCTTTTGTGGTCTGGAGTCTTTCACTTAGCACAATGTTTTCTAAGATCATCCATGCGTCAGCATGTATCAGTAGTTCATTCCTTTTTATTGACAAATAATATTCCATTGTATGACTATAGTACATTTTGTTTATTCATCCGTCGGTTGACGAGCATGTGGGTTGTTTCTACCTTTTGGCTATCATGAATAATACTGCTATGAACAGAGAGAGGGAGAGAGAGAGAAAGAGAGAGAGAGAGAGATGTTTTAATTCTCTTAGACATACAGTTAGGAGTAGAATTTCTGAGTCACATAGGTAACTATGTTAAACTTTTTAAGTAGCTTCTAACCATCTTTCCAAAGCAGCTGCACCCTTTACATTCCCGCCAGCAATATATAAGGGTTCCAACTTCTCCATATACATGCCCACACTGGTTATTGTCTACCTTTTAAATTATAGACATCCTACTGGGTGTAAAGTTGAATGTCAATGCAGTTCTGATTTGAATTTCCCTAATGCACTTATTGGCCATTTGTGTATCTTCTTTAAAAAAATATCTATTCAAACCTTTTGCCTATTTTAAAATTTGTCTTTTCATTATCGAATTGTGAGAGTCCTTTATATGTTCCGGATACAAGTCTCTTAACAGAATGTGATTTGCAATTATTTTCTTTCATTATGTGGGTGAATTTGTTCACTCTCTTGGTGATATCATTTGCAGATACCATCTATACCAATACTATTTATCTCTATCTTTATCTATTTAATTGTTGTTCACATCTATCTATTACTATATTTATTTAATTGTGTATGCGGGGCAAAACTCTCCACATGTGAGTGAAACATCTGAAGCAAATTTTCTACCCAGCTTAAATTAATTTCCCAAGAATTAGAGTATTAGAAAAATATTTAAGTTATTCTTTGTATTGTAAAAGGTGGATCTGAAGCCCGAGCCTTTTGATGGATTACTTCCAGTACTTACTCTCATGTCTGGATATAATAAGCCTTACTTATTCTATCTACACATCACTGAGATTTGCAAATACAACTAAGCCACTTTGATGTGGACAGTGACAGACTTTCATGGTTCAAATAAAAAAAAATTAAATTGCCAAAATTCTCCCAAATAACAGAAGTTAGAATAAATTCACTGTATCATGGAGGGGTAGAGGTCCCATTCATTTTTCTTCATCTTTAGAATTTCTGTGATGGTGTGATGTTTTACTGCTGCTGTATTAAACATATAAAAATCATCAGAGCTTTTTTTTTTTTTGTATGAATAAGATAAAAATTTAAAAATGGCAAAATCCTGCTGCTCATTAAAAAAAAGTTCTTCCCTTTGACTTTAAATCACAGTGGAGATGACATCATAAAAGCCCAGGTTTTGAGATGATGTGTTCTCCAGGTGGAATTGAACCAAAGGCAATTAGGACTTCTTGCCTTTTAGGATCCAAAAGTGTGCGCTAAGAAGAGTTGTGTTCATTTCAAAAGAGTCATTTGTAAGAACAGGCCACTTTTCTTCCTTCTCTTTTTTCCTGCCGATTACACCTGTACACATGTTTACTCCCAAACCGTTTCAAATCTGCACACATTCTTGCAGGCTGACTGGTTCCTCCCGCTCAGAAGTCTCCCTCCTTTTTTGGCTGAGGATCCTGCATTCATGTGACTCCTGCACACTGCAGGGCTCAATGAAATCCTCTGAAAGGGCTGCCAGCTCACCCAATTTTCCATGAATTAGGTCCTGACACTTCAATGAGGGGAAAGACAATGTCTGAAACTGTGCCAGCCCTGGCTCCCTGCCTAGTCCGTGTCACAGAACTTCTACCAGCTGCCCTCCCTTCCACACAGCACTTCATACTTTTCAGACCACCAAACAAACAGACCCTTGAATACTTTCAATGCTGGTTGGGGTTATGGCTGCCAGGATGTTTTCCCAGCCTCTGGCACCCAATGGCTCCAGACTGTGCCGGGAAAGTTTTTTGTTGTTGTTATTTTGTTTTGTTTTTATTTTTATGAATGGCTCTGGTAGAAAATGCAGACGGAAGCATAATACTACTGCCATTCATAAAAAGGGAAAGGAAATAAGCTGCGGTTTGGAAATTTTTGAGACACCGAACTGCAAGTCTCTTATCTTCCTTGAGGCATCTCTTGGCTTAGAACCGAATGTCGGTACTAGAAACCGGTTGCCCCTTAGAGTTCTTATCATTAAAAACATGGTGATCATTATATTTTTATAAGCAGCAGCAAATAATTTCAACTGTGCATATTTATCTTTAGCGTGGTTAGCAGTATATTTTCTTGCATTTTAATAAATGAGTATCATTTTGTATATGCATTTCCCATATAAAAGCTTAAAATCATTTCTAGTTATAACAGTCATTCCTTTGTTACTGGAAGGACCCAGGCCTTAATAATTCCATTTGCTCACGGGAAAACTAAGGCACAGAAAATTTAAATAACTTCCCTGAGATCATTTTCTAAACCTGTCTTCTAATTTTCTTAATCCCCTGAATAATGATCTGAGAAACCAGGTTCTCAAACTTAAAAAGCAAACAAATGAACAAACAAACAAACAGTCAAATCTGATTCAACCCAGGAGGAGAAGCTTTGTGGCGTTGATTTCCATCACTAGATTCTCCTTTTTTATTGGGATCCCTCCAATTCCTCACTGCCACCACAGCCAGGGGAGGCTCTGGCTTGCTCAGCAGGGTGAACCTATGATTCTCCTGAGTCGGTGATGAAAAGTGAGTACCAAGAAACAATAGGTAGGCTCACAAGAACCAGCTGCTCCTCCGGACCCCCTTAGAGATTCTTCTTTCCTTATCGACTACGGAGAATCTGAGGACATCCCTTTAAAAGGCATGGATATCATACCGACTATTCTACTGAACAGAGAGCAAAGCCCTCTAAGTTGCTTATTTAGAGAATTTTGAAGATTTCATTTTTAATAAGTCTGTGCACGTGGTGAGCTTATACGGTTTGGGCACTTTGTCGACTTGCCATGCAAACCTCTCAGTGCACTGAGATTTCGAGTTCCTTATGTTAAGAGATTGCTTCAACTTTCAAAGGGTTGTAATGAAAATCTCACATTCTGCTGTTGCATTTAAACTTCCAGAAAACAATGGGTGAAAAGAGAGCTTCATCCCAGAACAGAACAACATAATCGACAATAAAGGACTTCGAAGAAATGCTTTGGATGAATATAATGTTAAAATAAAACTGAGGAGAACTAAAAGACCCTGTCAATCAAAAACAGATTTAAAAGGGCCCTCTTGGGGGCATCGACTTGTCGTTCTCTGCAGGTTAATCCTTATATTAGCTCAGCCAAATTCAAAGTTTAATCTTTAAGCAAATAAGTATTATTGTCCGTAAATAGCCTAGGATACAGCATGCTGAGAAAATGCAAGGATATGAAAAGGAAAGAACATATTTTGGGGTTTCTGAGATCATAGAGCAAACCAGTATTTCTCCAAATAAAAGGAAAAATATTATTGAATTTTTAATATCCATAGAGTATTGGCTTTTAAGATTTTGTAGAAAGACACTTGTGTAGGAAGTGGTCTGCCACCCCACCTATTTCAGAATAATTAAGGGGTTTCCCATCCCTCCTGAGAATTCAACCTATGGTTCCTGGCTGGTAATCCAGGTATTTTAAAGCTGATACTTACACAGCTAAGCCATCCCTTCTAGTAGGCATTGAAAGAAAATCCTTAATAACAAAGGACCTAGATGTAAGTAGTTCATTTTACTACTAACCTCAGCATTAAATGAAAACAGGCTTGAACTGGGCTTACCAATTTAATTTTTTTAAAAACAAGGTACAATGTATAGTAAAGTAAGAATGATCATTATGCAGGTCTTAAGTTGACCTCTGAAAGAAAATAGCCCTTCACTTGGATCTCTGTGCAGATTGGTCTTTCCGTTTTATGTAAGCAGTAGTTTAATCGAATTACATCTTTTGTTTTTTGCCATCCAGTAGTAAGCGGTTTTGCTCACTTTCACTTTGTTTTAAAATCATAAGACCATTGTTCATTCAAGAGGTACTTCTGTTTCCTAGCACAATCTTTTTTTCATGTAGATTGTTTTTCATTCTCATATCACTATAGGGTAAGACAGATCTCCTAGCTGTTTACTAAAGAATTTTAAAACCCTCATTTCTTCCGTGTCACATGAAAGGCCTCTAAAATGTAACTCTCATTTCTTAGTTCAAAATTTGTTAACCAGCTAAATAACATCTCACAAGATAAGCTCAGTTATTTAAAATTAAATATGGTATCGTATTAAAAATATTTGCTAAAAAGATGCTTGGTTTTAAACTTCCAAAGGAATCCTTTATGCCTAAGTCGGCGCACTGAAATATTATTACACGTGTATATACCCACACAAGTGCAGACAGCTTCATCTTCTGCCTGAACTGACTGATGAATGTATCTCCACCATTTGGAGAAAATTTCAATAAACAAATCAACCTATTGCTCAATTACCTCAACTGCGCTCTGAAACAAATTGATTAGTTAGTTATTTATAGTAAAAAGTATCAAATAAATTGAGTAAGTAGACACAGTTCAGATTCAAGACAAGTAATTGTCCGGACTCTGTGTAAATACTCCAAACACGACCATGAAGCATGAAGCCAGCAACGGCTTCATGTCGTGTGGCATACATACTGACAGGAGTTCTTTTTGACTTGTGGTTCGAACAATATCTTTTTTTGACCCTTTGTTCCAAGCAGTTTAAAGGCTCAAAAGATGATCTCTGTCTTTGTATGTTTGATTCACAAAGATTCACTTTCATTTATGTGCTGAGAAATATGCTTTTCACTCTGTGAAGTTTCACAGCGCTGTTCTGAATATGTTTTCTTTGAATATGACATTAACTCAAGTGGAGGGAGATTACCATCATGAAGAATGAAAACTCTTTCCGGCCTTTTATGAAATGATGTAATCTACTTGCTCATGGTGTTCTGGATTTATAGTTTTACGGCTTCAATAGGCCAGGATGTCAAGATTTATATTAAGGTCCCTTTAATAAATGAACGTCATGCTCTGAGAGTTTTTTTTTTTTTATTTATTTTTTAAAGCATAAGAACCTCTCCCTCTTCTTTTACAGGTCGGATCTTATGTGGAATCCTGCAATAGGAAGCAGACAAAATGGTACTTCTGATCGGGGTGCCGATGCCTCATTCATACGGCCTCCAGTCCAGCCCATTCCCTGCCCTCCCAGGATGCCCCCGAGGAGCCTCAGTAGGGCACCAAGAGGTCCAGGAAAGGTCAAGTGAAAGTCTCTGCTCTCTGGGTGCAAATCTTCCATCAGACCTGTATCAGCAGGCTGGGTGGAGGCACAGCCTCTTCAGCGTTCACTCAGTGTGACTTATACTGTTAGGTTGAACCATATGAATGTGAATTTTTATCAGCCAAAACCAGTCAAATAGCAATAATTTCATACAGTTTAACCTAATAGGTGTGACCTAAAAGAGTCAAGGTAAAGTGATGGTTATTGCTAATGCAGCCATATAATTTTTGTGATTTACTATTAGATTGTGTTAATCAACAGATTTTTGGACTTTCTGTGTGCCTAGGTTCTGCACCCAATTTCCCTGTTCACTAGTCTCCACCCTGGGTCCTTTCCCTTACACTTATTTTGCCAAAGGCTGCCAGACTGTGGTGAAAGGAGGGATTTGCCTATACCGGATATGATGTTCTAGTTTTTTTCATTTATTCTGAAGCTTTTCTTCTAGAACACCACGACTGTTTTTGTGATCATCTAGCTAACTTCTCCTATCCACTCCAAGTTCTTCTAAACTCTGCCTCTTCACAAAAAATTATTTGATGTATCTAAGGAATGTTTTGCGTAATTAGGCAGGAAGGTGTATGTGAAGTTTGAAGCATTTGTTTCAGATCAACTGTTGGTGCAACAATGTGAGGATGAGACTTAGTTATAGCTATACAAATCCCACCCCTACCGCATACATCACTCTTATTGGGTTGGAAGTCTTCCTGTTTAACAACTTCCCATATTGAGAATGACCCTGCCCCCTAGTGGTGGGAGGCCTTGGTAAAGAGAAACCACCCACTGTTAGCAGCTAGTGACAATTTTCCTCCTGCTCAGAAAAAGCCTGCATTGGATCATAATTTCTATTTCTTGTGCCTCTCATGTATCCTTAGAGATGACTGTGCGATGTGTGTACACGTGTAGCCCAGGATGGCTATTATTTGACAGTAAAATCTAGCCCTCACAGTGCAAAGGAGAATTTATAGTTCTCTGCACAAAGTCTCCCCAAAAGTGATAAATCTATGGTAGGGAGGTTGGCAAAATCCCTGGAATTTCTGCTTGATATTGGGGGGAAGGTGAGGTGTTCTTTATTTTCTGCTTTACTTGGCTTTACTCTTAGACTTTCATGCAAAATACAAAAGCAAGTATCATTTCAAAAGTATTTACTGGGTTATTATAGCTAAGCGTACTCGCTGTGGCTGGCCTCATGTCACCTGTTCAAGGATGGGGAGAGTCACAGTTTGCTCTAGTTAGTGTTACTAACATCAGCCTGCATGTGCATGGCAACAGGCCGCAGCAGTTCTGAGACCAGGTTTGGGAGTCAGTACTTCGGAGTCTTTGCCTTCCCTCTGGTGCCTTTCAGACATCTTCAGAATGGAGGGGAAAGATCAACGAGGAACCCTTTTAAAATTTCAGTGTACTGATTCATTTCAAAAGCCAACTTTCTATAACCTGAAGTTATTCACTGGCTCATCGAATTCTGACTGACATTAGATAAATGATATGTCAGACAGATACTGGATGTACAAAATGAATAAGAAATGTTTCCTGGTCTCAAGGAGCCTAGAGTCCAATGGAGGAGACAAACAAGGAGATATTAGAGTACAATGTGTAATTTTAGCTTAAGTTTTTCCTATTGAATAGACCATAATCTCTTATGTCCAAGGTAATCTTAAGGGTAGAGAAGTATGATCATGAAATATAGAGAAGAATAATTACAGGAAAGGAGTGATGACTATTTTCCTTGAAATAGGGAAAATGAGAAAATAGAGACAAGTTCAACAAAGTCGAAAAGCAAATACAAGAAGAAATCTGAAGAACTGATGTAGAAGAAAGGTATCACTTCGTCCCTATCGCAAAAAAGTAGAGGTAGGAAAAAAATTTGTTTTTGCTTTGCAGAGTTAAAGATTATAATTAAGCTCTGAAATATCAGAAAATAAGACAAGAGAAAGATGCAGCTTAGGGGTAGTGTTGTCAAAAGCATGGCTAGTCTTAAAATGATACTTTGGTGTGTTCCTGAGTTACAGCACTTAACAGGTATTTTTGTTTTATGGAAGATGGCTGCACTTTGGGGATATAAAGCATTCTGAAGTGAACAGTCATACACGAATGGGAGTAAAAAAATGCACAGTCTCATGAGTTGACTTTTTGTCTCAATTTTTATAATTCCAAGATTTGGGGAGAAAATTTTACCCCTAGGCAAAGAATCTGAATAAAAATTGTAAGATTAATGTTACTTCATAGAAAAAAAGTAAATATTTCGGTCCTATTTCCTTATCTTATTAATTTCTAAACAGAAACACTAAATATTCTTTAAAGGCTCAAACTATTTATTTATTTATTTATTCGCTCGCTTTACATCTCTCTTTTTCTCTGTATGTAGCCATTCACAAAGTTAGTTCACTTTGCATATGCACATGTACGTGGTTAATAGATCCAAGGTAAAATGAACAAATATTTGAAACATTATGCTGCTAAATTTCAACAAATCAAACACACATTGATGTCCTGGACTAAATTCAAACTTTAGCTAAGGTCAACTTTAGCCAGCTAGTAAGAGCAATAATGTTCAGTAAGAGATGAAAGTAGACATCTATGAGATAATGAAAATGAAATTGTATACTATTGGAGATGAGCAATAATTAATACTCTCAATTTGTTGGTGGCATACATGAAAGTCTATTTAAGACATACATCTTCTTAACATTAGACCAATTATTCAGGTAGTTGTTATAGTAAATTGGATTTGGACTTAAACTATATATACACACACACACACACACACACACACACACTTTTTTCACATTATACATATATATAATATGTATATAATAGATATCTTTTCTTATGTGCTTGCCCATATGGTTATAATAAAAATAATGTGATTTTTAAAACAGTTCTAATTACTCTTATTTTGACAAAAGAAATTTAGAATCAATACTCAGGAAATTTCTTCAGTTCTAAGAGCATTTGTTTGGGTCTAAGACTAAAGCATTTAAAAATGGCTTTTCAAAATGATTTGGTGATCCAGTATTTCCCTATAGCTTTAATAGTTATACATGGAAACTGAATTTAAAAAGCTGAATCATGATTTTAGGCATTTCCTTTCCTTAAGGAAAGAGTCAGTAAATTTATTTGTAATCTCTTATGTTCCAAAGGACTACAAAGGGATAGTTTATGAGTTGAGAGCTCTATGGTACTCAACTGAGTCATATCTCTCCTAGAACCCTAATTTAGTAGTATTTTCTTGGCACTAGTTTAGGGCTGACTTTAGCAGTTGAGTTGTTTTCCTTGGAGGAAGCTTAATATTCAATCCGAGAAATGTTAACTATTCCCGAACATTAGCTTATATCCTTTAACTTTTTAAATAGTTGTAGAACTGAGTTTTCTTTCTCCGACATTCTCACACTTCCAGAGTACACCCAGCACCCTGGTGTTTCCAGAGAATACCTTCTTCTTGGACTTTCCTCCAGATTTTCTTGGGATTAATGTCCCTTTCCGCAGAATCCATAAATTAAAATGTCTCCATTCCTTCTTCAGAGAACCAAGCATTCCATTCGGCTTGTCTCCGAAATCTCTATTTCAAACTCAGGTAGAGCTTCAGGCAACCCCTGAACTACCTAAGTTAGCTCAACTGCTCTAAAACTGAGGATTCTGAGATCGGTAGGTATGCTGTCTGTCACCTTAAAAGTTGTTTTTGTTTGTTTAGACTATTCCAGAAATGTCTCTCTAAACTCTGCTTTATTACCACATCCTTTGACTCAAACATTTTAATTACATTTAGGATAAGATGGTATGACTTTTCATTTTACATTCATAGTCGTCCCCACTTATCTGCAGAATGTATGTTCCAGGACTCCTCAATGGATGCCTGAAACCGCAGATGACGCCAAACCCTATACAAACTATGATTTTTCCTATACATACATACCTATTAAAGTGTAACTTATAAATTAGACACAGAGAGAGATTAATAGCAATAACTACTAATAAAATAAAACAATTGTAATCAGATACTGTAATAAAAATTTGTAAATGTGGTCTTTCTCTCTTTCTCTGAAAACCGATCTGATAACCGAGGTGGCTGGCTATGAAGTGACTAAGGGGTGGGGAGCATGTACCCAGTAGAAGCCCTGGGCAAAAGGATGATTCAGGATGGAGTGGGACAGTGTGAGATTTCATCACGCTACTCAGAATGGCATGTAGTTTAAAACGTACGAATTCTTTATTTCTAGAATTTTCCTTTTAATATTTTTGAACTGTGGTTAACTGCAAAGAGTGAAACGGTGGATAATGGGGGACTACTGCATATTGATTGTATGATAATAATACAGCAATATATAGTTTACAAAGTGATTTAATGTGTATCGTCTGATTTACTACACTACAGCCATTTGAAGGAAGTGTTGCCATTCAGATTTACGCATGAGGAAGTGGAATCCTCAGGACAGCAAATAACTTGCAAAAGATTCGAAGGCCAGTATATACTGAAGCTACAACTTCAACCCAGGTTGTACGGTTCTATGTCTTTTGCCCTTTCCACTACACCACACCAATTACAGCAATTGCTTCTTCTCTGTTAAGCTGCCTATGAAAAAATCAGTGCTATATTATAGCCATCTTCGCTTTGTCATAAAAATAGCATCTTTTAAAACATAATAAAAATCTAGCTTTCTAGGATTATAATTTCACTAAGAAAAATTACCAAATTAAAAAAAACCTGCATTTTAATGTAGCAATTTTAAAGGTCAGTTCAAAAAACTGTTTTTTTTAAAACACATTTAAAGGTCAAATCAGTATTAGTAAACTATTTTCATAACAGCTTTGCTCTGAAAAAACTTTTCTCATCAAAAAAATTTAAGATGTCCTAGAAATATAAACTGCATCTTGTTTCTCATTAAATTTCTATATGTAAGGATCTCATCTTGCTATTCTTATCTTCATCTTATATACTTTCCTTCCATCCCTTTATTTCTTTTATTCCTTTTGAAAAGTCTATCCAAAAATAAAAATAAAAATAAAAAAAAAAATCAAGCAAGACTGTGAAGGCCGATGAATCTCAAGTATCTCACCAAAAAAAAAATTTCTGTGATAAATGCTAATAAATTATTTTTGTTTTTTTTCTCTTGTTTATTACTTGTTCTAGTATATGATCGTATTAAAAATGTTAGCTACGAATTCTGTGGCATCTATGACACAGGAAATATGTGAACACAGTTTCTGTATCGATGATGTTTATAATCTTATGTGTTATATCTAATTGTTTGTAAGCAAAATGTGCAGAATAGAGATACCTGCTTGCCATACAGACTACTCATCTATATCATCAGCCATTTATTTCCCTTTCTCATTCCCTGTGGCTTTCTACTCAAGAAATCCGCACATCTCTTGCCTTTAATCCCTTCTTCTGTATGGTCTCTGCACTCACTGGCTGGTGCTTTTGTGATGTGTTCATTTCTCTGGAATGTGCCACCCACTACACTTATTTTTTACCCATGATATATATAAATATACAGTGCCATACAGACGGGGTCATTTAAAGCCTGCATACATATATGTGTAATATTTATATATATTTACATTCAGGCACAATTACTAGTCAAACCTGTCGACGCCGACAACTTCGTGCTCCAACGTCAGAGAAGCTGTGCTCACAAACCCTATGCAGACCACACCACCAATGGAAAATTCCCAGGGAGATTCTTCACAAACAGGGAAAAACTGCCCCCCCCACACCCACCTGACTCAGCCACTAAGATATTTCCTGTCTTCTGCATGGAGTAAATATTCAAAAAAGGTTTCTACTGATTTCTAAATCCTGTGATTGGAAGAAATCCTTGTTTCTCTTCAGGTGGTAGTGACACCCTTTCACAGATTTCATAAAAGGATGCTGGCTGCAAATGCAGATCCCTGGCTTCATTCCTAGACTTGGGAGGGACCCAAGTAACCTGCTTTAAAAGTAAGCCACTGGCCTATGGGTGGTACTCTTGAGAAACATCATTGCGGGGAAGACGATGCTTACGCAATCACAATTTTCCTCTCCAACAAGGCTGTAGTTGACATTAGAGAGCTACTTTTTCGGAGATTCAAAAGTGAGGAGAAGAAAAATAGGTATATTTTTAAAACATCAGATGACATATTAAACATGATTTTATTTCTCTGTATTTCCTATAGATCAAGGTATATGGCATGGGTATGAAAATTCAACCAATTTATAAAAATATAGATAATAAATTCTGATGAATCTCAAGTATCCCAGCAAAGACAATTCCTTTGGTATGCTTTTGGGTACAAGAGAGGACCCCAACTCAAACTGATGTAATAAAGGTATTATTTATCTAATGTAACAAAAAGCCTGGAGATGACACACCTCCAGAATTGGTTAATTTGGTAGGTTAAATTCAGTTTGTTAAATCCTCAGGGCTTCAGACTGTTTCTATCTATCTCTCTGTTCTGTCACTGTAGATTTATTCTCAGCCTATTTCCTTCAGAGTCACATATTGGGTATGGCCATTTCCGGTGGCTCTTCCTATGGTCCCAAGCAAAGTGCCCTGCTTTCACCTGGCCAGACCTGCCTTGCGGGAAGAATAGGATTGGCTCTGACAAATGAGATTTGCCCCAAGTTAGGGAAAGGGCTACTTTCTGTGAACAAAGGAGGATGGGGAACAAATGTAGAAAAGCAACCACTTTGGCCCTGAGCATTTTATTATTCACTGTGCTGATCTGTCTTTGAGAGCTTGTAAGAAGTGCTCTCTTGACTGTGAAATCAGCTGCGCAAGATTTTTCTTTGCATTGTTTGTCCTGTGCCAGTACATAAAGCTTTTGTTTTTGTCAAGCTGTTTCAGAGGGGGTAGATGAACAGGCCTCTTTGTCGAATGTACGCGTTTCAGTTTTACAGTTATTATGGAGATGGTGTCGGTGGTTATTGCTTTCCTGGTCTGTTTGGAATTTTCCTCTGGTGCATCTAGATTTGAGTTCACTTCATTGTAGACAGAAGAGTATACCTATTCCTAACAGCTAGGTGATGTGTGTGCCATGCTACCTAAAAACCAGCTGTAACTCAATGGTCATGTCCAAAAGGAATTGCAGGGATAGGGAGTAAATAACTCACATGAGCTTCTGCCCACATTCTGGAAGCCAACTAAATGGCTACTGACTTTTAATGGGAACCAATCAGAGTTCCGCTCAGCTAAACTGAAAAACGGCAGAACCTGAGGCTGTGTTTGGGGCCTTCAGCTGCTAGGTAACAACCGCTCTCTTTGTTTTATGCTGCTCTTCTGATTCCCTGTCACTTCAGCGGGGGAGTGTCCCTGCTCTGTGAATGGTAGTCTATTAAAATGAGATGCCTGTCTGTAGATGCAGTGGGATTCAAGTCTTGGCTCTAGATAATACATGTTTTGGTATGTCTGGGCTTACAGCCAGATGCATTTAGGTATCTGATCTTAGGAGGCACTGTTGGTGGAAGTAGTTTTTTTAATTAATTTTTTTTTTTTTTAAATAAAGAAAGGATGTTTGTAAGGTGCTATCTTTGATTGTAGTTTCTGTTTGCAGGGTATGGAAGCTGCCTTAGAGTACTTACAGAGGCAACTTTTTGGCCCTGAGGAAATTCTCAATTTACTTTGTAAGGGTTTGGAGGTGACATCTTAATACCTGCAGAGTTCCATTCCCTTCACCCTCAAGGAAGGGGCATCTTGATATAATGGTGAGGAACAGATAATGGCTTTGGAGCCAGAAAGGCCTCTGCAATCAGGTCTCCACCAATTATGCACAAACTATTTAAACTGACTTGGTAGCAGTTTAAACCTCAATTTCCTAATTTGTATAATGTGGATACTTCATGGGGTTACTGGGGTAATTAAAAATGATTAATGTCTCTAAAGTAATTAATGCAATTACTGGCTATAAGAACTTAATAAACATTACTTAACGGTACTAGGGAGTGTGGCAGTGGTGGTGTAGTAGTAATGGTAGTAACAGTAGTAATAATGTAGTAGTGGCAATAGTAGTAATAATAGCGGCAGTAAAAGTAATAGCAGCAATAACAGCAGCAGCAGTAACAATACCAGTAGTAATAGCAGTAGAATAGTAATGGTAGTAGTGGTTAGTAATAGCAGGGGCTATAATAATAGTAGTAGTAGTAACAGCAACATCAGCAGGGATGGCAGTGTTCCTCATTGTTTATAATTTGCATGGTTCAATATCAAAGAACTGCATATCAGTCTGGTGAATGACTACCACACTTTCTGCATTATAAATTTAAAATCCATTCTCTCTCATCTGCCAATGTATCACTTAGAGCCTTGCCATTGCTGTGGCCTTCAAGATGTCAGTTTTGCCTGCATAGGAGTACATGTATGAGAACGAGAATGGGATTTTTTTACATGCTTTGTTCACCTAACTTGTGCAGGACAATGACAATTTCCTTTGTATTGTGAGATGCAGACTTCATAGGCATACACTTTACAAAGATGTTATCTAACCTGATTTCCTTCATTCAGCGCTAGCCTGGCTATTTAAAGTACTTGGTTTGTGGATAGGGATGTCCTCCCTGCACATTTTTGTAAGGCAGAAAAAAAAAAAAAAAGAACGAAACAAAAGACTTGCAGAGAGCAAAGAACACACACATCCATAATATTAACAAGGTATTATTACTTAACGGTAAAAGTAAAACGACTTAATAATAGTGGCTTACAAACTGCGTCTGACACATCCACCCCATCAGCTGAATGGATCCAGCCATGTGAACATTAAAGCTGCATGAGTTAGGCATGTATGAGAAGTCCTTGTAGCTTTTTTTCTACAGCATTCCTGTAATATGACGGCACTTCAAGCGTGCAGCACCTAACGCACTTAACTACAGTCCTGCAAGACTTGACAGCTTCAAGTACTTCCCTTGTTCCTCTATCTTCAAAACACCCTGGGCTTCTGGGAAAGGGAGCCAGGCTTTAAAATGCACTATTGTAAGAGATTTCTTCGGAAAGGAACCTATATTTTATTAAACTGAATTAATAACAACCAATTAGATTGCGGGATCAAAAATCACTTTATTTTCTTCAAAAATTACCTCTCTCCAAAAATAACTTTTACCATCGTAAAAGTAGAATTTCAACGAAAGCAATTTTAGATCTTCTTCTAAGTTATGTGTTGCTTGCAAACTACCTCTAGAATGTTTAGGCTATTAAAAGAGTCACTTTTCTCTAAGATATAAGCAGTAAGTATTCACATTATGATGTCTGCGCATGTGTTACACAGACAGGAAAAAAAAATCCAAACAGATGCCCTTGAGCTAAAATGCATGTGTATAACACACTGCAATTATGCAAATATTTCTGTCAAAAAGATTTTATTTAGTCAATAAATTTATGCATAGCTATTTTGTGCTAGGATGATTAACTATTTTTGAACAACTGTTAGGCAGCCATCTAGTAATAGAATATATTCAAATATAAGTTTACTGTTCAGCAACCATTCTAACAGTTCTAATAACTGATACTATTCTCTATAAGTATAATTTTAACGTTATGCTAAATTTCCGACCCACAGTTTGACATCGATGTGCTGAGCTATTGTGAAAGCTTGGCTATCTAATCTAATTTTCTTGGTGCTTTCCCCAAATGACTGAACAACTACAGGATGCTACGCCATACACACTCTGTAAGTTCCTTTCTCCTGAGAGGCAATAGAGCTGCTACTTCTCGCTGTGGTGACAGGGGTAGAGGAACGAAGGAAAGAAAAAGACAGTTTGGTTGCTACTCAGGTCAGAAGCCACCCTTCCATCATGGCTGGAACTGCAACTTGCTCTTCTGCTTTCTCGGCTCTGACTGCTGGCAAAAGGAACCATTTCTTGTTTCCCTTGCTTTCAAATCCCTCCGAGTCCTTCAGGGTAACACCTCTTGGCTGCCAGAGAAGTGGCCATGAAAGAGTCTCCTAACACCTTTATGAATGCTGCTCACCACTCAAACAAGGTATTCAGGGAGATGAAGAAACCAGGAGACAACAGTATAAAGAATGCCAGCCTCCAAGTCGAGCGTTTACATCTCAGTTCCTCAACCGATTTGCAGATCATTCACGTTTGTCAGCTTTCACTCATATATATGGAGGTAAGCATCAGAACAAAAGCTCCTCATTTCTGCTTGCTCCAATCATCAAATTTTGACTTCCCATTGGCGTGCTCCAATGGTTTTTATGGAGAAAATGGAGGTGCGAGGAACCCAGATTTGGTAGAAAACGTAGAGGCTCAGTTGCTCATCAAGGCAAATTTTGCATCTGCCATTTAGAGGCATAACATATTAGGCCATAAAGTGCACAAGTGGGTTAGGGCTTAAAAGCAACCATCCCACATCATATATTCCAGTATTCTTCTAATGAAAAGCAGAAAGATGGAAGCATGAAAAGATGCTATTGTTATTCAAGAATATGGTCATTGCTATACCACTGGAAACTGTGAGCACAGGAAAATGCCACTGGATCAACGATGCAACACTGATTTATTTGTCCTGTATTTAAAGTGCCACTGTTGAAAATCTGTATAATTTCTTGACTGCTCATGCTGTGTGAATTATTATCTCACAATGTACCCATTTGAATGTAAACTAGAGCACTTAGACCGTATTCTCTTTGGGTGGCTCTCTTTAAAAAGATGTGAGATTTCCTTTATCCCTGAGGGCTACTTGTCCAGACAACACACAAACAAATGTAAACATTTTCTGAGGAATTCAAAGGGTTGACAGAGACAGCCTTTTCTTCCAAAAGAGAGACAAAGCCATTGCAAACTTAGGCAGAAAGAAGGTAAGATATATATGGTTGATCCAGGATTTTTATAAGATTTTTGTGGCTGCTTCTGAGAACTCATTTTAGGGAATACTCTATTCTGAGGACAGTTTTATGATGCTGATAAAGTAGATCTATTCTGGCCTTGCTTTTCACGCCTTATTCTAATTTAGCGAATCATGTCCCCATCTGAAAGGCAGATTAAAGAGAAGTTACCACTTTTTAGAGATGGTAAGTCAAAATTTGATGATTAGAAAACATCCTCCTCACTTCTGCTTATTGCTTACAGAGAACACGCTAATATTAAAAAGGATAAAGATATGTTTGATGGCTAGCTTTGTGATCTTTTTAATCCTTAGCATTAATTACCTCTGATTCACTGTATGGACTATTCAGTATGTAAAATGTTATTTAAAATGGATTTCATGAGAAATTCGATCTATTTTTCAGACTTTGTAGAGATTATTTAGATGAGATAAATGACAAGGAAACTGCAGTATTGCTTATATGTAAAGGACAAATATTAGGAAAAGTATAAAAAAATAAGTCTAGCCTGTGTGTCTGGTCAGGTGTATGTAATCTGATGAAGATAACAATAATAAAAATATCGAGCTTTCACGGCGTTCTGCAGTGGTCTTTTCTATATATCATAATGTTTATGAGGACAGGTGGGGGGGGGATCTGTACCACCACCACCCCCCCACCCCCCGCCAAGGTTTCCCAAACGGCTAATAATGGATGAAGCAGACGTTCAAACTTATGCCTGTCTACTCCAAAGACTACACTTTCCCTCCACATTACACTGAATAGGAGTGTAGAGATGACAAAGTATTTGTATGGATACAATTAATTCATCACCCCAAATATCCTAGCCCAAATTCCAAAAGTGATGAGGAATGCTCTCTGTCATAGCCCAAGAACAAATCTAGTGTATATGGAACAGAGGCATGGTGAGCAAACCCGTAAGTTGATACCTGTGATATGTGCTAAGGATGCCAAAATCACAGATGTTTTGAATGGCAGTGGCAAGGAAAAGTTCACTGACTGTAATTGTTAGAATTATAATTTTATAGAAAGTGATGAAAGACTTTGGGGGAGACAGTTGCTTTAGGTTTTGACTCGAACATGCATTTTGAGGGCAGGAGCCTTATCACAATGCCCAGGAAGTCCTGTGACGACACAGGTTTTTTTAATTTCATGAGAAAGTGGCCAATGATCAAAAAGCACTCACATGTCTGGAGTAAGTACTTTTCAAGGAGGGACAGGGTACCACTGGCTTGCCGATGAACACATTCACCTGTGCAATCCATACTATTTAGGATCATATAGCTCTAGTCATAGTCTCAACTAGCACTGCACTTGATCCTACGTCCAAAACAAGGTTTACTGAATTGAATCTACCTTTATAACTCATTGAGCTTGTTTATTCATTCATTTCTTCAACACACATTCATTGAGTGCATTCTATGTGCCAAGGAGCAGGGTGGTCACATAGTTACTCTCATATGGTAAGCACCGAAGAAATGCAGAAAGAAGAAAGGATGAAACAGTATGATCTTTGCCACTTGACAAGTCTAGTGATGCTTTTATGTCAATGACCAAACGTCATCGAGAAACACATAAACTTACACTCAGTACATTTCTAAATGTAACCAGATACATGTACCATATATATGAGTGGGATTTTCATATACAACAACATTATCAACATTTAAAGTTAAAATTTAAAGACATTGATATTCAACTATCTGGAAAATTAATATTTTCTGAGAGTCCAACATTAGCTGAACTTTCACAGTATCTGGTTTTGACCTCAGCTTTCACTTCCCTTTTCTTCTGGGAAGAAGAGGTGCAATGCTAATTAATGTGAACCTTAAGTGAAATATTAGTATCTTGCTTTATACTTCTTAGGATGAAAATGTAGATTTCTTGCACCTGAAAACCTGGGCTCGCAGCCAAATTTCTGCTACAAAACAACCACAGAACGAAGATAACTATTTAAACTAGCCGCCTTTAAAAAATTTAAACTATTCAAATTTAAATTACTCAAACCACTTCAATTTCTTGAATGTGGCCATCCATGAAATGGCCATGGGTTGTGGCCATCTGACCTCTGACAATAGGCCCACACACGCAGAATTTTTAGAGAAAAAGGAATACAGATGCCTAATCAGAAACTTGCATGTTAAAAATACTGTGCATATTTGGATACATAAAGTTTTGGATACACACAACACACACATATGCACATGCGTGCACGTGTGAACAGATGCCTATAAACAGCTCTTGGGCTCCATTCTTGTTGCCCTTGATAAACAGAAGAGTTATAATCATATAAAGGATATTTATAGGACCGAGATTCTCTTAAGTCTTCCAACATTGAATCGCTTTATGTGGTTGTGAGATGATGTTTTTGGGAGGGAGTAAAGAAGGAAATTCCAAAATGTGAATGGTATTTAAATCTCTTAAATTTTTTTCTTCAAAGGAAGAGAAAAAGAATAAAATTATGTTTTCCTTATTCAACAAGATGGCACACAGAAGGGCTGTTGGGCAGAAAAGTGACTAAAAAGAATATATAAAGATATAGTGACTTGAGTCCCTTTCATGAAATATGTGAGTTAAAAAAATCCAATAACCATAAAACAAGTTTTTCTTTGATGCCGAACAAAAAACAAGCTTGAAATTTAGTGCTGCTGAGCAAATGAATAAAAAATACAGATGTCTACCTTCAGCTCAGCTCAAATTTGCCATCTGAACAGTCCCATGCTTAACTCTTTGCACAACTGATTGAATGTATCAAAGCATTAGTTAACAGCAAACGTTTAAAGTAAAACTTTAAAATACATATTTTCCTTATTTTTCCCCCCTCTCTTAATGAATTAGAAATTTGAGTGTGACATATACCTTTTAAGAATTATAAATTTTAAAATAACACATAAAAGTAAAATATGTTATGTTTTCCTGGTGTAGTACTCCATTCTAAATTTTTTTCAAATTAATTAAGATATTGTTTTATTTAAAATATAGGACCTTGATGCTATTTTAATTTTCCAAAGTCAGCTCATAATACCAATTTCCCCAAAGGTCAAAAACAATATATTAAGGAAATACCACCTGCTACTTAGAGCTTCCACAGGAAATTTGCATTTCCACTTTGTAATGTATTATTTGGGGGAGGAAATGACAACCTACCTCATTATCCCAAAACACAGTATCCCAATAGCAGCAAAGCGGCAGAGAAAAAGAAAGGAGGCCAGTGTCCATTTTCCTACTGACAATTTAATGGAAATAAAAAATTCAGTAGAAGGCAAAAAGCATGCATTGAAAGATGCCAGGCTCACCCAAACTCTCTCTTTTGTTTCCATCAAAGTCGGGCTTGCTTGCCAGCTCACTTGAGTGGGGCTAGTTTCACAGAGGAGCAGGTAGGACGGGCCCTGGGCACATTTTTCAATCTTTTGTAAACAATTCCTGTAGGATTAAGGTGCTGGTCATGGCCATGCCCTTTAATCGACCTCCAAGAGTGAGAGAGAGCACATGGAGACAGCCTTTCCAAAGTTCAACAGACCTTTTCCACAGTGTTATTTACAAACCAAACAAGGTTGAAGATAGATTACTTCCTACTGTCCAACTCACAGGAAAGCAGCATTGTGCTCAGGTATAGTATATACATTAGGGAACAAAGGAGTTGCTGAAAGCATCTCCTCTTATAAGCATTCAGCTATATTGAGTTTACAATATGCTTTACTCTGAAAATCCCTGTTGCTCCAACTTTTTTGAGTGTATCATCTCTCTCTTCTTCCACTTCATCCTTTTCTCTCTTTCATGATTTTATTCCTCTACCATTCTCATTACTCTATAAGAACAATCTGTTATTCCCTGTCACTTGCCCCATAGTTAATAAGTATAGATAGTTAAAGCAACCTATATCTCAATACACTAGAAAAATTTGTTCAGCCAACGAGTGATTTTACCTGGGTAAGGACAAATAGCTAGTTTAATCAATTGTTTTTCCTCGCTGAGTTGACTGACTATCCTATTTAAGGCATGGAGGTATTTTCAGGTGAATTTTATTTAAAGTTGAATAGAAATGGATATTTGTTGAAGTACCTGCTGTTACGGTATTTTAAGAACTGATGTTCGGTTTATTCTGTTATTTACCTGTGTAAATGAGCTATGTAAATATGCATCTTTTCAGGAAAGATCAAGATGATAAGACTTTGTGAAATTTTTAAACGATGGTGACTTAATAAAGGTTTTTAAAATTAGCAGTAGGTTCATCCTAAGTCCTATAACTGGCAAAACAAAACACTGCTTAAAAATCAAATGTGTTAAAGATGCCACGCTGAAATACGAGATTGGAAAACTGGCCAAAGAACACCCAGTATTTATGTAGGAAGCAGCTTTGAGAGCAGAGAAATGCAGAACTTGTCTACACAATATCCAAATATCTATGAGGAAACTCGTCCAAGTCCCTGAGTATTTTGGTTCAGGTTTCAAAAGTTTACTGTGCACGGACCACGTTAAAAATGGTGACAAGACTGGAAAATGGAAATTCTAAAGTATATGACAAAGAATTGGATTGTTGAGTTTGAACAAAGTGAGGATGCTGGTGACTTAGGAGCTGTCTTGGGGATCTATCTATCATCAAATAGATAGATGATGATAGATAGATAGATAGATAGATAGATAGATGGATGGATGAATGATAGAGACAAGCAACAAGCTTATTATCTTCCATGAGGGCAAATCAGGAAACATTTGTATTAACTTAGTAAAGGCATCTGGATAGATGAAAACATAATAAACTATATGTCATGGTTCTGGCTTCTAACCCATTTTCTGCTTCTAACTAGCTGTAAGATCTTGGGCAAGTCTTTTGAACTTTCTAGGTTTCCATTTCTCCATCCCAAATGGTGGTCACCGTCAAATTTCGCCCTTCTATAAAATAACACCAAGAACTGTTTGTCCTTGCCTCCTTCAAAACTGAAATGATTGCCAATTTTGCCTATAACCTGGTCACTTAAAAGTACAGAATTGTCTTTCCCAGTGTGGTTTATATATCTGGCAGTACAAAGGAACACCCAGCAGAGGTAGAATAAGAACCCAAAAGGCAAACAGTCTGTGTGGTAAAGGAGCAATTTATCTTTTCATAAAGCCATGATCCCTTCCTAGAGCCTGATGTGACCACAGACTGTAGCTCCAAATCAAATTTCAGAAAACACTCTTGGTTTTCCTACCATGAAGGGAATAAATTCAATTCCTACAACTGGAGCAACTAATAGGCACCTGTGACCATTCTGATCTGAGGAGAAAAGGGCCATTTTGTGAAAACAATCAAGGGCTGGAACTCGGGCTGGTTTGAAAATGGTGTTAAGCTGTACTTTTAAAATGAGTGATAAAACCTTCCATGTGTTGACAGAAGGCCATAAAACACTGCAAATTCTCCTTCCTTTACATAAAAGGAACATCCAAGCCCTTCGCCTCGGAGTCTGCAATGACAGGCCCGCCCTAGTTACACTTGAGCAGCAAGAAGACCTTTCTTATTTCAGTTAACAATGATCAGTGTGGCCAGGCAGAAGATTAAATGCAAGAACACTGTTGTTATTTGTTTGTTTGTTTTCTTCTTCTAACCTTGAATGAACACAGGGCTGCTTCTGGAGTTTTAGTTTGCATTTTTCTGGCCACATCCTTCCCCTGGAGCAGAGTGTGATTGGGAGGGAGCTGAAGGAGACTTTGGCTGCAAGTTTCATGTGACAATGGGGGTGTTTCAGAGCTTCCTGCAGCTTTGCTGGTGGCAATCCTGCTAACCTTTACTTTGTGATCTTTGCAGTTAAAGAGACTGTAAACCAGCATCCACACTGATTGAATGCAGGTTTAAAGGGTGAAAAAAGATGATTGTTTAATGATTAAACACTTTTTAAAAATTGCTAAACGCTGAAGTTGTTCTATTTTAATATTTAAATCAGTGTACACACAGGATGCAAACTGCATTAGGGCTGAAACAGAACTTCACCACACTGTTGTGCTTCGGGGGAAAATTTTTACTGTTACTTTAAAAACTCAAATTTGTAAATTAGCCTTGAAAAGCTCCCCTCCACCATTACCCTCTGCCTCCCAGGAATTAATACTATAGAGACAAAATTAAACACCTAATTTGTAAAACTGAAAAGTAAACTTCTTGTTCCACAGTAACTGGAGTAGTTGCCAAATGCAGATAAATCTTTACCTCCAGTAGGAAGCCCCACACTGTTTTGAAAACAATTCCTAGACTGTGCCACTGTTGAAACTAACTGCTCAAACCCACAGGCACCACAGCTCCAGCTCTCTCTTATTGCTTTTAGGGGCAGAGTTGATGCTTTTTAAAAACCAGCAGCTTACCTAATAACTAACGTAATTTAGTGGAGATTTTGATTGTCTTGGGTTGGTATCCCTGAGAACAGAAGGTTTAATTGATTTTGCTCCAAGCAGGTGTGTAATGAGAATAGAGGCTTTGTTGATAAGCGATCCCTGGGAGCTGGTAATATATGATCCTCGTAATTTCTTCCCAAAATAGACTTAATGGAAAGAGGATGCATAATATACCCCTTCTCAAAGGAAGCATTCCCCAATACAACAGAAGCAGTCATTCTAAAAACAGCTTTATGGCTCTTCAGTCAATAGCTCTATTTTCTCCCCTTTCATAACTTCCTTCCTTCTACTATGGAAGAACGTATGTAAGGACACACACACATTCACGTCTCAGCTCTCGGCGCGCACAACTGAGACGGCCCCACCACTGGAATCTCCCCTTCATTGAAAATTTAGTCACTATTTGATGCAACTTAACCTGTGTACTGTATAATGCTCTTCATTTAATTTCAGTTTTACTCTAAATCAGATGCTGAAAAACCATTAATTAGCCTTGGGTTACATTCAGTTTAGGGAGCCATTCCTAAGTGCCCTACGATGAAGCCCTGTATTACACACAAAGACAAATAAGAGACAGCGTTCACGAAACATGGTGAGCTGCAGGCAGAACACGTCCCTAAGGATGAAGATGGCCTCGGGAGCAGCATCAGAACTCTGGCGTCCAGACCGCTCACTATCGATCCCAACTGCCCACCTAAACTGCAAACCAGGTTACTTTCCAAGGTCTCAGAAATGAAATTTCCTTGCTATCCTACGATGTTTCCCTTAGCTATGCTTCAAAAGCTAGAAGAACATTTCCTCCTGCTCTGGGCCAACCAAGTCCTCATTATCATGGAAGTCATCAAAAAGTCCAGTTGGGTGTCAATTTTTCAAATTTGTAAGAGGTTTTCCCTTGAGTAAAGAAAAGAAAGGTTATAAACGATGGTTAGAGTCTCAGGCTGGGTGACAAAACCTTATAACCTAAAATGTAGTACATTTATAATAGCAATTACAGGGGAAACATACTTTTGAGCCATTCATAGTTAATTAAAAGAGTTAGACGAAAGTTAGTAAGAAATATTTTAAAAATTCATCTTGCAATTTGACATTTGAGAAATACCAGGGTTTAATAAAAGACAGTGGATGGAAACTTTTAAGGAGGGTCTGAATGGGAGCTTCTGGGCATTTTCAAGGGCTGGAGATTAATGGCATTCTTTCTTTATTCTATTAAAATTTTACCTCAAAACATATGGTTTCTCTCTTCTCCAATATGTGTATTGCCAGGGCCACTCCAGCAATTTGACAAAATGGTAGAAGAGACATGGAAGAAACTGGGAAGACATGTTCTGAAAGAACTGGAAAGAGTGGGAAGAGAGAAGGAAAGGGGAAGCAAATTGATATCTGTGTGTATGAAAAGATACGTGAGACCATTATCTTGAGGGACTGTAATGGTAGGAAGAGTCTCTGAGCCACACTGCACTCTATTCTATTCCACAGCAGAGTGCACTCTGCCAAACACCTCGTAGCTACCGCTGTCTAGAGTGTGTGTGTGTGTGTGTGCGCGCGCATGTGTGCGTGCGTGCAAGCCAAGACGGAGGGCAATCGTGACTCATAATACCAGGGTGTCTACACAAAATTTCAGTGCCTGCCCTATATCTAATTTACAGAAATCGACATTTTGGAGAAACTGGAGACTATCCTCACGATAGCAAAAAGAGCAATGGGACTAGAGCAGATCAGGTGAAGGTACATCAAAATAATTTTATACTTTAATTTGAAGTGGATTCTTTTAAAAACTAGCTTCAATAACACGAAGGAGAATAGGAACTGAGTAAAGCTCCACTGTTGCAAATAAAATGAGACAAAATGGACCTTAATTTACAGGCAGCGGCACCCCCTCCTCCCACCCTCCAGCAAGGCAGGCTGAGGTTGTGGTTGGGGAAAACTTTAAGGTATGAAAGTTTGGAATGTTTTATTAGACAAACTCTAGAGCTCCCTCCTTAAAAGCCATAAAATGGCACCTATGTTAGTATTCTAACACACCATTCAGGGCTTCCACTGTGCCTACAGGAACTTACGGTATTCGCTAATAAGTCAGGGAGTTGTTTGATCCTCGGCATCATAATATGTTTTGTTTGGTCCAATGCTAGAGCTGGGAAGGGGAGCCCACTACTGTTCCAGCTTATTCCCCGCAAACCTGGGAACTGAAAGTGACCTGTGTGGAACACAGGGAAGCCCACAGTGGGCGACAAGGGTTCCTTCATCAAAGAATCCTTCTACCCACCTACCCCTCCATCTTCAGAACATCAATCTACGTAAATGATAAAAAATACTGCTGCTCTGGTTTGGGAGTGGGGAAGGACCCAGAATCTTACCCTCTTATCCCCTCAAGAGCTTTCTATGAAGTATGGCAATAGGGATTTTTGCTTTTCTTTCAATTGACGGGGCCCAAATTTACCAATTAAATTAGACAGAGGAGCAAGTCACCCTTCTTTGGTGGATGCTAATTAGTGAGGATGAGCAGTTTCACCTCATTTCCAATTGCTGACACCAAAGAAATGGTCAGACAGAACTTTCCCAAGGCCACGTGGTTAGTAGTAGAACTAAATCTAAAATACACATTTTAAACCAATCTTTTACATTTTCCTTGTCTCTTTTCTTTTCTCTATAATTTCCTATTATATTTTAGTAGTCCCCTGATGTTTTTGCGGATTCGGCAACCCCCCAAATTCACAGTCTCTAAATTTGGAAATCCAGGAAATAGTTTGCTCGGGTTTGGAGATTTCTCTTGAAACTGTATTACTATCTAGAGGCAAGTGTTTCCTGTGCATATCCTCCTACCAAGGCTAACTCCCTCTCCAACTCTTACCAAGGTTTCATCTCTCACTTGCTGGCTATTTTCACACACACAAAAAAACCCTGAAAACAATGGTTAAGTGTCTTAAAGAGAGTTTCTATATAAACTTAAATTAGGGAACAACCACGTTGCATTGCGATGTGACTTTGGCAATATGCTGGCTCACTTCATCTACAAACTAAACGATTTTCTCCCAAGCATCCTGGAGCCAGAATTCAACTCTGTGCCTGAGAGAAATCACAAACTACTGAGTGTCACGGACCTGAGTCCACTTTTGGTCAGTGAAAACTCAGGTTGCCAGAGGTCCGTGACGTTCTTTTTATGCAACCTTGAGTCCTTTCTAGATTGAGGAAAAACAGGGTAATACTAAGTAAGGCTATAAATAAACAGTAGTTCTGAACACCACCTGATGAAATTTTTTTGTTATATTCTGCCATTTATATACATATTCTACCACCTATTTGATTCTATGGCATGTCTTTCAGTGGTGTCGATGGACCGATTCACAGACATTTCAATTCTCCTCACTTTAATGTCACATCTTTGCACACTGTCCTTTGTCTTTTCAGAGTTGTGAAAATAGCAGATAATATCAATCATCCAAAGCATCTCCCTAGATTGCCAACTTAGCCTCTCGTGCTTCCAAGGCTTGGCACTAACCACCTACAGGACTATATGAACCTGCCCTCCGCTGTCATGCTCAAGGCTTCTCTGCAGTCTCCCATTCTCAGGAAAATCAGACAAAAGTGGAAACAGAAAAGTAGATTAGCATATATATGGTTTTCCATTAAGACCACTGCCATCTTTCACTTTAGCTTTCTTTTGAGTCAGGAGCTCATGGGCTACTGCTATATTTTCATTAGTGATACTGTCTGATGTATCATTTTAACAAGCACACTAAAAAGCCTAGTGCATATATTTGTGTGGATAATGAAAACTAGCTATTGATCTCTGCAGGGTTCCAGTCTATATTTTTATAGTGTTTCTGTCTTTCATATTTGGGATTTAGTAAGACTTTACTGCATCATGATCCCAAAGAGATGTGGCTGTAATATATGTGAGGTCTGAGAAAAGTTCTTATCTGATATCTCTCCATTTTCTTTGGGAATCTTTTATCAAGTGAAACAAAATTGTCTGGACCTCCTCTTTCTTTTTCATCCCTGAGAGATTTACCAGAGCAGTACCCCTCCCCTCCTGCAGAAACACGTTTTTTGTTTTGTTTTGTTTTGTTTTTACATCTAGAGGTGCTTTGAAACATGTGGTCAGTCCACCGGTATCTCTTGCTCCACAGTATCATTGACATCACTTTTAAAAATAGGAAATACTGCCAGAAAATGGATGCAATCAACCCTTGTATATTTAATAAAATAAGTACTATTGTTGCCTTTTCCACCTATCTTCTCATTGCCCTTATAGGATCATTTATAGTAGAATATTATAAAGCTATATACAGATGTCATTCACAAGATGATTATTTTCAGTTTCCAGCCTCCTGATATTTGTCAACACTTTCATCCTGACCTCCATTAAAAGGTGAATTTTCTTTTTTTTTTTTAAAGTTTGGAAAATATGTTTCAGATTTAAAAAAAAATTATAACAAGTTGAAAATTACATTTTTGATGCTTTCAAAGCCATTTCCTTCTTCGGATTACTATTTACAGGCATTTCAAATCTTTTAGGCTGATTTCTTGACTTTGCTAAGATTGGGAAGGATATTTCACTAGCAATACATCTAAGAGACTCTTCCAGAGGTAGGGCTCTTTGAGTAAATTATTTAGAAAATCCAAGTTAAAAAGCCTTCTCTGAGTGGAGAAGGGATATTTTAGTCTGATTTATCAAAACTGGAGATTTTCCACGACTAAATTTTTAGATAACTATATACTTTTAGAAGTCACTGAAAACTTGCTTTCCTCTCAGTCTGTCAGTAAATCCTCGTAGAACGGTATTAGGTGCTAAAGAGATATGCAGAAGTAGTTTCTGTGTTTGCCAAGAAGCTTAAATTTCTATCAGAGGGACAAGATGAGTGTTTGAGAAACAGCTAGCAGTACAAGTAAATTAAAGGCCAAACCCATGAATTTAGGTTATTTACCCTACCCTTCTGACTTCACACTCCGGGGAAACCCTGGCTTTCTTTACTCACTACTCCAATCTTCTCTCTTCCCAGGCTCTCTTCTCTGGGAAGAGAAGCTCCTTCTCTCCCTTCTGCCTGTTTAACCTATTAGGCCTATCGGCAGCGACAGTTCAGTACTATGCTATTATCCTCTGTTTTGTGGGAAAAAAAAAATCATGGTCACCTATCTCTGTTTATTTGACTGATTCATTCTCTCATTCATTCATTAAACAAATGCTGTCTTACAAAGCACGGTGCTAGACAACGAGGAGGAATTAGATGATCAGACCCAGATTCTGCCCCAGTTTTGCCTCTTCCTCTGCGGGCCTCACTTTTGTTCGACGCTTTTATGAGAGTCATCAAACACCACAGTTTCTTTACTGAACCTCTTAGTGGCTTCCAGTTCTAGGAACCTGGGCCACCTTCCACACTGCAACGTGCTTCCCGACATCCTCAGGGCCTTGGTGTCACGGGATTTAGGCCACGGGAATTCTCAAATATCTCCACCTGCTTTTTCCTTCTTCCCTCCTGGCAGTGTCATTGAGTGCCCCCAGGGCTCAGCCGGGAGGGCCTTGCTCTTCTTTTCCTTCTCTACTCAATTTCCTTAGTGCGCCCACATGGAGTCAGTTAGCACCTATACTCAGATGAGCCCCAGATCCCTATCTGCAGCCCTGACCTTTCACCCTCTCTTCAGCCCCATATTTCTCAATGTCTACAAAATACATAGACTGGATATTTCACTGTCATCTAAAGCAAACATGCTAAAACCGGATTTTATTGTCTCTTCCCCAAAGCCGCCTCTGCTGCCTACCTTCTCCCGTAAGCAGCAGAAGTGCCAACGCCCCCAGTTCCTCCGGTCTATCCTCTACCAGTGTCCTCTTTCCATTCACTGTCCCCTTTGCCTGCACCCTCCCTCCAAGTCTTTTACCAAGCCCTCTTTTTCTGTATTATTTCCTCAGACCCAAACTTTTACCACTATTTCCCCAGCCAAAGAACTATTCCAGATATTAAATATCGCAAAGCAAAATACACACACACACACACACACACAGATGTAATAAACAGGAAAATTTTCTTGGGGTATCCTGCACATCCTAAAACAGATCAGATCAGGAATGGTTCCTGTCTCGGGTTTTCTAGTAATTTACAGAGCATAAAAAAAAAAGGCTTTCGGTCAGAGTTATATGTATATTTATTAGGTTTTTATGTTTACTTAACTCTATAGTTGTTTTATTGTTATGTTCTCAGGGAGGCATTGGCCTAACAGGCACATTAGAAAGAGATGAAGAAAAATGGAGACAGGCAAATTTAATAATGGCATTCCAAGAATATCCATTACAAGACTTATCTGCTGTCCAGTACATCATGCTGTCAGGGAATTTTGCCTCTGGTTTATCTTCCAAGTTTCTCATTTCTTAATTTTATCCCTTTTTTACACAAACTTTTTTTTTTTTTTCCGCAGTATTCTTCCAGTTCCTTGAGAAGAATTTAATAGAATAACTATTAGTTACTGGACATGAAAACAAGCTGGCTGAGAACTGACTCGTCTCGGCTTTGGAAAATCTAATTGCTCACTGCACTCCCTCCTTATTCTATGTGGGATCCGTCCACAGTGAGAGCTTAGTATAGAAGGATCTTCTCGCCCATTAAGGACGAGAGCATGCCTGGTGCTCCTCTTAGAACTGCCGAACTCTCGATTGCTGTGGAAGTTAGTGTGTAGATTATCTAAGTCTCTTGGCAATCCCTCTCCCATTACCTCGGTTTAGGCCATTTAAATGCTCATTAAAGCCATCTCTAGAGGAAGAGTAGAGATAGGGGAAGCAACATTGCCGTGAATTAACTGTATAGATTTTGCCAATTTACTTTTAATAAGAATCTGTTGAAAGGTTTAGGAAACTTTGTTTGGCTTAATCCCAAATTGCCCGAAGTTTAAACACAAAGAGTAACTCCGCAAAAAAAATTATCAAACCAAGGGAGGTATTCCAAGGTGTATGTAAAGAAACAACTAGAACCAGAAGTAGTAATTGGAGCAAATCTGAAGCAGGGAATGAAATGTTATTTATAGATTGTAGAGGGAATAATGGATATAGGAAAAGGAGAAGGCCAATGGAATGTGAAAGGAAGGTTGATATTAGATAACACTAAAGAGACAAACACAGTGAGTACTTTTTGAGCAACTGAGCACCTGTTTTATGAAATTAAACCATACCAGTGCCAACATCGTGGCTTCTATAAAAAGGTTAATCCTGTACAACGGTGCCTAGAGTTCAGCCCACCCTCTGCTCCCCAAGCTACCCTCCCAGGCATGGTGCTGCACAGGCCGAAAGTGGTGCCTTCTTCTAATTTGCACAACGGATCCATAAGGGGCAGCAGTGAAACTGCATCCAGGGTTCATTTAGATCTGACGTGGAAACCTAGGAATGAGTGACTCAGTGTTTGGAAATGATCTGAAGTACATCTGATGGATTCTGTATTGGAAAGAGTCACAGATAAGCCACATAGAGACACTTTGGGAAATTCCTCAAGGTGAAAATGAGGTTAAGAGGTATCCCAGACTTCTCCGTGCCAATTAAGTGACTCCTTTTGATATTGTTTTCTCTGGATGTTTTCTTCTCAGAGCGGGTTCTTAGAAGTAGCTTGTCAGAAGGCATATGGAAATGGCACAAATACCTCAGAAAAGTTCTAGTAATGGAACAGTATAATGGTGGGGCGGGGGGAGGGGAAGCATGTTTTCGGGGGAAGGATAAGCAGAACTACTTAAAATTCTTATCACTGCATTCAATTCTGGGCTCCATAACTAGTAGGAAGTAGTGACCTGATGTAGAGGAGAGTCCCAAAGAGAAGAAGAAGGGAAGGGAACTAACATTTATTAGAGCATTGGTTATACACCGGGAACGTTATGCATCACCAATTCGGACAAGGACCCTGTAAGACAGGACCCAGTGACCCCTCCTGACAGGCAAGGAAACTGCAGTTCAGAGAAGTTAGTCCCTCTGACTCGGGTAAAACAGCTAGTGAGTTCCATGGCTCGGATTCAAACCCAGGTCTAACTACAAAGCCCATATTCTTTCAATTACACCATGCTGCTTATTAAAAGGCTGAACAATATGCCTGACGAGAAAAAGTTAAAGGAAGTTCTATAAGTCACGCTTGACAAAAAAGACTGAAAAGTGATATAATGTTTTTGAAGTACTGTCTAGGAAGGACGAACCTAAAGGATGGTAACCAGCTGTTCTGAAACTTGTTCTGAAGAAATAAGAATAGGAAATGGGCTTCAACTGCAACATGAAGGAAAGCTTCCTCACCAGAGGGCTGAATGTATAGGAGTTGGTAGCTGAGGAACACTGTGGAATCTTCTTCCTGTGCACAAGTTAAGACAAATGACCCCAATAAGGAGATGTAAAGCTAAGTTTGTCTAAAATGGAGGAAACCACTGAAGGAGTTTCCCAAAGAGAAGGAAGAGAGGGTAAATTACCACAGAATAACATGCTACAAAATGGCACAAAATGGCAGAATGAACAGAGGAAGAGAAAACATGTTGGATGGGGGAATAAATAGAAAGCAAGAGGATCGTGATTATACATAATTAATAGAAACGCTTTTGTTTTAATGAGATCTAGTGTAACTATCTTTGCGGAAAAAGTCATACAGCATCTCCTTCTCTGAAAGTATTTTCAAGCAATACAGATTTTTCTCTGAATGGAACAATTTAAGTGTGGTCCTGACTCACAGCAGGAAAACATAAGTGCTAAAAGACCACTTTAGGGGCTTTTGTAATCCTCAAAGCAGCTTATTTAAAAATTTCACATTAATATAGCTTTAATACTGATTTCACTTAAAAATATAATGCCCCATTTAATTCTCACATTGACCTATAGACTCAGCATTATCGTCCTATGACAATTTATATTTTAGAGTTATGAAAATTGTGGCTCAGAGAGGCCAAGTGACTTATCTAGTTAATAAGTGACAGAGCTAAGACTTGACATTAAGTCCTTGAACAGATCTCAAATCCAGGATTCTTTCCAGAATTTTAACCCGCATTTCAAACCCATTCTGCAGATTGGCTGTCAGCCATACTTCCTCAGGATGTTCCCTTAACTTTGATGTGAATCACTTGGAAACTCTAGAGATTGCTTGTAAGGATGAAGAAGGATTGCTAAATGAAACTGACAATTCAGAGTAAGAGAAAAAGAAAAAAAAACCCCAAGTATCTGAGACACCCAGGTCCTTCTGTAAGTATAATGATGAGACTAGTTTTGCAACAGTTGTAGACAGTGGGAAGCAATGTAAAAAAGCTTTTGTTCTTTATGTTGCTGAAGCCCACTATGAAGATTGCACTCAGAACATTCTTTCCTTCATTTATTAATTCATTTATTTAAATTTGAAACAGATGAAGTCAGAACTTTCTGTGTTTTTGTGGCACTGAAAAATTATAAAGTGTGTATCCTACAGAGAAATATATGCTAAAATATATAAAAAAAAAACATATCGAGTTCACTTTAATATTTTAAAAAGCTTTAGTTGATTAGCGTACCAAAATACTAGGCAGAAATTTAAAGAAATTTTTAAACACTCATAATTTACCATCAGAATCACTCTGGGAAATGTGGTGAGGATTGGGACAATTGGGTATGTGGGGATCATGAAGAGAACATAAACAGAAAAACTAATGAGAAAAAGTATACTTATAGGTAATAAGTTTTAAAGAAGCTACAGTGTCTAAATCAGGGAGCACCAGTCTAAAAGCCCCTGATTTAGACACTGGAGACTCCATATGATTACCTATAAGTGTAGATATTACTAGATCCATTGAGAGCAGAATTTAACATAGAGATGGTACCATAACAGCCTTATTCCCGTCAGGCCATGCTTGTAAAAAAAATTTGCAAGCACAAAATTGTTAATAAATATATATAGCTCAATGTGGTGAATCCCAAATCTTGGAGATTCAATAGTACTGAAACTTCACTACGGTATGGTGTTATTTTTCTGCCTAGGTACCCTGATCTTTAAGTTGGAGGGTTGGAGGCTACAGTGCAAGAGATCCCATCAACACAGGTATGACAAAGAAGATGGGCAGGGGTCTCAAATGAAATTGTTTGATATCACAGGAATTCAAATGACCAAGTACTTATTAGGAGACTTGGCTTTGGGGATAATCCATGTTGGTGGAATGAACCATGCTAAGGGAATAGGAGAAATAGACAACTTAAAGCACATGACCCAGCCCTGCTTCCTGTGTCCTAATCTTGCTGTCATCACACAGCTTTTTTTGGAACTCTGCCAAGCAATGTGCCAGCAGAGAAGCTGCTCTGTTGAGCAGAGGATGTGTATGCTAACTATCCTGTCACCTGCATCCGGGATAGGTTGAAAGCATATTAAGGTTTTTAGAAGCCTGATCCTTCCAACAACCGGCCCCATTATTAAGCTATCCTTTTATCTGAAACTAACTTTAAAGTCCAGTGATAGAGGTAGCACGTCTGCTATCCCAACCTTTGAAAATCTGTTTTTCTAACAACAAAATCAGCTCTTTCCCAGACCCAACACCTGAGCATCTTCTAAACTTGCTGGTGCCTTCGGTTTGCTAATATAAGTTACCAAAGTACTCCAAGTGATTTGGATATACAGAGTCCTGTTCTGAAACAAAGACTTGAGTTTCTATTCGATATATATCAGTTCTCAGGACTAGAAAATACTCCTTATACTTCTGAAGCCCTATTTCTTAATGCCGTTACTCATGAGCATCTCAATCACCGCTGCAGTCTATGAGAGCCCAATGCTAAAAGGAATAAACTCAAGTGGGTGACGGGGTCAAGGGAAGGCTAAAAATCAGATTTCTTCACTAATGATACTTAATGATGACTAATTGCTACCTCTTTAGTCTATACAGTTCAAAAACTTAAGAGTTGAATCTGGGCCTTTGAATTCAGTCAACCCTTAGAACAAAGGGTAGTTAGTTTTCTTTTTCTTTTTCCTTTTTCTTTTCTTTTCTTTCTTTTTTTTTTTTTTTTTTGAGGAAAAGAGAAGCATGCAAGAAAGTAAAAGAAAAAAACTAGGAGTGTATGTTTCAGTTTAATTTGAACAGCACTCCAAGAACTAATAAGGAGTTATTTTTAAAAGGAAAAAAGGAGGGAACTGTAAAAAGTGGCCCAGGATCCAGTACCCAAAGTTCCTATTTGAAAATATCCATGGAAAATCAGGCACTACATAAAGAGACAGACAGACATGCAGGCGGGAGCAGAGGGGAAACAGCAAGGTCTGATGTAGCATCATCAACTATATGTGTTTACATTTACGGCTAAAGCTATAAAACATCAATCTGCAAAACTGGGCCAATCGTACCTATCTTACAGGAGTGAGGCTTGAGTAAGATGTAGAGACGTTTAAGTAAGAGATAAAATATTTAACATAGTGCTTCAGTAAGTGGTAACTATTGTTCATGACTGTGCCACTTATCTTCCAGAGAATATTTGGATTATTGGACCAAAAAATAAAAATAAAAAAGGACTTCGAAAAAGGAACTATTGTTCCTGGTGATAAGGGTCTATCTTATGAGAACAGTAAGAAAAGGACTGAATCAAAAGATTGAGCAAAGGCCCCTTCTTCCCACTGCGAGCAGAGGAAGGAACATTTTGCCTATGGATAAGTGCACGTGGACAGGCTATGGCCTGAGCACGACTGAATGTAAGAATCATCAAGAGCACAAAGAAGGGAGGTGGAAAGGAGCTTACTTTTATTGTTTAGGTCTTAACTCCTCTACTCTCCTCTCTTCCCTCCCCTTCCCTATCTCTGTATCTTTCTCTCCTTCCTTCTTCTCTCCCTTTTCAATATAGCTTCTGTTGTACTATTAGCTATTATCTACTTATTTTTTTCTGTCCTAATGAAAATGCTTCCTCTACACATTTAACACCCAAGACGTTATGTCTGCAGCAATCTTATATATGAGTACCACAAAGGCCAAGGGGGCTGACCACAGGGCATCAAGGATGTCAGCTGGGAGAAGTGAGTCTCTGAGGGTGTATATGTATGTGGAAGGCTCGGGCTCTCCCATCTGAAGAGCTGAGCTGGCATGTCTTTCTGCCATGTGTTGAAGGTCTCACATCTTGGTCCTATCAGCAGGGTATAAAAATATGTTCAGTGGATTTAATGCACATGAGGTTTATATCTCCCTGTTCTTGCCCATGGAGATTCTACTCCTACCTTAGTGTCTATAGGCAAAACAGAGGCATGATGTCAGACTTGCAGCATGAAGATTTGGTTAAATTAGGTCAAAGCCCCCTACTTTCTTCATTATTCTTTTTTGTGGAGGTGGGCAAAGTAGTTTCTAAATAGACTTATTTAAATAATAGCATCTCTTTCCCACATCGCCATAGTCAGGTAAAACCTTCATACCACTAGCTTTAGATGTTTTTCATTCTCAAGTTAGCTTGAGAGAATAACTGGATTTTTTAACTTGTCTTCCATATGAATGCAAAATTCAAAATATGCCTGTAAAAAGATTAAACAGAAATTAGGCATGCTAAATATCCCATATTATAGGAACAAACCAGAGTTTAAAAAGAGAGAAAAAAAAAAGCAATCCATAGTTTAAATTTCCTGCCTGCAGGGCATGCTACACCTTACATCCTCTTAAATTCCACAGGTAATATAATTTATATTAAATGGGACAGGTCCCAGCAGAAATTTGTACTGGCGCCAGGCAAAACAATTACTTTGATGTGCTCTTTTGAAAGTTTTGCAGTTCCTAGGTACTGGGTTTACATGCAGACAAACAGGAGAAGATTTAGATGTACTTTCTGCTATTAAAATTATTAAACTGCTAACATGTAATCGTTGAGTCTAATATACAAACAAAACTAATCTATTTACTTGCTTTTTAAAATAATTAATCAACAGTTAAGAAGTAAGAAAAATTAAAGTCAGACAATCTAATGGTTTGCTAAGCTACAGTTTCCTAGAAAAGAAAGCAAAACAAATCCTCTGCCAGCGGATGTGTTCAGAACTAAACCCTTTTAAGATGATGGCAGGATATACGTTGTAAAGGCAATTACAGTGGAATTCAGGTGGGGCCAAAGCACATCAAGATTACAGTTCTGTAACAAAAAGCCTTTTGCTATAGTTTGACCGTGTTGCAGGAAGTCCTCAACCTACACAGGAGTTGGGTTCCAAAAGTCTGTAAATAGACTATCTGGAAAGTAGAATAAACTTTCTTATTAAAATTATGATGGTTAAAAACAGGAGCATTTATTAAGTCCCCGGTAGATGCCAGGAGAGTCCCTTCAAGGCAGAGAGAGAATCGTCATCAAATAATTACAATGCAGTAACTTCGTGCCTTGAAAGATTCTGTGGATGAATGGAGAGAAGAACATCTAAGCAACTGGGGCCAGATTTACCTCATGCCAAGAATGCAAAGAGGAAGAGGGAGGAAAGGGAAGAGTGGATGTGGAGAAGGGAAATATAGGGAAGATAAGTGAACAAGACTTTCTTTAATGAGATAGGAAAAAGTCTAGAGAAGACGTTGAAGTGTATTAGTAAGAAATCACACAAAACAGGAGAACAGACAGACTAAAGAAAAGAACTACAATGTGTGTGTGAGATTTTCCAACTTGGAGCTAATGGCTCATGGTTCATGGCAACAGTTCCCTGTACCTGTGCCCAAAGCATGAAGAGGAAGCCCAGGCCATGTATGGGCTGCCATTTGTAGTACATAATGACTGTTATAAAGTCTGGCACAAGTAACCCAGAGTGCCTTTTATACCATATTGCAACTCTCCATAAAAATAAAGTAAGCATCTACAAATCGATATCAATTCTTAGGCAAATTCTTGGTCTACCCGATTGTCTAGTTTGGTCCTTTCTACCACACTTATTTAGTTCCCTTTGAATACTTAATTGGCAAACTCTATAGGTGTTGCTATGGTCTGTGTATACACCACCCTTCCCCCACCCCCAATTCATATGTTGAAATCCTAACCCCCAATGTGATGGTATTAGGAGGCGGGCCTTTTGGAAGGGGGCTAGTTAGGTCATGAGGTGGAGCCCTCATAAATAGAATTAATGCCTTATAAAGGAGATCCCAGAGAGCTTGCTTGCCCCTTCCACTATGTGAAGATACAATGAGAAGTCTGCAGCCTGGAATTGGGCCCTCATCCATCCATGCTGGTGCCCTGATCTTAGGATTCCGGTCTCTAGAACTGTGAGAAATAAATTTCTGTTCATTGTAAGCTACGCAGTCTGCGGTACTGCGTTATAGTAGCCTGAACAGACTAAGGCAGGTAGATAGTGCCAATTTTATGCAAAGTGGCGTAAATTGAGTAGTTTAGTGTAAAGAGACAGTCAAGCTACCTTCTGTACAGATTGAAAAACAGCAATAGAAGTCGAAATGGATGGCCAAAATGAAGCTTAGGTCACAGTAGTAGTTGATACCACCCAGAAGCAAAAGGAGGACTGGAAATTATGTTGGAAACACAATTACATCACTAGAGCCTAGTGCAGCTGCTTAATTCCACACCTACCCTGTCCCAGAACCACTCAACCACAAAAGATTGTTACCTAGAAACATTCCTATTGGAAAAATTAAGCACTTTTCCAGTAATTTCCCGTTAGTGACCAATTTCCTTAAATGTTGGCTTGCGTGCCTCCTGAGTGGCCACTCCATCTTTCTGCTTCCTATTCCCACATCACTGTCATTAATGAAGAGCTCCTCGAAGAATATACGTTGCAGGCGCTTCCAAAGCAGGGCACAGACTCCTTTTTCAAACTCTTCTCCACTTTCCCCTCATGCTCCTGAACCAGTAGGTGATCTTGCTACTTCGGACAAAGGCCGTGAGGCCCAGAACCCTCAGCACAGTACTCCGCCAGAGTTCCTGCTCCTTTTGATTGAAGTTAACACTTCACCTATTTGGTTTCCACTCATCTTGAGCAACAGGGACTGCCCATTCACCTTTGGAACAAAGTGCTAACCTTGCAGAGGTCTGACTCAAGGTAGAGGATCAGTAATTGTGAATGAAACCCAATTTAACAAGGTCTTGCTTTGATGTTGCCTGCGGTGATGACACGGTGTTTGATACTGAGCCCCTGGAATATCTATTAAGACTCCTAAGCCTGTAATACACTTAAGCATGGTTTTCTGCCCTCAAAACACTTCCCATTTAAACAAAGAAAAATAAAAAAATTCAAAACCCTTACTCTGTAGGGCTTAATGTTCAGCATAATTTATTTTTAACCTCTTTCATTTTGATCCTCTTCTCTAATGCTCTCGCCCTTTTCTCCTCCACACCTCTAACCAGTACTGCCAATCCTAATCAGTGTCAAAAAAATATATCCCCCCAAAACATTTCGCGAGCTGAACCAACTCACCTCCAAATCCTAAACATTGACAGTGGGGAAGACTGAGAGTCAGTCGCCTTCTCACTCAGATATGGGAAGCAAAGCCACCCATCACTGAGACTTCTGCTTAGCCCTCCACATCTAAAACCAGAGCCCACTAATAAACAGAAAGATGTGTATAAACACTTACTAGTGAATGTTGCTGGGCTATTGCACACCTACTTCCATAGGAATCAACTTTCAAGGATTCACATAAAATGGCAACAAATCTGTAGGCCTATAAGTTGCCATACTAGAGGCACTGACCCCCCACTCCCCACAGTGACCCCTCACAGTCTCCGTCACCTCTCTCACAAGACTTCCAAAGGAACCCCCCCTTCAGCCATTGTTACATGTGACCTCATGGCAACTTCCCGACATGAGTTTCGCTGCAGGCTGATGTCTAAAGGTTCAAGCACTATAAAAACTGGTTTATTGGATGCAAAAGAGAATCAGGACTTCAAAGACTCTTACTCTGTCAAATTAAATTAACATATGGAACAGCAACTAAGCTATGATTGGTATTCATAGCATCAGCTCTTTGGTAAGGCTCTGGCTGGTTTTTAATGCAGCTTGTTCACTGTTTTAAATGAACTATTGCTCATCTATTCTGGTTAATTAGAAGAATATTTAATGATGTGGGAAATGCTCACAATATACTGAAAAGTATAAAAAGCTGAATGCAAATTACCTGTAAAGTGTAATCCAAATATTCTAAGATAACCTCTACATTGTATTTTTTTTAAAAATTCTTTACTTCATATATGAAAGAATTAAAACAAAATATTAATTCTGCCTTCCCTTGGGCGGTAGGATTAAGGGAACAATTTTATATCTTATACTTTTATAAATTTTTCAAAATTTCTAAAGAGAATGTATTACTTCAAGAATCAGGAAAAAAAAGAATGTTTTTTTAAGTAAAATACATTTTTAAAGAAAAATATTCCTTATGTAAGTACATATGTGCAAAAAATAGCATGCATAAACAGAAACAAGAATTTCCACACACATGATTGGCAACACATGGCTATTCTCAGAAGAAGTGCAGTCGATGATTTACATGCCTGTGCAATAGAGGCAGTGTCCACCCAAGGACAGGTTTGGACATGAACATTTTCTTTACCTTTTTGTTTATCTTTCTTTCCATCCTTCAATCTAGAAAACTATAACTGAACAAGCAAAGGATTAGAATAGTGGTAAGATTTTTTTTTTTTTCCCCCTGGATAAGAAGTCTGATTCCAGCCCTAATGGGATGCTATTGAAGAAGCTTGATGGAGCTTTAAACAAAATTGGGCAGGCTGAAGCATAAGGTGTGGATAATAAACAATAGATTTTGTCTTACGAAAACAGCAATTTCATTTGATTTAGCTGAATATATAAATATGACAAATTATATATAATAAAACTCTCAATTTTAGTAGTTATCCTTATTCCTCTGTAATATGTATGCATTTTAGTGATAAAGTCAATTTGTTATAACTTACTTTCAAAATAATCAGAAAGCCAACCTCTAAGAAAAAAAGAAAGTTAGGACAGGCATTTCAAAGTCTGATATAAAAGACTTTCTATCTATCTGCAAGTTTTTGATCTTGTTAAATGCTGTTTTCACTCCACGATTCTCTTAATATATACACACACACACAAGATACTTAAGAATTGGGTAGTCAAACTGGCAGGCAATTTAATCCCCAAAATATTGAAATAATTGTTTGGATCAATTGATAGCGTCTTCAGAATCATCAGACCAACTAAATGGGGATATCAGAACCATTCTGCGTGCGCCTTGCTTTATTCATTTATAAAAAGCAATAGTTTACCCGTAAAATTACAACGAAAAAAAAATTGGTTAAAGAACAATGGCTGAGGAACTCGGAAATAGGGTGGCTTGCATTGTTATCTTGATTCTGGATGCTTTCTATTGTGGGAAAATAGGCTATGCCACAATTTAATGTTGAAAGGAATTACCCGATATTACAAGTAATTTCACAATAAATTCCTCTGCAACTTGAAATTGTTAGATAATTTATAATCAAGAAGCAGATATAGTGACTGTTAGGCTTTGATCACTCAGCAGACTGCTTGAACCAAAGGACAGCACTGAGCGGAAGCAGTAAATCCGGATTCTAGTTCTAGCCTCTCAAGCCATGAGTTCTACGACCTTGGACAAATCTCCCAAAACTCCCTAACGAGGGATCCTCTGAAAAATGAAGCAAATGACTTACTGTTGGATTAAGTGGTGTTTTGCAAATTACTCTAAAAATTCAAGAGATTATAATTGCTATTCATGATAATCACCATGTTATGTGTTTGGTTCTGTTATTTACTATTACTGGCAAATAAAACTCCACCTCCCTCAAATAAAACATTTCCTCTTTATTGCCACCAGGAAATCAAGCTGTTCTAGGCAGTTGTCATGAATGTGAATTTGTCAGTGTTGAGTCTTGTTTCATTCCAGCACCAAAAACGAACATTATCTGTTATGTGCTAATTGTCCACAGAAGCCCATATCGCACCCATCAAGAAGCCAGAAGACGTGACCTAATTAAGGGTTCAGATATTCTATGATTTAATCCATATTCATTTTCAAGATGAAGGAGCACTGCCCTTGGAATGCAAACAGCCTCTCTTGAGCCACCACCGATCCAGTGTTTGAAAGGGCTGTCAGAAACATTTTGCTAACATTTGACCTAAATAAATATTCACTGTGACACTTGGAACCTTTTATATTCAATCCTTTTTACAGTGACTCCCATTGACCAGGGACTCTTGCTCTGCCCCAATCACCTCATGATGTCTCAGTCTGCTTGGTCTGCACTTGTGACTACAGTCTTTATAGTTTTTCTCAAAGGTATTCCCACCCCCACTAGCTGCCGCCCTCCCCCGCCCCCCTAAATCATTTTACTGTGCATTTCAGCATTGCTCCAAATTTTCCTAATAGACTGCAATTTATATTGCCTGAAACTGATGGCTTGAAATAAATCAATTAATAAAAAATATCCTGCTTCCCTTCATTTTCTAGTGTACATTGATCTTTTATATACTTGACTTCGCAGCATGATTTTTCAGGCACTACTTTAGCGAAGCGCCCCAAGTTTCAGTCATTTTTATCAACAAAGCCACTAGTTCCAAATTGTGCATTTTGTGGAAAATGTATAAATAAGTCCTAGATCACAATGTATACCTCATGTCCTGGTGCTTGAACAATATTTATAAATAATGTATTCTCTCTTTCATCTTTCAAATCTCACTGCAGCTTGTTTTATTTTCTTTTTCTAATCCACTACCTGGCTTATATGACCATCTTACACTACACAATCGAGGAATAAACTTTTAAATTAATACTGATGAGTAGCACACCATCATTTCATATGAGACAAGAAGAGAGTGAGGAAGGTGAAATTACACTGGTTGCACTGTGAGTTTAATAATTAAATCCTGTGGCACAAGCGAGTCGCACGCTTGGTTGTAGAAGAGATGACCAACCAGATCAGAACATGGTTCTCTACTCTCCTCCGAATGTAAGTCACCAAAACGCTCTGTCGTACGTTCCGTTCCCTCACCTGGGCAGCTATTTTCTCATACCATGCTAGCATCCGCCAGTCGGTTAGTTTTGTTCTTATACTTGTTGAAAAGCATTTCCCCAGGCTCAGTCTGTGTTCAGAAATGACATACACAAGAATATAATTTTTGTTTCTGTTTGTTTTATTTTTATGGGCTCTCGGGGTAAACAATCTTTTTTGGAAAGACAAAGAATTTTTTAATCATAAAGACCTGAACTCGAATCCCACTTCCATCATTTATTACCTGTATGATCCTTAATTTTGTGTAAAATGTCTCATTTTAGAATAAAATGGAGATATCTGAACCTAGCTGACAGAGTTCTTTAAAATGTTCCTTTTGAGAAATGTCACTGGTACAAAAAGTAGCACTTAACCAAGGTTCAGTATTGTCGGTTTAGTACTAATAGTGAAAACAAATTCAGGTTATCATCAGCCTTCACTAATTCGTAGCAATTCTCCTTAATAAATTGAGATCGGCTCTTTAATTTTACTATTTATTTGGAATGGAAAAAATATCTTTAAAGTTGGATGATCCATACTGTGAACAAACATTTGAACCTGACCTAAAGAAAAGGGACCAAGTCTTACTGATCTTTGTGTGGAGCCAAGGACAAAGTTTGGCACACAGTTGGTTCTCAAAAAATAAACTGAGATTTTTTTTTTAAAGCAAGTTAATCAACACCACCTTTTTTTTTTTTTTTTTTTTTACTGTTCTTAAAGCACAGGTCTATGGACCCGACATAAAAGACTTCTTTTTCTAATATATTCAGTATATGTCAGATATAAGCACTCCGATTAGATTTTCAAAGACAAAGTAGGTTAGTAGTGATGACTTTTCTTTCTTAGGCTTATGTGCATGTGTGTGTATGTGTGTGTTTGTGTGTATGTGTGACTTTTTATTCTGTTTGAAAAGTTCTGCTGGCGTCCTTGGAATGAAGACTTAAAAAACAAGACTCAGAAATTTGTGGAGATTTTATAGATTCAAGTTATAAGGCTTCCATTGTGTTCTATTATCTAGTAAATAATTAACACCAGGATCTCTAGGAGAAAAAAAAATGTATACATATATACACTTACATGAGTTATTGTAAGTTTTGTGATATAAAAAATTATACCAAACAATGTCAAACAATAAAAAAAAATGCAATACTTCATTTGTAAATTTTAAACACTTGTAACTTCGGTTTGACTTGCCCTTTTCTATAAAATTCACTATCAATTATTTATGAGTATATCACCAGATACAGTGTCACAAAATCAGACTACAAGCCAATGCTCAATTATTATTCAATTCATCAAAGAAATAGCTATGTTGTTAAGAAGTAAGTGTAGCGCCGCATGCGCATAGATTGACATTTTCCTTTACACTAATAAGTAAGATCAAAGTGAAACAAAAATGTCAGAACTTCACTCACTCTTTACCGAATGGGGTAATAGTTTTTGAATACCCAAAGAATATTTCCTCAAAATTTTCGGTGCTATTCACAATGTAAAGGCTACAAACACAACACTCTTAATTTAACCTGAATTTCAAAAATGTCCTCAACAACTTTCTTAAGTCTGGACAATGATCAAAACAAGATGTCAAGCCCTAGCTGTAGCATTTGCCAATTTCTGTGGCATGAATGCACCCACCATGGTCAATTTCAAGCTCCCAATGTGTCATACTGAACATAGAGTTGGAAAGAGAGGCACGGTGACACATGTTACATACTCTTTTCTGCAGACAGATACGATAAACCTAAATAACCTCCGGAGCATAAATAATAGTAAAATCTAGGAAAACATTTTGGAAATGATGAGCTTTGTGTATTACCTTTGTTTCTCTAACATAATTTATTTAATTATAAGTTTATATACTTTAATTTTTAATAATTGCTATGTTCAACAACCAACTCACAAAATTCCTGAAAATGTAATAACCTGCCCCAAGTTGGCTCCTGTGCGCCACAAAATCTCTTAGAAAGGCTAGCTGGTTTGGATCTACCTGGCTTTATCTACAAACAAGTAAATTTAGTGAGTCTTCAAAAATGACTAGAGCTTCTACTACAGAAACTGGTGGACTAATTCTGTTCTTAGTTGTTGTCTTTGTTGTTTTTTCGAGAACAAGAAACCATCAGACTGTTCCTGTGGCCTCCGCGCCCCGCTTCGTGCATTTATTACAGTTCACAGAGTTGGTCCGTCTTCTTTGACAGGGCCAGTCCTTGACCAGAGGCTAATGTGCGCTCACTGTGGAAGAATTAATCCCACTTGTCTGGTTCCTACCTGAATTGTGCACAAGATTACAGTCTGATAAGCTCTGCTTTCTGGCACTCAGCTATGCCCTGAACTAGGAACAGATTCTACTTAGTCTGATAACAAATTCTACTCAGCAGTCTTGGGAAAAAGAGCCACTAAACCCAGGGGGTGGGAACATAACTGAGTCCTCAGAATAGTGGTGCGGGAGATGCTAAGCCGTTTAGTAACTTAAGATCTAGTACTTTTGTAACGAGGTGTCATCATATAGAAATTTAGAGTGCAGTAAGGCCATACTTGAGACGCTGGTTGGACACTGACTGGTAGTTACTTTCCTTTCTCTCTAATTGGCAGGTAGCTATGACTGAAATAGCCCAAGGGGATCTCAATTCAAACAAATCGTTTTCATTGTCAACGAAGTAAATATAATCTAACTGCCTACTAGTAAGTAACAAGATAACTTAAACTGCATAAACAAAATAATCTAAATGAACGAAGTTATTACCCTACAAGTCAGGATTTTGAAAAACACAAAATATTCAGATGACTGAGACAAAGAGTTTTGGCCCCTCATTGGATTTTATTATTATTTATTTGTTATTTTATTAAATTCATCACGGAGCTGCCACAATGTCTGAGTCTGCGATAAGTGTCAAGTGACTCTGTAAAAACCTGGGTGTCAAGAAGCTAGTTATGTAGGTGGTAAAACTGTTGACAGGTAAAATGGGATAGCGTATTTCATGATGAAACTAAAAATACCAGCTTTCACAAGGAGGCAGTGGAATATTTGTAAATTAAAATGAGAACTAACTAGAGATGAAAGAGTCTTCAATTCTCAGCATAAGAACAACGGAATCTGGAACTTAATTACTTTTTCCCTCAGAATAGAAAATTCTACGGGGTAAAGACCATGGTTAAATATAGGGAATAAACAGGCTAGAGAGAAATAGGCTTTTCCTCAATAAGCATTCAGAAAATCAGCCAGAATTATTCTCGTTCAGAGATAAACTTTGATTCAAATCCTCTTTTCCCTCTACTCAAACCTCCTGCAATTCAAAACATACCTTGAGATTATCACATCATAAGGCAGATTTTCCAAAGTGTATATGTCCTGTGATGATAAGGAGAAAAGACAATGAAATAATGAAGTGAATTCGGAAGCAGGGAAAAGCAGGATCTGAAGGCATGATGGTGGGAAGTTAAATGTAGGTACTACAGAGAATAAATAAACATTGAAAAGCACTTGCTCCCAAACGTGCCATAAAGTACAGGCTATGAAATATAAGGATATTTGGAAACGGTTGGATATCTGACTAAACCTTTAAGTTTTCATTTGTTTGGAAGCATGACATGTGCTCGGACAAGGGGCAGAAGAGGAAGAACATATAGCCACAGCAGTTTGCCGGTCGTAGCTGGGATCTGGCTCCATTACGCTCTAACGCTACAACCTCCCGGAGCCCATTTCCTCATCTGCAAAACGGGAATGAGTGAGCATAGTATGATTTTGCGGGGCTGTCAGGAGAGTTAAGAATAATGCTAATCAAGGGCTTGACAATGTGCGCTCCATACACAGTTGCCACCGCTGAGATCACAGTAGGTATAAATGAAATGTGAGCCCTGAAAGGCTATCAAATACATTCAAAAACCATATGTATGAAACACAGAATGTTAAATAACATCGATATTCTAAAACTTACGAAGATTTCTCAATAGAAAAATAACAATGCCCAGTTCGCATGTTTCGGGGACTGGCGTAACGAGGCTCCGCAGGAAGCACTGGCCACTGCAGGTTCCCCTGAGACTGGGAAGCTCGGCCTTCTAGAGCTGTATACGGCACTGAAAAAGGTCTGAACATTGGTTCATGAGTTATAACAGATTATACTGAACTGTCTACAACAGCGTTAACCAACAAACAAAACCCGAAAGAAAATGAATAAAACACAGCTCTACCAAAGATCACGATTCTCTACCCTGTTGCGCAAGCTGGCAAACTTTTCCCCCACCCAATCTATGGTACACGTACATTTAAAAAACTTAACGAGCTAGGGGTCTTTGGGGGGTATTACACAGCATCGCTACATCTTGGCAAGAAAGCAGCCTGGCACCATGTTTGTTACCTAATAGGGCCTGAAGCTCACACTGAAACACACGCTAAATCAAGTCGCATCAGAACTGAGATGAAGAATTAACATCAGTGGCTCGCGAACACATGAAACCATTGTGCTATCCTTTCCTGTGGATGAATCACTCAACTTTTTTATTTATCCCGGAGCAACGGAGAAGCATTGTTCCTTATCCACCATCATTCACCCCAATTATCCCTTTTGAATTTTAAAACACTGTTCTGCGGTCTCTCTCTCCCTTTGTGCTCTCCCTGGTCAATTCGTTTCTGTCCTTTTTTCTCGGCTCCTGTATTAAGATGGAACATACGAAAGTGTGTCGAAACTAAGTGGCCTACCTCTACTTAGATACCTAAAACTTGACGACTTATTCCCAAGTTACAGCACAAAGATTTCCATTTAAAATAAGATTTTTTCTTTAATTTTCTTCGAAATTTATAAAATGATGTCAATAACACGACTGCGCGTTCTCTGGTTTGTCTGTTTCTTTTCACCAAAACCTGGTGTTATGTCACCTAAGATAATTCTGAACTGCACTTTTCATTTCTTTGCTATTGTAAAGATCAGGTTCCGACTAACCGATTCTACATTCTTCTGAGTAGCAAATAGGAAACGACTTGGACTACAGAGCTAGAGATGTGCCAGGCAGAGCAGCCCCATGAGGTCAGATTCTTACGTTAAACATTTGCTCCCACAGACTCGTTCATCACAACTACCAGATATTTTCGGTAATTAAAGGCCAGCATCTAAGAAAGATCTCTAAATCAGATTTTTCATGCGGCATTCCTCCAGTGTTTAATCGGTTAGGAAAACAGACCTCCCCGCAGGCTGCGAAACTACTGGAGATCAGTTTATAGAATCATCTTAGTTCCAACAAAGGCCTGCAACTGGCCATTGACTTATGAGCAACAGCCAAGGTCAGACGATCTGCTTCTAGAAATGGCCGTTCCGCACACACAGAGAAATGTACATTCATAAAATGAAAGGAGAGGAAAAGACTAAGAGGAAGAAGGAAAAAAACAGAAAGAGGAAAAAAAAAAGAGAGAGAGAAAGCACTACACCTCTGACAACAGCAGCTTTGTGACCCCACTGGTAATGTTACCCAGTTTTGTTTATCATGAAAAGACCCCATTAATGTCTCAGCCCCATCAAACAGCAGACCAAGTCCATGAATGGCACCTATCAGAGCCCAGGGTAAATCCAATGATTAGAGGGAATTCGCCAAAGGGCCTTTGTAGCTGAGAAAAATGCCTACTCCAGAGAGGAATGCAGAAAATTCCTGGGAGCACAGGCCCTCCTTTGTTGGCAGTCTGGCGGTATTCTGGAGCAAATAAAGGGACAAAAATGGGATCTTAGATGCAATGAACATTTGAAGAAAATGTTTTTCAAAAACCTCCTCGAAACATTCCTTTAAAAAAAACCCCAAAAGCTATTACTCTGATAAAGATGAACTACAGAACTTCTACCCAAACCACTATTTCATAGTATTGCATAACCTTGGGGATTCTCAATAGGAACATAGTTTTAGTTAGATCCCCTTTGTCTTGTTGTGTTTCCTGGTTAAACACTAAGCCAAAGTTAAAACTTTACAGATAAGAAAACACACACGCGCACACACACACATACAAACACACATTCACTCATTCACCTCAAAGTTACTGACAGAATCAACTGAGATTTAGCAGAACATAAAAGCATCAGGCAAGGAAATAGGACAGCATATAATACTGAATTGAGTGTATTAACCAAACCCAGACCAGAACAGAGCACAAAGCATAAGCTGAGCTATCACCATTATGAAAACACGAATACAGCCAATGAGAAAGCAGATCTGCCAGGCAGACTAAATTGGATGCAGACCGGAAGTTAAGGCATAAGGACCCTAGACATCAGCAAGCGTTGTTCTCATCTTTTCTGTATGCGAGAGCAATATTTGTTCACTCAAATCCCTTAAGTAAAGTATGGCAAAAATAACATGCCTTATATTGTTTTTACCATTCAATAGCCTGGGTCTACCAGTGCATGCAAAAGGAACGCCAGGCCTAGTATACTTCTTTTAGTACGTTTTCCTGAAGAAAACAGAATTGTTCAGTTTTGCTTGGTGAGAAGAAGCTGACATAATATAATAGACTATGAATCAGAACCTCGAAGCACAGTGGCGTTTTAAACGTTAAACCTTAGGTAGTTGTCAGAAAGGCATTTGGTACATCTGAATTTCTCATTTTTCTAAAAAGGCCCCCTTCCTTCCTAAGGCCCAAACAATTTTAATGACTTTTCTGCCCAATGTGCCCCTAAGTGTAATACCTTTCCTCATAAATCTTGTTACAGACTTATTTTATGTTCCATTTTAATGTTTGCTGGGTTGAGGGAGGAGCAAAGTAATAATCATGTAATTCCCGTTGAAGGTTTTCCTCCCCTTTCTCCTGAGGTGAAATCTAATAAAATATTATTTATTTGCATCTTTGGAGAGCTATCCACTAACATTTTTCAAAACTGTAGTAAAGCGGTTGCAAAGGTGATATCTTTATTGCTTTGCAAATGTATGTTCATGTTATTATTTGTTTTAAATGCCATTTTACTGATACCAGCGGATTTGCATTATAAAGCTGTATCAGGGTGTTATTTGGGGGATACGCAACAAATGTAAACCTCTGGATTGTGCTTCTCCATACTCACTTCTATCTGCCTGTGTAACCATATAAAACACTTCTCCCAGACTTCCCTTCCAAATAATTGAACATACATAATTGTATGGAGTTATAGCATCATTGTTTATGACCAAACTTGCCCTTTCTAAGAGTTATTTCAGTAAGTCTTTACCTTGGGGTGTACTCCCATAAAATTTATACATCGGTGCACTAAAAGAGAGAGGTCAATTTTACTTTTTCATCATTAAATATATAGATGTGCAAACATTAATAAATACAATACTTCCTCAACTTTCATGATGGCTTGAAAAACAATTGGCATACTTTCCTGATGCATTTTGCAAATTTCCTCCTATGTCTGGACTGAAAAAGCTTTATTATTAGAGTTCTTATGAATAAAATGCTTAGTTTTGCCAACTTAAAAAAAATACATTTGAAAGAAATGTCCAGAGCAGGAATAAATTCAAGCGCAAAACAAAATAAACGCTCTCAACAACCCTGATTCAGGATTCCCTATAAGTGGAGTGTACCGCTCCACCACTGTCTAGTTCTCTGAAACCTTGCCAAATGCATAAATCCTGGAAACATCTTCTAAAAGATAAGAATGAGCTTAGAAACTAGATCATCAAAGAAATATGCAGTGCCTATAAAATAAACCACACACATACACACAATTTTCATTTACCAGATCCTCTTTCAAAAATCTAGCAGATGATAGAGTTTTAAAACTAAGTTTTTCAAACTGAAATTTGATTTTCTATTTAAACCAGAATCCTTAGCCTGTTAAATATAACATTTGAAGCTGCATGTTTTATACACACACACACACACACACACACACACACACACATATTTATATATGCAGTGGATATAATTCAAACACCAGGGGCACACAACCATGCTCAAGTTAAAGTGGCCAACAGAAGAAAAGAAAGATTAATAAGAACTGTGAATTCAAAAACATGACACTACTTTTTAGCTATGTAACTTTTCATTCCTCTATAGCATTTCTTTATAGTACTACAATCTGAAAAAAGTGAATTAAGGAATTCCCTCAAATCACAAATACTCTGCTTCAGCTAGTGACACGTTTGGGTACGGCGAGCAAAAACAAACGCAGTGATAAGGACCAGCTATCCTGTATAGGCTGGATTTTAAACAGAGTTAGAAAATCCAACGCTGGTCTTGTTTTCTCTTCTCTTAGAAGACTCAGACCATCCTACTATCTTTCCTTTTTGATCCCCGTCCCCCAAAATTAGATGAATTAAACAGTTTGTCACTTAGTTGCTTAACTTCCAGCACGACAGCTCTGATTTAGCTCTGTGCCAGTAGGAACTCTCAAGCCAGCTGTGACCCATGCAGATAGAGGTCACACAGAAGAGGGTGGTGACCAGCCATCGCTCTGGAACCCGACGACATTCACTAAGGACGGACACCTCGAACAAGGAGGTGGTTGCAAAAGCAAGCTCTGTTCTGCAACCCATTTACAAATACTAATACAGAAAATGGACTCAAGGCTACCTTTTCTTTTTATTTTTTCCGAATTTTAAACTTCTGCTCTTTAGAAGAAAGAAGTCACACTGAAGATATAACAAAACTATAACAAAAGACGGCATTTATTCTTTTCAAGCATATCTGTTTGGCCTGTACCCATACGACGCTGAATTCTGGAGTGCCCTGTCATGGCAGATTTGCCGCGAGACCAAATGCCTCAGACCTCAGCCGTGACCACACTGACGTGAAGAGACGGTAGATGTTGCTGTGAACAAAATGGGTCTTGCTGTAGCCTTTAAAGGTTCTCCTGCACTAACAAATTAGAGAGCTGAGCAACTTCGCCCCTCCTCCACGCAAGACCTCGTCTCCCCTTTTACAGGAAATGGGGGCTGAGTTAGTGGGGCATGACTATAATAGGAACCTGTGGCTGTAGAGTAGTGTAGCCATCAGTATAAATCTGTCACGGACACACTCGCGGAGGAAGAGGGACTTCCATACACTGCAGCCTGTACACTTTTTGATTCCGATACAGATTTATGGCACACGGGAAGCTGAGAGCCTTTGAGCCAGAGGGGTGCTGTGAATCAAGGCCGTTTTGTAGGTTTCCGCAGCTCGAAGGAGCTACACGTTTATAATGGTGCCTGAAATCAGCCCCCTTGCAGCCCCAGGAGGCAGCACCATTTGGACTTTCCCCAGCAGCTGGCCAGCTCTAGTTTGAACAACAACAGGATGAATGGACTGAAGACTGCCGAAGGGATGAAAAGCACTACGCCAGACTCTGAGAGACCCTTCCTTGACTCCACTGTTCCCATGTGTCGGATTCATTCAGAGATGATGAACTCCACTTTGAAGAGTCCCTTGCATTGTTCACCCAACACAGATGACTCTTTCACCAAGATACTTAAAAATGATCCAACTGAGACCTTGAGGAAATGTCTAAAAATGTTCCAGACAAGAAAAGAAAAAGGGAGTCAGCTAAAATTCAATTAAACACCAGCTCAGAGTTGGTGTTAATTAATTGAAAACATAATTTCAAAGCATCCCTAATAGAAGACTTCCTCCATGCAGCCAGTATCTGATTCAGCGAGTGACTCAAGCAATAAAATCACAGTTGGGACGACTCTCGTGGTGCTGGCAGGCCAAGTTCAATATTTTCCCTATGAGGCATGCCTGTACTATAAAAAGAATGTGATGTTTGAAAATGAGTGTCTCTGCTCTCTGTGTGCTGGCATTAAAAGCCTTTCCTAGCCCTCCTGCCACATTTCGAGACTACAGTATGAATCACAATCATGTGGCGAGCACCTCCTTGCCAAATTCTTTCATGCTGCTACCACGGTGCGTTCCCTCTCAGCCCTCTGCCAGCAGCCTCTGTCCCCCAGCCAAGACCATCAGCGTGAGTGAGTGTCGGTGGAGAGGCAGGGTACTCCGCTCCCCATTTACCAACGCAGAGACAAGGAGGCCCATTATCGTAAAACCGTAATTGCCAAATTGACCAAGTGGGCAAAAGTCAGCTGAGAGATGAAGCAAAGGGGGCCAGAGAGAAAGGATGAGACACACGAAAAAAGGACAGACACTTCTGGAGTGCGGCCTCCGTGCCAGGCATGGGGAAAAGGCTCTTTAAATTCACGCTCTCGGGAGCATTTGAGAGCTTGCTTTCCAGCATGTCATCAGCTTGGCTCAAATAAACTCTCATAAAAATTTTTTTAAAAAATCATGCTCTGGTGTAATACCCTTGAGAAATGATCACCGATATTATGGGTGAGGAAACTGACACCCACAGGTATTAGAGAAGTGGCTCGCTGTATTACATAGCGAAAGGCAGCTGAGCTTAGACTGGAACATAACTTGGCGTCCCTGTCACTTCCTTCTCTCCTTACCCTGCCACAGCGGATTCTACAGCTCAAACTTGGAGAAGCCGGAAACTGCTCTTCTGCTCTCTTGAGCTCCTTAATATTTTAGTCACTCTCTTAACTACCACTATCCCCTAAATGCACATAACGCCACTCTCAACTATACATATTTATTAAAATGTTTGTCAGCTAGATTAACATCCTTAGGACCCATCTTTCACAATCATAACCACAGAAGCCGCCCCAAGTCTAACAGCCATCCCCAAATGCTGCTCCAGGGTCAGAAAGGGAACAGGGAGAGTGTGTGGAGGAAAATATCATTGTAGTTCAACATCATGAATCACTACTGATGGAACCACTCAAAGTTTATCCCCTACTTACATCTGCATTTCCTTTGTGTTCATTTATTGCTGTGGTTAACTACAGATTAATCGACTTGCCAGTTTTCTGGCTGAGTCTCCCGTAAGCCTAGCATTGTCTGGCCTCCAAGAGGCAGAAATGGATCATGAAACCAGGAAAGTCCCTGGAGTCACCATGCTTATTTAATCCCAATCTTGTAAATGGCCTGCTAGGTATAAGGATTTGGAATCAAAAACAGTGAGGGAGGGGTTAGATTTCTATGCTTCACAGGAAAAAGACAACTGGTTTCAAGGGCTGGGAAGGAGGGGAAGATATGGGAGAGGAGATGAAGGAAGGACTTCCGATCTACCTGGAAGCCGAGTGGGTGGGAGGCAGAGATTTTCATGGCACATATGGTTAGCGTGAGTCAGGGGTGTGACGTGGCTGCCGAAAAGGGAAAAGATTTACATCCTGAGCAGCATTACAGAAACACAGCATTTAGAATAACACAAGGTGATGGTCTCATTTTTCTTTACATTGATCAAATCACAAGAATCTGTTAATGAAAGATTACGTGGGACTTTGAAAGGACTCAAAACCAAGGCCTATTACTTTATTCAGTCCATCATTCACTTAACGAGCATGAATTGTGCAGCTGTTACGTCCCAGGTACTGTTAAGGGCTGGACATAAAAACTACATAAAATATGGTCTCTGCTCTATTAAATTTGAATATAGTGGGATAATGCAATGTTTTAAATGCTATAACGTACTTAAGTAGTGGCCTGGACTTGGTAACAACTGAACTTTGTAGTAGAACACTTTTCAAGATTTGGGCAACTCTCACCTTAAGAGTTTTTGCTGATAAAGTTAGCCCAGAGGAATCTGAAGATTCTTTGCTACTTAAGTACTCTGTGAGCTGGTGATGTTGTTGCCGTATAGATCCATTATCTGTAACAATTATGGAAAAAATAAAAGTGATTAAGAATTAGCGGAATGCCAGCTTGGCTTTTCTTTAATGAAAAGGCAGAAGAAGTTTTCAGAGTGACCTGCCATGTGACTAGCCTAGTGGGGCTAGGCTGTCGAAAGAGATAGGTAGTCAGATGAAGTGTCTCTGAAGCCAGCCTGCACTGCCTCGCTCTATCACTTATTAGCTGTTGAATTCTCCAGCAGATTAGTTTACCAATCTGTACCTTGCTTTCCTCATCAATAAAATGAAGATGATAAGAGTACTACTACCTCACTGAGTTACCATGAGAAAGAAATGAGATGTCTCACAACGAACCTGCTATGAACTTTCCCATGACCTAAACGACGTTCCCACTAAGGCTTGTCAAAAGCTACTCACCTACCTCTTTAAAGTTATACCCCGATTCAGTAACTATTTTGCAAAGCGAGAATATTCTATCCTAGTGTTGACTGGCCTTGTACACTGGGTTTTCAATTAGCATTCTTGTAATGGAAACTCTCTACTCACCTGTTTTCATGTGTGCGTATGTACAGTTATTTACTATATATTTACTCTAACAGATTGTCTGAACATCTACAGGACATTTGAGCATCCTCCATTCAGTGCTCAGATTATATTTTGGAAAAGAAAATGAACAAATGCCAGGTAACATTAGCAGCTCATGATTTGCTGAGGATTGTTTGGGGAGGAGCGGGGAGGCGGGGAAAGCCCTCTTTCCTGAAACTTAAAGGAAAAAAATAAAATAAAACCTATTGTGATTCTACATTAATTACAGTAAGTCTTTTCAAAATCCAAATACAATAAGTCATAAATATCTAGGTGGATACTAGAGGTTATGTGACTAGAATAATACAACAGTTTAAGAAATTAAAGAGAAACAATATTTAAGAAATGTTTAATACTTTGGATATTTTGGTGTAGGTTAAAGTCAGGTGACAATAAAATTCAAAAGTATAGTAAAACAAGATATCAAGCTTGCAGTCCTTGCTAGCATGTACATGGAAGGCAGCTCACTACTGGTAGAAAGAGCACAGGCTCTGAAGTCCGACAAGCATCTCTAAAAAGGAGTGATAGTCTCTGGGTCCCTGAGCCACCTTTGTTAAAAGAGTTACTAGAGATAATCTGGTCAAAACGCCTCACACCCTATAGGCACTCTATACATAGTGGTAAATGAATCCATGAATCAATGGTGTGCACGAAGTTTTATTCAAAAGTTCCTTTTTAAGAAAATACCTATCTGTGCACCTCCCTAACTCACAAACTGCATCTTATGTCCTTAAACTGCTACAAAAAAGGGCATCGAGGACCTCAGGAGAACTACATTGTGAAGGCGTGTGTGTTGGGGCGGTGCATGTGGGGGATGTACTGTGTGTTTGTGTAAGTGAGGGGGAGCAAGAGGAAACTTTAAAACCTAACAAGTGATCCAAAAGAAACACAATGCTTTTGTGTAAGAGGCAAGAGAACACAACTGGAATAATAAACTCAGAAGTTGTTGGTTTAAAAAAAAAAAAAAAAAAAAAAGCTGATCTATGGCAGACCATGTTAACTACAAGTATCTTCCTATAGGGTCTTAGTGATCAAACTCCAAAGAATATTTACTGTTTAATTATTTTTGTGATAAAAGTTAAGATCTATCACAGATTCTAATATAAAATTAATACTCTTCCACTTGGTAATTCACTGAAATGCCCACTTTAGGAAAAAGATTCAAGATTTTCATTGCTTTCATCAAAATGGTCTTAGAGCAAGTCATCAAACTTTCGTCTTTGAAATTTCCACTAAAATAACACTGATTGCACAGGGAAACATTTGTGTAATGAGCTCTTTATAGAAAAGACATCACTTAAATTGCCAAATAAATAGAGTGAGGTAATTGGCCTTGTACAATTCTGGGCCACGAGGAACATGCATTACTTTCTAAAAGAGCTCAAAGTCATTAAAAATTCCAAGAACTTCATAATCCAACCTATACTTCAAGAGAGTTTTGCTTACTTATCAGGGAATGGTGGAGGAAGGCAATGAATAAAATGGTGAGGCATTCAATGGACTGTGCCTTCAAATAGCAAAAGTATGTTAAAGATAAGGCAAAGAGTGAAAGTAACCACTGCCAGTTGGCTCTTGGCTGGCAAACGGAAAAGCTTTGTCAGGACTTTCTCTTGAATTCAGTGGTATGCACTGGTTGGATTTGTGGCTCCTTCCCGAAACACCTCTGTGTTGTCTTTCAATCGATGTCCTTCTCAGGAGGTCCCTGCAAGAATGATGGGTCGAAAGAAGCCTCTCACCAGGAAGAGTCAGCAGGACTAAGGGCGCTAGAGAATCTTTAACTTGAAAGTGTTGTGAGGACAGTCCACTTTAAATTCCACTCAGCATCCTAACCCTTTAAAACCACGTAGTCATTTTAGTCAATGAACATTTTTGAAGAATTATGACAACAGAGCAACAAAAATATAAATGTAAGCCGAACTTAATAAGACTGATCTTTTAACCTAGTAATTTGCTTTTATTTATTTTTTTAAAAAGAGACATTTTTATGGCATAGACATTTGATATCATCAAATCAAATTTTAAAATAATTTTGAAAATGTGACTCAAGTCACAATCATTAGATCTAAAAATCATTTTTATATCATTGTTGTGATTATTACATTTGAGCCAAGATATAAGGGAAAGGTGGCCTGCCTTGAAATTGCTTTTTTAAAAAAAAATTTGATTTGAGATATTTAGAGTGCGCTGTACCGTAAGACGCATGAATGATCCTGTTGCCTCAAAACAAACTATTTTCCAGCATGTTATTTATTCCCAGGGACTGCACACATTGCAGATGACATCACCAGGGCTTCTAGTGCACCAGAAAATAAGCAAATGAAACACACAATTGGCTCATGTGGCAACTCACCAGGTTTGCCAAATGGAAAAGAACAAAAATGGGGAGGGAAAACATTTTGTTTTCAATCTACAAGGATATTAATAATAAAAATCAAACGCAGCATTTTGTGGCTACGTTTCCCAGGAAGAGGAGTCTCTTCTGGCCAAAAGAACATAACAAACTTTTGTATCTGAGGAATATGTATCTCGTGATGTCACTTACCATGACTGGGGCTTGGAACATGTTTCTCTGAAACTCAGACACTAAGGAAAAACTTGACAAATTCTACCTAAAACAATCTGCAGTTCAGAGTAAATCAATTCGGTGACTGTAATTTGACCCATTATATGCCGCAGCTTAAAATCAAGAGTTTCTCTAGATAAAATTCTAAAGAAATACAAACTGTAAGTCCCCACTTATGGTAATGCCAAAGAGAGGATAAAGTGGAAGAATATAAAAAGTTATTAAAAAAAGAAAAAGAGTTCCTATGCAAGTACAATTTATAGGCAACAGAGAGAAATGAAAATAGCAAACTTCATAATGCTGAGTAATAATTAAAAATAGAATCATTTGGAAAGCTTGTTATGATTTACAACTTTCTGGGCACAAGCCAAGTTTGGAAATCGTAAGTGATTAGTAATATTATTTAACACTTTGATAGCGCTTACTAGGTGCCAGACACAATTTGAAGCATTTTACCTAATTAACCCATTTAATGTCCTCAACAACCTATTATAATAATGTGATTATTCTACTCCCATCCCCCTTCTGTAGCTGAGGCAGTTAAGTCCCAGAGGGATTAGGAAACACGTCCAAGGTCACACAGGCAGTGTTTATTAGCACATATTAATCTAGATGAGGTGAACTAACAAAACTTCAAAGGTACTAAAAATATTGAGAATTTAGAAGCATAATTCCGTTAGGACATGAAAATTTTGATAGAGAACTTTCACCCAGTAAAATAATAATGTTGAGGTATTCGGACCACTTACCTTGAGGATGCAAATTATATGCACAAATTTACAACCTTCCTTAGAAATAAAGGCCAGCACAAATAAAGTTTAAATTTTGCCCTTGACAGAAAAGGAGACATGCTTGTGCATTTTATTGATCAGTCGTTATCAACTGGGCAGCCACAATTTGGTAAATATGTTCATTTTTACCGAGGGCCAGGGTACATGCATATATAGCAAAATATCATATGAAATTATTTTTCCTAGTTTTTAATCTCTTCTTGAATTCTCTAACTTGTAAGAACACATACATATGAAAAAAGTTGCCTGGTTCCTTGATTTTAATAGAGTAGAATTTATTTGGAAAGCAACATTGCTTATTTTAAACTGTGCCTCTTTTTGGAAATATTTAGAATTTTGGAAGAAGTAGCCTTGGCAACAGTGTCGTCCAGCCTTTAATTTTCAAGCGAGAAAACAGCTCAGGCTAGGGCTAACATTACGAGGGAAGCAAGACATAGCACAATGGCTAAGAGCCTGGGAGCACTCAGCCAAGTGGCCTTGGGCAAGTTATCTAACCTCTCAGCCTCACTTCTGCAAAAGGGGAAAACTACGTCATGGGGTTTTGTGGAAATTAAGTGAACTAACAAATATTAGAAAATTTTGCACAATACCTGACATCCTGTAAAGTCTCAATAAATGGTCATTGTTATTGTATCATTATCTTTATTAAGCCATTCATGACCTGTTAGTGTCAGAACTGGACGTAAAGCACCTTAGGAAAAAGTGTTTTTATAAGCTGGCTCCTTATTTCCTCCATATACCTGGGCCGAAGGGCTAAAAAAAGTTATGTCATTAGTGTTTTTCCCCAAATGGGGCATAATTCACCGCCTCCTCTCTTCTTTTATCCCCAAAACAATCCTTCAACCTTTTAAGAAGTGTTTTCCATCAGAATATAACTCGAAGCTGGCCATTTTAAACTCTAGGTCAGGAAGGTTCAAATGCGCCTTCACAAAGGGGATAAACATAGATGCAGGAAGTCTGAAGGGCACCGATTCCATGGCTCACACAACCCGCTTCCTCGTTATTCAAGCTGGGCTCTTCCTGGAAGGGGGAGGAGTGTCTGCCATTTGATTAAACATTACAATAACATCAAAACCAAACAAAATCATATAATCGACCTGATCTTGATTCAAGCGCACTTTCTCCGCTTTGTGAAAAGCAACCCCGTTTTTTTTTTTTTTTTTTTTTTTTTTTTAAAAAACATTTTGCTAACAGAGCTGGTGTTTATGAACAACTCCCTATCTTTCTTGCTCCACTTGCATCTCGAGTCCTTGTCAGGCTAACACGAGCCAACGTTTACTGAGGGCTTCCTAAGTGCCAGGCATCATGCAAGTGCTTTGTTTACGCTTGCTCATTTAATTCTCACAACAAACCCTTAGAGGGAGGGAGTAATGTATTATTCTCATCCCCATTTTGCAGATGAGGTAACTGAGGCTGGGGCGAGTGAGCTGTCCAGGGTTAGTTACATCATTAGCAGCAGAGCGACAAAATCAAAAGCAGTGCTCACGGGCCCTCAGGCCACTGCTCAGGTGTGCACATCCTCTCTGGGCCTCAGTGTCCCATCTTGGTGGGGATGCAGCCACTCTGGAAGGTCCCCTAGCCTGCTACTCCTGCTACTCCAGCTGCTGCTGCGGCTGCTGCTGTGGCTGCAGACGCGCTCCTTTGTTTCCACACTCAGCTGCTCTGGCCGGCCTCCCCGGGCTCTGCCCTGTTTTGTTTTTGCTGCTGGACCTACTACAGACGCACTCCTGGCAGCGCAGCTGGGAGTACAGCCGAGGCTTCCTCTTTCGCTCAGTTCCTGGCCGGCCGCTTTAGTAAGAACAGAAAAGGTGGGCAGGGGCCAACTGGCAGAAGCCACAGAAATAGCAGCGCATGATTCTCATAGGAGCAGCAGAAAGGTCGGCACGCAGGACCCCACCGTCTGCTGAGCTCTCTCATTGACTAAGGTTGCTTTTGGCACGCACAGGTACAAGGGGTTTCCACGCTCATTTCCCTCCGGTCAGAGCAGACAGCTTTGGTGATAGACAACTCAGAGGCAGGCCAGCAGCCGACTGTCCAGGGACAGGAGATGGAGACATTCAATTGCAAAAGCCACATGGGAACCCCACGATCTGAATCTCTCAACGCATTCTGCAACATGGAAACTCCCCGGGGACCTACCGAGAGCCAGGCCACCTCTGAGCCATGGGAAAATGTGTGCAGTTCGAGGATGTGTAAGCGGCAGTGACCCGGCCATCCCAGCACACGCGTGAGAGGAGGGCTCCGGGATTAGCAGGCTTGCTTCACCAGCATGCCGCTCTCCTTAGCAACTGCCAGGAGGGGATACGTGTGGCGCTCGCTGTCTGCAGCGAGGCCGAGGGCGGCGAGTGAGCCAAGCTCTCTCCTTCAGCACGGTTTCTCTTCTCCCTGTCTCCTCTCCAGCTCTTTCTGGGTCTAGGACAATCCTCGGGTCGGGACAGCTCTAGTCATAGCTGGATCTTTTCACTGCTTAGTAAGTAGCACACAGGAGGAATTGCTGGAGTGGTTTTCTGTTTTGTTTTGTTTTGTTACTATTAAGCAAGATTGCTTCATAATCCTTTAAGTGTTTTTTAGCCAAGTTTTATTTACATATCCTGGCCAGCCAGCACGTGACCGACCAACCCAGGATGTCATGGAGGGAAGAAGGCAGATGCGACATCTGAAAAAAATTCTGATGCCGTTTCATTCAGGAGACACAAACAGCTGAGCCATCGAGAGGACAACTGTCTCTTGGGCCAACACCGCACAAAACTCTCAGACTCTGGAGATCCTCAGAGACCAGAAGAAGGAGCTGCTGAGGTACGGGGCAGAGATGCAAGTAGTTCTGCTTCTGTCTCCTTCTCTTCCTTTCACTCTCTCCACTCCGGGGGCAAAGCGTTAGGAAAGCCAGATGCCTAAAGCATCTACTACATGTGAATGGTGGTAAATTGTCAAGTCACTGTACCACAAATGAGACACTTGAAATGTAACGCCTTCCTCCCAATTTACACACCACCCAGAAACAAGCTGCATTGGCACCGACAGAAAGGAAATCTGAACCATTTCCCTAAAGGCATTCTTTCAATCCATATCTACTGAGTGGTTTTATGTGACAGAATCATGCTAGACATATCAAGGAGCTTTTTGTATCTTTTTACCATATGATAATGATAAATAGAGCCATTTCTCAAAACTGTATCTAATGATCTACCAGAAAGTTAAATGGATACTGACTTATCAGTGAGTTTTTCTTTAAAAAAGTAAGAGACCTAAAACTCAAGATCTAGATTCTTAGAACAAGGATCTCTTCACCAATAAGAAATTCTTAAATATTAAAATAAGCATTTACCAGGAGGTATCAGTGAGGTTCTGACTATATATAGTCTGATCCTCAAGCAAAACATACCACAACACAGACAGTAACTTTCTACTTCTCTTATCCCTCTATGCTGCCTAGCTATGCCCTTTAAGCAAGTCATTCAGCCTCTCTGAGTATACATTTTATTATCTTTATTATGAAAGGGCTGTGCTAGGAATTTCTAATTGCTCATCTAGTTCTAAAACAAAGTAGTTGTTTAATGAAAGTTTAATATTGTCAATGGCAGCGTTTATTTTAATCTTTAAACACAAAGGGTAATACATGCTGCATAGCACAAAAATAGCTCATTGCCATAACCTCTGAGAGAAATAGTTTTGCAAAATTTTCCTTGCTCTTCTTGGAGGTGGGGGGTGGGGTGGGGCGAATATCATGCCATCAGGCTCTGTGAGGCGATGCTGGAGATACAGAATGGAGATAGGAGTTTTATTTATTGCTTTAAACTGAAATGTTTTGAAAGTGTTAGGATTTTCCCCACGGAAAATGCTTTTGCCTCTAATACTGTCGCCAGTGATAGAGAGTTAGTGTGGAAGGTTTGTGAATGGATTTCAGAATGTGCAAGTGGCACCTCCCATCGTTAGCCGTCTACATTTTTTTATAACCGCTTGCATACTTTTGGTCAACCACTGTAAAATAAACAGTCTTTCCCAAATGTTTTTGTTTTCTTTGACAGCACAGCAATAATTCACTTGGAATGCTGCAGAATAGAATAGCACTTTAATGCTGTTGTAAGGGTAGCTTTTTACGATTTCTATTCATCGAGCTGTTTTTCAGTTAAAAGATGCCAGACTGAAAAGAACATAAAATACTTTGGAGATGTGTTATGCTTAAATCTGCTCTCCCTGTCCCTTCAAAATATATATACGTATAATATATGTAGAAGCACACACGCACATGTGCATAACTGTGTGTATACACATATTCCACATATATATACTAAAAACGATAGTCACCTAAAGTGTCTGCTTTGCAAGTGTCTTTGTTTTTGTACGTATACTTTTGTTCCATACTTGAGAAGTAGAAAATCGAAATTAAGGTACAGTTTTGTGCTCGTGAAAATGAAGATTTATTCCCATCTAGAAAAGTTTTAGAAAAAAATGTCCTAACACACTCACTGCTTAACTTGGTAAATACTCTTGCTCTTTTTTCCTCCGGTCATGCACATACTAAAGAATAAGTTTAGAAAAAAATATATAAAGTTTGGTTAAAAAAAGCTTGATTTCCTTTCTTTTGGGGGTAGGATGGGGGTGACCTCAGGTATGTACAGTAGAGTAAAATGTACGTCTATGTGTCAAAAACAGAAGGAAGAACGTTAACTGGGGAAACTGCAGTCTCCGTGCACCATAACATAGGATATCTTCACATTGGGCAACATTCAAAGTAAGATGTTGGAGTCTGGGCAGTGCTCCATTTTCATCTTAACCATCCTCCTCTCTAAGAAAAACCCATCTCTAGTCTGCACAACATAGCCAGCTCTTCAACTGTGGTCTATGACCAGCATGAATAAGTCTTGTGTTAGGTTGAATTTCAGGAGCAGGGAGTTTATCAGCTGAGCCATCTCACCTGCATTCTTTGCAAGTGACTGGAGCCCTGGAAGCCTGGCCTCACTTTGGGCTCCTCCAGCAGAGAGCAGTGAAACACTGTCAATAAACTTAATTCTGAAAACCAGAGTAGTTTCCAAGCTAAGAAAAAGGCAAAGACAGAACTGGCAGGCTCGTCAGAGTTGAAAAGAAAAAAAAAAAAAAATGGGGGAAACTGGGCTTTTAAATTTTAAAAACTGGATAGACGCTGATGTTGACAGCATCACACATATTTAGGCATTTTAATGCTGTCAAAATGACACTTTATAGCAAGATAGATGACAAAAGAAAAAGTGCATGCTTTTGCAAAACCAGTTATTTTAACCATGCAGTTACTGTACTGTTACACATTTATTAGGCCACTTTCATTTGCATTCCATGTTATCACAATGTCAACTCTTGAATCCCATTTTCTGGCCACCTATCTTGGCAGTTCTTCAAGCACCCCTTGTTTGCAGCATAGTAACTGCTTGGTCAATCAAATGCAAGAAGCAGTTTATACATATGCATTCCACAGGAAATGCGGTTGCAGAGAGCCATTTTAAAAAGCTTGAAAATGGCTTCTATGGCTCCAGTTCAAAATGAGGTTCATAGTGGGGATGTGTAAATGTCACTTCCAGGTAAAGTGATTTATGACATTACACATGAACTTGTTAACAGTGTAACACAAAAATTCAAGAACTCCCCGGACACCTTGCCCTTGGCTGGGGTGTGAATAGGTTGTTCTCCTTCCAATCAACAAAACTGTTGATAAAGAATAGTAGTAAATAGAATACGTTTGTGATAAACTCCTCTCAAAAAGAAAAAAAAAAACACATATATTTTCACAAAGGAAGTATGCACATTTACAATCCCATGTGGTGCTTGGGATCTGACCTGTTACTTTTCTTGGATGAAAAAGAGTTTAACAAAACAAACAGCCTCACAGACACGTGCAGCAGAAAGGTGGTTACCAGAGAAGAAGGGGAGGGGAGGTTGAAGAGGGTACAGGGAGCCAAATATATGGTGACAGAAAGAGACTGGACTTTGAGCGATGCAATATGCAGATGATGTATTATAGAAATGTACACTTGAAACATATAACATTATTAACCGATGTCACCCCAATAAATTGAATTTTAAAAGGACTTTAAGCTATTATTTCTTAAAGCGAGGATAGCAGAGATATCATGCTAAAGACATCTAAGAAATACAGGTAGATCATTCATTTGCTCCACTGCAGTGAAAGACAATGCCCTACGTATACATCGCACAACCTTTTAACTAGTGACTCGATGAGCTCCCATTCTGAAACTCTTTGCTGTCTTCAAGTGCTGGGCTCAGATGCCAGCCTCTGCATGCAGGCTGCCAAAAGACTAAGTGAGGCATGGGGCACTACACATTAAAGGGGAGAGGTCAGCATGGCATCATGCCCGAAAAGCACGCTGTACAAAAGATGAACTTCGAAGAGACGGGTTCACATCAAAAGTCACCGCATGTTTTACATTCCCCCAGTGACCAGGGTCATTTTACCTTCCCCTGGAATCTCCTCTCAGCCATTCTATCTCCCACTTCTTGAAGGAAAATTCCCTCCTTCTGTCCTCCTTGCAAAGCCCCTCTCCGCAGTGTGATCCCAGCAAAAAGAATCACCTCGCCACCAGAAAACTACTTTCGGAGGGCAAATAAAGCTGCAGCTGGCACACCTAATGGCGCGGCTCCTTTGGGAAGGGCGAATGTGGCAGATGCACAGGAAGCACTGCTTGGGAAAGCGAAGCCCTGCTGCTCTACATCAATGTTCCGCCCCCTCGCCTTTCCCAAGGTCTCAGTGAGAAAACCTTTTTTCCCTTTTTGTTCTTATCAGTTTAAACAAGAACAATGAATTCCTCAAGCCCTGCAAGAATGTGACAAGGTGTCAACAAAGCCAACCAGGAAGGTGATGTATGGCCCGTGGGCTGCAGCTCCCATAAATCACTTCACACACCAGAGTTGCAAAGAACTGAGAGAGCGCCCTGCCCTGCAACCCAGAGCCCAGAGCTCCCTGCACCCTAAAATGCACACACCTCACACCCACCCTCGTCCAGCACCCTCGCTGGATTCCACCTGTCACCTCTCCACCAACACACAGGCCTGCTCAAGGGTTAAGTACTTTTCCTTCTGTGGCAAATGCTGCTCATGCACGGTGGGGTACTGTGTAATTCAATGTACTTTAGGGATGTGTGTCAACACGGCTTTGTTGAAGGCTGTCTGGAAAATTCTACTCAAAACCCTAATTTCAAAAGTTTATAAATGACAAAAGTATTTGTTCTTGGGTCAAAATTTGATTTAGAAAGTTTGGACTTTAGTGGTGAACTGATTTTATGGTTTTCAAAAATCGGATGTCAGAAATTGTTTTGTCTGCTTTATAAATGATACTGAGAGAAACTGAGAATTACCAGTCTAGAATTCCTTTCTGGATTCCTAGGATGTGGCTTTCTTGAAAAAAAAAAAAAAAAATTGGATATATAGTTGAGTACATACTGAAATTAGGAGGGGAATGGGAAGTATTTAACATTGCCTTATACAAAGTAACTTATTGACAAATACAGAATTAGCTAGTAAGATATTTACTATCACCGTTTTAATATAGCTAACTGATTTATACTTTAGACCATGATGAGGGTATAAAGTTCTTATGCAAAAACGGAAAATATTTAAATACAAATCACTGACTAAATTTGCAGCAACTTTGAATCCATTCCATGAAAAACATGATACAGAATTTCTTTTAAAAAGTGTCTTAAGTGCATATTTAACTAATGGACCAAAATAACCAAGTAATTTATTTATAAACATGCATTCATATGATAAACATGTATTCACATGTATTCAAACGTGTATTCATATAAACATGTATTTATACAGACTGATCTGTAACTACTATACTCTTATATAACAAGTTTAGGGGAAAAAGAAAGAAAACAGTTTTACTGAAAACTAAAGGGAAAAGCAGAAGAGATTAAACTCACTCTAATGGAGACTAGGGTGAGCCTGGTTACAGGTCCATTTTTTTCCTCCAACCACTTGTTTTAAAATCGAAGATTCTAAAAATAGCTGGAGCAGCAGAAATGAGCTCATTCTCTATTAATTAACCTTGTTCATTCTCCCACAGTAGCAAAAATAATTCGAGAAAAAGTAAATTAAAAAGAAAGTAATGTCCACCGAATTGGTAGTTCAAACTCACAGAAAGTTGACTTTTTTGATGTAAGCCTTGGTATTTAAAAAAAAAAAAAAAATGCTAAATAAATGAAAATCTGAATAAAGGATTATTTGCAAGAGTATAATCTTTGAAATAATAAACTAAAGTTGTTAAAATGACAAGTTCTTCCAGTGCATGCGAACAGGTCAACTCTGAATAATATCATTTACTCATTCAAGAACACAGCTATTCAATTAAATAAAGTGCATCCCGTATTACTGCCAATAAGACAAATGAGCAAAGTATGTACTGAGCCACTGTCAATGTATCTTCTAAGATGAGAATGGGGGAGTAAAATTCAATTTCCGACACCTTTGGAAGAATTACCTGTTGTATTAACTCTATCTAAATATAAGACAGAAGGAAATTTAACTTTGGGTGGTGAACACACAATGCAATATACATATGACGTATTATTAAATTGCACACTTGAACTCTATATAATTTTATTAACCGATGTCACCCTAATAAATTTAATATAAATAAATAAATAAATAAAAACATTTCTCTTTATTTTTACATACGTGTGTAAAAACAACAAAATTTGCCACAGCCATTGTGTCAAGGTACATAGTAACTCTACAAGATTATTACCAAGGGAATCAAAACTTTCTTGTTGACTAAAGGGAGAAGAGAAGATAAAATAAGTACATGCAGGTCTGTGAGATTCCAATTTTCTTGTACCAGAAAAACTTTTAGAAAGCTCTATTCCTGCTTTAAAATGTGACTATTTTCCTAAACTGGAGCTCCAAACTAGAAAAGGCAAAGGAGAGAACATAGAGGATGGCCATTTAAAATATTCTAATATTTTTAAAGCACATTCATGAAAATATTTACCTTCATATATAGATACAGAAAAACAGATGAGTTAGAATCATGATAGTCTATTCTTATGTTAAAAAAGGAAAAAGTTATCTTGCTAAGCTTTAAGAAGGTCTGACGGGTAAATCTGGGCAGCCTGGTGCATATTATAAATCTGCCCAAAGAGCAATGATGTACGGGATCACCTGTACTCCACCACAACGAACCTGGAGGGGCATCTGGAATCACCTAGGCCTCCTTCTGAAAAAGACTCTAAAACAACTTCTAGAAGAAACCATATCTTCAGATGATTTCCTTCAGACTGGAAAACCTAGGCCTCGTATGAAAGCAATTCCCTTCCACCGAAAAGAAGATGGTTAAGATTTCCAGAGTATTTTGATTCACATTATTAAGAGTTTTATCTATGTTTCCACCCAATGAATCTCAGTAATCCTGATGAAGCCTTCGACTAAGTAGCAGACTCTACATAACTTTAAATTTTATGCATTTTTATGGATTTATTACTTATATATTTTAATTTCTTTACTACTTATGTATTTATTAATTTTGATTTTAAATTTGAAAGATAAAAATAAGTTTGATCTTCATAGGTAATAGATGAGATCTGTGATAGTATTAAGGATCAATTCTTACGCTTATCTACAACTAGCTGCTGTCAATAAATACAGATCAAGACCCAACTTCATTTTAATGCACACAGCAAAGAAAGTGCAACTGAAAAATTACTACAAATTGACCTCTGTTCTGCTGTCACTTTTTTCACTCAGCAAGTACTTATTAAACACCCAGTACATGCAAAGAGCTATAGTAGATCAAAAAGAGATACAAAATAGAATCTCACGTATTATTTGCCATTAATTGGGATGCCTCAAAATGCCTTATACTATTACTTAGCTTTTTACGTGTGTGATTTCTGAATTCAATAAGGTGTGTTGCTCAATCCCTGTTTTTATTATTGGACTTATTAAAATGATAATTCTCTGAGGATGGATATAAAATACAATGACTTAGTGATATAATAATCACATTAAAATATATACATACTTTATTATATATATACATACACACACACGTATATATATATATATATACACACACACACACATTCTTTATATGACTAAGACACTAACTTCTTACTCAACTCTCTTGGTATTAATAGAAGAAATTAAATTTTATCTCTAATATATGTGACTCACTCACCAATAGTGACATTTGGAAGTCTCTCCTCTTCTCTTCCACTCTATTAAAATACTATTATTACTCCCACATCTGACTTCATGAGTGACTATTTGTAACCACATACACTTAGCCTAGATCAATGCAAATAAAATATCAATAGAAGGAAATAAACCTTTTCTGTTGATAATTGCCCATTGGGTGTTGAGAGCACCGTTCATTTCTAACATGCCTTGTAACAGAATCTAGAGGGCTCATGGTAGGTACAGACATGTAGCTTGGACATATTCATTCATTGGAGACTTTTGGTAAGACAGACACTGAGCTATATGCTCTGAAAATGCAAAGGGGAAGGAGACATCGTCTGCTGTGTGTAAAACATGTAAACAATTACAGTACACTGCAAAATATGCTCTCCTTGAGTGGCATGCAAACCCCCACGATGGCAAAGAGGAGGGGTAACTAATTTGGGGAAGGGGAGTACCATATTTGAATTGGGGCTTGGGAGATGTGTTGACATTTGTCCAGATGGTGATAAAGGTGAAAAAACATGACAATCAGAGTAAAGGTGTGTAGGTTTCGGAAAAACCGGTTTTTCTGTACTAATGAAGCGAAGACTACAACTGGCGAATGAATGACAGAAGGCAAGATTAGAAACTAGACCTAATGCTATAATCAATATAAGAAATTTAGATTTTATCACTTGAGAAAATGGTTGCCATTGAAGGCTTTTGGAAAGAGAGCGATAAGGTTTCTGTCTTGAAGATAGCACTTGCTATATAATATTGGGGGCGGGTTAGAGAGAGAAGACCAGAGACAGCAGGGAGACTAGCAGAAGACTAGTGCAAATAGTTCAAGCCAGGGGATGATGAGGGCTTGAAAAGAGGAAGGAGCAGTGGGAATGGAGGAGAAGAAAACTCAAAACATATGGAGCGATAAATGACAGTTGAAACAACAGTTTGTAAGTGCTGAAAATGGAGAAAGTAGGGAGTTAAGAATGACTGAGTGAATTATGGCACTCTCAAGCAAGCTAAGAATACAGTCATCGAAATGTAGTTAGTAACCAAAACATAGATGTCACTGAGCTAACTCAGAATGGACACATGGAAACGAAATACAGAGGCCCTCAGTTGTAACCCTGGAAACGCACAATGTGGGAAGCACAGGTAGAAAGAGAAGAGTCCTCCAGATATAAGGACTTTTCAGATAAAAGGAACATCAGAACTGGCTTTTGTTCTGGGATCTGAGGAGGGAGAGTTTGAAATAAGGAAGAGTGATCGATGTGTCAGATATTTCGGAATAGATATCAGGATGATGACAAACGTGTCCTTTGGATTTGGCAGTTAAGAGATTATCGGTGACCATATGTAGAGTACTTTCCGTGGGACAGAGGAAGCCAGATCACGTGCAGTGCAGGAGTGAATGAATGATGTAAAGAAGTGAGAATATTTCCCACTGTGCCTCCCGTTGTCTCCCTGCCATTTCAGAATGGCTTCTGCCTACAAAAGACAGGTTGTCCCACCTCCTTTTGCTAAACCCAAGAAAGCTATGACGCTGCAAAGCACAAAGACACACCAAATAGGGAAGTCGAACGTGCCGTTCATAATCAAAGGTTATTCCATTATTCCTAGGCCTTTTTGAGGAAAATACCTGAGTGAGATATGGACAGAAACCAAACTGGAAGAGATTTTTTAAGAGATCCTAAGAATCTCATTTGGCATTGTTCTATGGAGCTGACAGCCTGTGTGTGAACTAAAAATGGAGTGTGACTAGAAAAGGAATGTAGTTCTCTAACCTAAAGGGAAAACCACACTTTCAGGATTCTCATAGTAAAGGGATATGGTAATGGATAAAACATATTCTACCTCATTATTCTTTAGCTTTGAGAATCTAGATACAGAATACTCAAGATTCTCAAGAGAAAGAAAAAGAATAACATCTGGAGGCAAAGCTAAAGGTTTCTTGCTTCTATTAATGAACTGAAATTCAGTTCCATTTGCACACTAAAGGGAGAAATGCATATAAATGGATTAAGAGGGCCAGAAAGACATAGTGGAGTGAGAGCCAGCACGCTTCTTTTGTAGAGGGCCAGATAGATAGTAAATATATTTGGTTTTACAGGCCAGGTGGTCTCTGTGGCAACTATTCAGTTCTGCCAGTGTAGTATGAAAGCAGCCGTAGACACTCTGTGAAAAAATGAGCGTGGCTGTGTCCCAGTAAAACTTTACTTATGGATACTAAAATTTGCATCTCACATCATTTTCACATCGAGAAATTGTACTGCTCTTTCCATTTTTTTTCCAACCATTAAAAAGTGTATAAACTGTTCTTAGATATCTGGTCATTTGAAAACAGGTGATGGGTTGAACTTGACCTGTGGGCCAGAGTTTGCTGACTCCTACGCTAGAAAAATCTCACCCAGTTCAACCCTTCCATCAACCCACATTTAGTAAATTAGAATTTCTGGATGTGGAACCAATGATCCGTGGAGACCATGTAATTTATATATTTGGCAGTTTTCAGAAACATGGTTCTTCAGAAGTCTCAAAGTTCTTCTCACTGTGACCCTGGGCTAATCGCTCACCTTGATGCTAACAGTAAAAGTTAGAATTAACCTAGGGGCTATACATTCAATTCTTCATTTAACAAGTATTCAGTGAGTAGCAATGGCTTTTCCGGTGCAGTAGGAGATAGTAAAGAAAGCAAAAATGGGGTCTATATCCTCCAGTAGCCTGCATCTGTTTGAGACAATAAACGCATGCATTGAACTAGTGGTACAACAATTTAAAAGCAAGTTCATAAAATTAAAGGGAGAGTACTCAGTCTGCTAATATTTAGACCAGATTCCTAGAAGGAGGTAAATCTTTTCGCTTTCGAGTTAATCAAATCACGTGATGATTACCAGCTCTTGGCATTAGGAGAATATAAAAATCACTTTATAAAATACTAATTAACTGTATCATAAGCATGTTTCAGAAACCGGTGTTTTAAAGAAAAAAAATCAATGTAGCAAATGCAGTCATTAATGATGAGGATGTGTTCTGAGTAATACCTTGTTAGGTGATTTTGCCATTGTGCAAGCATCATGAAGCGCACTTACATGCTTACACAAAAATAGATGGCAGAGCCTACAACACGCCCAAGCTATACAGCATAGCCTATTACTCTGAGGCTACAAACCTGTACACCGTGTTCGCTTACCTAATACTGTAGGTCATCTATAACACAATGGTAGGTATCTGTATATCTAATCACAGAAAAGATAGAGTAAAAACGCAGTGTAAGAGATGAAAATGGCACACCTATATAGGGTACTTACCATGAATGGAGCTTGCAGGACTGGAAGTTGCTCTGGGTGAGTCAGTGAGTGGTGAGTGAATGTGAAGGTCAAGGACATTACAGTACACTACTGCAGGCTGTGTAAATGCTGTCCCATAAGCCCTCCGTTTCCTTCTGACAGGGTCAGAAATAGAACATTGAAGCTGTCAATGATGTTTCGTGAACAGGGATGTAGGTTGGATTGATTGGAAATATTGAAGAGAAACAGGCTAGGTAAGGGTGGATCACCATAATAATGACTATCAGGAGGGAGTGAAAGATGGCCTGAAGATCAAAAGTAATAACAAATCAAGATGAAGAGATAAAGGAACCTGATTGCCATGGCGATGTGGTTTTGGCTATTACATGTTGGAGCGGTGGTCAGATTAAGGAACTTTGTCATATTCATTTTTACAAAGGGTGTTTAACAGGGAGAGGGTGTAGAACTGAGGACTGGATATTCTGACTTTGAAAATTTGTTTTTGATTCCATTGACCCTACCTGGCACAAAGGGCTCTCCCTGGTATTGAACTGATGGAAGAAATAAAACTTACCTATGCTTTACATCATTATAACCTGAAAATATTTCCAAAATACAGGGACAGGCTGGCTTCACACTGCTGCAGAAAGCTTTCACTAAAGAGGCAGTGATGTTTAACACTTGTTAAAGTCGCTCCTGTGGACCTGTGTCCTTGTACAAGATCTTAGGTCATCAACAAATAATTTAGAGCAGTGTATCCTGAAGACCAGCAAGCTAGATCTGGGAGGGCTATAGTGCCCTCTGAGTATATAACATGGGGTTGGCGGGGGGCGGGGGAGGGGGAAGTTGGACAGGCTCCTCCGTGCTGAAGCAAGTCAATAGCTGACAGACTGGGATATAATTTGTGCACTCAAAATTGAGGTGTTACGATGAGAGCGACTCTATTGCCCCCACATATATTGGTCCCATCACTGAAAAATAAATTCCTCCTGACTCATATATCCTCCTGTCTCTTACAGTAGATTCAGCTTCATTACAATCTTCATTATCGTCACATATGTGGTCCACTGTTGATCAAAATGTTGTTATGTGGTGGGTAACTAATTCTCAAGCATCTGTCATGAGACTATCTATGGCTACGGATGTAAGCTTCTGACAGAGCTAATATTTTTAATACATCAAATCAGATCTGATCAGTCATTCTCTTACTCAGTAATCTTTCATAGCTTCCCATTCCTATGATGCTCAATCTCCTTAGGCATGCTATGCATAGCCCTCATGACCTGTTACCACTCCCTGCTCAGGCTCATTGTCCACATCCTCCTCTTATCCATGCCACAGCCCTAATTTACACTATCCAACCCAAACTGGCTGCTCTCATGTGAACATTCCCTATGCTCCTCAGTCTCCATTGATTCACTCCTACTTTTCACACAGCATGGAAGGCTCTCTCCAGGAACTTCCTCTTCCAGCTGTCCTATTAAAATCTTTTCCATTCTTTAGGGCTCAGCCAAAGCGCCATTCATCTGTTTCTTAAAGCCTTTCTTATTTTACCTAGTTGGAATAAAGGCCTTATAAAATCTTTGTTTATGATTTGCACTTTGGCAAGATACTTTTAAAATACCTACTGTGTAATGCTTTCATAAAGATTAAATAATAAAACAAAATGTTTACAATGCACTGAGCATAACTTCTGACACATAATTAGAATTCAAAATAAACAGAAATTTCATGTGTATGCATACCTTCCCTTAGACTATAAGTTCTTAAAGCTAAGAACTGCATTTTATTTACTTACACACAAACCTATTATGTTAAGTGCCTAATAAATCTTTATTAAATGTGATTGGGGTACTGAACACTACATTTTTGCAAAGCATGACCAATGCTTTTAATCCTAAAGCTAAGTGTGAAAAGTACTGAAAAGCTGAGATCTCCATAATCTTTCTAGCTGAGTTGGCTGCATGTGTTTTGGGGTATGACAGACCTGGGTTCTAGACTCAGTGGTATTATTTTCTGTGTATCTGTGAAGTTACTTAAATTTTCTGAGACTCGGTTTCTTCATTTATAAAATTATGTCAATCGAGTATGCTTTGAAGGTTTACTTTGAGGTCTCTAGAAAAATGCCTGGTATTCAGTAGGCATTTAATATGTATTGATTATGAATACTAAGCAGGAAGGACTCTGTTTAGATGCCTCACAGACACTGCCTACATTTAGAAATGAAGCTCAAAATAGTAAATACCAGAATAAAACGTAAACTATATTTCCTCACCATTCTTTCTTAAATACATAAATAGATCAGCAATCTCTAGCCCATTTTTGGGGAAGAGCCAGTGTAATGAGGGCAGTTTACTGTGATTCCTGAGGAGTTAAGTATTGACAGCATTCTCTTCAGCTTCTCCCTGATGACCTCAGCAGAGAGCAAGAGGGGAGTGTAGACCATGATATCACATTAGACTTAAGGATCCATCAACCTATGATAATTACCATCTGCTGGGTAGGTTCCCTGAAATACAACCACTGTGTTCCACTTCCTAGTCATAGCTATCATCTTTCTGAGTTGTTCTGTGATCCATCACATTCCTTCTCTGGTTTTGCTTTGATTTATGTATGTACACAATGATGGTGGTCAGGGTCCCCTCCCATCCCCCAAATGACGTGTATCCCAACTCAATTGACTCAGAGAACCCTACACCAAAAGGCATCAAAGTCTATTTGGTATTGGGCTAAGTGAGTAGGGTCCTTAGAAAATGGGTTTCAGACTCATTCTAGCTAACGTTCCATCAACTGAATGTTTTGCAAAAGTTTCTGCCTCTTTGATCGAGGAAGTATGGCAGCTTACTAATGGCTCTTTCTTAAAATATGTCACAGGAAATCAGTGGTGATCTACTTGTACTCGCTGCAACTCACTTGTACACGATGTGTTGGCAGTTTAGGGCAGCATTATATTAAGAGTAACAGAGTCGATAACTTATTATAATGATGCTAGCATCCCTATAGATTCTAATGAGGATTTAGGTAAAAAGCTTAAGAGAGAACAAGCAAGCAAGACTGACCCTACCTGCATTTTTCTGTCATAGCACCATTCCCTAAACCATCGTTTAAGATGTACTGAATTGGACAAGAACTGCGGAGAACATAGCAAAGAAAGTCTTGCTTCAATTTTTCTCGGTATTCGAGGTAAAGGGTGTTTGGGCCCAAATGAGGTGACTCATGGCCTCGGTTCTCTCCTTCTCATTTCATGCTCAGACACAGCCAAGCTGGAAAGCAACCCGACCCCTCCCTGATGGGAGGGGACCGCCTCCAGGATGATATTGAGTTTTCATTCTCCGTGGGCTCTGTAAAACCACCTACCTCTCAGAGAAGCTCTTTGACATGTTCTAAACTCTAACAACAAATGAAAATGGCATTTAAAAAAAAAAAAAAAAAAGCCAGAACAAAGAAGTCAGAAACATGATACCGCAAGATCAGGCACTTATCTGCACCGCAAGTGAAAAAAGCTTCAGACTCAAAGAACTTAGCAATTTAACCACTAGTTTTCTCCTGAGACTGTACTGTCACAAGAGGGCCTTACATTTCCAGTGGCATTCAACAGATTCTCCCCTTTCAGTGAGGCCAGCTGCACAAGGTTACTGGATATTTGTTCCTTCCCAGACAGAGAGCTCCTTTTGTGAGTGCTGTTGGAGAGAGAAAGAGCTCAAAAGGGAGTGGACATTGCAAGACAAAAAGGACAGCTCTACAGGTGCCTGTGACATCTGTTTCTATTTTGTGCTGTGGCCTATCGGTGGAAGGCCAACCTTTCATCAATTTAATAACATGGCGCCCAAGCCCATTAAAGCTGGGTCTTCAGGAAATGGATAAGGAAGAGAAGCCATGTCCTTGCTCTCCAGGTACTTCCAGTCTTGTTCAGGCGACAAACTTAATGTACATTAACTCAGATCTTTTCCTCACCTCCTTCAAATCTCCACCCAAAATTCTCCCACAGGCAGCCTTAGGTACCGACTTAATCTCTCATGCCTCATCTCCGTGTTCCCCACAAGACTCATATCCTTCACTTTTTACACAATTGGAACTTGGCAGAAGTGTTCTTCAGTTGATTCCTGTGTGCTCAGTCCAACTGATTTGTCAGTATCATGAGGCCAGGGTTTGGGTTTTCTCTTTCCTTTGTGTCCTTTCACAATAATTTGTTTTGTAGCTTAAACAAAATAAACACTCACTAAGGGAGGATGGGCCAGCCAGTTCCTACCCCTCCTGCTCAGACACCACTCCAGGTGTGCTGGTTCCTGGCCCTCCCAGAACAGATTAAGTTCCAAGAGGTTCGTTCCTCTTCCTGAGGAGCTCTCCAAACTTTTCTGCCACCTTTGTATCCAAAAGCAAAGGTGTTCTCAACAGAGCAAAAAGTTAGGAAAGAATTCAGTGTCTCGGTGGGCTAGACGTCTGCTCGTCATTAAAAAAAAGGACAAGCGGCTGCTTTGACATAGTTTGTGCCATTAACTACATTCAGGAGCACCAGTTAACAAGAGGGGGTCCTCAATTCACAGTGTCAACGTTTCTTGTTACATAAGCCAGTAATTTAACCCACAACTGAGGAGGCTCCTACACCTCTTTCTTCGCAAATTCTGTTTTCCCTTTTACTGTATTCTTCTGCAGTGTTTAGAAACCAGAAAACCAGAACTGATTTCTCCTACTCCACGCCTACCCACCCCCATGCTGGCCCTCACTTCCTCCTTCTCTGCCTCTGTCTCTCTTTCTGCTCTCATTTCTACAAAGAAAGCAACAGCAGAAAGAACAATTTGACTCCGATGGGTTAAGACGGCACAAGCCAAGCTGTGTTGATACATGTTGGCTACATCTCAGCTAGGTGACAGTAATTTTTTTTTTTCTCTAAGTTTGCACAGCTAAAAAGAACAACTGTTTTCATTAATGACTACTTTGATGGCTTTCTTAAATCTGTGCTGAAGAATGAATGGTGGCTTAAAATGGCAGAGGTCATACTTTATTTCAACTTTGAAACTTAGAAATACTCACACAGGCATCACGAGGAGAAAAGATATCATGAATTTTCTTGCTTTTTACCTCATACTTGCAACATATCCTTGGGTGTTCTGCCCAGGAGATAAGAAAAATAACGCTGAATGCTCAGATAGCCCCTCCATAGTCTCTCTTCCCACCTGCTGTTAATGCCAGCCAACACATCTACCAGTTGTAAGGCTGGCTCCTTGTCATTTGGGGCTCTAAGTTCACACAGCACCTCCTCCGTGATGCCCACCCAGACTATCCAATCTAAAACAGCCTCCCTCTACTCCAATACTCTACACATCACATGAACTTGGTTCACTTTAATTCATAACTCTCATCACTCCTGGAAATGGTTATTTTTATTTTTTGAGTAACTAAACCATTGTTCATGATTCCTCTCTAGAATATAAGATCGATGGCAATGGGGGCCTTGAACTACTCATCAGTATGTATACAATATCTAGCAGTTCCACAAATTTGATTCGTCATCATTTTAGCTGGGACCTATATTGCTTGACTATCGGAGAAAAATAGATGGGGACACAGATGCTTAGAACAAATGTCTTTCCATCTTGACAATGGAGAAATGAAAAAGTGTCACTCTTGTGCATACCACTCAAATTTGAACTTTAGACAGTTTGAGGACTTAGGTTTAAATATAATGTAATCATTTAAAATAACAGCTATATTTTCAGAGCACATATATTTAATTATTATCAAGTGCTTTCATTTCTACCTGTTAAACGTACAGGATAGAAAGTTCACCCTCATGAAATTGAACAAAAATACACTAATGTGCAAAAGAGCTGAAGGTAATAAAGTGGATTACAGTATTTCTAATTGCAGTTAAGTAAGCTAACAAATATAGGCCAATGACAATTTTATCCTGGTGTTCAAATGGTCATTTTACATGCAAACTAAAGGAAAATCTACTACGTACATTAAATATAAACACTACAGAATCATTTGTAGTGTATCTTAGGAAAAAAAGAGGATATATATTATAACATTGATGTTAATGTCACTAATTTAAACCATTTTTTCCCTAGTACGTTAAATATTTCCCTGTATTTTTTTTTTTTAAAAAACATGAACATTAATAAGAAATGGAGCAATCTCTGCCAGATCCAAGGTGAACATGTACTGCCTATGAAATAGCCAACAATGAAGTCAGTAACATAATAGAAAATTTCAAAGAGATCTTAATACTTATAATTCTAGTTTTGGCTATGTAACTTTATAATGCTACCCAGTTAAATTAACAGGTGAGTCAATTATCATCTTGACTGCTTTGTGGCATTCTTCAAATCTCTTAAAATCCCTTGCTTAAGTTTGCTTGTATGAAAAGCACTTACCCATGTCTCGGGGGTGTTCTGTGAATTAGGAATCCTGGAGCCCACGATGCCTAAGCATGGCCAGCAGGACAGAAGCTAATAAGCCCTATGGAAATGGGCCTGCTTAGTTACTATGGATACGTCACAAATAAAGGATTCCTATTCGTGGTAACCATCAACAACTACTAGCACAAACATCCACATGCTACTTGGACCTAAATATGGTCATAAATGTTTACTGTGCATACATAACATTCAAGGAACTGTTGTTCTAAGACGTTAGAGCCACAGCTCGAGAAACAGTATGTTCCCCGCCTCCCGCCCCCTTCATTGAATTTGCCTATCTCATTTTCCATCTGGAGAAGTCAAAGTTTTATTCCTCAATTAGCTTTACAGAATGGAGCCCTTTTTTTTGGATTACTAAAACTGCTTAGCCAAAATCAGGCACAAGTGCAAATCTTGTGCCCAGCCAGCTCACCTAGTGACACCACACCCTTCAAAAGTTTAAAAACTTATTATCTGCTCAGTGTGGAGGTGGCAACTACTGTAGCCTAAAGAGCAAGTCCTCTGTCAGGTCAGAGAGGCTGAGCCTAGAGTTCGCAACTCTGGTGGTCTTATTCATGCGAATACCTTTCAGACCTTTTCTTGTGAATGAATCCCAAGTTACAACTCAGTTTCTCATCATCTGATCCCTGCAATGAGTATGGCTTTAGGATTTTTTGTTTTTTGTTTTTGTCTTTGAAATCTAATGATCCTTAAAGTCAAGGCTGTCAGTTTAAACACTCCAGAGACATTTTACTCTTTGTTACAAACGTTCACTTTGTACCTCAGAAAGGAAGGTGCAGTCAATTGCTGGGACCAGACCTTGCACTTGCGTCCTATCTTACTGAATAGTTTCAGAAAAACAACAGAAATGCTCCATTCCGTAAAGCAATTTCACAATAAAACTTCAACTTTTTCACATAGAAAATGGAATGTCACTCGATATGAGTTAATGATCTGGCCCCAAAAGGGCTCTCCTTGGTTTCATTTCCCTGCTCTCCTTGAGTGCTGATAGCATGACCAGAATTTTAGAGTTCACTGCTGTCTGTGGCATGCCTTGATGGCGAGCTTTGTCGAGTGAGTTAACGTCTCCAGTAACAATCATGTTAATTATCATGAGCTGAACATGGGGGAGGCGAGGGCATCGGAACCATACACAGGTTCTGGGGGTGGTGGGACAGCTCAGGGAGGATGCAGCGATGGTCACTGGTCCACGTACCACCGCTGGGAGCCAACAACCTATATTATCTTTTTTGTGTGCGATGGTCCCCATATTCCCTTTCTTCTCCACTTTCTGTATCACTTTTCTTTTCTTGTGAACTTCAATTTGCGGCCATAGCTTCAATTCATATGAATGGCTCCCATATCTTTATCTGTAGCTCAGCTCCTTCTCCGAAACTTCATACGTACATACATAAACTAAGAATGTGTTTCATCTCCACCTGGAACTCTAAACCCGTTCTCCTTCCTGGTCTTTTTATCTCTTAGTTAGGAGCATGGCTGCCTTCTAAGTGGCCCATGCTGCTAGTCCCTGACACCACCTTTTCAACGTTTGAAGTACAAGAGATTTCTAACAACTGACTTGGCCTTTTGTACAATCAAGCAGATTAATTGTTCGAAAACAGTATTTTGAATACATTTTCAGACATATTTAGTTTTTCCTCAACTCTTGTGTAATATAAAAATGTAAAAGTGCTTAAAACATCTGAGCCTGTTGATAGTTGGTACTGACTGTAGGAAGCAGAGAGAAAAGCGGATAGAGGAAAAGCTATTTTCTATTTTTTGAGGTCCTGGTGTGTGTGTTTGTGTCTGCATGTTGTTAAGTTTGTTGTAAGATTCTGAGAAAAAATAAACACAACCAATGCTTGTTCTTTTGTTATCACACTTTAAAGTCTAAAGTTACACTGTGGAATTAGAGACATACCTATACATAAATTGGTCTTTTTTTTCAAAAATATGTTGGTATATTAAATTTTAAAGTATAATCTATTCATAAAATAGCTCTACTATTTCTTTTCTGAATCTACTTTAAGATTTTATCATTTTGGTTACCATGGACATACGAGGTGCTTAAATTAAATATAGAGAGTATCTAGGTTTTTACAAACTTAAAAGAAGTTGATATAACCTAAAAAGAGATGAATTATTTAGAAGAAGAAAATTGATTTATTTTCTGAACTCAGTGTTCCACAGTGGTCCACATACATAGAAAGATGATTAAAAAATAAGAAATACATTCACACACAAGTTTTGCCTTGTAAGTGAACTCTGTTTCGTCCATCCCAATCAGCAGATGTTGTTTCTTCGAATGATCTTATTAAGAATCGGCCACAGACACACTGTATCTTTTTTTTTTTTAATTTGGAGGAAAATCCTCCAAAATAGACACGACCCTTTTCAAGTGTGCAGAAGAACGTGCCACCATACTGTCAATACCGTGGTGGAAGCTTCCCTTTTGAATATGTCCCTGAACTAACCTTAGCAATACTTTGTACATTTTGTTATCTTTGAAGGTATTTTTCCAACATCTGCTTCTAAGTCTACTTTCTATTTTGTAATCTCATTGAATGCAGTAGCAGCGCTAATGTCACTTATATTTATGTCTCCAAGAATTGGATCCAAGAGATTAGCAGCAGCAGTAATTCCTCAGGGTCCAGTAATTAATGACATAATACTGTGGAAATACTTACTTTTAAAAAGCTTCCGATTACACAGTTTTAAGAAATCATCTTGTGGGAATGACCTAAGTAGTCTAGTCATATACTTCTTTTCTTCATCCAATGAGTATGTTAAGCAACTACTGTATACCACTGTTTTAGGTTTTGAAGAAAATGCGAAACGTGATAATTCTTCTGAAGGTGTTTACAAAACTGGTAAACAAAAATAAGAAATGTTCAAAAATGATCAGAACAAGAGAAAATGGATAATGCTATAAGCAAGACATTAATAATGTGTGTTCTCATGTTCTAGGGGTGAGACATCCCTACTACTGACGAGGGGAGTCAGGAGCTACTTTGTAAGAGTGGTGTTTAAACTGGGCATTGAAGATTAAAAAAGAGTTTAAGCAGTTAAATATAGGGACAGAGAAATTCCAGGTAAAAGCGAAGGTGAGAAAGGTCTGTCCTGTTTACATGTATTACTTGTCTACATGTATTTCTATACGTTTTACATATATATACATGTGAAAATGGTAAACAGAGTGCTAAATGATTCTATTTATGTGACCTAAAAAAATCTGTAATTCATTCAGTCACTAATGATGAATCATTGGCAGTTTCTGAATAGAAGAATGACCTGACAGAGAAATGGCCTGAAACAATAATCTGGAAGTGGCCAAAGAACACAAATGTAACTTTTTTAAACAAATGCAACACAAATGTAAATTAAGGGAGGTACAAAGTATGTGTATGTGTGGAAAATTTCAACAGACTTTAGGTAGAGTGCTTACAGACTTTACCCTCCCCAAATAAGACACTTTTGGGAGTGAAAGGGGGTGCTATTGCCAGTTATCTGGAAAAACGGGAATAAACTGGGACTGTCCTGAAAACAAGCACGACATATGGTCGTGTTAATTATAGGGCACTTGTGTGGCATTTTAAGAGATAATAGTTTTATACTGTATAAAGTACTTCATCTAAAAATGGTTTGAAAGTTAACCCCTCTAGAAGGGAAAAAATCACTTTTTTTTTTTTTTTTTTTTTTTTTGGTAATATCTCCCATCTCAAAGCCATAAACACAGGACAATCCACTTATGGCTTACTCAGTGCTATTGCTGAATCATGAATTGTCCACTCACTGCCACAAAGAAAATCCTGGTTCTTTGTATTCCATAAGTTCTTTGAGGACAAGGATTATGTTTTCTTCGTATCTAAACTTCTTCCAGGATCAATTACAGTTGCTCGCATATAACAACTATTTGATTTTTGTCATATTGAATTAGGCAAGAGATCAAAGGCAGAATATGGTAAATTTTAAGTTGAAGGGCACTCAGTCTCTTCCTGGGGCAAGAGATAGTTAGAATGAAGCTGATACGAAGTACCATAAAGACAAAAAGGAAAGATATGAAGAGAAGTTGGAGACATAGTAGATCCAGAGATGACTGTCCTGTCCAAGACAGTAACCACCAGCCACACAGAGCTATTGAAATTCAAATTATTTAAATGAAATAAAAGCAAATATTCAGTTCCTCAAAATCACATTTTAAATGTTCAAGTAGCGACATGTGGCTAGTGGCTGCCATACTGAATGGCACAAATATAAAACATTCCTGTCACAGAAAGTTCTGTTGAGTAATGTGACTCCAGAAGAACCAGGAGAATCCTAGCACCTCCGACGAAAGTGAAAGAAAGCGGAAAGGCTAGATCTGAGAGGCAGAGCAGCACCTGAGCTTTTCATGGATGTTAAAAGCCGAGGAAAAAGGAAATGAGAAACAGATTGGGGACACTTGAAGACCTTTGAAAAACCAGGCTCAAGAAAGTTTGATTGCAAATGAACAAATTACTTGGAGGCTGTAAGTGAGGCTGGTGAACAAGGAAAGAAGTAGGACAAGAACTTGAATGTCAATTAGGACAAGACTTCTTAGCTTAACTCCTATTTCTTTTGGAGCAGATCTGTGTCCTGTAATTGTTCAAATCCTCTACCAAGTCTGGCCTCTATATCTGAAGCTGATAAAGGTGATACAAATAAAAATGGTCCACGAGTACCATGCCTAGGAGATGCTGTCCGCATTTCTCCACAATATTAAGGTCGGCAATACTCCAAGATTCTCAAGATTTTCCCTTTATGACTTTTAAAAAAGTTTTCCCTTTATGACTTTTAAGAAAGTTTCTAGATTAGCTTTGTTAATAATTTACACAAAAAATAATGCAACGAGCCAGTTGATTAAAATCGTAAGCAGAAATAAAACAAAGGCCAGCTTTTTAAAAGAATCATAAAGGAGCACAATGGGCAACATTTTGACACTTGGTCAAAATGTTTGACACTTTTAGGAGCAGGTGTGTGTGGGTGTTAGTGTGTGTGTTTTATCTTAAAGAGATCTCCCTTATTGCAGTACTTAATATACATAAAAAAAAAAAACTAGGATGTTGCCTGACTAAGCTGTACATTGTTATTTCATGAATTCAATATGTAAAGGTATAAACTAAAGCTTCCTGTTACACAAATGACAGAGAAAAATCAAAGAAGCACAACAAAATTATTATAAGGTTTGTAAAAAAATATTCTTGCAGCTTTTTTATTCAAACGGTAAAAGAATTTTCACAAAAATATAAAATATACTTTTTTTCTCTTCAGGCCCTATGTAAACCCGAATATTATATGAAGCTGGATAACCAAAACTGGTGTTTCCAATCTGTCACTGAATACAACACTTTTAAGCCTCAAACCAATGCAGAGATTACTGAATCAGATTTTCTTTTTTCCTTCTTTTTTTTTTTTCAAATGGGAAAGGTAGAGAACTGTAAAGTCAGTCATAAAACATATGGACTACTGAGGGATGATTCAAGCAATCTGACTTACTATTGTATGTATACGCATTCATTTTCTCAAATTAGTCTGTACCATTGGAAACTGCATCGACTCCCTAAAAATAACTCATACACCTATTATGTTTTTCCATTTTAAGCTTGTAACGGCAAAAACGACCTCAGCAAATGACATTTCCTTGGAATTAATGGCTGGCTGGGAGGCAGAGCCAAGGGCCACTGGTTCCTCCCAGCTGGTCATTAATCCTCAGGAAATGCCTGTACCTCCATCATTATTGCTAAAGCACCATTATAGAAAATTCTCACAGTTCCAATATATGGAAATTTGAGGCTATTATGCAAGCCCATGGTATTCATGTTAGTTAATAGGCCACCACTGAGCTTAGAGGACGTAATTATCAAAACGACAGAAGGGAAAATATTGTTCTCCTAAGTCGACAAGGTTATATAGGAAATGGGGACTAGCCTTATGGGAAGAAGTGTGTTTGAAGCTAAAAGACATTAATTTAAAGGGAGATTTGGAATCACATATATAGTAATTAATAAAAGACACGGCATCCATTGCCATTACTTGGTTTTAAAAACATTTTTTAAAAGATACAAATTAGGGTTACATGAACATTTCCTCCCAAATCAATTAAATAATATTAAAGAGAACGAGGATACAAAGTTTGTTTATGAACTAAAATTATTATACTCAACTGTGGGAATACACGCAGTCGTGAGTAGAATTTCTTTCTTTTTAGCGTGTACTTTAAAATCGTATACCCACCATTAAATAATATATAGCAAATATTTTGTTTCAAACTTTACTACTGCAAAACTTTTTTAAGTTCGTTTTTAATCTTGGCTGGAGGCTTAGTACATCCAAACAAGTATCTAATAAGTGAGGATCAAAATGATAATAAAAAAAAAAAATACAGTGCTGGTGTTCTGCAACAGTTTTCAATTCTCCAAAAAAAAAAAAAAAAAAAAAAAAAAAAACCTTTTACTGGCTTCCAGGCTAAAATGAAAATGAAAATGAAAATGAGGTGTTTTCAGGTCTATTCATTCCCTCCTTTAAATAAACGGAGCCCAACAAATGGTTTCAAAGCAGGGAATTAATCCAAAAATCACACCCAAAACAGTCTATAAATCTTTTCAATGTGTTATTGTAACAAACTACAAATGTTGGATATGATGCTTTACATTTAATGAAATTCATAGCAGGTTCTCATTGTGTATTACAAATACCTGCCTGGTTCTAAAAATGGTTTTGAAACTAACAAGACTTGTTATGGGTTGAACCGTGTTCCCAAAAAAGATGTTGACGTCTTAATCCCCTGTGTATTTATGAATGCGAACTTACTTGAAAACAGGGTCTTTGCAGATGTAACCAAGTTAAGATGAGGTCCTTAAGGTAGGCCCTAACCAAATATCAATGGTGTCCTTTTAAGAGAAGAGAAGACACACACACAGGAAGAATATCACCTGGCAGAGAGATCACAGTGATGCAGCCAAATGCCAAGAAACATCAAGAATTACCAGGAACACCAGAAGCCAGGGAACAGGCATGAAAATGATTCTCCTCTACAGCCTTCAATGAGAGCATGGCCCTGCCAACACCTTGATTTCGGACTTTTATTATTAGAGAATACATTTCTGTTGTGTTAAGGCCTCAAAGTTTATGTTACTTTGTTACAGCAGCCCTAGGAAACTAATACAGGACCTGCAGGAAGACGTTCATCAGAATTGTCAACATTACAAATGGAAAAGCAAGGGAAGACTGGTGGGGTGACAGGAAGCTGCTCCCCATAGCGGAAGAGCAATGGACTAGAAGTCAGGAAACCTGGTTCTTGTCCTAGCTAATGATGTTGTGTGACCTCGAGCTGGACATTTAATTGCTCTCAGCTTTCATTTTGTCACCTGTAGAATATGAGTGACTTCAGCTACAAATCTCTAAACTGAGTGTAGGGTTATCAGTGAACAAATCGAGCACACAATAGATTAACATTTTCACAGTTACAGAAAGCACTATCCCAGTATTGCCTAGACAAGGCCTCAGCGACAGTCAGCAGGACATGGAAGCAGAACTGCAGGCTTCCATCTGCCACTTCCATGGCCACACGAGCAGTTTGACCACATTTATTTGGGTAAGTAAGACCCAAAGAAAATTCGCTATGGAAGTAATAGCAGTCTGCCCCAATAATCTTTATAATTTTTCCTTTCATGCATAGTTTTTTCTGCACTTCTAAGATTTTCAAAATGTCTCCAGTTGATTTATAAGTAAGCTTTTATTTAAATAAGGTAATTGTTACCACCCAAAATAAAACATGTCACTTGTACGTCATGAATGTTTTAAGTGCTAATAGGAAAAGTATTAGTCCAAAGAGGAAATGAAATGCTTTTTATGCCATGGCATAGTTGAGATTTAGAATCCAATAGGACACTAGCAATGAATATACTAAATTTATTCTCTGAAAGGATCTCATAGTGATCAAATTTACAGGTTTTTGCTCATTGGTTTATATGCCCTAACATCATCATCACAAATTTTGGTTGTCTAATTAAACACTCAGATTCCAGGAGTGATGAGTGGTACACAACAGACCTTTGTCATTCTCAATTTTTAATATTCACAGTTTGAACTATTTGCAAATCCAGTTTTCCTCAGACTATAGTACAAGATTGAGATACTTAGCTGGTGAGGCGGCTAGACCATTTTCCAAGTGCTTGCACCTCAGCGCAGCTTTGCTGTGTGTGTGTGTGTGTGTGTGTGTGTGTGTGTGTAGTAGTTGCAATTTTTCATAAAATTGAGGAACCTAATGCTATTGTGGCATTCTCAAATGTGAATATTCCTACAGATCTCAACATAACAAGATTCTACTCTAGCTCATTCTAGAGACTGGGCCAGACAGCCAAAGTACAATTAATAGGACATTTCCCCCAATAAATATCTGTCCTTGTGGACATTTAAAATCTGTGTGAAACTAATTTCTAGGGGAGAAAAGTATTTATCCACAACTTCAGGACTCTGGAGACATGTTTCGATATATCCCAGGAGGACAAACAGGTACTCAAATCAGCCTGTTGTACGTGGCCTCAGGAAAAGCAGGTGTGTTATACTCCTAGGCCAACTCTTTGCTTCCTGGACTCTGAAATTGGCAGAACTCTTAACACAGTACAAAAGCATAAGTTACTCCAGGCCAGTAGTTAGCTGCGTGCCAAGCCCACCTATGATTTCGCCTGGGCCAGCCAGCCCTTTCTAATGAGGGACTGTGAAGGAGTTACTGCGCAACCACAGACAGGAACCACGGGCCAGATTTCCACTCTCCACCTTCCCACAGCCATGTGAAGTTCTTGTGCATTTTGAAGAGCAGACACATCTTAATGTCTGTCAGCACGGGATGTTCCGAAACCTCTCAAGCAACTTAGAGTCTTAAAAGAGAATACCCTTGGTGGTGGATACATGAATCTACACAGGTAGTAAGATTATCCGGAACTTCATACACACACACAGACGAGTACGCAGAAAACTGGGGAAATCTGGTATGGCGGGTGGACTGTATTTATGTAATATCCTTTTTGAGAGACTGTACTGTAGTTTTACAACATGCCATTGAGGGGAAACTGGGCAAACTGTACAAAGAATTTTTGGTAAAATTTTTTGCAATGGCGTGTGAATTTGCAATTATCTGAATAAAAAGAAAGATAAGAATATTTTTGCTGGAATTAAGGGTAATGGAGAAAGGGACAATGAAAGTGAGTCCAATTTTTCTCTCTACCAGAGAAATGGAAACCTTTTATTTTAAAAAATATAAGTGTGTAAGACTATGTAAAAAATCTTCTAGTCTGATATTCTTCCTATCTAAGAATCAGGAGACAATGCTTTCCTTCCAAACTTTTTTTTTTTTTTTTTGGAGGGGGTGGGTTGTCAATAAAATACAAACAACCTTGGTAGAACACAAAGTATCTTAAAATATGTACCTCCATCAGCTACTTTTTATACTGAATACTTTCAAATGTTACGTATAGTTTATCAATGTTGCATTACATTTAAACTCATTAATCCCTTAAGAGATATTATGATTCATGAGCAGTGGGGCCAGCCTAGCTATAAACCCAGTGCAACCATCTTTTCTAGACTAACTAAAGAGTCTGAAACTGCTTTCCCACATATCTGCCTCAGCTTTCACTGTAGATTTTAATTGGGGGACCTAATGGTATGGTGGTGTTCTCATGTTTGGATATTCCTGTTTGAGATCCAGGGGCAAACAGGAAAAGCAACTAAATTTATTGAGCACCCACTATGGGCCAAGCACTGTGTTTTGAGCTGCCTAGACCAGGAAGGGTGGGACCCATGTGTGGTGAGGGTACAGATTCATGCCCCAGACATGACATCACACTTCCACTCTGCCCACTCAAAATCCCTGACTTAGGAGGCCGTAAACCATTACATGATTCAATGGCTAAGGTCACAGACAGCTATGGAGGAAAGGGCCCCAGGAAAGCTGCATCTACAAATCCCAAATGGACAGTTGGAACACTGTGGCTAGTTTTATTAGCATATAGAAACATGTAAAGTGATCAACAGGGATATTTAAACAAATTCCACTCTCTACTACTCAAACTTAAGTACTTTCAGCCCCATAATTAAATATGAAACCGAAGTGCATTGAGGCAACAACAAAAATTAATACAAGACAAATGTGGGCAAAGCTTGCTTCTACAGACTCTAAATCTATCTGTATATTCGATAGATTTAAAAACTAAAACCAACAGCATATGTAAAGATTCTTTTAAACGTTACTATGTCCATGCTACTTTCTTCTTTCACCACCCACCCACCCACCCAGCTCAGTTTTAGCACTTTGAAAAAGTCATGGTTCAGCTCAACATTCCCACTGGTCTCCAATAACACATTCTCACCTCCCCACGCATCAGTCTGCCGGCCCAACCTTCCCCCTTAGAGGGATTCTCTGCAGACATGGCCACTGTCCTCTACTGCCTGGGATCACTGCAACCACCAAGGTCACTTCCACTCTAAGCAATCTCCAATGCCCCAAAGTTCCCTCCTCATTTAGATACGCTTTGACCACATCATTCTTCTATTTAGAACTTGGCAGTGACTACCTTAGGAAACACAGGTCTACAGTCTTCTTCATTAACATCCATCACTGGAGAGATCTCTATGCTCATCTGCCTCCTTCAGGTCCCTTCACCTCTTCAATCCCTCTTGAAACCACCTGGCCCTCTCTTAACCTCATCCAAATTTGCTCACTCTCTCTGCACACAGACTCAGTACCTTTAATGCTGGAACTGTTTTCATATGTGTCTGTCATACATCTGAAAGTTATTAATTTTTAGCCTTCCAACCAGATGAAAATGGAAATTAAAGAAAAAAAAAAGAGTAAATGCCTCATAACTGCTATTATAGGACAAGGGTGAGGCTGAAGATGGTGAACTAAATTTTAAAAGTTATATAAATAATACAATCGATTTCATTTATTCTATTGTAAAGTATTAAATTTTAATTGCCAATTACATTTACTGCTATCACCTCATGATTGTATGGTGTTTTGTGACTTATAAATTACTTTCTTATTGTGTCCTTGCAATAACTCAGGGAAGATAGCACAGAAGATATGAGATTATCTCCACTTTACATAGGAGCTAACAGGCTCAAAATGTCAAGTGACTTGTCCAAAGTCATACAGATAGAAATTCATTAAAGTCAAAAAGCAAGTCAGGCCTTTCATTGCAAACCTAGCAGTCTACCTACCACACCATCTGAAGCCTCATTTTAGAACTATGATTAGCGGATTAGAAAAACGGGACAGAGAACAATCTGAGAATGTTACTGTGGAAAAGGAAAAGGAAAAGCTATAATATTTGGGGCATTTACTAGGAACTCGACACTTAAGCTAAAACTGCAAGGACAGAATTGTCAGTTTCATTTTACCAAAGAAGAAATTTGGGCTCAGAGGGGTAATAATGGCTTGAGGCAAGCAAGTGATAAGGTTCAGACTCAAACCCAGATCTGTCAGGACCCAAAGTGTGTACACTTTACAATCCTCCAAGGAGGAAGATGCATGTCGAAGAGGGATGCACCAGATGTTTTCCATCACCATTAAGAACAAGACAAAGGAAATGTACTGAAAACCATATAAGGAGAAATTTAGGTTGAATGTACTAAAACCCTCCTGTCACAGGGAGGGCGATTAAACTGGCACATCATTACCAAGGACTCATGAAATCGCCTTTCTAGACCTATAAGAGACACCTTTACTATACATGAGATTTTTCTACCAAAGATACTTTCGAGACTGTAGGTAAATCAATCTAAACATTTTCTCGAATTTAAAAAAATTCATAAAAAGGTAAAACCACAAAATAAAATGCCTAAATTTTCACACAAATTCAAAAAGTTGTGTTTGCTTATGGATATAAAATACCAGCTTCTCAAATGAGGAGGAGGCATCTAAATTTTTATTTAATATATTTAAAGAACAGCATATAGTAATGCTGAATACATATCTCATTATAATGATTCTAGGCAGAAAATTCTCTTTTTAGTAAAAAAAAAAAATTTCAGTCACAAAGGAATTCTTCATAGTGTGACCACGTATGGCCAAGCTCTCTCACACTATACAATCTTTGCACATTGAACATCATATTGATGCCATAATGTACATAAGTTCACTTGCTTTATCACAGCAGTGAACTATGTGGTACAAGCGAGTATGGCATGAATTAGTTCCCTGTGAATAATAAGAGGTTTCAACAAAGTAAGATAATAGAGTGGGTTTTTTCCCTGTAAGCACTAACTATTGAAAAGGGTTCCAATTGATTACCACTGAGATTAGTGATTTAACAGCAAAACAGATTAAGACCATATATTAGAAAAAGTCACCATTTTATTGTTTCTAAAACAATAGATCTTAAATGATTTTGCGTAGTTCATCAATTGTCTAAACAGGATGCAAAGTAATGCACAAAATCATAAGCCTGGCTGACTCACTAACAAAGGTTAATGTCCACAAAAGAAGTACACTGTCACTAGAAGAAGAGCATTACTAGATAAAAACACATGACCCTCCATCACTTTGGTTTGATAGCCTGGAAACAAGCACTCGAAATGGCCAGTCCAAACAGAACATCATTAAACTCTTAACCATTGCTCTAAAAGGAATTATGAGGAGGATTAGGGATGAGAATGAAGTCATTTTTATCCTAGGCACATAGGGAATATATAATCCAAAGACAAGAAAGAAGAATGAAGGATGTAAAAATCTAACTTTACTCCTGAAAGAGAAATATAAAATTTCACAAGAGCACAGGAAAATGACAGTGTTATAGAATGGACAGCATTATCGTACATTGCCTTTTCATTCTGTCCATTAAACTCACAAGGCACATGTGCCCTAAGTCATGGACAGCGCTACTTGCTAAACGTCAGTCTCTCAAGAGAACAGGGGGGCACAGAGATGGCCATGTTCATTCTTTCCGATCCTGTCCCAGATCTATCAACTGAGAGTGGGCCCAGGCCTGCAAATGCTTCCTCAATTTCCAATACGGAATTTTAAAAATGTTAAAATTGGGCCATCTCAGAGAATAACAGTAGGAAAGCAAATGTAAGGACTGAGATTCTGTAATAAGGAAATGATACTCCAGGATCAGCTTCTGATACAAACTGGGTGATATATGTCTTCACTGACATCAGCATCATTTTGAACAGAAAATGATAAAAAGACGGCAAAACAAATAGTACTTTATAAAATATTATCAGCTATAATCTTGTGATTCCTTGGTCCTTCACAGAGGGCAATTCTCTCACCTCCCTGGGCTTCCGTGCATCCTGTAAGGTGCTCCCTCAAGACTGAAAATATTTAGATTGTCTGGAAACTTGGCAGATCTGCACTTCCTTTATTGGTAATGTTAATGTTTAAACTTCTAAGTTATGCGACACTGCTACCTTATGTTATTCTGACTGTGGAGTCCTTACTCCTATAGTGACGAAAACCTTGGATATTAGAATTTTCCCTCAATGAATCCCTATTTGTATATCCATTGTTTTTTGTGCCATCCTAAGGGCTTCAAAATGCCCTTGGAAGAAGTCAAAAAAAACAATAGAGTGTTTCACAGATTTTCCTCCTTTCTTCATTTTCTTGGTAGCACTAAAATTAGGAGTAAAGGAAATGGAAGGCAGGTAATTAAAATGAATTTTTGTAGAAAAAAATTAGAAACTGCCTCAGAAAATTATTTCGTACCATCCAAGCTCTCTTCTGTTTTTCTGATGATCCAAAGCTGTGACAAAAATTCTTTCAAGGTGCAGCACTAGAGTCTCTTTTGGAAAGCAGAATGCTATTTCCAGGAGTGAGAGGAGGCAAACAATAACTAACACAGGGCGAGGCATTCAAAGTTGGTATTGGGCCTGGATGATAGTGGCTCACGGCTCACTTCTTAAGTGGAAAGGTATAAACTGGAATTCGAAATTGTTACAAACACTGCTTTGATGCCCACAGGTGGTACTTTTAACCCTCCTGTAGCTTCTTTGAAAATACAAATCATCAGATTAAAAACCAAAGAGTCAAAGAATGCAATTCAAATCCACATTTACTAGTAGAAAACAAAAATTCAAAGACCATGCTTTATACATTCTACAGAAATACTGTTAATCTATTTGCCAAACATTTATTAAATTGCGCTATGAGCCTGGAACTGTACTGACATCAACAACTATGATCTATTGAGTGCTTGCTGCATGTTGAATAAAGTTTTCTGATGACCTGTCATTTAGTTCTCACAAAATGATCCTGTGAAATGAGAATTATTATTACCCTTTGTTTTACACACAAGGAGACGAGAGCTGGTGACAATGAGCAACTTGCCTTGATAAGCTGATAACTAAAGCCAGGCAGTCTGAGCTCTTAATCACTTTGCTGAATTCCCTTCTATGGCCCATACGTGCTGAGGGTAAAGAGATAAATATGATATGCTTCCTACCCTCAAAGAGCTCATTTTCAATACAAAGGGTAGCACTATTCAGAAATATTAAAGTATGTAATTAGTTGCTTTAATATCTAGTGATTTTAAAATTATTTGATAAACATAAAGTACATTCAGGATGAACAAAGAGAAAAAATAAGATCGACGAATGCTGAGGTGGTGACTCGATAGAATTATCCTGCTCTTTCTGATTCCCTGTCCCCCTCCTCTTTTTGGAGCCTGTATCTGACACTTATCTTAACCAGATAAAATCTGACTCACTATTTCAATAAATCAAATATGTATACATTTGATACTTGCCTGGATACTTGCTGTGGTGATGATGAGAGAATTTAACCTTAGGCCCACCAAGTATGACAAATTCATAAACTATACATAGCTATATTCGAAGAATGATAGTGGTACTCAGATTTGGAAAGCAAAATCATCACTTTTATAGAAGGAATGTGAAATTCTAAAGCATTCACGAACACTTTAAAATTGTAATTTAATTTAGCCTCACAATATCCAAAGCTCAGAGAAGTAATCTAATAAACTGACATAAGATTTCCCTTTTTGGTACCCCAGACTGTAAGCGCCCCAAAGGCAGCCCCCACCTATCTTTTTGGCATCTATATTCCCAGGACCCAGCAGAGGGCTTGATCCATAATACTGTCAGAAGACTTTAGCAAAAAGTTAGGACAAATGGAAATATCACAAAATCAAAGGTTTTGCAGTTAGAGCCCTAAGATTTAAATGGTTCTAGCAAGCAAGAAATAAAAGCAAACAAACAAGTGCACAAAAAAGTGTTCAAGGAGTTTCTTCTATATTTGTGTTGTCTCTCTTACATGTTGAGCCATCTTCACAATACTATATTCAAAGTGATACTCAATGTGCATTTTGTGAATTAAGGCAACAAAACCACAGCACAAAGTGATAACATGGGTTTTTCTTGGTCATATAGCAAGGGTGAGTTATATGACCTTTTAACACCCAAATAGGACTCCTTCGCCATCACAAGGTAACCTTTTTTCTGAATTTAAAGAACCACCATTCCACAACCTGAGTCTAATATAGAAGTAAACTTGGTACAATTCTTCTGGATTTGAATAGGGGGCAAAGACTTGCTAAACCACACCTACTCCGCAGCCACTCATCAATACCTAGGAAATAGAAAAAAGACATTTTTCTTCCTATTCCAAAATCACACTTAGTGTATGAATGAATAATGAATAAAAGACAAATTTCATGGTCATGGCTACATCGAATTAGCTCTGAGGACAGGGTTTGGGGGGAGCCTGGATGTATCGAAGCGACAGATAATCTGAAAACCTTATGTCTGCCATTACTCTGGCCTCTTTCCCAGCAAGCCTTTTACTAGAGTTGACCCCCTGTTCCTGGCCCTGTCCCTCATCTGGTGGAGGCGATAATGAGCGGCGAAATGGCCAAAGGACAAGCAGCCGGGGAAAGCAAGGGAAACAAAGCAAAGAAGAGGATAAGAAGCTGGGTCATCTACAAATGCAATAATCAGTCCCTGGATAATAGAGCTGGTTGCAGTAATAAAGGTTATTGTGTTTCACCACCTGATATGCTTGAATAGCCATTACGTACAGACAGAACACATATAGGAGAAAACACATAGGTAATTTAAGCGAACCGACCAAAGGCACTCAGCTCATCGAAACTTGGAGGTCCTTGCATCAGTCCAGAGCAGAGATGGGAGGCTTGATTAAATCACACTGATTGAGATTTTGCCAAAAATGGTTAAATATTTGTGTCAAATATTGATGAGTTTAGAATAAAAAAATTCTGATTTAAAAACAATTTTAAAGTAAAAGCAGGCTCCACCCTTAAAAACAGAACAAAAATGTTCTCTTAAATATGGACTAATGGTTTTACCTACCTTGTCTAGTTAAAAAACATGTATAGCACATTAATTTATTTGTTTACAACATGAGGATATCCTATATTTTAGAAATATTTACTGTCACCAACAAATACTCTAGGTTTGGGTAAGCATAAATAAATATGCATGTGGTAGTATGAATAAAGTCCTCAACACATTTAGTGTCATATAAAATGGTCATTGAATTCCCCAAAGCCTGTCATCTAATTAGAATGAAATTGAGATAACTCTCTTGGCCAGGAGTCTGATGATCTGATTGTTTTGTAGAGAAACAAGACATTTATCCAAACCTCCTCCTGTCTGTAATTTGCCACTCAACTACAAGTGGCAAAAGTAAATAATAAACACTCTTCTTTGGTTATGGCTTAATAAGACCACATGGCTATCATGGCACTGTGGCCGAGTCACTTAAACCGCAGACCCCAAGGTCAATGTTTTTATAATCCTGAATGGTCAGGATCTGGTAAAAATTGGCCATGCCAATCTGAACTGGATGACCCGGTAGGGCAGGTTATCAATCTCTTTTTTTGAGACTTCATTTAACAGAATAATTAAGAACAGCACTTCAGTATTTAAACAAACAAAAAAGAGATTAATCTTGAGTCAAAATATTAATGATCAAACCCCATTCTTGCTTCCTGAGTATGATTTATTAGTGTTTTTACATTTAATCTTGCAATTTTAAGTAACCATTTTAGTGAGTATTGCAGTATGCTATTAAAAAAACAAACTTACTTCCCCTACCCAGAGTTCTATTCTGCAAAGTATTCCATTTTATCACACAATATTGCAAAGAAGGAGATAATTTCAGAATATATTGCTCACCAATTTTGAACACGTTATATGCACCAGAAGATTTATATTTTAATTACTGAGCATACATCAAAACATGCTTTGGAGGGCCCACCTCCCATTTTGTAAAGTGCATTATTATTATAAGTTTCTAAGGGAAAATGATTTTACTTTTACACACTACATCAACAGACAGTTTTTGATGTTAAATCAAAGTCTTCTTTCCTCTGACTCCAGTCAAAAGTTACAATTATCTGCTCTACGCATTATCGAATATTCCTTTCTGAATGTTGAAGTTATATTTCAGTTTAAATGAAGTGAGTGTTAAATTACAAATGGCCAGGTGTTGTTTTCGTTTTTTAATTTTTCATTTTATTTTTAAGTAACAAATATCTGGAGGCAAAATGTAATGGAAATGAAGACCCAAGTTTTTAACGTTAACATTAGATTTCCAGGTTCCTCAATACATTAATGGTTAGGATCTCTAGAAGAAATCCAAAGAGTTTCAAACAGTATAGTTGTAATAGTTGTAATTTTCTGATTTAGTTTCCCCACTTGATCTTCACATCATCACTTAAGTTTCCAGATTTCTACAAACTTGGAAAAACAAAAAGCCCTTGTTGCCTATCTAGAATCCTCACATGTTTGACCAACAAATAAAATTACATCACTTTCCTGTGTATCACAAGCTCTTTCATAAAATAAAGACAATTGTCCCTCGAAAGAGATGGAATGGAATGCATATTTTTAAATCGACGTACTACTGCACACACCCCACTACTAAATAAAGAGACTCAGCAAACCAACAGAACAGCTGGGGTTTGTTAGCAAGTTTCTAGTGACCAACTGAAGTTAAGCTTCAGCATCTGGTCCTTGGGTCAATTTCTAGGTCAATCTCAGTATCTATAGAATGATTTTTTTTCTTTAAAAACCATTAGTTCCCTTTTGTTGTTAATTTCCTTTCTCATACAGATATTCTTAAAACAAAACAGTTAAAAACATCTTTTCCCCACTGATTTATTTTTTGTTATTTTGTCCTTGTTTCTTTTCCTCAGAAGCAATAGTTGCTTCATTAAGCAACATCTGGATAGAGCATTTGATATGTAGGTTAATATCTTTATTATTTCATTGGATTCTTGAGTCTTAGTTCCACTCTCTGAAACTTTTTCCAAATAGTTTCCATCACTAAATCAGTTATATGATAAGCTCTTTTCCTAGGCAAAAATTGAGAAATCAAATATTAAATGCCTAATTTCAATTGGCAGAAGGACTGACCAACAGAATTCTGTACAAGTTTCGAAAAACTGGAACATCTCTCATGTGTATATTAAAGCAAACAGCAGGGATATTACTTTTCAACTTGATAAACACATGACACAAAATCTCTATAATTAGAAGGCTTATAAACCACAATTTAAAATTTATCCGTAAAATAGATTTACAATGTACTTTAGTATTATTTATAAGCAATCCTTAAACTTGATGCTAGCATACATGTATTGAAGACATAATGATACTTCTAAGAGTACTTAGTTACTTTGATGCTTAACTGTCACCTCACTCCATGGGTAACTACTGATAACTATAAACAATCAGGGGTTAGGCTGTCAGTAATATCTACATAAAATTGTACAGTAGAGTTAATCATAATTTCTAACATTTACTGAGTACTTACTATACGCCATGCCTTTTATTAAGCCTTCGACATGCATTATCTTATTTAATTCTCACGACAGCTCTTTGAGAAATGTATTGTTCTTACTGCCTTTTTAAAGATGAAAAACTGGACCTTAAAAGGTCATGTAATTTGCTCACGATTCTGGGTAGTCAAGTGAGTAGTCAAGTGATGGTCCAGATATTGAATCCAAGCTATCTGTGTCTGCATCCTGAGCTCCCAACTATAAGACCAAGAGAAAAGTTTGGTCCCAATTCTCTCTCCTTCTTTTACCTCTCGTTTCCTCCATTTTCAAAAAGAAAAAAAAATAGTTCAGTCAAGACTAGCTCATCAAAATAATAGATTTAAAAGCTAATTCAAATTTGGAGAAAAAAAAGACAAAGGGAAATAAAGTAAACAGTAGAAGCACTCTTAACTGAAATCCTAGATAATGTCCTCACTGGATTAGCCAACTCTCCATCCCCTGCAGAAGCAGGACTGGCACAACTTTCTCTTCAACATCTTCATACTTTTGATTAATCAGCCTTTAAATAACCTACCAACTACAGGTCCAATCTCATCAGATGAGAGGGGCACACTGTAGCCATGTTTTCCAGGTCTGTTAAATGACACTATAAGATTTATGGCATCTTTTTAAAAGGAAGAGAACTTTAAAAAAAAAAAAAAGAAGAAGAAGAAGAAGAACACAGAAGAATAAAAGGGGAGCAATTCGGCTTTCAAGCCATATACCTAGTAAATGCAGTTGGTTGAAAAACATATCTCTAATACAAGGAAATCAGTGAATGACATTATTGCAACAAATTGAACTTACTATAAAATACAAATCCATTTCCTATGGAAAATGCAATAATTTATTTCTTTAGTACAATGTTCCAGTAAAAAATGAACTGGATGCTTTGCCATGACTGGCTGCATAATCTACGCAACAGAATATATACAAGCAAAAGGGAAGCGTGCCATCTAGAAAAAATTTCCTTTTATTTCCTCTTCTAAGTAGAACAAATTGGGATCTTATAACAATTCACTACATAACACATTACATTCCAACAGACAGTAAAAATAGAAACCATGAGCATCTATGAGGATGGTCTGATTATTCACAGAAAGGCAAGGGTTTCTATGGTGGATGCCTCACATGGGTTTTATATCCAGCATGAAGATCAGTTGCCTGGAATCCAGATTGCCCCCAAATGAGCAAGAATCCATTGAGAAAACAAAAACAAAAACAAAAACAAAAATATGTAGATCCTTTAATTAATCCATATTTTTTTCAGCATGGCTGAAACATCAGCTCTAGAAGGATGAGTGGTGGGAAATAAAGCCATAAAGCTAGCTGGATGTAAACTGTAGGGATCTCAAAGTGCTGAGGCGGGTTGTAATTAATTCAGTGGCCAGCTGAGAAGCCATAGGAAGTTCCTGAGAAGAGCAATGACATGACTCTAATCTAGGGAGGTTAACGGGCAAACATTGTTGGCTAACTCAAAGGTAGAAAAGATGAAAGGTAGAAAGACCAATTAAAAGGTAATATATGGAAACAACGTAAGTAGCTATCTATGGATGAATGCATAAGGGGAGATGCGGTACACACACACACACACCACACACACACACACACACCACACCCCACACACACACACACACACACACACACACACACCACACACCGCACGCACACCACGCGCGCACACACACACACACACACACAATGGAGTATTACACAGCTGTGAGAAAGAAATCCTGCCATTTGCATGGATGGACCTTGAAGGCATCATGCTAAATGAAATTAGTCAGATAGAGAAAGATAAATGCTATATGATCTCACTTGTAGGTGGAACCTATAAAAGTTAAACTTCTGGAAATGGAGAGTAGAATTGTGGTTGCCAGGGCCTGGGGCATGAAGGAAATGAGGAAATGTAGGTCAGAAAGGTGCAACCTTCCAGTTACAGGAGAAGTTCTGGAGATTCAGTACAGTGATCGCAGTTAACAACCCTGTGTTGTACACTTAAAAGTTGCTAAGAGAGTAGACCTTAAATGTTCTCATCACAAAAGAAAAAAAAAAAGAAAGAAAGAATGAAATAGTAATTATGTGAGGTGATGGAGGTATTAACTGATACTACTATGGAAATCATTTTACAGTATGTGTATAGATATCGAATTAACAGGTTGTATTCCTTAAATGTACACAATGCTATATGTCGATTATATCTCAATAAAACTGGGGTGGGGAGGAAGGCCACGCTTGATGGAAGCTGTTATAGTTAATTAACTTTCATTGTATTTGCTTACAATTTGCTTTGTTTCATTTTAGCAAAATTAATCTCATGACTTCAAAGAACTTATCTATTTTCTATTACGTTGCCTATTAGAAAGCTTATACAGGTCTTTCTTATTGATTAGTTCAATGGGATAGGCTATTCTTTCAATGTTCTGATGCTTAGAAAATGGCAGACTTATATTTGATATGTATGCCAATACCAACTTAGTCAACAGAATATAATGCAAGTAGCACTTTTTGACTTCTGAGACTAAGTCAAAATAGGCCTTTCAGATTCCTTCTCCAAAACACTCTCTCCAGGAGCCTTAAGTGCACATCAGAAGGCTGATGACCTATACCCTGAGAACACCAAGTAGGAAAACCATGTGTGTGGGTGCTTCTGTCACTCTCAGATGCAGCCAGATTTTCAAGCCAATCCTGCAAAAGCAGCAGATCTGTGAACAAAAGTGCCTCTAGATTCTAGACCCCAAGCACTAGAGTCACCCTCTGGTGCTTGAGTTCTCCCAGCTCAGGTCCCTGACAACCCTGAAGCAGAGACCAGGCTTTCTTCCATGCTCTGTTCATATTCTTGACCCAAAGAATCAATAAGCATAATAAAATGGCTTTTTCTTTACATTATTAAGTTTTGGGGTGGTTGATTAAGCAGTAATAGGTAACTGGAACCATATGTACAGAGAGGCGATACACCCACTGGTTGTGGAATTCACACCTAGAATATGATACTTAATTCTGGGTGACATATTTTAAAAGACTAAAACACAAACATACTCAGAATGTTCCTTTATGGAGAAAAAAATGAAGGGATTAGAGAAATTCAAATTAGAAAAGAGAACAAAGGCTATATGTCAACCGTCTTCAGATATTTGAAGGACTACCATGAGTAAAAACAAAAACAATTACTCCGCATATTGCCAGGAGAGAGGCCTAGGGACAGTAAGTACAAGCTAGAGGGAGCCAGATGGAAAAATTTTCTAATGTTCAGAGTATTCCAGGAAGGAAGAGGTAGCCTTAATAGGTAGTGAGTTCCCTAACATTTGAGGTAATCAAGCATAGTCTAGATAACACGACCTCATGGGTACGTTCGGAAAAAATTCATTTAATGACCAGAAGGTCTAATACAATGCTCTTACTTTAGGATCACTCCCATTTCCTTGTGCTAAGAAATTTAATCCCAACACATGTTGAGCAGAGAAAAAAAAAAAAATACAAGATGAATAAATTAAACGAAAGGCAATACCCAAGTATAAATAGAAAGCGATGCAGAACTTTAGAGGACAACGGAATAGCAAACTAACAGGAAAATATAATCTTTTATAGCAGCAAAGAAACTTTTTAAAAAGATGAAGCATGAAGAATAAACCAAGGAAGAGAGAAAAATAAAAAGCTAAAGACCCCATCACAGAAGATACTGGGTGTAGAGGATGCCTTCCTCTTTCTTGGGAAGTGGTTTTACAAGGTTCAAGTGATTAAATTAGTGTAGCGAATCTCTTCAGCGATCACCGAATCTCTGGCTTTCAAACAGAGGCCAGAAATTGTGTGCCCATAGGGTCAAACACACTTGCATAGAAGCCACTGGCACTAACGTCAGGCTGTCAGAATGACAACTAAGGGAAGCAAGAAAAACTGGAAATTAAAACCCGGTTTCCTAAGAAAGCCAATATGAAAAGGAAAACACAAACCACCTAGAAAATGAGATGTGTCCAGAGCAATGCCACGGAGGAAACAAAAAAAAAAGGAAAAAAAAAAAGGAAAGAAAACGTTAAAGTTATCTCAAACACATTGCATCTGAACTTTATCACCATTTGTAATCAACTTCCAAGGTTTCATAATACCCTTTAACCTTAGTTACGCAACCCACTGAACAAGTCATCTCATTGTGGTGACTCTTTTCATGTTGATAAGAGATAGAAAAAGGAGTCACTCCCAGGAAAGAAAACTGTTCTGAGTAAACTCCTGAGGCCTAATGGTAAGGAGAAGTGATAATCTTTCACTCGCCTTAACCCTTTCAGAGATCCATCAAATTAGAAGTTAGAAATTCATGTCATTGACAAAATAAAGGTAATTTTCATTTCAATAAACAGAAACTTTTCATTAGGAAAAAAAAAACAAAAACAAATTATATCTTATTACTCACCCATTTCCTAGGTCGGCCTCTTGGCCGTTTTTCTCCAGTGGCTTCTGCTTTCTGTAAAATGAAAAAGGAAGTCATATGGTTTCCTACCTGACATTATTTATAAGTGCTACACCAGGGACACATTTCAAGTAAGCATGTCCTGGTTTCCAGAGGTGTTATTGAGGGGGTTTTAATAATCTCCTTCTCCTTTAAGATTTATCTTCTCCATTTCTGAGTAGATTCTTCTTCTTTTTCATAGTGTGATATAAAGAGTGATTTAAAGACTCCCCTGGAGTGATTTTTCTCTTACTTCTATCCATAATAATAATAAATTATTCCCACATATCCATAATCACATAAAGTAGTATTTTAGAAAATTAGTATTTCTTAAATGATTCTCTTTCTATATCATTGCTAAAGTTACAAGAATTAATATCGATATACTGCTTTACAATTTATACTACCTACATTGCAAGTCAAAAGCAAGTGTAAATGTAAGAAGAAATAGGAGTCTAATTCAAGAAAAATTCACATACTTCTACATAGTTAATTTCCTATTCCTTGTCAAAAACAATCACTTATCAATCAATTCACCTAAATCAGAGAGAGAAAAAAGTGGACGAAATCATTAATTTTTGTCCCCAAAATAGAACTATGAATGTTAAAAATAAAAACAATAATTAATAAAAACGGTACAGTATTAACAGTAATTCAACACTCAAAACAGACATGACATGATATATTATTTCTAACTACCTTGAGAGTTTGTTTTATTGCTTTACTTCACAAAAGATTTTTCTGATATCAGTCTTTTTCCCTTTTGAATCAAAATGTAACATCATCTATTAAGTAATTTCCCTGTTTATCATCCCTACTCCAATCCCCAAATACACCAACACACGCACGCACACACACACACGCACACACCACATTCCACTTCTATAAAAACATGATTATACTTTTCAAGTTAAAGAAAATGTAAGTATATACTCTTCTGTGTATGAGAATCATCCCAAGGCTATTATAAACACAAAAATATATGTAACCTGAGCTACAATAACTTGTTTTGTATTTTACTTTTGTTACCTGAGGTAGCAGCCAATAGGTACTTGACACAATGATACTAACATTACCTTTTATAACTGTCTACACTGCCAAATAAGGCTTTCCTCTTTCTCTCTTCAATCTGCCTGGTAAAAGTAGATGGAGATAGATGTTGACAATGATGAAGATTAGATAATAGATAGATGACAGATAGATGACAGATAGAATATAGACAGATAGATGGATGGATGGATAGATCGATCGATCGATAGATAGATAGATAGATGACAGAAAGACAGGCAAAATAAGCCACAATATTTCTCACCAAATGATACCTTTCTGGTCTGGCATTACTATTCAACAGGTCCCATGAATTAACCCAAACTCTTAAAATTGTGCTAGTTCACATTTATTGAACATTTAAAATGCCCCAGGCACTGGGTTAAGTCATTTACATGTGTTATTCTAATCCTTACAAGAGCCTAACAAGGTAGGTATTATTATCTCTCTCATTTTGCAAAGGAACAACTAAGCCTTAGCTTGGTGAGGAAAATAACTCAAGGTCATACACAAAGCTGATAAATGGCAGACCTGACCTATGAACCCAGTTCCACTGGGCTGCGACGACTGGGCTCCTCCCCTCCTAACAGTGCTACTTTTCCTCAGTGTACACACATTTGCTGCCATAAGACAATATTTCAGTTATTTTAAGTAAGATTGTCGCTGATGCAGCTGATTTCCCAGAACGAAGAAAACCTGGTGGGACCTTTCTCTAGCTAACTGCCCGACTGGGCAGTCTGAATAGTAGTTCACTATTTTTCAGTGACTCCACAAAGGAATCATTTGTTGTCAGAGGTCAGTGGTACTGTCTTAACTTCGGTCATAAGGGCATGAATTAAATTAAGTGAAAACCAGGAATGCCCAGTGAATCACATCCTCCTTCTTGAGTGTTGCCTCAAGGAGAGAGAGAGCTGTCTTAAGAGGAACACAGACTCCATTTTGGAAAGTGGGGATTCAAATCCCTGCTCTGACATCTTAGCTTTATGATTTGGGGCTGGTCCCTGAAGACCCTAATTTGATTTCATATGTGAAAGAGAGATAACGCTTCCTTTGAAGAGTGAAGTGCCTGCCATAAATGAAGTGCTCAAAAAATGTTCTTTCGCTCCTAACTAGATAGACTAACTTTTCCTTCAGGTTAGTCAATGCAAATATTCCATTACACCCACCTGTCACCTTTAGAATGAAGCTTTTAAGAAACCCTCTGGCTAGTGCATAGTGAGGTACACAAGTACAAAATTCCCTTATACAGAAGCAGCGTCTGACTGAGTCTTTGGGAGCAACTGAAGGTTGCACAGTTTACCCAGGAGTAAATTATGCCAACATGGAAGATAGAAATCCTTTCTAGTGGGCATGGGGATGGTAGGTGGGATTGAGAGGAGGAGGATATTGACCTTAGAGGCTAACAGTGCCACACCAAACTTTCCCTGTACGGTTGTTATGTTTCAGGAGCCATGATGATGTGATCTGGGTGTATCTGAAAATCTGCTGAAGAGAGGGTTGTTTTCTAAAAAGGTTTCACTGCATTTCAAAGTCACAGAAAGCAAATCTCTCAGAGAGAGAGAGAGAAAGCCCTGCAAATAAGAGGACTTTAAAATGAGCATCTCATTTACAAAAAGCCTATTCAAAAACAAAATTCACACCATTAACTAAAGGGCAAAATATCACGATTATCACCTGGACTTGTTAAAAGCAAACTTGTTCCTTGGTCTTCAGGCCAGTGCTACATGTAAACTGAAACCCTCTTCTGAGACTACATCTAGAAGAAACACATTAGCTGTGCTGTGTGGCGACGATCTGGGAGGTTTTCATTGTTCTTTAAAACCCACATTATTTAATCATTCTGATCAAACTTCACAAAGGCTGCAAAACAAGTTAGCATTTTAGTTTGTAAACCAGAATAGATCCAAGGTTTTTATGTATTGGAAAACACAAACTTTAACTTTTCGCCCTTGTTTAATGCTCTTCAGGATGTTATTTTTCAATACAAGACAAACAAAACATTTTGGGGGCTTCTTTTAATATGTCAACATGTGCAGTACTGTGGAGGTGTATATTCGGTTTTCCTTTACAGGAGCAGAATTTGGTTCTATACCACAGACTCATATATAACAGATGAAAAAACTCATTCTATTTTCTGCTTATCTGGTGGGTGAGGGGTGGGGGGCTTAGAGTGGAAATTCTACATGTGCAAGAATTGTCATACTAGAAACGTCAGACTATGACTGGCCCTATTATACTAATATTTGCAGCTATCATACCACATCTTGTTAAGTGTTATTTCTTTTTTGCTTCTCTTCATTCATATTTTTGCCTTTTTTTAAACTTCGGATTCAGAATTATATATTTACATTTTATAATATGCTTACAGGCAAGTTCATGAGGGCTGGGACAAATGCTAAATGAAAAATGTAATTCTTCGTGTCTCTACCAAGTGCTGGTATTCCAGGCTCTTAAATGTACTCTGCACTAAAAAAATTAAAAAAGAAAATTCATCTAGTAAATATGACTCTTGAACTTGGAAGTGCTTAGCATTAGTGCCTGGTGTACAAGGTGTGCTTACTATATATTTATTGATGAAGGAACATAAAAAATACTACTATTTGTATCACATGTGTGTCTTGTTTCCATCCTGTTATCAGAATTCTACTTGGTAGGATTTCTAGGTAGGACTTTAGAAAGCATTTTGTCTGGCCCCTTCATTTAACAAGTAAGAGAACTTCTGAATATGTTATGATCCCCAAGGCATAGCTCTGTTGTTTATTTGAGGGCCGGGAGTTTTTGGTTGTCAGCTGCAGTTAACACACATTTCCAGTCCCTTTATAACCTTGTAGAGAGCTGCTCTCTAAACCTAACTTCCATCCTGCATTTCAGGTTACTGGAGATATCTACTTTGTAGCAAATATAAAATATTTGACAGCATATAATAGTGGAAAGATCCTAAGCATAAGGATGATATTTGAATTCAAACCCAGGTGCCACCTTTACTAGAGTTGAACATTAGACATATCACAGTTTACCTCTCTGAATCAGTTTCTCATCTGTGAGATAAAGACCAAAATGCCTACATTAGAGAATGAAATGAGCTCATATATATGTAAAGTGCCTGACAAAAACGACAGTATTTAGTAGATATCCAAATGTAACTTCTTCTTTCCCTCCATATTTAGAAATGTTACCTGCAAAAAAAAAAAAAACAACTCCCAGTTCTGTGAGTTTCTGCACTGATTTTCTGAGCATCGCCTTACTTAAGTAGGACAGCTATTACCTTCCCAGTTTTACAAATGGGAGATTAAGAGATCTGCCCACATTCATAAGGACTGGAACGGAGACCCAATCTGATTTCAAAGCAATAAAGGGTCTGTTCTTCTGGGCAATATTCCCATATAAAATAAAACAGCCATGGACAAATTTTAAAAATCAAAACCTTCTAGGGTAAGAAACACATAAGTAGTTGAAAGTAAAACATTTCCAAGATTCCTATAAAGAAATGGATAAGAGCTGAGACTGGTAACCAAGAGATTCAACTAGTTTGGACTTCTGGGTCAAATTTAGATAGATAGTAATTTTTTGCTATTCTAAATGCTCCCGTTATACTTAATATGTATGTACTGTGATAATATATGAAAGCCAGAACTGCCCTACTCCTACTCAATCAGTGAGTCTGCACAAAAATAAATTAAATGAATGAATGAATGAATGAATGAATGAATAAAAGCTAGAAAAATATTTGGGTGTAATAGTTCCTTGTTTTATTTTCATGTACATATGTATGTATGTATGTATGTAGGTATGTATGGATAGATAGATAGATAGATAATAGACAGACAGACAGACAGATATCTTAAGAATAAAAGCTGTAGAGAAAGAGCATATGAAGCCAACTATCCAACGTTTATAAAGTCACATTTTACTTTTTCAGTTGCTCTCTTAAAAATATAAAGCATAAATCAATGTGCCCTAGCATCAAAATCAACTGGACTAATCAGTCAGACTCGGTATTGAGTAACTCTCATTTTACCTTTTTGATGACCCAGTTCTACGGGTTTCTAAATTTTAAGTGCAACCATTTATAGTCCTAAAAAGATGTTACAAGTGTGCCATCACTATATTTTGCACCGGGAAATATAAGTAAATTCTATCACCCATCGTAGTTGGTGCTCATTTGACCTAAAGATGTCCTCGTTGTCAATGCCCACATCGTTATTTACACACTCGTCTTCACCTATACAAGCACTAAATTAAAGCCAAGGCCAAAATGACAGGAAAAGTGATTTTCAAAGTTTAAGATTCTTTTCCGTTAAACTGTCCTCCCATCTCTTTTATAATCAGAAAAATCAATAGCAATGATACGAGAGTTTACTTGGGTTACTTTCTGAGCAAACTGACCCCTCCATTATCCTGGAGAAAGGAGAATGACTGCACTATTTTTTACTAAATCAATTAGAAGATGCCATTCAAAATTGTTACTGAACAAATCAAGAATAAATAAACTAATAGCCTAAAATATAAGTTCTCCATTCATATTTTCCTCCTGGTTGGCAGAACAAAGATTCAAAACTAAAATATTTGGAATCTAGAATGGTGAAATTCATTGTTCCATCCTTGTGCCAAGCTATATGGTAGCAAGGTGTGTTCTGGAAATCACAGAAAGTAAAATAGTAAGGCAAGATAAATTTGAATGACTTAACTGACACAGAAGGCTCTTCAGTATCCATCTATTCTCAAGAAAGAAGTGAATGTAATAGAATACCAATCTGGTATATTCTAACTCCTTAGAAAATGATCTGTTGAGACTTTCAGATAAAAATGAGCCAGGGGCACGGGTCAGTCAAAGTAATGAGGAGCTTTTGATGAAAAGTTGAGAAAAAGGACAGTTTCTAGAGAATGAGAACTATGGGTCCCTTGAAATAAAGTTACTTGATCAAATAATTCAAATGTACTTGAATGTCCTATATTTGGATCATAATCTATGATGACTCAAAAGTATTGCTGGAATTTACTGATGCATCAAGGCTTGGTCCGCCTTGGCAAGTGAAAAAAAATGAGTCAATTGTTTAGGTAAGTCAGCCTAAAATAGCAAGATAATGGAGACAATAACTGGGCTCTACTTAATTCTACCTGCCTGGACTCATTTATATACTCAGACACAGCCTTGGATCCCAGTGGAAATAACCTGCCCTTTAAAACATAGAGGAATCAAACTAAATCATATTAGCCCCATAAAAATCATAGGTTGGAATTGTATGAGAACTTCCAATACCATCTTTCCCTAGCTTATCTATAATGATACTTTTGGTTACTCTCTTCTAATGAGCCTCCTATAATCTGAAAAAAAGAATCTGTCCTCATTCAGCATCTATGCTATGACATTTATCTGAAATGATGTGTAAAACCCACATTCTCTCATCCTAAAATATCTACGATTGGCATTAGTAATCATTTATGAAAAATCAACCACATTTCTAGGAATGTGATTAGGAGCACAAATCAGGCCTTCTCTGTACAAGCAAATGGAAGATATAAATTAAATGCTCACCTGAACACATTATTTGAATTACATATCATTTACCTTGAAGATATTTTTATTCTGCACTTTGCTCTCTAGGTCTGGTTGTTATACCTAATGTCAAAAGGAAGTTCAAGCAAATCTCTGACATTATGAAGTCTGGCTATCTCATACATGAGATCTTTTTTTTGTTTTGTTTTGTTTTTTTGTATGCAATTTCCTTCTATGAAAATTTAAACAATCTAAAAACTCTTTTCCTAAAAGTACCCAAATGAGAACTGGCTTGAGGCACACAGATGAATTTGACTTGTGACCTTAAATTAAACACTGGGAGACTTCTCTCATGATTAAAAAGCCACAACAAAACCCCCAAACCAAACATAAAGAAGATAATATCGTTCTTCTCTCCAAACGTGGGAAATGTGAAAATTCAAAGTATTTCCATCCAGCACAAACATGAGAGGAAAACAAAACAAAACAAAAAGGAAATTAAGAGGCAACAGGTCGCAGGTATATTTCAAACTAAAACATAAACAAAGGGGTCAAGGCACACGTGCGCCCGCACACACACACACACAAATAAATTATTCAGGTAAATATTAACTTCTGGCTTTATTAAGATAACAATATGAAACTGGTTCAGAAACAAATTTTAAGCACTTGGACTGGAGTTCTTAGATGTGACTAGAATTGCTACATAATGGTCATCTATGGGAATTTGTCATATTGGAATATAAGCAGATTGAGGAATAAATACCTTTTCCTAAAGTTCTGAAATTAACCAATTGTTTTTATAAATGTTTGCTCTATATATCGCACAAATCAATTTTGTATTGAATATAGCCTGAAATTAAAGTGATTGCTAATTTAGTAGTCAAGCACTTGGCCTTGCAACATTCTGCATGCATTGTCAAGTTTCACATTGCTAATTTTCCAACAAACAGTTATGTTTTCAAATGCCCCAAGGCCAGTTACTGAGACCAAACATAAACTTTGAAAGAAACTCCAAGCAGCAAGAAAGTTTAAACACACATCATCAGGATTCCAGTATACATTGTATCTCGTCTAATTTTAGAGTTCTAGTCTCTTATATACTTACCAGTTTTTGTTACATATTTTTCATTTTGATGAATCTCAGTTTTCAGGAGAATACTCGATTTATTAATCATAGAGGACTTCTCATATCTACTCTGGTAGGTCTAGCAAGGTATGTTTATCTTACATGTTAGCAATAACATAACTTTTTTTTTTTAAATGATTGCTTTTCAAAATCCTAACAAACATGTTTTGTTGGAATACAATACATGTGTGATAAATAAATATATGTTTGATAATCATGTTTATATAGGGTAGTAGCAAACTCAAAAAATACTGATTTGAAAGTGAAAATACATTAAGTTTACATATGCCATGAACAATTCATCAATGTCATTTGTTGTTTTGCAAAATATCTTCTTCTCCAAAGAAGCATAATTTCTAAAACTGAAGAAATATAACAACCATGTTTGGGCAAATATATTCACTTTTATCAGAAGGGGACTTTTATAACAGGATTGTGTGAAATAATTTTGTCTGGAAGAAAGAAAGATTTTAGGGAAGGATTTCTTTGGGAATAAGAAAATCTACTTTTCTTTTAGAAGTTGTAGTATGTATATATGTATACCCATGCAGAACTATCAGAGATGAGTGGCCTAGCAGGGTCATTGTAAATGCCTATCACTAAAGTAAAAATAAATCAGACCTCACTTGGGAAGAGATCAACTTTTTTGTTATTTTGCTTTAGGTGGTAAATTAGGCACAAGTTTCACCTTTCCTTGTCAGTAAGGATTTTGTTAGTCAGTGACAAACTGTTCAAAATGAAAGAAGGTAATGGAGCATCTCTTCACTCATTCAAAAAAATGTAAAAAATAATTCCTTTTTCATATTAAATTTTAATAATTTATTTATGGTGAGATTTACAGATTTCTTCTTGGGAGATGTTATAATGATGCATTTTTCTGAGCAATCACATCATAGTTTAAATGTTTGTAGCTACCTACCAAGTTAGTCTCTGCCATCTCATTAGGGTAAAATTAAATTAGGTAAATCCCACACTATGTAACATAAAAAAACCTTCTTTGTTAAATTAGCTCTTATCAGTTAATTTAATAAATCAAGTAAAATGTAAGAGAAAGTACTCAAATCAGGAATAGAAGATTATATATTGTCACATTTAATATGACAAGGTAATTTAGAGCTATTTTAAAGTTTATTGATTAAATGTCAATCACAAATCTTCATTCTGAGAAACTATTATATTTAAATATATTAGAAATCTACTCCTTCAATTCTGTTCAAGACTGTTAAAATAAAACAGAAACGAACTCATAGTTATACCCTAAATAACTTTACATGTGTCACTGGTTGCTATGGCAGTTTACAACACTAAAAACCATCACATATAATATGGTTAGTGCCCATAATCACAGAGAAAAACACATAAAACATTAATTCCCAAAAGATGAGCATATGGTCCTTTTAAACAGATACCGTATATGGTATACTCAAATTTACTTCTGAATTTTGAACCTTTGTGTTTAGCTATTGGACAAACCTACATATGAAATACAAATTTTTTTCTTCAGATTTATTTATAAAGCTAAAAAAATATAACTTTTACAGTCACCTTCACTTCTCTATACATGCATTGACCCTGAGATATTTCCTCTTTGCTAGTTCAAAAACGACCTACATGAAGGCATTTTATACTGCAATTTGAAATTTATAAAGAAAACACTGGAATTTATACTTGACTGGGTTCTAGCCTGCCCCCCAAAATACAACAAATGGGTCAAATATCTGTTTGAAAAAACTTCTCATTATCCCATTTAGAGCATTTCTATATCACCTGATAGAAAGGCTTTTTGAGAGATTATAAAAGATTACATGACAGGCTTATTATAACCCAGCAGTATCCTTTATCATCACATTCAAAGCTGTAAAACTCATAACCTTTTTCCAATATTCTATAATCGGATTTACTTCTAATTATTATCTATGTGGCAAAATACTTAATTTTAACAGAGGGATATGGTTTTGCTGTAGTCTTGTAAATAAACACAAAGTAAATTAATCTTTATTATTTTTGAAGTAAAATGCAAAATCTACAGTTTTGATTTGTATTTAACTATTTCACAACTGGCCCAAAACTTAATGGTGTCATTCTCCACTCCCCCTTCTCACTCTAGCACCCCCATTTTAAGTTTCATATTATTTGGTGATTGTTTGTTTAAAACAACACCTCAGCATCTTCGTGGACTTTTTATGCTAAGCCTCTGCTTAGAAATCTTACTAACATTAAAGATAGGAAATGAGTCTTGGGTTGCCCAGTTGGAACAAATTCTTAGATGCAGATCTAGAATGGGAAAGTTACAGGGAGGTTCCTGAGGTCTTTGAGAAAGTTGAGAGGATTTGACTTGAGAAATCTCACCTTTTGAGCTGCTTTGGAAGGACTCTTGTTTTTGCTGCCTTTGGGTCTTCCCCTGGGTCTCTTAGGAGAGGGCTCACCGGTTGGCTCCTAATTGTGGGAGGAAAAAAAATGCTGTTGTGGCAAGAATGTCTGTAAGAAATTGACCCTGACACTATAGTTATATTTTCTGCATGTGCTGCTCCACCGAACTGCTGGAACACATTCAATTCAAGCATAAATAGTGATGATGGTACAGAGTTTACAGTAAGGGGAAATAACTGTACTTTTAACTCAAGAGTTCAAAGAGGAAATTGTATTTTACATATGAAAACTAGATTCTATTTCAACCCTACAAAGGTAACAATGGGGAACAAGGTGGCATGTTCTAGAAAAAAAGTCATACATTTTTAAGGGGAAAAAGTTGCATGGTTATGCATTTGGCAAGTCAGAAATAATAAGCATTTTCCACAAATACTACTAGCATTTCAAACAACAGAAATATAAAGCTAACATAAATATTTCAACAATCTTCATTATTGAAAAGATGGGTTTTAATCATCTCTATATATCTGTATTGTAGGTCAATTATGACTCAGTCAACACATTGAGTGAAATATTGGAGCAATTATCCAAGTTCTTCAACTCAAAATAACTCCATTCCCTTTAAAATTTCCAAATAATTATGGTAAATATGTTGTGGAGGTTTTGCTTGAATTATCTAGATAATTGCTTCAATTCTCCACTTCCTTTTGGAGATGTAGGCATGGTCTCTAGTCTAAATTTAAATATCTTTTGATAAAAATGAACAATTTCTCCAAAACTTTCTTTTGAGAAAATCCTTATGGGGGTAAACTGGTGACAACTAAAAGAGGGAAAAAGTGAGAAGGAATAGAAGTAACTGGAAAGGAGAAATTGAAACTATCAATAGGTTTAGCAAAACTTTAAATGGCTTCTATGCCAAGTAGTAAATACTCGAGTGGTTAAGAGAATGCGATGATTAATATTCCAGTCCCTAAATATTTATCCTGTGAATCATAAATTTACATTTCATTCAGATTCGGTGATTAAATGAGACTAATTAACTTAAAACTCATGACCGTCTTCTATACAAATTCTCATCCTATCTAGAGAATCTGAAAGTTTCTGTGGGACCAGTGGGCACATCCGGAGCAAACACATCGTAGACACATTTTCCTTTCTTTGTGAACTCTGCCTTAACTCAAAGGTAAAAAATCTCCAGTCACCTCCAGAACCCACTGCGATTTCTTTGGGATTCTATTTTGGAGGTGGGAGGCAATTAGAAGAGCAAGAGAGAGCTGGGTGGCGGGTGGGAAACAAGGGCGGAGGGGGGGAAGGGCAGAGACCTCCTGGGAGGTGTAAAACAGGATCCTAACGCGGTATTAAGTGTCGTTGGCCAGAGCGGGAAAACTCAGGGGCCTCTAGATGGGCTTATTTCCTTTGATGATTTCAAAAAGGTACAACCCTCTCCGTTTCTCTAAAACTCTCCGGCAAGCAAACATTGTTCGATTTCCCCACCTTGCTCTCGGGCAGCTTTGGAACTCTAGGATAATTTTCTAATAGGCCTATTTGCCGTGAAGGAAGAGCTTTAAGGCTACAGAACGGAGAAAGGGTTTTAAAGTCCGCGGAAGCGGAGTTTAAATGCTCTCAGTAGACATGTCCCGCTCCAGCCCTACCCGCCAAGGCTTGGAAATTGCAGCGAACAAAACCCCCCGCCCTGGGCGCTGCGCGCAGCTCTGCAAGCGCCGGCTGCACGCTTAATTGGTTGCATCCGCAGACAAAACCCTCCACTCCGCCGGGTCCCGGGCGCCCCTCGATCGTCCCCCACCCCACCCCCCAGCCAATGGCCCTGGAGTTTATGCATGCATGTGCCTTAATGTAGCACATTTAATATGTGCAGCTCTGAGGCGCGGCATCAAGGGGCAAAAGGGGGACTGGGTGCCTGGCAAGGAAGTGGCCCCAGTTACGGTGCTCCCTTTCGGACACTACTTTCCAACGCGCCCTTGGCCAAACGAGCTAATCCTGTCCCATGCAGACCCAGGCTCTCCCGCAGCCCCTTCCCCGGGACACCTCGGCGCTGCGGCCGGCACATCGGCCGCCGCGCCGCATTTAAAGAGCCCTAAGGGGACCCCGCGGGCCCACAAGTTCTTTGTCGGTAGGGCGCGAGTCTTGGGCCACCGAGAACTTGGGGAGGGCGCCAAGGGGGCGGCTGCAGAGTGCCAGACTCGGGCCCACGAGCAGCCCTAGTTGGCGGGAGAAAAAGCCAACGGCCCCCAGGACTTCAGCTCCTCCAACTCCGCCTCACAGAACACCCCTGCCCCAGGCACTTCCTTCCCCCGGGGCAATTGTAAAGTGGCTCGGAAAGCGCCTGGTGATCCCTGGATTGTTGGACCCCGTCCGCTTCCAGTCACCAGGAGCCACCGCGCCACTCAGGGCGGTGCACAATAGCGAAAGTCCGAGGACGCGCTTCGCAGGATCCCACCTCCCGCCTCCGCCCCGCCGCCCGCCGCGGCTCCCCACCTCCCCGCCTGGAGGGACGCGGGCGCCTGGGAGCTCATCCGCGCGCCGGCGACGGAGACTCCGCAGCCCACTCCCCGGCCGGCGGGAAGCGTGCGGCGGCCGCGGCGACTGGACTCCCGCGCTCGGGTGGCTGCGCGTCGCGGGGCCCCTGCAAAGGGAGCGGAGGTGGGCTGGTGCCCCCACCCCGCCCGCGTACTGACTTGCTGCTGCTTCCTGGGTCGGCCGCGTCCTCTCTTCTGAGGCGCCGGGGCGGCAGGTTGTCCCTGGGCTGAAGTGGACGGCTGCCCGGCGCCTTCACCGCGTGCGCTCATCCTGCCTCCCGCCGCCGCTACCGCCGCTGCAGCCGCTTCGCCTCCGCCGCCCCCAATCGGCCCAGCACCTTTCGGGAGAGTGAGTGATAGGGGCTGGAGAATGAGGCACGGGAGCGAGAGCTGAAGTGCTGCGAGGGCTGCTGCTGCTTATGCTGCCGCCGCTGCCACCATCAACACCGGACGTCCAGAGGCTGCCAAAAAGAGAGAAGAGGGGAGGAGGAGGAGGAGAGAAGGAGGCGCTGCTGGTGGCGGCGGCAGCGGTGGGTGGGTGCCGGAGGTGAAGGTGGCGGTGGAGGTAGCGAGAGGAGGAGGAAAGCGAAGAAGGAAAAGGCGATTTGGAGTTGGGAGGCTTCTCTCTCCGTTTGAGATCAGGAGTTGCGGTCACCGGGAGCACTTCGGAGACGGCTTGGAAAGGGAAGAGACTTGGAGTGAATTGTGTCCCTTGAAATGTTAGGCGGGGAAAGAATTCCTCCTCCTCTTCCCCCCCGCTCCGCGCTCTCAGAGCAAGAAAGAGAAAGAGAGAGAGAGAAAACAAATAGCGCCTTGGGCAGTCGAAAAGCCAAGGGAGGATGGGGAGTCTGCCGGGACCGGGTCGGGCACTGAGCGCAGGCAAGGGACGAGCAGTGGGTGGCACCGCGCCTCCTCGGGTGGCGGGAGCAGGCGGCAGCGGCACGGGAAAGACCGAGGGGGACGGGCTGCTTTCTCTCGCCTCCTGCACCAAGTGTGCGCCGCCCGGGCTGGAAGTTTTCTGAGTTCCTGCCCCTGGATTCAAGTGGGATGAGTGTGTGTGCGCTTGAGGAGGGGGCGGCGGGGTGGGGGTGGGGGGAATGCCCACCTCTAATCGTGGGCGGATAAAGGGGAGGGGGCTGCGCAGAAGGAAAAGTATGAGGAGGAGGGAGGCCAGGCGGACCGTCGAGCCAAGGCGCCTGGCCGCGGGCCAGAGGCAGCGTTCGAAATACAACTGCTTCGGCGGCGGCGGCGCCCGGGTGCCACCCGGAGCCCCGCTCACGTGCTCCCGCCCGGCGGCGGGGTTAAAGGGACAGGCCGGGGATCCCGGGCCGGCTCGCCGCCGGCCTCGCCCCGCCCGCCGCCCGAGGTCGCCCCTGGGCGGTTGTCCTAGGAAGGCGCGGGAATGGGACTGCCTCAGAGACCGGTTTAGGGGCTTGGCCTTTACCTGCACCTCCACGATGCGGAGCCAACACTCCGCGGGAAGCGTCTGCAGCCACGTGCGGCAGAGTTCTAGGTCCCTGTGAGTGGGAAGGAACTGAAGAGTATGAGCGGCGCCCCCGGCAGCCCGGCTCTGCTTCGGAATGCCCTCATCACAGATCGCACGACCTGGCGTGCGCACCCGCACAGACACAGACTTGCACGCAGATACACGTGCACACTTGCACAGGCACATGCATGCATAAACTTATGTAAACAAACATGCGCGCACTTACATGCACACACACACGCAGATATGCATGCACCTTCCCAGATGCATTCACCTTCGCAGATACATACATGCACATGTGCACGCGGAGCGCGCCAGCCATTTCATTGATATTTTTTTCTCCGGGAAAGACTAGAGGCGACGCGAAGTCTCCGCTCACCAGCCCCGGCTGGCGCTATGCATCTGAGCTCCAATACTCTCAGGGTAGAGGGGTTGCCCCATGCGGGGACCTGGTAAGCTTCCTAATACCACAATCGCGTCAACTGTCCAACTATCCCTTCAATTTACCTCGATTTAACCTTCTCCCTAGGAACTCCTATTCTGCCAAGTCCTAATTTTATAGCCTGAGCTGTTTCAGAGTTATGTGAACACCATAATGACCACAGTCCGTTTTTAAAAGGTGGAGTACATTTTAAAATGTACCTCTTTTCATCCTTCAATAACAAAAAACTCTGAAAAAATTAGGTTCAGATTTTCACACATCGAACCCAAAATTATTTTGGACTAATTCCAAAATAAAAAGTTTCACCCGAGGAAGAATTCCCCCCCCCCCCAAAAAAAAAAAAAAAAATACAGACCACCGTGGAATAAAAACGCCTACTTTACAGCCCTAAGCAGGGAGTTAGGCACCGCCAGGTTCCGCTGAGCCTGTGGAGGAGGCGCGTGTAAATGTCTGCTTCGGCGCGGCGGCGCTGATTGGTCCGCGTTGCCATTTTAAATCCATTTCCAGCTGCCCTTTGCAGAACTGGGGCACATAGCTGCACGTTGAGTGCCCTGCAGAAACCCAGGGTTTCTCCTGGGTCTGGGAATGCTTAGCTGTGATGGAAAGGGAGAGCCCCCATCCCTCCGGATGGAGCCCAGCAGCTGACTGGGAAAGGAGGGGTCTAACAGGATTCTAAGGTTTTCTGCAAGGGCTTGGCTGAAAGATGGTATCTTCATTAAAGGGTTTGAAATTTCACGTACTAACGATTGCAGTGACATTGCCTAACTGCCAAGTTTGCACATTTTAAATGTGATCACATTCGCACTGAGGTGTGCACATTTTACATACACATACAAAATGGGCTTCTGCGTTTGTATTTATTTGCTTGCTTTTTGCAAGAGCTACAGATAAGATTCTGAGGCCAAATGTAAGAGAAATCACTCAGGATTTCTGCCAACCAGTTTTATACAGGGCATGTTATATCCTCGGATTTTTTTCATTTTCACAGAGGCCACAAAAAGGGGATTCCAGATTTTTATTTTTGCATTAATCCTCGACTACTAAAAACAAACAAACAAAAACAAACAAACACACACACACACACAATATCGAGGTTAAGAGAATGTCCAGTGATTTGTTTTCAGGCCACTGTCACTTAACCGTCAGATTATTTGACCATTTTTGTATTTATAACAAGAAGGATAGGGAAAAACTATTGCATCAAGTTTTGTCTAAATCAGTTTTACATTTGTTTCAGGTTTCTGTATGTTATTCTGTAAAGAAGACATTAAAATTTGTTCTAACCTTTAAAATTACTTGAAACTTTTAAAATGGTGTTAATATTTTTATTAAGTTAAAAGGTTATATTTTAATTTAAAGAATGGATTTGACAGGTTTTTTTTTTTCAATTTAAGTTGCCCAGATGTTCACTTTCTCTTCTTTATCTCATCATATTTCAAGATGAAACTCTGATTTCTAATTTGAAAATTTTTCAGGTGGTTTCTGTCCACATGAAACTATTTTTTTTCTTCTTCGCTTACTATCAAACAGAACAGTGAGCACCTTGGTATATGTTGAAGTTTTCAAATTATCTGAAATACATGATTTAGTGTTTGGATCAGGTCTGCTCATCAACAGGTGGCAAATTTAGCTCAGTGGACCCATAACATCATTTTAAAACAATAAATAGAATGCAATAGATAACATGTAAAAGTTCTGTTTCATTTATATAGTACATGTGTGTAAAAACTATATTCCAATGCTTTTTTCTCGCTTTTTTACATTTGATAAATTGGCTTGTATCTTAGAATTCAAAGTTTTTTAGTACTGTGTTAACACACACTAAACAGCATATTTTCTATTTTAGTGATATATGTAATACTGATGTGTTTTATAATCAATGACACCATAGATCAATGAAACATATATGTAAAGTCTGTTTCTTATTGTGGGTTGCGGTTATTATAAATGCCACTGACTTAGTTGTGAGACCTAGGTTCCTTTAGGACTTCACTAAACCAGCTCTGAGGTCTTTGGTAAATCATTTCTGATCTCAGTGTCTTCATCTCTAAAACAAAAGAGCAGTATAAGGATTCTGCGGGTTCTTCAAGTTCTAACAGCTTTTAAAACATGTATAATATCTTGTTCTCTGTGTCCTGTTCATATGCAAATTGATGCAGATTCCATATAAATAGGTAGTATTTCTAACAACTCTTTTTTGCACCAGTTGTGTGTTGTAGTGTTCAGTTCATAATAGACTTTTGGTACTTACTAATTTTTCGCTATGACAAAGTTACTCTTAACAAGTTATCATTTTACAAGTACTACGGGATGAGAAAAGCATTAAAAATATTAAAATATCTTTGAAATTCTTAAAGGAAGATGTATCTGATGAAGGAGACACGAGTCTCACATTACACTTTATCTCATTATATTTGTACTTCAATACTCATAAATTAAAGAATAATTTTAAAATTTTCTCAAATTGTAACTGATTGAATTAATCATAGACATATTTTATGTGTAATGAAACAAACTTAGTATAACCAGATATTTTGCAAGTGAATTTAAGGTGTCTCAGAAAAAAATTATAATTAATATTTATGGAACAGAAAGCATAGCATATAAACACACACACAAATATATATGTGTGTATATAGCATATAGAAGTTTAGCAGAGTACAAGGTAAATACATATTTCTGAAAAATATTTCCAGTCTTTTAACATGAACTCATTTGTACTGCTCAAGTTCACAATTTTAGAGATTGTGACTTTTAAAATATGCTTAATATTTAATGAAATGTAGGAGACAGAAATGCTAAGATTTTCCTACCACATCACAAAGAAAGAAAATATGCTGCCAAGTTGATATTTTGGTGGTTGGTGGGGAAGGGAGTGTTGTGGACAGGCTTTCTCATCCCATAAACAGAGGATCACCAAGCAGTGCATTTGTCCATTCTGTCATTCAACAAACATATATTGAGTTGGTTTTGCGGTAATCTCACCTATTATTCTCTCAGGACTCAGGAATGTAATTCATCCAGAACTAAAAAGAATCTCTTTTGAAAGAGCTAGGTAATCATTTAATATCTATTTACCTCTTATGTTAAGCCTTTCATTTACCCTTAAAAATGTTTATTCTCCTCTATCCAATCCATAGTTCATTTAACAAATATTTATTGAGTACCCAATATGTGCTAGGATTCACAGAACATACTTTTTGATGAAAGTCATAGAAGCAGAACAGAAGAATTTCATTACCATCTCTCATTCATTGACATTATACTGTCAGCCCCAAACAATCTTGATCTAGATACACTATCAAGCAGTTTTCGATAGCAGAACGGATTTAGGCTTTTAAATCAAATTTAGGAATAGAAGGTATGGTATGCAGAATGCTAAAATGGCCCCTAAGATTTCCTGCCCCTCCCCACCCCTTTGTACATGCCGTGCATAATCGTGGGGACTCTAATATGATGCATTTTACTCTGCGATTAGTTTATGTTAGATAGTACAGTTGACCTTAAGATATCCAGGTGATCTTGACCTAATAATATATGTACTTTTAGAACAAAGGGTTTTCTCTGGCTGATTTTAGGGCAGGAAGTTAAAGATTTGGAGCTCAAGGAGGATTTGACTCTCCATTGTTGGTTCAGAGATAGAGAGGTCACATGGCAAGAAGCTGAGGGCAGCCCCAAGCAAACATCCAGCAAGGAAACAGGGACCTCCTTTACAGAACCACAAGGAACTGAATCCTTCCAACAAGAATGAGCTTGAAAGTGGAATCTTCCCCCAGAGACCCTAGACTGGAACTCAGCTGGGACAACATCTTGGTTTCAGCCTCATGATACCCCCAGCAGTGGACCCACCTCTACCTGACTTCTGACCTACATACCTGTGAGATAATAAGTGGGTATTTTAATGGTATTTTGTGATTCAGTTTGTGGTAATTTTGTTATGCAGCAGTAGAAAACTGATAGAAGAGGGATCTGATCAGATAAATTCCTCTCCTTTCTCCATCCCATAGACTGCTTCAAAAATACAATATGGATGCAGTTTGTCTGGAGATGTCCCAAGTGGTCACACTGCACCTACTAAATCACCCATTGTGTGTCTTTGGGCTTGTAGGGAAACAATGGCCAGCATGGAAACACATTATCTTGCATTGCTTTTCATCTTTCCCTCTTCCCTCTCTTCTAATCTCTCTCATCTATCTATCTATCTATCTATCTATCTACCTACCTATCTATCTATCTATCTATCTATCTATCTATCCATCCATTCATCCATCCATCTATCTATTCATCTATCATCTATCATCTATCATCTATCATCTATCATCTATCATCTCTATCTCTTTATCTTGGTACCTTGGAATTCCTGAAGCCACCATGCTGGTGACGTATAAGGAGAGGTCACACATTCAGATAATTTTAGACCTCCCCAACCCCTGCTTCCAAACCACTACAAGCTGATGTGAAGTAGATCAGAGTGAAGAGAATCCTGCTGAGCCCTGCCCCAATTACAGATTTATGAATAAAATAATTGTTATTTTTGTTCCTAAGCCACTAAAGTTTTGGATTTTTAAAAATATATAACCATAGAAACTGGCCCACCTTTTTTACCCTAAAACTACTTTCTCTTTTTACCTCATTCCAATTAATAACCTCAAATGTGTGATTTGCTTAGCTGGGAATCACTCTAATCCTCATTCTCTTTCCACATTAAATGGTCACCAAGTCCTACCAGGTCTGCCCTTGCAGTATTTCTTGACTCTCGTCTGTTTTCCACTTTCACTGCCACTGCCTTAGTTAGAGCTCTCTCCATTTCTCCATTGGCATTGTGTAATCCCAATGTCTTTCCCCCCAATCTCCTAGGCTTCAGTCTTACATTTTAAAAAATCCACTCTCTACAATGCTCCTAGAAGAATCTATTTTTTTTGATCAGTTATCTTTATTATCCTTTTTTTCTTATCACAAATGTAATATAAAATGCATTGTAGAAAATGTAGGTGACAGAAAGGCAAAGAAAAAGATTCCCTAGTTATCCCACCTGTCATAGATAACCCTGTAACATTTTAATCCTCCTAGACTTTAAGTGAACTATTATAGGTTCATGTTGCACATTCAGTTTCATAACCAATTTTTTAATGTAAATATATCATGAATACTTTTTCACATCAATGAACATGCTAATGGTCCATTATATGTGTATATATGTGTGTATGTATATATATACATATATGTATATATGTGTGTGTATGTGTGTGTGTATATATATATACGCGTATACATATACATATATATTAGAACACCTGGAATTAAGTAAGCACTTGATAAAAATTTTTATGACATCTTTGTGAAAAGATGAAGACATATATCTTGGATGTTATGCATTCCTTTGTGTTGACATCAACTTCAAAGGTGGTCTATCAGCATCTTGGCATCATTTTCGAATTTTCAGATATCCTAAAGGTAAAAGGGATAGCTTACTCTATTGATGCCCAAATTAAGATTCAAAAAGTTTTCAACAAGCTATAATCCAGTTTAAGAAGATAAATATGAGGTATGTAACCTCATACTGGGAGGGGTGGGGGTGGGTGGGAATCAGCCATACCAGTATAGGGTGGAAAAACTGACTTAAAAACAATTCCTAATATTACATATAAGTTTAAGAAGCAGGTACAAATATCAAATCTGATTTCTGCTCTGGGAAGTTGTGGTTCTCTGTATTCATCTGTCTCTCTCTAATTTTTGAGGCAGTGGTTTGTCCTATAATCTCCCTTTTCTTATGCATCTAAGAAAAATTGTTTTCAGTTTGTTCAGCTTTTTGTTTGTTAAGACAGAGCGGAAATTTAAAAATAACTCCTTCCATGTCAGACCAGGAACCTGCAGTCTCCATAACTGACTTTTAAATACCCAGGATAGAGAAGGTAATAATATCACTATATTTTGCCCTTGTGAATGTACATCAGGAAAACTATTTTCAGTTCTAGTCATCATGTTTTAAGAGAGATTTTGACAAATAACATGTAACCCAAGTGAATTTTCAAAATGTGTCAAACAAAGACCATTTGAAGAAAATGGGGTTTTAGCCTGAAGAGAGACTTGTGGAGACTTGTGGCAATATGATCCCCATCTTAAAGTACTGTCATTATGAGGAAGAACATTTAGATATACTCTTTATTGCTTTAAACAGGAGAATGATGGGTAGTCAAATTGCAGCCAAATATAAGATAGAATAGTCTAAAGTTAGGATTGTTTGAAAACATACTGAGTAATTGTATTATGTAGTAAGTGAATTCCCAGTTAGCGATGTTTAAGCAGAGACTTAGCAACTAAACACAAGGACATCGTGGGGATATTTGAAGTGGGAGGTGAGATGAGAGAAATTGTTCTCACTCTTTTTGAAGACCAGAATCCTTTTTTCAAGTGAGAGCCTACCGAGGACTTTTCAACATATTCCTTCTCCTAGAAAGACTTCCTAGAACTTCCAAGAACAGAGCTTGAAAAGATCAGATTAGAAGATAACTCTATAACTCCGATTCCCATTTGTAATGTTAGATAGCCTCAGCTATAGATGAATATTTGCCTATGAATTTCTTTCACTGTTATCCCAAAAACTATTGGGAGAAAACCATGTTTATCACCTGAAAACTTTTAAATAAAAATGAAGTCCCCTTTTATATATGCATCAGAGGTGAATTATTATTATATATTTTAAATGTAACAACTACGTTATCACCAAAGGGAATTTTAGTCTATGGCATCATTTTCATAACCTTTTGCTAAGTGTACATTGCAATAAATTAGTAACTCGTATCTATTATAATAGTAATAAGAAATAGTAATAAATAGCAATAAATAGTAATAAGAATGAATGATAGAACAGCTATTTGATACCAAGCCTTGTTTCAGGTGCTTTTGGGAAGAGAGGCAAAGTTTGGCAAGGAACATAAAGGAGAGAGAAAAAAACAAAAACAAACCAGACCTGGGTGTGGGTTCAGACTTCAAAGAATTTACAAACTGGCCGGAGTTACATGTACATAAGTCACTATAATTTAAAGCAGAAAGGGATAATCGCTCTCAAGTATGTGCTGAGTGAGTTCAAGGAGAGAAGAGATTTTCACGGTGTGGGGATTAGGGAGGCTACTTGGGAGCCGTGGTGTTTGAGAGGGCCTTGAAGGACAGCTAGACACAGAGATGGGAGGAAAAGGATTTCAAGCAAAAGGAGGATTATGAGAAAAGTTGCTGAAATGCAAACCTGAAATGCATATACCAAGAGAGGTTTTACTACATTAGTCAGATGCCAGCTGGAAACAATTCACTGCAGATGGTTCTTGCAAAGGCATTTAACTGCACGGACCATGTATAGAGATTGGGCAGAGTTATAGAAACAAACAAGAAATATTGAGGGACCCAGACATTAGCAGTATTGGGGAGCCATTACCACTTTAAAGGTGAAGGGGTAAGCAAAGGAATTCCTGTTAAAGACCTTAGCGAGGGCCTTGGAGGAGGGGTGCTCTTGAAGGAGCTGAAGTCAAGGAGGTGTGTGGCCACTTTCAGAGAAGAGGCACCAAAGCAGAGAGTGGGTGGAAAGAAACGTCCCAACCTCTCTCTCCTGCTCTGCTTTCTTATGCCAGTGCCTCCCATTTGCCATACTCAGTAAAAAGCCAACAAGCAAGAGATGCCGGGTGACGTAGGCCACCAGCTGAACAAGACAGAGAAGGACAAAGAATATATCTCTGGTGGACGGTGGTTGGTTGAGAGAACGAAGAATAATTGTGAAATAAAAGATTAGAAATTTAGGGAAGATTTGGGAACATCATAATTACCATGTTAAAAAGTTTCTAAATTATTTGATAGTTAATGCAGAGACACTGATGCTTTAACGACAATAGTGTGACTTACCAAAAATCCCAGAAGTGGGAGGGCCAGTGGGGGATAACTCCAGGGTGTTATTGTTGTTCCATTTTTCTTCCATTCTGTACCCCAATTCTTAGCATATAGCTTTCATCTGCATGGTCATTTTGTGATTAAAATATGGCCATTTCAGTTCTCATCTCATATCCATATCCTAGACAATAATAAGAAGAAGAAAATGACAAAGTGACCAAACTTTTCCTAAAATCCATAGCAGATTTTCACCATAGGGTCAACCTCAGCTGCAAATGAGGAGACTAGACAAAAGCACATTGCTACTCTGAATAAAATTATCTTTTGCTGCTGTTGTTTGTTGTTGTTGTTGTTATTGTATGTGTGTGTGAGTTTTAAGAAAAGAAAAAAAGAAATATTAGATAGAAGCTCATAGCATTTGACATAAAATAGAAGAAAGCTTGTTGGGAGAAGAGCACTCTAATTCTTAGTTATTTGAGCTTCTAGTAATTCCAAATTTGGGTGTTGCTCTCCAGTTGGAGAAGTTGGGAAGAGGAGTTATTTAGAAAATGAACGAGGTTTCTGAGATTTGAGACATACTGAATTTGGAGCGACAGCAACACCTAACACATAATAGCTAAGCTGTGTTAGAAAACAGGAGAGGATAGAATTGGAGGTAGAGAACTGTGTAGGAGGATAGATTGGATTACTGTTTCCAACTCTTTACTGCCATACTTAATAACATTATACATTCATGTTCTTTTCCCCTGCAAGCTAAGTTTACTTACCGGCTCCAAAGAAGTTGGGTCGACAACATAAATATTTGGGACAATGGTTTGAGAGCAGTAAGTTGCACGTGCCGATTTTAGGCGATGGTCCTAGGGTAGACTCATGAAATGGACCATAACTAATGCCCAGCCAAGCCCAATAGGGCCACAATCAATGTGCAAACTGATGAAGGAGAAATAGATACTTATGGAAGTTTGCATCTGAAGCCACGAAATTTGAGGTTGTTTTTATTATGCAATGCTACTATAGCAGAAGCTTAATTAATATAGGTGTTCATTCTCAAAGACTCAAAAAATATCAAAACTACTTCACTCCCACTAGGATAATTATGATAAAAAAGACAGATAACACTAGTTTTGGCAAGGATATGAATAAATTGGAACACTCATACATTGCTGGTGGGAATGTATAATGGGACAGCCTTTTTGGAAAACTCAAAATGTTAAAGATAGAATTACCATATGACCCTGCAATTTCCTTCCTAGATGTATTATCAAGATAAATAAAAATACTTATGCATGAATACAAATAGCAGCATTATTTACAATATCAGAAAAGTGAAAACAGCACAAATGTCTATCAATTGATAATGGTTAAAAAACAAATGTGGTATATTCATAAATGGAATATTACTCAGCAATAAAAAGGGATGACGTACTGACACATACTACAACATAGATGACTTAAAAAAAATTATGTTAAGTGAAAGAAGTCAGACCTGAAAGATCACATATTGTATGATACCACTTGGCTTGACCATATATCATAAGCGTTTCATAAATCAAAACTAGATATCAGGAAGACAGAATAATTCAGATGCTAGATTTTATACATCCTTATTACCTATAGCTCTGCACTGAATTTCAATCTTAGAAATATAAACTTGTAAAATGCTTATATTACCGTCAGCTAAAAGAATATATCTGGATATCAATAAGTCCTTTGCAATCCAACACAAAATATAAAGGAATGTTACCTAATTCTAGTGAAATCTTTTGAGCATGAAGTTCAAGAGCATAAAATACGGCATAGCAACTCCTTTTGTGGGTTGGTGGTACTGTCAGGGTACCAACATTATTTAGCTCAGAAATCATCTTGAAGATATACAACTTATAGTTCCCAAATCCAATTTATAGGAAAAAAATAGTTAAGCTAGTTAAAACTGTAGAGTTGAGGCACTCATTATTTGAAGCTAAAGTTTGGCCAATATTTAAGAAAATAAAACCCCAAAACATTAAAAGACATCTTATTCCCATTTCTTGTCACAACCATTCATTTCCTTTTTGAGAGTACAAGCTGTGTCTTCTACCTCTGTATCCCTTGGTCCTTGAATACAGTTCAATAAATCTTTGATAAGCAAATGAAAAATAAATAAATAAATAGTAGCCACCAAATCTGAAAGAAAGTGCATAATTAAAATATTCTGGCCTCTCAAAAGCAGTTTTGTTTTGTTAAAATAAAAAAAAAAAAAGATAGAAAGAGATAAAATGACAAAAATGAATCTCCCCACCCCAGTCCCTGAACTCTAGCTCTAATTCCATTTTCCAGCAGTAATTTCTGTTAACAATTTTTTGTTAGTTCTAAATAACTTTATGCATCTGCAAGTCTATTTGTAGTGAACACCTCTTATTCTTTTTTGACCACACTAGATCAGCTTCTAGTATTTAATGGAACATCTCGCCTCTTAATATAGGAGCTAAAAATGCCAGGTATGTCTTTTATTGGACCCTCTTGCAACAGAGGTATAAACACACACATTTTAGCCTCCATCGTTTAGCTCCCAAACCTTTAGAAGACAGAGGCTCAAAGAGCAGACAACACTAGGAATCTATGATGGTGAGGGTAGGGACAATGGCTGCAGTTGGCAACTGGAAGCAGTGGTGGGTTGGTGGTACTGTCAGGGTACCAGCAGCACCCAAGATTTCCCAGCGCAGCTGCATAGTATGGTCTGGACCACTGTTACTGGCTACATGGTTCAAAACTTGTTCTCCCCAAATAGTACATTGCGTTTGTGCATTGCCCAGCTTTGACTGGATCTCTCCTTACTGTTTTGTGTGCCTTTCTTCCCCAGCATCTCAAGGTACTTTCACTTCCAAAGCCAGTAATTCCCCCTTATCTTCAGGGGATACTTTCCAAGATCCCCAGTTGGTGCTTGAAATGAAATACTACTGAACTCTACATATACTATGTTCTTTCCTATACATACATCCCTATGATAAAGTTTCATTTATCACTGTAATGATTCATCACAGTAAGAGATTAACAACCATAATTAATGATAAAAATAGAACAATTGGAATAATACACTGTAATAAACGTTACATGGATGTGGTATTATGAAGTAAAATAGGGTTACTCGAACACAAGCACTGCGATATGGTGATGGGGAGTGTACACAGCGAGGATTCTCTGGACAAAGTGGTGATGCGCGTCTGGAGAAGGACAGAGGGGATGGCTCGAGATTTCATCATGCTACTCAGAATAGTGCTCCATTTAAAACTTGTGAATTGTTTATTTCTGAAATTTTCTACTTAATATTTTTGGACTTCAGAAAGTAAAACCTTGAATAAGGCGAGACTACTGTACATTTTTTTCCTCAAGGGCTGTCCATTGGCTCCTAGAGCTAGCTTTTGCCAGAATACATGGAAAGCTGGAAGTCCTGGGAATTTGCCTTCTGAAAGCAGGCCCTAACCAGTGACTAGTCGGTACAGAGTGGGAACACCCAGACCCCGGGGCTTGGGCTAGGACAGCACTGAGGCCGATCTTCCGTTACAGAATGACCTTTGGAAATTTTGCTTGAGACTGCACCCTTGCTGGGCTTTCTCCCCTTCCCTGCTCTGCTTCCCCCATTCCCTTACCAGTTTCCCCTGGCATCATTAGTAAAGCACTAGCACTCATCTTCCAGGGTCCATTTCAAGCAATCTAGGACAGCCAACTACCTGGGGATTCTGAACCAGTCAAAACTTTAAACAAACAAACAAAGAAACACACAAACAAAAAATCTTTTTCTCTAAATTAACCTAGGTTGGTTTCCCTTGCTTGCGATTCAGTATAGATACAAGCACATGTATATAAACCTATATGAAAATACAGATATACTTTTAACAGAGTGAACTGTAAAAATATCTTAGATTCTGAAACTTTGCTTTTTTTATAGCCATTATTTACTTTTATGTCCATTTTCATTGTGTTTAGAATCTACCATTATAAAAATCCTCTTCCTGCCCCCTTTCTAATGGTTTCTTAAATTTCTCATCAGTCTATTTTGGGTGGAACTGGGTTTACTCAGCTTCAGGGTTAACCTACAATTGGCTTAAAATAATCAGCAAACCCACATTCCTCAGTACCAAATCTGAGCAACAAATTCTGAGACTTTTGTTTAATCTGTATTCCTCCCTAACCCCTGCTCCCAAATTGAACAAGAAATAGGTACCTAGCTCATAACTGTAGGCAACCATTTGGGGACTTTGAGGGCGTGGCCTGCTAGGATCTGGGGGTCAAAACTGTGGCAATAGAGTGAAAAAATGGAGAGAGGGGCACATTTTCTGTACCTTGGATAAAACTTTGTTTGAAGGACTGTTCATTTGTATAACTCAACATATCTCCTGCTTTGTTTAAGACAGTGTAGTTCAGGCTTTCTGTCACCCTGTAGGTTTATTATGAGGTTAAATGTTTAATATAGGTGAAATGTTTAAAACCATGCCTATACATAGCATCCACTAGATTACAGTAACAGAAGTAGTAGGTAAAGCACATCATACATGAAGCACGTTTTCAGTTTGTCTTGTTTGCCTCTCAGTAGCTTTTGGTGCTCACAGTAGCTTTTACTCCAGTCCTCATTTCTTTGTGTTTTAACCACTCCTGAGCACCCTGACTACTTCCTCACCCACTTTCTTCCCATTTTTCTATCTTCTCCCCCATTATTTCATTGTTCTCAGCTTCTCTCTCTTCCCAAAGTTTAATGTGGCCTGGGAATGCAGAGTTTAGAATCAGGGAGAGAAGCTCTGGAAGGTGACAATAATGCTTTCATGCCTTTTAAGCTAGATCTCTTTTGTCTTGTACTCAGATAAATTCACCTCTCTTCCTTCTTGGTACTTAGAGTCAGGATACTCCCAAGCCTTTGTTGTTAAGAAATAAATAATAATCAAAAGTTAAAATTATGTCTTACTACACTATTTGTGAAAGCACCCAGTTGCTCCCGTACTTCCTGAATATACAGTCAGTAGAAACGCAGATCACTCTTCCTTTTGATTTAATCATTTACTGAGGGTTCTATATACTATTTTGCACTTTTAAAAATATTTTCATTTTCAGATGAATCTTTCCATCAGATATTTATAATATGTAAGTATTTTTCTCATGTTTAGACGAGTAGTCGTGTAATACAAGGAAAAATTCAATTGAGGTGTTTGGATGGCTTTATACTATAGGCAACTGAATTTTTAGTGGCTTGGCATTGAAACCTCAGGGTAGAAATTCTTTTGTAGTGCAGTATTACTTAGCCTTAAAATGTTTGTTTTTCCAAACTCTCATTACCAGGAGACAGCATAAATATCTCATTAATATGATAAAAATCCCACTGATATAATAAAATATTATTTTATGAATATAATACAGTCTTGATTACTAATTGACTTTCCTTGGAATATGTAACATCCACAGACATTTAAAGTGAGAACATTCCAGTTTAAATTTTAATGCAGAGCAAAGATAAAGAATGATTCAGAGGATAGTATTTTTCTCATCATACACTAATTACACATGATTCAAATTTATTTTAATGTTTGTCTTCTGACTTTTAATCTATTTGTCATTTATTTGCTCATCTTTTCAGTAAACAAATAACTGTAAATTGTCTGCTATGTGCAAAGCACTGAGCTAGGTGATAATAAGGGTTAGAGAAAGGAACAAAAGTAAGTCCCTTGCCCTAGAGAGTCTATAATTGATTAAGAACAAGACCCAACATACAAAGAGCTCTAAAAAATAATGTAAAGATACTAAACGTGGGACAGGGAGAGAGAATTACAGGTCAAACAAAGAGAGAAGTGGTCAAGAATGGTGCATATGCGTTTGAAAGGGAGCACTAAAAGGTAAGGGCAGAGAGCTGGACATTGGGCTAGACCATGGAGGGTCTTGAAAGCCAGTCCAAGCATTTCATAGTTGACAAAAGTCAAAAGTTATTTACAGGGACTCAAAGGATCAAATCTCTATTTTAGAGATTTAAATTTGTCCGAATTGTACAGAATGGAATGCAAATGGTTACAAACTAGAGGCACTATAATGATATTATTTAATTTTCCTTAGATATAGTTTTCATCAACATTGGTACTTCAGTAAACAACATTTTTGTGTACATACTGGGGCTGATGGAGATGGAAGAGAGGAAGCCTGAAGCTCAGGTCAATTGCTGCAAATATAGTTATTCTACTGAACCCAGGAATTTTGAAAAATTTGCTGAGAATGCTTAAGATGGCTCTACAAGGAGCAGAGTTTTCACCACTCTTGGGTGAAATTGATGGCAAATTGGATCCACCATTCTTTTAATCCTATCAAGGTGCACCATATTTTTATAAATTGTGTTTTTGTTATGACCTTAATCAAGGGAGATTTAGTGCTGTAACTGGCCTATTTCTAATTCACTATTGTCTAAGATCTTGCATTCTTTCAAAAGTTGAAACAGAAAACTAGAGTAAATTACACATATCTGCTGCCTAAAGGATTTATATTTTCCTTTTGTTTGTTCTTAAATACCATCATTCTACTCATCTGCTGACTGTTCAATTGCAGGACAAAGTGGCATAAAGCCAGATATCCTGTCCTGTGGTTTCCCCTCCCTCACTCATGAGATTAGAGGGAGGGAGGGGGCTACGATGTGGCGTGGAGAGAGAAGAGGAAAAAGGCAGAGGAAGTTCTTCTGTTTTACTAAAGGCCTCATCCAAAAATAAAAGAAAAATATGTCAGTGTAAATACCACTACAAAGAAAATTTCTGATTAGCCAGAAGCTTTCGGTGTTGTAGCTGGCACCGGCTCACTTATTCTATACTATGAGAAGTATAGGCTGCATGAGTTTCAACAGCACATTGAAGCGCTTTGTGATAGCACTAAATCTTGGCCTAACGTGCTGATGGAAGTGGCCCACCTGCCCTGTTACCCCGGGCTGGGTCTGAGTTAAAGTCTGTGACGACTGGCCTCCCTCCCCAGTGCTCCCTTTGGAAGTCCCCTATTTTGCATTGTTCAACTGTGTCTTTTCACTTACCTTTCTGTAGTCAACTAAGAAGAGGGGCAAGATTTGATTTAACAACATACTCAAATATTTTTCTTCATGAGCATAGCTAATAGAGTGATCTGATTTTATACTTAATGTGTTATAGTCCACATTCCATATGTCAAAGGGGCTCGTCCTTTTTCCCTTTTCTCCTGTTGTTTTCCTTCTCTTTCTTCCAGCATCCTGTACTTTCTCCCTTCCCTCCCGCCCTCCCTTTCCTCCCTTTTTTCTTACTTCCTTCCTCTCCCTCCTTCTTTTTATCCTTTATTCTCCTTTTTGAAGGGCAATAAGTCATTTCATATTACACAAGTCATTTCTGCCTTCAGAAATGGTAGATGTTTTCATCTGACTTACATTATCACAGAAAACATGGCTTTGTCTTAAGTCGCATATGTAAGTGTAGGCAGTTGGTTCTGGCATTTCTAGTCAAGGAAGTCTATTGTTTGAAGGCATATGAGAAATCATGCTGTTTATCCAGGACACTGATATTTGTAAGCAAACCATAGACTTTTATCCTGGCTACATGTTTCCACCAACTGATGCCAACGAATAGTTGTATGGGTACCCACTTCCATGACTAAAGCAGCTGTTGGTAAAGCATCAGTTATTCTGCCTTCTGTGGCTGTAATTGTAATATATTCTGACAGCATCTAGGACAGAAGAACTGTACCAGGAGCCACACAGGAGACTTACGCTGTGTATTTGTTTCTTAGGGCTGCCATAACAAATGACCACCATCTTGGTGACTTAAAACAATGGAAAATTGTTATCTCACAGTTCTGGAAACCAGAAGTCTCAAATCAAGATGTCAGCTTGGTTGGTTCTTTTGGAAACCCTGAAGAGAATATGTTCTTTGCCTCTCTAGTTTCTGGTGACTGCTGGCAATCCTTGGTGGTCTTCACTTTATAGATTCATCACTACAATCTTTGCTTCTATCTTCACATGGCCTTTCCTTCTGTGTGTCTGTGTCTCAAATATCTCTCGACTTTCTTTTATAAAGACAACAGTCATACAGCCGTTTTATTTTTAAGTTTTTGAGCAACTATCATATGACCCAGCAATCCCACTTCTGGGTATTTATCTGAAGAGAAGAAATCTAAAACACTTATTTGAAAAAATATATGCATCCCTATGTTCATTGCAACATTATTTATAATAGCCAAAATATGGAAGTAGCGTAACTGTCCATCAATAGATGACTGGATAAAGAAGATGTGGTACATATATTCAATGGAATATTACTTTGCCTAAACAAGAATGAAATCTTACCATTTACAACAACATGGATAGACCTAGAGGGTATTAAGCTAAGTGAAATAGCTCAGACAGAGAAAGAAAAATACCATATGATTTCCCTTATATGTGGAATCTAAAAATCAGAATAAACAAAACAAAAACAGACCCATAGATACAGAGAACAAACTGATGGTTACCACATGGGAGGGGGCTTATGGGGGAGGGGCGAAAAATGCGAAGGGATTAAAAAGTACAAATTGACAGTTACAGAACATTCATAGGATGTAAAGTAGAGTGTAAAGAGTATAGTCAATGATATTGTAATAACTATGTATAGTGGCAGGCAGGTATTAAACTTATCAGTGGAATCACTTTGTAAGTTATATAAATGTCTAAACGCTATACCGTACACCTAAAACTAACATGATATTGAATGTGAACTGTAACTGAAAAAATTTTAATAAAAAAAAAAAAGACAGCAGTCATTGTAATCAGTGGCGACACTAAATCCAGGATGATCTCATCCTGAGATCCTTAATTTAATTGTCTGGGCAATAACCCTATTTCTAGCTCGTCACATTTACAGGTACCAGAGGTTAAAAATGGGCATCTCTTTTTAGGGGACATAATTTCACCCACTGCACATTGTTACCTTAAAACAAAAATATCAAAGATTAAAATCTAAAAAGCTACTACAAAAGCAAATCCACATTTAAACCAGTGGGAAAGAAACTTTGAGCTCCAAGAGTAATCCGAGATTTTTCACTAAACAAAAGAGAAAAACAAACTCTTTTTGCCTACGGTCTTTTTATCTAGAATGATTTCTTTGAACTTTGTAAAGAGTTATCTCCTTAAAAACTAACACCATGTTTACAATCATTTCAGAAACCCAATAGAGGAAAATAATGAGGCTAAGTTGCTTCCAAATGTTTTACTAAAAAAATTAAAAATGACTACAAGAAGAAAAACCACATGGATGGCTTCACTAAAGATTATCTTGGGGTTAAGAATCATGCTCTATTAGCTAAGGCTTGCTCTCTCAGGAGACACAATTCAGAGATAGTCAAGAGTATTATTAATTACATCAATTTAACAGTTTTAATATATGAAAGTCAAATGGTCAGTTTGAAAAAAAAATGAATCTGTCAGTTTCACCGTTTTAATCTTAAACTAAAATCAAATGGTAGATTTCATTTAATCACCAGAGAGACTTTGATAGACCATAACTTCTTTATGCTTCTTATATTACAATTGTGCTGTATCCCTGCATCGGAGTGGAGAAAAAGAGAAGCCGGTGGCTCTGATAGGTTAGCCTTTTCTGTAAGCAGACCAACCAGCCCTCTGACGATTGTTGACAAATCTTGTTTTTGCAGGCTCCTCTCTTTTGTTGACATTTCTATACACTCACTCAATGGAATGCATTTTGATACTTTTGAGTGATACATTTACATCTCTATATATTTTTTGACATCTCAGCTATTGACTTTGTATGCAGAGAAGTCTTTGAAAGCAAATACTTAAGGAAGATGATTCAGTGAGTATATCTTGTCATCAGTCTAAAAGATGGAAACATTGGATAATTACTTCAAGTCTCTTGGGCAAGTAGTATTAATGGGACCTTAACTTAGAATTTAATTCTTAGAGTCCATAATCAAATCTTACTAAAACAATGCATGCCACTAAAGTGACTTTCCTACCTTCAGCCTTTGGGGATGGCCTATGCCTCTGGGTCCCTTCAACAGTGTGGATCATCAAGAGCTGACTTTACCTTTACAATTACTTTAAAGACATTTTAACCTGCAGCCATTATCCAGAAAATGGTTAAGATTGATGCAGTAATGTTAATTCCCATGCAAATGTGACTTCAAAGAGGAGGCAGTAGCAAGATTTTTGGACCAGATAATCTGGCAGCATATGACAAGAATATACAGTATTTTGGTATTTTGGTGACATGACCTCAACAAGAAAAACTTGTCAATTGAACTACTGGCTATGTAAACATTTAGAGTTACATATATGCACCATCAGAAATTCAGAATGGGACCCTCTTATAATGTGACTCTTGAGTGGATTTACGTATCTAGGTATTAACACCTGCTAAAATACTTATAAAATATAAACCTGAAATGAAATATGCTCATCATACTTAATTGGAACATGCTCCCAGGAAAACAGAGGAGGTTTTGCCTATGTAAAAAATAGTGAAATAGGGCCCAAAGGTAACACGATATTCCTCTATTAGTGTTTTTTTTTTTAATTTAATAAAACCATAAGACAAACATGTCATGTTTGGCTCATTAAAAATACTTATTTTTTATTAGGATTAATATTTTTCCATATTTTCCTTGGAAATAGCAATATTGATGTTTATATGAAATGCAAACAAATGACACAATGTTTCCATTTTCTAACTTTTCACTGTGATATATTCATTCTCTAAAATTTTAGTTAGTGCAGTGAAAAAAAGTGCTTCCACAGTTCAAGACAATGTATTGTTCCATTACAGCAAATGCAGCATGACTTAGGCATAGGAACTTAAGCATAGGAAGATAAAGCAATCTTTTTTACGTGTTCACTATATCTCGAACGAGGCTCTTTTGGTAGGTCTTAAATCACTGATAAGTTATTAAAAGACGTGATTTCCATGCAAGTGGAAAAACTTTTTAAATACATAGATGTAAATATAGGTGTAGAAATAGATATATTTCAATGCACTAACTGCTAAAATATCTTTGAAGAAAACATTCTTGTCAGCAAAGAGAAAATTATAAACATGTAATTCTAAAAAATTAAATGAACTTTACAAGAAAAATGAAAGTTGATTTTGACTTCTTATATTTTAGTGGTTCTATGATTATAGATCTTACTCAGAATAATCATATATCTCTAACTTTTATCTCTTTACTTTGTCACTAAAGCATCTTCATATGTTCTTATATGTAATTATATATGATGTTTCAAAAACATTTTTTAAAAATTAAAAAGATAAGCCCAGTTTGAAAACTTTAAATCAATAGACTTCTTTAAAATTTTTCGATGTAAAAAGCTGAGTATGACCATAAAATTATGAGCAGTTAGATTGAAACAGGCATCATTGATCTGTAATATAGCTTTGAATTTTATTGACTTCTTAATGTCTGCATGAGCTCACTAATCCTCATGGAAGTCCTTTGAAATAGGTATCTTGTAGATAGATTTCAAATAAATAACCCTGAAACTCAGAGAAAGTAGATTGTCCAACATCACATCTTTAGTAAATGGTGAAATCTGAACTCTTAACTGCAGCCATCTAAAGATGGTTCAGTTAACTCATTACATATTTCCTAAGGAAATCACTTGTGTTCTTAAATATTATATACTCAATTTTTTATATTTAATTTAACAAAGTCATTTTCTCTCTTGTTTAAGTAGAAAAATGTAGGGAAAAAATAAGAATTTTAGGTTGTTAAAAATATTTGAGCAATGTACACCAAAGCCAAGTACTAAATAGCAAGGATGACGTTACACATATTTTCTTAGGAATAAGATCTTTCTGAGAGATCATAAATATTTAAGAATAAACATACCATAGACTGGCAACCAGGACAATTCTTGATTCGGTGTGGAATTTTCTCAACCTTTAGATTGCTAACTGCACAATCTGAATTTCTCATTATTTGCTAAATATCCACTTTGCTTTGAAACATGCAGATCTTTAAGCTAGATCATAACTTTCAAGATGTTTAACTTCCAAGGTCTCAGGAAGAGCTTCTGAAAGTAACACAAAAAAGGAAATAGTACACAATCATAGATTTTCATGTTCTTGCCTAATTCAATTCAAATATCTCAGTCTTTACCAGGTTCTTTCCTACTCTTCCTCAATTTTTTGTAATTACTGTAACTTTACTACTCTATTTTATTCATTAACCACAGTTTTACCTCAAATATTCATTCTTCCCGTCTTCCTCAAAAAAGAAGGGCTGAGTCTCGCTGAACATAGGCTTTCTGGAATAACGTGTACATTTCTTAGCTTCCCTTATAGCCAGGTGAGGCCATGTGAGTAAGTTCTAGCCCATGGGATGTAAGCAGAAGTGAGAAGCCAATGCATGCCTCTTTTTTGTGTTTTCTTCCCATCGACGAAATGGAGTCATAACGTTTGAAGCTTTGGCAGCCATTTTTGAACACGAAGTGATGGAGGCTTCACACATCAAGGCAACCACCTGGAAGGAAGTGGTCCCTGCCACAAGGGAATGCCATCCCAACCAAGATCAATTGCATTCAGACTTTTTAAACATAGGAAAAATGTTTCCAGCTCATTTAATCCACTTTTTTGTAGCTTGCAGCCAAATCAGTTTATCTAAAACAACACACAGTGTACTATCACATTTGATCTTCATTGCTTACAAAGTGCCACAACAATGACTAGCACGGTTTAGCTTTAAAGTTCTGGTAGCAAGCATAAACAAACAACGTGGTGATCAGAACATTGCTGAGTTTTGATTGCTTATGAATTTGCTGGCTGACTTACATTTCTTATATTTTACATGCTACAAAGTTGCTTTTCTTTGTTCTGAATAATCTCTGACAATGTCCAGTCAACAGATTTTGCGGGTGAAATGCTCTTTGAAATAATTAACTACATGTGTGTACTTACCTTACAAAGTGATACTTGTGTGAACAACTGGAAATTAATCCATATGGAAAGGTCTAGTGTTCTGCATTCTCAGGTTAGGTAGGTGGGATGGAGTTGTTTAGTTGGTGCATTTTAAGCCAAAGGAGACTTGGCATCTGAGATCCTAGGCAGCTGCCGAGTTCACTTTAAGGAAGATCTTCCTCAATAGAGGCAAATCAGTAAAGGCATATAGGCAAATACTAAAGGGTTAGCTTTGCCAGCTTTGCTACAGGCCTTCATGGCATTAGAACAGAGGAGGCTGTGATGCTTTATCTTGACTCCATGACTGGTTATACAGATAAACCACTGTGAAACAAACTTCAGTCAAATGTTTAGTCAAGTTTAATCCAACTGTAGCACTATAAAACCAGTCCAGCTTTTACTCCAAATTTGAATATAGCAAACAATCTACTGAACTTTGTAAAATCTATATGAATTTTGTTTGTAATTTCTCATATGATATAACAAAGAGAATAATTGAGTGATACCTAATTTTACAAAAAATCTTAGATATTTAAAAGTTTGAGTTTTGAGGTACTTATACTTAACAGCCTTTGCAAAAAGTGATTGAATAACTATTTTCTTCTTGGATGGAGAAACAAATTTTCCTTTAACTTAAAAAAAAATTACATTTGGGAGGCAGCCACCAGGGACAGTTTCACTTGGAAAGAGGCTTTTTGAGAAAGTTCCAAGTGACTGAGAAAAGAGAATTATAATGGAATTTGCTCCACAACTTTTATTCTGACAGAGGATCTATTCATCCTATGGAATTCTTTTAAAATCACTGACCTGAACAATATGCTTCTGAGAATGTTTTTCTGCTTGGCTTATAAAGATTTTATTATGTATCTATGATATAATCACTAGAAAATGCTCCCTCTTGGGCATTTGTTTTTTCTCTAATTATCATAGTTGATTATGAAACTGATATACCTGACGTGCTTAAAGGTATAACAGTAAAGTACATACAACCTTTTACACAAACTGCGTCTTCTGTCTTCATTTTGGAGCCTGTTGTTATGTATAATAATTCTATCATTTAAAGGACATCCTATACATATTTTTTTTAATTTAAAAGGACAGAAATTATTATAATAAGGTTAAATAATAATTCCTATACTATTTGCGATTTTGACATCAAGACAAATCTATTTTCAGCTGTAAGCTCTGATACAAGTTACTTCTCTGAGCCTCAGTTTCCTTCCTATAAAATAGCCAAAACTACATCTCATTTTTCTAGGACTGTCTTTGGCATAAAGACAAATGATATAGGTAAATGGTCTAATACAAGTGCTTAAATCATTGCTAACTATTATTAGTGTTATCTTAGAATTCATACAATTCTAAAGCCCAGAGCCATGAATAATAGAAATACATGTTATATTATACCGATTTTTGTCTTTTGCTTGTGAAACTAAAGAGAAGTAAGTAACTCAATAAAATTATCCAACTAGAAAGAAATGGTGCTCTTTAACTGTCATTTAGGACTTCTCAATTATTCAAACTATTTGGGAAGATCAGAGATTAGGTTAATGTAAAACAGCCATGAAACTATTTGGCTTTTGAATATGTTTGGCTCTTATAGTTGAAAATCGGTGCATCTGGTGGTCTAGATATTCACTTCAAAGAAAATGAGGAAGACATATTGAGGAGACATGGTTCAGGCACAGAGGAAGATGCCCAGTCTCCCTATCCATCTTTTCTCTCCAGCTCTTCCCTTAATGCAATGGTAGAAAATGTCTCCTTTTCCTTAGCTGATGAAAAATTTGTGCTCTCTCAAAACTTCCTTGAAGTAGGGAGGTAGCTAAGTATTTGAGCTTCAAAGGGCTTTTCTTCATGCAAACTAACTAGAGAAAATTGAAATGTCTAAAAAGCTATAATTAAAGAGATGACATACTAACTGCATTGAACTTGAAAGCAAGCTTTTATGGATAACCTAAAATTCTGGTGAACCACCCAAGGACGATACTGATTAGCCTCCATGTGCTTTGAATATTTATGAGGCATAGGTCTGAATATGCTAAAACAAAGCCTGCACCATTGATTTGATTATTTATTTAGAGATATTAATTTATTTTTAAGTGTGCGTCTGAAGAGCTGACATAGTAATAACATGAAGCTGGAAAGATTTTTTTGAGAAAAAATGACTTTGAGAAATTCTCAAATTCTTTTTATTTTAGATAAAATACGTAATGCTTTATTTCAATCTGATAAAAATAATTTATATTAGGCACATTAAAATACACTTCAATAATAAAACCTGCAAAGTACATTTAAAGCCACAGATGAATCTCTGGCTAATGAATGTGAAATAAACTATTTTTGTAAGGAGAAGGTGGCATTTTAGCAAAGCAAAGATGTTAAATCTGATCTTTAGCAAACCTAGTGATGATAAAATGAAAGTGTTTTTTAAAGAATCAATTGTAGAATGACTTAAAAAGAAAAGCTGTTTATTTCTAAAAGATATAAAACAGAGCTTCAGAGAAACTTGATAATGTGTAATTGTACACCGATTTTTAACATTCCAACAGGAGTGTAGGCTGCAGTGTTAATGAGTTTTATGTGGATGCGTATCCTGGGCAAACTTTTGACTAGATATAGTTAACCATGTTCATTCTGCATTAGTTATTTATTGCTATGTAACAAATTTCCTCCAAATTTTGCAGCTTTGCTGGATGATTCTAGCTCAGAGTTGCAGTCAGGATGCTGTCTATGGCTGCAGTCACCGAAGGGCTGACTGGGGCTGGAGGGTCCACTGCTAAGAAGGCTCATTCACCTGGCTGCTGGAGAGAGGCGTTAGTTCTTTGCCACCTGGGCTTCTCTTTGACACATAGCAACTGGCTTCTCCCAAGAGCAAGAGCAAGGAGGAGGCTTCAATATCTTTTTTGACTGAGTCTTAAGACTATGTCATTTCTGCCATAATTTAGAATTCAGTCACTAAATTCAACCTATATACAACCAGAGGGGAAATAACCTGCAACCCTTGAAGGGAAATGTATCACAGTATTTGCGGCTATATAGTAAAACCATGATACACCTTTGTAGAATTTCTCAGATGACTTAATACTCTAAAATGAATTCAAAAATGTGTGTATAATTTTCCACACTTACTTGAACCACTGAACTAATTTTTGTGGATTATTTTACAGCACTGGTGTTCCACTGAAGACACTTTGGGATACACTGGTTTAACACTGTCATCACAAGGAAAAAAATATATGTATTTCTTCAAGGTTACAATGTATAGTATTATTAGCTTTGGTGATGGCAATTGATTATTATCCTGGTGCTAGATAACAGACTTTTAGGCTCCAGATAGTCAAATTTAGTCTAAAAGTATTAATCATTATCTTTGGTGCCAGGCACTGTGCTTTTAGGGGCAAATAAGAAAGAGTCCTTGCCCCTGATAAGCCAAGAAACAAGGCACAACATAGATTAGTTGCAATGAGGTAATAGCAGAGTCAGAGCATAAATTACGTGCACGGTTCTAAATACTTTGCGCAAATTAACTCATTTAATCCCCACAATAATCCTACCAGGTAGATCCCTCTTTTATATACAAGAAAATTGAGACAGGGAGGAGTTAAATACTAAATACCTTACTCAGGGTTACATAGCTACTAAATGTCAGAGCTAGGTTTCAAATCAAAGGGGAGTCTGGTTCCTAAGTTTAGCTCTTATCATTATGAACATGACATGCTAAGTGCTATACCACCAGATACTTGCAGGAAAAAAAAAAAAAAGAAGAAGAAGAAGATTGTAAATAGCTCTGGTCTGCAGAACTAGAGGAAAGTGTCACAGTGGAGGTGACATTTGAGCTGGGCCACCAGGAGTTAGCCAAATGGAGAAAGGAGAAGGGCACTTTCAGCCTCAGGACCGAGTGTCCCCAAAGGCGCAGAGCCCTGGCCCTGAATCGTGGCCTTAGAGAATGCCAGTGTGAATAGAGAGCACCACATACAATAGAGGGTTCTAAAAGATGAAGCTGAAAAGTTAATAGCAATTACCTGGGAATTAAAATTCAGAACCACAGTGTTATTTAGCTTATACCTGCAAGCATTTAATATTAAAGTTCACCTTTGCAAAGAATGATTCATTGAGCCAGGAATACCTAAGATAGCCTTGAATATGGTGTGTGGTGGACACCAATGCACCACGCAGAGCCCTCTTGATGAACGAAAGACTTACTCTCCCAGTTGTTGGGAGTGCTGCCAGCAGAGCACTTTTAGAAATTAGCCCACTGTGGGGATTGCGTCCTTCCACTGAAGAGAAATGCCTCGCCCAAGGTCATGACCCTTTCCAAGTATGCCTGCATCCAGTGACTAATCAATTCTGGGGTATGAAGGCCGGCTTCTCATCCCAACTCAGGACAACGCAGAAAAGTTATTCTAGCTTTAGAGATTCCTATAGAGTTGGTTGCAGACTTGGGGGAGATCGAATGAATCACAATTGACATCTCCTTCTGCCCAATAGTGCTTTCTCTCTCCTCTCCTGCTGGTAGTGATCCTAAGAAGCTCTATAAAAAAAAACTTATTGAACTCTGACCTTTACTCAGAGTTGGCCTCCTGGAAAACTCAGCCAGCACCAATAAGTACCAGGAATGGCTGAGAAAGCAGATGTTGAGATAGAATTTTGGAGCTCTTGGCTGGCAATTTGAATTCTCTCATTGGGGTAGGTGGTGCCCTTGTGACCTCTAGTATAAGGTAGAAGTGCAATTGTTAACACCTTTGCCAGTGGTAAACAGGGATGTAGACCAGTAATTGGTGGAAGGGAAAGAACTAATGTCATGCAGGGCAGTGGGAGTTTGAGAAATGTATGGGAAAGAGTAACTATGCGGATGGTGGAATTGGTTGGCTGTACCTTAGCTCAACTGACACTGGAAAAAACAATTATCAAAAAAAAAAAAAAGAAAAAAAAAACAAGAGTGACAAACTTTAAAAGACAAGAGTGAAAATCAGAGCGTAAAGAGGCTCTCATCTCCTGAAGGAAAGGCAAAGAAAGCTGAGGACCAGACCAGGACTAATTATAATAGTAGCAGAACTTAAAAGAAGGTTAAATTCTCAAACAAATGCAGATTTTTATGCCAAGTTCAAGGCCGGGCATGGGGGCAATGGAGTTTGTGACCCTGGCACTTAGATAAGACTTCTGGATTAATATGATGAGAATTATAAATTCCCCGATTCCCCTGAACCCATTGAGCCTGCACAAGAAGCCCACTATTCCCATTTAAAGCTAGGCTAGCACTTCCCCTTCTTTGCTAAGAGGACAATAGCTAGGATTTAGTCACAAAATAGCCCAACCAAGGACATAATGCGTTTGATGAGGGAAGAAAGGGACCAGCCCCCAAAGAGCTGGTGAATGGGCAGTAGCAGATGAAGGTGTAGCAGTCTGGATTCTGAGAGTGCTTGATGAAGGGTAGTGGAAGATAAGGTTGCTTAAGGGAGAGTTTATCCACAATGTAGGATTTAACACCCTGGCAAGGACCCTGGGAGACAGTACAAACACACATCTAAGATGCCTCCTAGAAAAAGCAGTGGAGCACACTAAGTGAAGTAGACATGAGATTTGCCAGAATTGCTGTGATAAACAGTGGAAGATGAAGTTCAAAAACTCAGGGAAATGGACATGCTGAAGTGAGTATGCTATGTAAGGCCAAAACCCACCAGAGCCCCTTGTTCTTCTACAGAAATGAGGAAGGAGCATCATTTGCCAAGCAACAGGCATATGCTGCTCAGAGGGATATACCATCATTTGTAAGAAGTTCAGTGGTGGCCATCCCTTATAGGACAGGGCTGATGGTAGGAGGAGTCATCTCCGGTAGCAAAGAGGGTAATAGGAGCCCCAGGTAGACCTAATTATTGTAATAAGAGGCAAAGTCACAAAGACAGAGAAGTCTATGCTCAGGTAGTATGGCCACTATTAATAGGATACAGTGTCACTAAAAGCAAAACAGATGGGCAGTCAGAGAGGGTACCACTCAATCCATAAAATCAAAAGAAATCAATGATGGGAGATCAGGAGACTGAAGGCAGGCAACCCAATAAAATGCCTTTGAACCTGAGCCAGTGCTGAAGAAGAGGCTAGGTCCCCAAGAAGAAGGATGCTGCAATGCCACAGCAAATGAGCACAGTAACAATCCCCCCTGTTTTTCCCTAAAGAAACCTATGGCCATTTTACTAGGAAAAAGAGACATTGATGCCCAGAGACCCAAAGCATTGCCTTAGTTCCCTGTTAGCATGGGGCCAGGTAATAAATGGAGTCCTGGCCCATGTCTGGCCACCAGCGAGTCCACTGGGACTGTGACCCCATCCAGTGGTCATTTCCCTGGTCCCCAAATGTACAACTGAAATAGATATACTTGGTGGCTGGCTGGCTCCTGCATTGGTCTGCGGAGTTAGAGCTATCGAAGGGTCCAGGGAAAGGCCGAGTGGAAGTCTCTGAAACTGCCTTCTCTCCATGCCCAAAATAGTAAATCAAAACCAATATTAAATTCTAAGGAAATGATAGATATTAAGGAGGAAAAAAACTTTTGAACTCTCTATATTTCCTATTTAGATACACTTTCCAGTTAGTTTACTCCAGGAACTGACTATCAAGTCTATTTTATCTCCAAGTCCTCCAAACTGAAAAAAAAAAAAAAATTACTTCTAGTGTTAATTTTATTGTAGCCATTATAACCTAATTACATTATGACTAAATGATTTGGGAAATCCACAAAACGTTTTAAAATGGAATTTCGCCTATATATGCTATCTCTATAGGTGCTTTAAAAAATACGCTCCATTAAAGAGTTCTAAAGTTGCTGGAAAACAAAACTTTTAATTAAAAAAAAACTATTTTCATTTAGAGCATGTGTGTGTGTGTGTGTGTGTGTGTGTGTGTGTGTTTTACAATCGTCCTATTAATGTTTTGATCCATAATGACTTCAGTTTCTAAATATGAAAGCTAAGGCTGACCTTACAGAAAGTAATAAAGTATATACATCTGGCTTTTGTTCTTCCTTTTCTCATCTACCTCTCACCTCTTCAACTTATTTTTTCTCAACCTAATTTGCCTCCTGTAATTACCTTTACGTGAATGTTTTATAGACTACCTCAGAGAATTGAGAAAAATGAGGCCATAGAATATTCAGCATTCGGTATATGTTATCCTTTTCAAAGACAATTTACTTTTGTTATTATTCAAAAAGAGTTTAAAATGGGCAAAATTTAAGGAAAAGAAGACCTAATGGGACATTTCAGTCAGCATAGGAGGGAAGAATTTTGACCTATCGATGGAGTAGCCTTCATAGATCTCATTGTAAAAGGGTGAACTTAGTTCGTTAGAATTTTTGCTTCAGACAACAAGATGTCAATAATGCATTGAAAAGATTCTCAGAAACTACAGATTGTATCTTTCTCATATCTCTGGGTACTTCTTACATACAAATGCCGTGTTTGGCAGGAAGCAAAAGGCACAGGACCCTGGCAGCTAGTCAACAGGCTTGATTTCCACGATATTTCCATAAATGTCCATGAGGTCTCCACATTTGTCTTATCAGTAAGATGAGACCCTGTTCAACCTGGACTCCATTCCAGGTGCCTCCTCAAATGGTTAAGAATATAATTAAGAGGAATCGATGACAGTTATTTAGAATTATTTACTTGCTGACTAATTTGCTCTTGAAACACGAAAACAGAAAGCCATGATATTTACATTTCATCCTATCTGTTGTTAATGTGACGCTGTATACAGCTGACCTTTGAACAACACGAGGGTTAGGGTCTGCGAGTCCCAGCAATCAAAACTCTGCATGTAACTTGACTCCCCCAAAACTTAAGTTGTTCTGCATGTGCATGAGAATGGTTCTAGGAGCCCTGTGAATATCAAATCTGTGGACGCACAAATGGCATAGATCAATGCACACAGTGGGCTCTCTGCATCCATCTACTCCCAATCTCTGGTAGAAAACAGTACAGGTTTTTACCGAAAACAATCCCATATAAATGAACTTGTGCAGTTCAAACCCGTGTTGCTCAAGAGTCAACTATATTAGTTTAAATTAAAAAGCCTAATATGTGTGAAGCACTTTGTTCCACTCTTAAACACTATAAAAGAATCCGAACTATCCTGAATTGTTACTATTATCATTACTATTTAATAATATTTTGATCGCATACCACAGATCATAGAGTACTATGTATTATTTGGTCAGTACAGTGTTCTCAACTTCTAAAATTAGTTGCTAACATTTAAAATATCAGAGCATTACAAGTCTTGGATGTTTTGGCTGCAAGTCCACTTGCTCATGGGGCACAGTTAACGAGTGCCGACTGCAGCTTCTATCACACTCCTCTCCCCTCGCTAAGGTCCCTGACACTGAGGCAGAGTGCCTGTCAATAGTTATTTATTGTAACATTTGTGCTGTAGCCTTCTCTCATAACTGCCTGCTTTTCTTTTTCTTTTTTTCCCCAATCTCCCTAGTCTCTATGCGCATTTCAGTTTGCATGCTGACAGGGACCTTACTGTATTGTTTGCTCCTTCCTCTTTTTGCTTCTGTCGTTGCCTGATTGTTACTACCAACCTGTGTCACTCTTTAGACAAATTGGTCTGAGTAACGGCTTTGGCTCAGTAACATACCTCTGCTGGGAATAGAGTGTGTGTGGCCTCTTTACTCAGTAACCTAACAGAATTTTCTGAGTTTAGTCATTGTTGCAAATGTAATTTCTCCTAGTGAATGGAACAGACACAAGTCTGTTTCATAGAACCTGGGAGCTTTTATACTTGCTCCCAGCCCATTCCCTCAAGTCACCCCTCCACTCTACAATTACATTTACATTCATGAAATTGAGTAGGTAGAAGTTAAAATTCCTTTTAGCAAGAATTCTGTGGCTGTGTATTCTGTAGAGTCCAAACCAAAAGTAACTCAGGCAGTTCTGAAGGAACCAGTTTGTTGTGTTCTGTAATTGAAAATATATTTGTGTATTTTTATTTTCACTTTTTAAGTCATCACTGTGTTAGTGCTTAGATAGCCTGTGGAAAATTATATTCACACTAACTTTTATAAGTCAGCTTCTGTTTTTCTATTCTCTTTTTAGGACTAACTTTTACCAATTAGAATTGAGGATGACTAGCTTAGCATTCTGCCTTTTGCAGAGTACTTTGATATTTAATTCTCAAAGTTATTCTAAGTTTTCACTGTCGTTTGTCCTTAAAAAGGCCACACACTGTTGAATATGACCTAACTTCGTCATTCTTTTAAGTAGCAAATGGTTAGAATATTGAAGATCTTAATGTATTCAGAAGATCTTCAAAAAATATAGTAATTAATTAACTAACTTATTTCCTATTCATAGGTTATAAGGGGAAACCAAACTTCTAGCTTTGTTTTTCCCTTGTTCTTCAAATTTAATTTCTGGATACTTTCCCTCCCCTCCCCCAGATGAAATATTGTCTAGCTTTTTCCGTTGCTCCTGGTTAAGAAATGAATAGCACTTTCATTTTGGCATTTAAAACGGTCTAGTCTGCAATCACACGACTATAGTCCAGTCCACTGTAATAATAATTTTTATCCAATTTAAAGTTCTCCTCGCTTACCTTCTCCCCTCTTTTTCCCTATAGCTGCTGCTTCTGACCCTTGTAGGGTTGGATCAAGGGATAGAAAAGATAAAAGAAAGAGCTGCAACATGGTCCATTGGTGGTCCCGGGAGGGAAGATGCTTAGAGCTGATTCTCTTAGGCAAGCCTATTATAGCTGGTTCCTCAGTAATCTTTGGCCAGGGATTTCTGACTGCCACCACCCTGACATAGTCAACTATCTGATTAACACTGACTCCTTAGAGGGTTTTGGGACACCTAATTCTCTGTTAGGATCACATCATCCCTCCAGGTAGTCACTCAGCTTACTGGGTAAGATCCTTTCTAAGGTAACCCCAGTCTGGCTCGTTTCTACATGGTCTACATCTGAGCTCCAGGAAACACTCACCTTTTCCCACCATCGCTGGAAATGAAGCTTATCTCACTTCAGCCCTCATTGCTCTACAACCAGGCAAATGTGGCCACAGCCAAAGCTTTCATACTTACTGTCCTTAGAGGGTGTCAGACACCAGTCCTTATGTTTCTAACCCCCAGGGAGTGCTTATAAGTTTGCTGAGATGTCCCCTTAAAGTCCCTATTATTTGTTAAAATACAATCGAACAATTTTTTTGCAAAGAAATTCTCTCCAACTCAATGGGAAGGAGGTGGTGCTGGCAGAGCCAACTTGAGGTCACCACCTTTGTAAGTCTTACATGGGTAGTCTAGCACCTCATATTTTAATTTGGGATACTTGGAACCAATTGCCTTATTCTTGGACTTTGATGCCTCCACCAAAACTGAAGTAGAATAACCCCAGTTTTATCACCCAGTTACACAGTCAATCTTTTGGCTCAGACTCGGTGGTATGCTGGAGCCAGTAGTTAACAAAGGCCATTATCAAAATTTAAATGACATAAACTTATAAATAAGTCGTGTATTTATAATAAGTAACAAATACTCAAAGATCATCGCTTACTAATTATTTAACTTAATTTTACTATTATCTTTGCTCTCGGGATTGTCTATTATATCTGTTATGGTAAAAACATTATATTATGGTGTGCCACTGCACATTTCTTCCTAATTCTACATTCATTAACCTTGCTTTGGTAGCTTAATATTCACACCAAGGAAATTCACAGATATAACAAATCAGGTGTCCCTGCACCCCGCTCCCCACCCCATCTTGTCATCTAACATTCACCACTACACCACGGAGGACACACTCTTCAATGATGTTAAAAACTAGCTAGAGAGCAGGTGCAGTCCAAATTAAGACGGTTCATTTCAATGTAAAAGAGCCACTTTGTAAGTGCTAACACTTCCCAGGATCAATAGATTCGGCATGTTCAAACAAACTGTATCTCTCTCTCCAATGCTTGCAGTTCTTGAGGGATCAAATTGGTTCCCCTTCACAGGTAGGTATCCACTCTTAACATATTTTCAAGTAAAAGTCTGAGATTAGAGAAGGAAGCTCCTGCAGCTGCACATTCCTTGGCAGCCCACATCATAAATGCTTTTGCAAAAACGCCTCACCCAATTTTTTAAACTGTTCCGGGCTACATTTAATAGACGGTGAAAAAATAATGACTTTTAAATATGCCACTGCACAATTAGGCCATTAAAACAACTGAGACACTTTGGGAAGCTTGGATCTAGGAAAAAAGACAAAATACCTGCAAGGAAAAAAGCAATATATCTATAGGAAAAAGGTAGAACTTGAAGGTCAAAATTTGCATCTATATAGTCAAATTGTATAAATGTGAATGACACTGTAAAAGAAACAACCTCTCATTTCTCATTCAATAGTATACATTTGAGCATTAGATAATCTTTCCATTTTGTTTTGCTCAAGCAGACTCAGGGAAAGAGCTAATGACACCATTGTTTCTCAGAAGTGGGGAGAAGGTAAGAAATGCTCATTCTCTAAAAGTGGTATCTTTTTTACAAATTTTAGAAGGAATATGATGTTTGATATGACATTTGTTGAGAATAAAAGAGAGACCGTAAAGAAAATAATGTGAAAGCAAAACTATAAAACATAAAGAACAAGCGAGTTACTGAAAAGAGGTACCTCTTTTATGAACTTGACTCACCCCTGCCTGATGCTTTCCTGGGCTCCCACAACTTGACCTTTGAACCTGAAAATACTTTTTCATCTGCCTTACAATGAATATTCCTAGTCCCACACGCACCAGTGTCCTGCAAGCACCAGTATCTCACATGTACCAGTGTGACCAATTGTTATGGCCATCATCTTTTCTGACTGGTTGCCTCCCACATTAAACTAGTTGTTAAACATTTCAAACATTACCTTTGGATAGTACTTTATATTTGACAAAGAACATGCATGTCTACCATGTCAGATAAGCTTCACAGCTATTCTGTCAAGTAGGAAACACAAATATTATTGGCCGCCCTTTAAAATTGAATGAACCCAGCTCTCTGGGCAATAGCTGATGGAGCAGCAGATAAAATCTGACACTCCTATCTCCTGAAACGTGGGTCCAGCATTGACTAGTAGACAAAGTATGTACTAGTTTTCTATTGCTCTGTATCAAATTCCCACAAATTTAGTAGCTTAAAACAACACCTATTTGTTATCTCAGTTTCTGTAGGTCAGAGCCTCAACATGGCAAATCTGGATTCTCTGCTTAATGTCTCACAAGGATGAAGTCAAGATGTGAGCCATGTCGTGGTTCTCATCTGGAGCTCAGCATCCTCTTCCAAGCTCACACGGATTGGTGGCAGAATTTAGTAACTCAACATTGTAGGACTGAGGTCCCCTCTTTTTCCCAGCTGTTGTCCAGGGGTCACTCTCAGCTCCTAGGGTATTCCCTCAGAATGCCTACAACGCGGCAGCTTACTTCTTCAAGGTCAGTGGAACAATCTCTCTGACCTCTGCCAAAATGGAGTCTTCTACATTATAATGTAATCACCAGAATGACTGTCCCACCATATTTACAAGTCCCACCTGCACTCAAGAGTAGGGGATAATACGGAATGGGGATATCAGAGGAATCTTGGGAGCTGACTTAGAATTCCACCTACCACAGGGCATGAGCCTCTGACACACAAAGAAAATATCAGTTCTCAACTCCGCACTTGCTATCTTTGTGACTTCTCTGAGTTTCATGTTCCTCACGGTTAGGACAACACTACTGATAGAATTGTTGTGAGACATAAAAGTGCTAACATCTGGACAGTGTTTGGCATATGATACTCACTCAGTAAATGCTTTCTCCTGCTTTTGCCACGGCATGGTGCTGCATGCACAATTGCATGCAGGTACACCAAGTTAGCTCAGTATATCCTATGTTATAATAGCTACAAAGCAGCATGATATCCAAACTTGACAATGGAAAAAGGAAAGTAAAAAAAGATGACTAACTCATCTGCCTTATCCCACCCTTAATAAGGATCTCCCGTCTTGGATGCTTCTCGTATTCTCTCACTAACTCTAATGAGAGACACTGCACAGTAGATATTACTATCCCCATTTAACAGGCAAGGAAACCGAGGCACAGAAAAGGTTTCCTGTGTGCCTAAATAAGTGTGTGTCAGAGCTCATGGCTGGGGACCACAGCCTGTATAACAAGTTATTCCACGGAAGAACCATGGAGAAACCAAGACAAGATGTGTGTGTGTGTGTGTGTGTGTGTGTGTGTGTGTGTGTGTGTGTGTCTGATTCATCAGGAAGGAATGCAAAGAATTTCCCCTCCCCTCAGGGAGAAGACTGGGCCCCTTTACCCTCGACAGAGAGTGTACAGATTTTAAAATGTTGCAAAGGGCCATTAATTCCTATTGTGAGGGAAAAGGACCTGAAAGAATATTTTGTGAATAAGGACTCAAGAGAGAGGACTGGAATTAGTGACTGCAATCTGTTCGTTCACCTTCTCAGTGCTATTTTCAAAGTTCAAAATAATCTTTTCATTGTTGTTGTTGCAATGTTATTATTTCTATATCTTTTAAAACTTGAAATATGAAACAAGATCAATGACACAATTATATAACTGTCAATTAAAAAAAATAGCTGAACAAATCTTCCTACCCAGAGAATTATATTCCAATAAAAATTTCTAATTGAAGAAAATATACTCATTTAAGATTACTCCAAAGCCCTCTGAAAGGAGCAGAGACTTGGTAGTTGACAAAGTTTATGCAGAAAAAGTAATTCTTACTTTAGTTTAAAGATATTCTGAAAAGGGGGGAAGATAGATATAGCAGTATTGAAATGAATGCAGGTAACAATCTAATGACATAGCCATTTATACTTGATAAAATGAAAGAAGGGGAAGATGAACTAGAAATGTTTTTTTTAATAAAAACTACATCTCTTTAGTAATAAAAAGTCTCTATAAAAAGAAAAGGCAAAGATTGTTCAAAAATATCTCAAAGTTATGGACTAAGAGATGGAAATCTTTGAAGCTGCAAGCATCAGAGAAAAATGTTTGGAGATAGATTATTATCATATCTTCATCATTTCACCAACTGGTATAAAGTCAGAAAGAGCTTTTCAACAGCTGGCTCACTTAAATTTCATTTATATAGATGATTTAGCTCTGAAGAAAATGTTGGATCTAAAATTTTTTTCATAAGCTGAAATGAACACTTTATTATATAAGAAAGTTTAGAGTTCTTTGCTTAGCTACCACTATCTAACTCTATGAGACAGAGTACACACACATGAGTTAACAATAATATGCAGTAGACAGAGATTGCGTGTTGCTTACCCATTTCCATTTCCCCTTATTTAGTAATAAAAACTGGATTTATTTGGAGCAGAAATGTGGCTACCTAATACTACTTTCTTCAGCCTCCCATAAAGAGAGTTTTGGCCAATGAGATATAAATTGAATTCTTTGTAAATAGTTTTTAAGATAGCTATTTAAAGGGTATTGTCTCATGTACGAGGGGTGTCTCTTTTGTCTCTTGCCCTTCCTCTTCTTTCTGCCTGGAACACAGATGTAATGGGCGGAGCTCTAGCAGCCACATTTTGTCATTGATGACAGACATGAGTAAGGGTGCCAGAGAAGAAAAACAAGGGAGCACTGGGGCCCTGATGACATCATGGACCCTCTACACCAGCTCTGAACTATACTACTTCAGGACTCTATGTGAGAGAATTAACCCTTAACTCATTATCTCTCTATTTGGATATCTGTTACTAGCAGACAAATTCAATTCCTGATACTACTCAGCAATACAATGTAATTATGAAAATAGTCCAAATGATCTGATAAAATAAATATTTTGTATATGAGTAAGAACACACAAAACAAGACAATAAAAACAGAACAACAGCAACAAAAACTGACTGATGCCAGAATTTCCTTCCACCACTGATTCTCCCAAAAGAGGAAAACTTATTTTTCCCTTAGGCCCTTGAGGGGATATGATGCTGGACTGACCCAGAGTTAAGAAAAACAAAGGAAAACTTGATGAGTAAAATTAGAAATGGCTGGTCCTGCGGAGGGGTACATTCTGCATGGAGGGGTGTTTGCAGCACTCTTGGGAGGTAACAAAGTCTTAGAAATAAATGCACTGAGGAAAGCTGGGTACCAGATATCAAAGTTTTTATTCTAATTTTGTCAGAAAATCTAATGCCCAAGCCTGGCATGTAAGAAAGAGAGGCATCTATTTTTACATGGACCATAATAGACTTGGATAATAACACTCTCATGGGAGACTATGATGGCCTGAAGGTAAGAGGCACATTCCTCAATTTCCAGAACCTACGTAATGTCTTTTCAAACTCAGCTCTACCCTATATGATTCTATGGAGGCAATAGCGAATAAGAGCTATTGAATTTTTCATCAGTATGGTGAAGGAAGGCCAGAGTCAGATTCAATTTGATTTAGAAAAGTAAAAGTAGTCTCTTACATCTGTGTGTGTGATGAAATAAAATTCATATTTTTACAGTGTTTTTTTTTGTTTCGTTTTGTTTTGTTTCCAAAGGCAGTAATAGTTCTGCTCAGCTTTTGCCACAGCACTTCATGAGTGACTAAAGAGGACAATGGCATGGTATGTTAAGTCCAGCTTGTTGCCGCCAGTATCCATTGCCCTTTCTTCTAATGCAACAATACCTCCAAGGTTTACCTCCAAGGGCGTTTGGCTCCCTAGAAGACATTGCATTTCCAATCTCTCTTCCTTAGAGGTACAGGCATGTAACTAAGTTTGGATCAACAAGATAGATATAAGCAAAGGTGGCAGTTTCTGGACACCTTTCTGAAGGGATAGCAAGCTTGCATCCTTGGGTCCTTTTTCACCCTCCTCTATCCTGCTGTTTAGAACTTGGGTGCTTTCGTTTAGACTTGGAAGTAGAAGCTATGTACGGAAGAGCAATAAGCTAGATGGAGCCTGGGTGTGTGATACTGTGAAGGGCTGTACTAGTCAGAGATCACTCACTTGAAATTTTAAAGAGAAAAATATACCCACATCTTATTTAAACCATTATTGGTTAGGTTTTCCGTCATTACTGGCAAAACCTAACTAGTACAGAGGCTTAAGAAATTCACGGTCACGTCAGAGTGTTCAGGGACTACCAAGCCTGGATGAGATATCACTCGGAAGAAAAAGGTGGCTGTTTTTCAAAACCTGAAACTTCTTGCAGGAGAGAAAAATCTTGTTCTTTGTGGCTACAAGAAAGAAAATTCTAGAAAGACAGATATGGACAAAATATAAGATGAGTGATGAGTATCACTTTTAATTGAGGTGAGTGTCTGATCTGAACACTGACACTGACTCTATTATTTGACATAATTGGTTAATTTAATTGAAACGTCCCTTGGACTATAAGTTCAGTGAAGACAGGGACAGCATCCCCTCCACTCTCGCCTCTGCACACGCGCAGACTTACCACGGTGCCCAGCCTCCCAGCAACATGATAGTAAAAGTCTGTCGCATGGGAGAAAGGATGAAGCAAAACTGGATGGTGGAGTGAGAGGCCCACAACAGGGCCAGGGGCATGAACTTTCGGGACAGCCCCTCCCCAGTGGAAGGCAGAATTTCAAAGCTTTTTAAGTTGAATCCTTCCTCTTATTTGGAGAAGTCAAAGCAAAATCTACTTTAAGAAAAAAATGCTGGCAAAAGTGGCCATTATCACATAACAGAAGAATGTATGGGCAGTAATGATTCTAGGGAAGAGACAGAGAATTTCTCCATTTGCTTTCTCCAATGTGTGTGTACATATGTGGAAATATCTCAGGAGGAATATACCAGAAAATATGGTATAAGACCTTCATCACTACTGCTTTCAGATATGTAGACATTTACCATCTCTCTCTATTCCTTTCAGCCACATTTCAAGCCATGCCATCTTGATCCCATTCAGAAAATTTGAACTTTGCAAGTAAAACTATATCAGATGTTTTGCTCACATTTTTTCTTGTATTCCTTTTATCCCAAAAGCTTATTCAGGTGTGCCCTGCTTTAAAAAATTCAAATACAGTATACTAAAACCCAAATTTGACAACATATAAATTAGGGAGTGAAAATTTACATTATGAAAAGATTCTGAAAGTATCTTCTTGAGAGAATGGCAACCATATTGAAATTAAAGCTTCTTGATTAGAATAAATTGAAAATATCTCTGCAATTATGATGCAAAGCAACGGGAAAATACTATTTTAAGGACACAAATTCACTTGACTTCCTTGTTATTAGGGTATTCATTGCTAATAGGAGTGGTTAGGTATCTTTGGAGTCCAGCAATAAATAAAAATCAATGACACACAGAACTGTTGTACAAAGAGAGTTCTCTCTATGTTATATGGGAGAAAGTTAATTTTAAATAAAATGGACCTACAGAAAATAATCACAGTAAAACACTATTTTCCATGATGCTTTTTATATAGATGTCATTTGAATCAGATATTTGGTCCTTCAGATATTTGATCATTCATTCATTCATTCATTCATTCAGTAAACATTGTTTAAAACTTACTGCTCCTAGCCCTAAGCTAATAGCTGAGCATTACAAGAATAAGTCATGGAAGTACTTACTCATTGTCCATCCACAGACAAGTAATAGTAATTGTTTATGGTGAGCATAAAAAAGTGTTGTCGATCTGGAAATAAGCTTTCCAAAGAGGAGTTGTGTCTTAGGCTACTTGTTATTCTTTGAAAATAGAGTAAACTGATGCATGGTCCTCTCCACTACTTCCCACCAGGTTCATTGGTCTTGGAAGAGCAATCACAGTCCCTGAGGGTTTCTACTGTATTCTATAGCAGCTATGTTGACTGTTGACTTTGAATTATGCTTGGCTTCAGTAGAGGATCTGAAAAGGAATAAGAAGGAGTAGCATTATTTTTTTTTTACTTAGGATGCATAATTTCTAATGACAGATGAAACAAAAGACTTAAAATGACTACCATAAAACTCCGAAACTTCTTTACATTGGATTAGAGATAAAAAAAAAAAGGGGGGGGAACCAATTGTTCTTGATTGCCTCCTATGTGTTGGGCATTGTTCTGGGAAAACATAACAAAAAGTGTTCTGCAAGGTAGCCATGATATGACTAACACTCCATTCTAGAGGTAAAGAAACCAAATCTTTAAACTAAGTGTTGAATTCTTAGAGTGAGAAAATGGCAGAATCAGATTGGGAACTCTGGTGTTTCCTTGAAGCTGAAAGTAAACTTTCTATCTCCAAAACTGTAAAAAAAAAAAAAAAAAAAAAAAAAGACTGCTTTCTTCTCCATAATTCTGGAAGTCAGAGCTGGCTAGAGGGACTCCATATGTCTTTTCATATGTTCCCAGAGAGTATTTCTCAAGAGTAAGATCTTCAACTGAGACCCAACTGATGCAAAGGGTAAATATAGATGACTGGGTACAGCTGGAAGAGATTAAGACTTTGTCCATGGAAGAGTGGGAAGGAGAGCTGGAACATCTGCCACTCTAACAAAATGCCACTCTGGGGTGAACTTCCTGCAGGGAGCAGGAGTTAAACATGTGGGGGATGTTGCCTGGTGATGCATCAGGGTAAGTGGGGCAGCCGACCTTGGCCTAGGTGAAGCATGGGAGGGAAAGAGAGAGCTAAGCAGGGACCTCAAACAGGAAAAAGAGTACCTTGGGGCTTGGATTAAACGTGGCAGAGTGAGAGATGTCCCTAGATCTCTCCCCTTGACACAACAATAAGCTGAACATCTGAAACTCAACAAAAAACACTCAAACTACACACCAGCACATCTGAATATGAGATCTGAAATAAGAGCTACCACAGGTCAGAAACATGGGTGTTGGAAGGTGGACTTGGAGAAACAAAGAAGCTGCCTCTCACAGTTGGAGCTCCCTGTAAGAGGAGGGGGAGGAGAAAGGGTACTGTGACTTCCCCAAACAGTCCTGCTTGGGAGTGCTGTGAGCTCCACGCAGCCAGCAGCAGTGCCTAGTCATCAGGGCAGAAGATGGAGAAATGGGGATGGTATAAAAGCAGGGATAGCAGAAAAACCACAGTTGATATTTACCAACCATGGCTGTAAAACTGAGTCTGAGCAGCAGCTCCCATCCCTCAACCTAGAGGGCTCCTCCCCCGATTCCCTCTGAGACAGAATGTTGCAGAGCCCAGGGGAATCTGAACAAATGATACCAAAACTGTTGCTAACACTGACAGGAACTGAGACTGAGGGTACCAGGGTGATTAAACATCTATAAGGAAAAAAAAAGACATTATTAATACTTTATATAAAACAGAGATCCAAGAGGCTTAGACACCACCTACTGAAAACCAAAAGAAAAACATCTTCTTTGCAACAGGCTTGGAACCATTATATAATAAATCTGCTTTCTGGGAAAAAAAAAGGCAGAGCGCACTTCCCTTAGTGCCTAGACACTAAGGTGACAAGTCATCTCAGAAAGAATTTCCAGAAAATAAACTTACAGACATAGAAATATGCAACTTAAATGACAGAGCATTCACGATGATACTTCTGAAAAAAGTCAATGAGATACAAAATAAATCATATCAACAATTTTAGGACTTGAAAAAACAACCAGATGAGCAGAATGAGTTCTTCAGCAAGGAGACCGAAATCCTCGAAAAGAACTGAATAGACCTTCTGGAGATAAAGAACATACTGCAAGAGTTGAAAAATGAAATAACAAGCTTGGAAAATAGAGTTGACCAAATGGAGGAAAGGACAGTGATATCAAAGACAGAAATCTAGAAATAAATCAGAAGGGAAAAGAGAGAAACTGAAGAATAAAAAATAATGAAAGAAAAATACAAGAACTAGCTGATACTATCAGCAGAGGAAACATAAGAATATTGGGCATTCTCAAAGGGGAGGAAAAGGAGCAGGGATTAGAAAGTATTTTCAGACAATTAGTTGACAAGAATCTAAGGAATGAGCTGGAGCTTAGAATTCAAGAAGTTAACACAACGCCCAATTATCTCAACCCAAAAAAGCCTTCACCAAGATACATTGTATTAAAATCATCAAAAATCAACGACAAAGACAGAATTCCCAGGGCAGCCAGGGAAAAGAAGATGGTAACATAAAAAGGAAAACCCATTAGATTATCATTGAACTTCTCAGCACAAGCCTTACAAGCCAGAAAGTAGTGGAATCAAATATTCAAGCTATTAAATGAAAGGAACTACCAGCCAAGAATAATGTATCCAGCTAAGCTCTCCTTTAGATATGAAGGAGAAATAAAGATCTCTCTAGATGTACAAAAATTCAGAGAATTCTCCACTACAAGGCCTGCACTGCAGGAAATACTGAAAGGGGTCAGCTCGCCTAAAACAAAATGACAACAAAAATACATAATCAGGAGTAAGGTGACTAGCAAGCTGATAAAAGCAGAGGAGTGCAATCCTTACTAGGAACAGGGTATTATAAACTTAAAATAAGGAGTAATTTGCTATAGCAAGAGAGTAATGAATGTTCAGCATATATAGGAACAAATTGAGATGACAATGACTGAAAAGGAGAGGATTCAAAGATCCATATTCGCAAAGGAGAAAAGAGATAAGGCATGAACAGAAGAAAGGGGACAAATATAGATATATAACTATGCTTTACATATTTGTAATGGTAACCACACACCAAAAATTCAGAGCTGAAGTATATAACATAAAACAAGAAGGACCAGAGGGAAAACCCACAAAAGCCAACCAAAATAAAGAAAATAGAAACACTACAAATTGGTACAGCCACCATGGAAAACAGTATGGAAGTTCCTCAAAAAACTGAGAATTGACCTACCATATGATCCAGCAATCCCTCTACTGTATATTTATCCCAAAGACCTGAAAACTCATATCTATAAAGATATTTGCACACCAATGTTCATAGCAGCATTATTCACAGTGGCCAAGACATGGAAGCAACCAAGGTGTCCTATGATAGATGATTGGCTAAAGAAGCTGTGGTACATATACGCAATGGGATATTACTCAGCCATAAAAAAAGATGAAATACTGCCATTTGCAACAACATAGATGGACCTTGAAATAATCATACTAAGCGAAATAAGCCAGACAGAAAAGTTTGAAAATCACATGATATCATTTATATGTGGGATATAAACGTAAAAGCAACAAATGAACAGGACAGAGATTCATGAACATGGACAATGGACTAGTGGTTACCAGAGGTGAGAGGGGGAAAAAATAAATAAAATGAGAAAAAAAAATTTTTTTTTTTTTTTTTTAAAAAGAGTACCTTGGTCTGAATGATGAGTTTGGAAAGAGAAGTGAGGCATGCTCTGACCAGTCCTTCCTCTTCATTTTATTTTTGGGAGCTACCAATTCATGAGAAGATAGCATATTGCTTTACTTTTTCATGTCACAGTTTTATAGGAGCAGGTCCTCTCTTGAAGAAGGAGTCATGGTTGCCAAATGCCAACTATGACTGGGTTGGTAAATTTGTCTTATTCTAGAAACATTCACCAACATTAGCTTTATTGATAAAAATATATTTTATATTCCTATCTGCCTTATTTATTTCTTCGTTCAGAATTTAAGTGAGAGAAAGCAGGTATATTAGTAATTTAAGCCCCTTGAATTTCAACCAGGTGAACAGGAGGAGGAAGTAGAGTGTGGGGGATATAGTAGTGTAGGTACCTCAGGCAGGAAGAATTTGAATCCACACAACTGAGCTGTGATGCTAGCGAGAGACATTTAAATAGGAGGAGCAGAGAGATATGCAGACTGTATCATCTGAAACTCTTCTCTTTTGGAGAGGTTAATCTGGCATAAAGGACCTCACGTCAGGCGAGAAGCAATCAGATTCAGACAAAGCAAAATGGAGGCTGGAAGGCTTCAGATTAGCCCAGTTTTGCTCCAAGCCTAAGGAGATATGTTTTTTTCTTTCTTTCTTTTTAAATTTATTTTATTCTCCTATCACGAGGCCAAGTGAAAGAAGACAATTCCAGTTGTTTCTTTCCCAGGTTTTTAAGCTAGAGGACCAGAATCTGCATGGATCACTCAGGGTCCAGTTCGTCAGAGCAGGTCACTACAAAAGGGGTTTGGAACCACACCATCAGCTACTGACTAAATATTTGAAGCTGTTTCTGTGTATAAAACAAAGTGACATGAGGGAGGGTGGCTGGTCCAAGAATTCAAGATCTGGTTCTCTCCTCTTTCGTTAAGTGGACCAGGGAAGAAAAAAAGAATTCCTGCCTCAGGTTTAAAATAGACATTTTTTTTTTTCACAATCATCCTCAAGTATATATACACGCATATTACTTTTTCTAATCATATAAGTAGCATATGCTTATTGTAGATAAATGGCAAGTTGAAAGAAAAAAATAAACAATTTTAAACTCCCAAAATGTCTGTTAGGATTACATTTGGCTGCAACAATGAGAAGTCCAGAGGAAGCAGTATGAAGATGGTCTAGCAGCTGCATGATTCCTTCAGGAATCAGGCTCTTTCTATTTCACCATACTTAACACGAAAGCCTTTGCCTCACATCTGCTGCCTCATGGTTGCAAGATGGCTGCTGTGGCTCTAGGCCTCATGTCCTTCTGAGACAGGAAGAAGGAGAAAGCAGGAAAGGGTAGTACCTATATCAGAAAAGTAAAAACTTTTTCAGAAACCCTCTCTTTGGTTCTCATTAGCTAGCACTTTTCACATGGTCTCCTAACTGCAAGGAAGTTCAAGAAATTGAGTATTTTGGGCTGGGTTCTTGGCTCTCCCAAATAAAAGCTGGATTTTGTCTATAAAGAAGGGAAAGAATTAGCTACTGGATAGGAAAAGCAGTGTTTCCTCCAGTTCTGGCTCTGCCTAGGTTCTGCTTCCCTTTCCTTTCCTGCATCGCTCATCTTCCACAGCCCAGGCCTTTCTTCCAGTAATCCCTGTGCTGGTCTATCACCCAGGTCAGAGCAGCAAGGCTTCCTCCAACTTTACATCTGGCTTGCAAAATCAGACTTTTTCCTAGTTATGCATTCCATTAAGACTATTACATGTTTCCAAAGCATATGTATAAACTCTTCATACAATTTCATAACCTGTTCTTTTCTCTTAATGATATGTTTATTATCAGTAGCTTGGCAGCAGATGAAATTAATTGCATCTTAGCTGCATACCATGCTTCCTTAATTCATTCTATAAGTATATGCCAAATGGTATTGAGGACGCTGGGAGAAGACACTGAACAAAACACACAAAATCTCAGCCCTCCTGGAGCTGATATTCTAGGAGGAGAACAAATATGGTTACATATTTACATAAAGGTTACAAGCATTAAGGAGAAAAATAAAGCAGGGTGAAGGATATAAGGAATGTCAGGAAAGAGAGAAGTCCCATGTTATATACACGATGGTCAAGGAAGGTTACATGGATAAGTAGAGGCCTGAAATAAGAAACTTGTGTGCATTTCTTGCAATTTTCTAGGCAAAGGGAACAACGTATATAAAGGTCCTGGCATGGGAGCATGTGTGGTATGTTTGAGGAATAGTACCAGGGCCGTTGTAAGTGTCTCAGGGTTAGCAAGATGAGAGTATTCAGAGATGAGGCAGAGATAGCACTAGAAGTTTCCATATAGTCGGAAGAGCTTACTTTTATTAGTTGCATAGTATTGAATCTCTTTGTTAGACACTAATTTTTCATATCGATAACTAACTTTTTAAAAAGGTGTTAGGTCATTGACAAAAAAATCATTAATACCTACATTTAAAACAATAATTGATTGACTTTGTTTTAAGCACAGCTAGCCTTCTAAAATAATGAACAAGGGAGAAAGCAGTATCAAAATTTCACTTCATTTGCAAACAAAACAAACATAAAAATATGCTTAATTATCTTAGTGTGGTGGATGTGGGAAAATAGCAATGAATATATGGAGAAAAAGGGAAGCAGAAAAAAGGAAGGAGAGGAACACAAAGGAGGAGTTAAGTTTCATGAAGAAGAAGAAAGAGGGCTACTAGTTCTATCTCTTACTACAAACCATCCTAAGGTGGGGATATGAAACAACCATTTTATTAAGCTCATGGTTCTGTGGGTCAGGAGCTTGGGCTTCCATACAACATGGCAGCCTTAGAGAAGTTCAACTTGTTACATAGTGGTTCTCTTTCAAGAGGCCAGGATAGAAGCCCCCTTAGTGGCTAGGCCTGAAACTGGTATGGCATTACTTCTCCCCTACTCTGTTGGTCAAAGCAGTTACAAAGCAGCCCAGACCCAAGTGGAGGGGAAACAGATCCCACTTCTCGGTGGGAGCAATGTCAAAGGATTTGAAGTCATTTTTAATTTAGCACAATATGCAAAGAAGAGATAGACAGATTCCTAGCTTTTTGCCCACATAAAGTCCATGGCTGTGATCGCACAGTTGCATGACAAATAAGGCCAGAAATATGATCATTCTGGCGTATAGTCCTGAGATATTTCTCTTGAACCCCTCAGCTCCATCTCATATGTGGTTTATCTTTTTCTAAACCTTGAAAAGCCACCCTTAGTAAATAATAAATTACAGATTTCCTCTATAATCTTTAGAAAAATACCATCCTGAAGAATTTTGTTTTGTTTTGTTTTGTTTTTGCTTTCTTGGTGATACACTACTCCCCCACCCCTTTTTTCGAAGTAGTAAAATAAGCTCATATGTGTGGCCTTGTAAATGGTAACTCATCCAGGGTAACAATATGCCAGGAGAATCTAAAAGAATGTTGATTGTATCTATTTTACTACCTGTGTATTTCTTGAAAGGAGGGTAGTTTGATAAAATATTGTGCGAAGCTGTTCTGTTTGGGGTACTTATTTGCAAAGCTGCATTAGCTAATTCCCTCCAGACTTCAGGATTCATGTCATCTGGACCCACTGATTTGTGTATGTTCAGATTTTTCAAGTATTCCTTTACCTGCATTGACAGAGCACATATTTGACAGAATAATATTAAAAAATATAAGATGGCAAGCAGATGGTCAGAGTCTTGACTAGAAAAAGATCTTATTGAAAATGGTTTGTGAATGCAGACCATGCTTTTGTTTACAAGAATGTCCTTTTAAATATTTAGCTTGATCACCAATGGAGGTCTTGAAAGAGCCCAATGCCTGCAGAAATATGTTAGCTGGTATCTTCTACCTGAAATAATGGCTCCCTTGAAAAGGAGATGGGAGGGATAAAGAAGTTTTCTACAACTCCTTGCTGCCAGATGTCTGTGTTGCTACCTAAATCATGGAGGTGAAAAAACCTTTCCTGATCTCCTGTGCCTGACGTCGCTCCTTCTTCAGTAAAGAAAGGCATGGATTCAATCCAGTGAAAACAAGAGGAGGCAAAAGAAAAAAGAAATGGAAAGACAAAGACTCATACCAAGCAGAATTTCCAAGGATCCCAAGTTTAGTCCTTTGTGTTGGGAAGACAGGTTGGTGAGAAATCTGTGCTCTGCACTGATACCTGGAATAAAAAAGCTAACACTTTTACAATTAAAGAATAAAACTGTCTGTTTAAAACCCTGAACACTTTGCACAAGTTGCAAAGGAAAATTTGGTAAAGAGATATTTGAGTTTTTCCTACAGACTTTTCTTTTATGGATGCCAGTGTCTTATTAACAGAAAAGATTAGTAGATTAGTATTTTGGCAGTGACATCGGATACCTGTCATTATTTAGCTAGTCAGTTCTAGTACCTTACTGTCATCAGTCTATGGCTGTCACCATTGAAAACATTAGTGGAGCAGAGTTTGTCCAGTGTCATTGCAATGTCAGAACCCATGATCTGCTTTACAGTCCTTGGATCCACATTTCAGTTGCTAGGAGACATGGGCAGGACGAGACCAACAAAGCAAGCCCAGAAACTGCCTATGTCTATTACCAACTATTTGATCTGAATATTTTGGGAGGGTGGATCTTCTATCTTTAACACACATAACCTCTCTTTGTTTCATACTGGGATGCATACCCATGTACATAAGCACCCACCAAACTCTAATGGCCCTGGGCCATTTTATTTCCTCAGGCACATTTCCTCTATCCCTTGTGACCTTAAGAATTTCACTCATTTTTCTACATATACTCTTTTTTCTTCCTTCTTGTTATAGGTATCAAAGCTCTCTTCTAACTTTTACTAGGAGTTATAAGCCATTTTAGTGATTAAAATGAAGACTTATTTTTCATGCTATCACACTGAAATGTTCGATAACTAGAAGATCTACATCCTCCAAAAAGAGACTTTACGGGATTTTTTCCTTTACATGGAGTGCAACCATTTTTTATAATAAAGCAATAGGACTGGAAAATATGGCAAAAGCTTCATCCACTTGCTTCTAGATGAGATTGTTTTTGGCAATCCATATAAGTGGGTTTCTCTTGGGTGAGAAAAGGTGATTTTATACAAAGTAGACCAGTGTGTAGAAAATCAGCCAACTAGTCAGTTGTTGACTACCAAATCATCAAAGAACCAATTTGCCAAAAGACTAGCTTTTCAATATTATTCATTCAGCCAAGAATTTGTATCATTATTAGCACAATTGCTTGAAAAACTTCCAAGCTTAAAACCACTGGGCATCTTCACATTCTCATATCAATGCATGCACTCGCCAACAAATGTACACAAAGGCTCCTCCTATTCATATATAAGAACATTCTAGGGATTTGCTTGTAGTCCAACTCCTTCCTTTCCCGGTCAAGGAAAAAAAAATGTGTGAATGATGAGAAGTAGGAAAAGCAATAGACTAAATTGAGAATATATTGGAAGGTAAAAACTCACCACGTCATTTTCAAAAATCATTGAGATTGGTGACATGCCTGATCCCAGAATATTTAAAAACCGAAGAAATTGTCTCTCTTCCAAGTATACTGTGTATTGAGCAGCCTGACTGAAACATAAATTTCTATTAATTCATTACTTGTTAAAAAAATTATAAATCATTAAGTAGGCAAATTGGTCATCGAGCCAATTGAATTATTGAAAAATTGTTATTACATGAAATAAAATTTAATGGATTCATCTGGAATCATTACAGAAGCTCTCTTTTAAACAATTGTAGAACTTATACATTTTCTCTCCAGATTTTCTCATCTATACGTTTAAGTTCATGCATTTTTTGGGGGGGGGGGATTCTCAGTAGATATACCAATGAACTAATTGAAACAGTGAAGTCATTCATCGATAAATACTTTCTAAGTATCTAATATAAAAGATTTTACTAAACACCGTGGTGAAAACAAGAGAGGAAATACTAAAGAAATGTGATGAAAATTCTGATCTTTACTGGCTCACAAGACAAAATATTCATATATTGGCTGACTTGAGAACAATTACAAAATAACCTATCAACGAGTTCACAATGGCACTGTGTAAGTGTAATGTGCAGACAGCTCTGACCTCCTACTGGTCATGCCCACAATCCATTCCCAATGTCCACACATAAAAGCAAATCTTTCCTCCTCTGGCAGGATGTCTTTTTTCTTCCAAGATAAAATCTCTCTCCAATGTTCAAATCATAAGATATTTTTCTCCCTATGCAAACCATTTGAAACCCTACAGATATTTTTATACTTTCCGTTGTTTTACTCATATAAGTCTGGTTTGATTTGAAATTAAAAAGGAAAAAAAAAATTGAAGTCAGTCTTTATGTTTCCTAGCTTAGATGCTTGAAAACATACCAAGATAATGTTTAAAATATTTGTACATGATGATTTTAAGCAATACATCAGGGATCAGATGTCTGTAAACATCTACTTTTGACATCCTTCTTGTATTCAGAGAAAGTTTGGCCCAAGTTAAAAGACCAGATGACTTAAGCAGCCAGTCAAATGAAGATGTACAGAGAAAACAGAAAGCTTTTAAAAACCTGTAATTTCGGAAGATGGGTTTTCTAATTAAAATACAGCCAGTGTTTGCAGGGATGCAAAAAGGAATCTAGCAGGTATTAGGTCTCAAGGATTCGGGCCTATGACATTCTACATAATTTGTCAAACCCGCATCTTAATTACTTGAAAACACCTTAAAAAATAACCAGAGCATTACAGCAGGCCCTGAGGTACGGGAAGAGTCCACAAACTGAGCAATGCTGTTCTCCAGGGCAGAGACCCATTTCCTCTCCTGCTTTACACAGCGGCATGTGTAAGGGTGATGGTTGATAAATGTATTAATAAAACATTCACATAATCACAGGCTGCCATGACTGGAGGGAGTTTTCATGGAAGACATGAATAATATTTTATAAACACCGACAAGCAAAATGAAACAATTATGTAAATAGATTTCTCTCAAATACTTGTTGATGTCAATTTAATTGGACATGGCCTACTTCCATATATCCAGCTTTAACTGTCTTTGGAGACTATTCGAGACTTAACTAGCATGCTGCATGCATAGTTTGCTGTATTTGAGCATCGGCATAGTAAGAATTAACAAAACAGAAATGCCTGTTTTTAACATACCCATTATACTCCAAGTCCACATCTGCTATCTTGGTCCTATTTCATATATACATATACATATACATATACATATACATATACATATACATATACGTGTATGTGTATGTGTATGTGTATGTGTATGTGTATGTACATGTATATGTATATATGTATGTATGTATATGTGTATATATATATTTTTATATATAAATATATATGTAAATATTTATATAATGCTGAATTTTCAGATCTTTGAAGTACAGGGTTGGAAGACACTTTAAAGATATTCAAGTTTAGCCATCCAAGCTCAAACTCCTCCACATTCTAGTCTAGACACAAATATTCTTTGCCAGACTGTAATGGCCATATATTTTTGTTCTGCCTAAAGCAGTAGCCAGCAAACTGTTTCTGTAAAGGACCAAAAAGTAAATATTTTAGGCTTTATGGGCCATACAGTCTCTGCCTCACTAGTGCAAAAAACAGCCACAGACAATATGTAAATAAGTGAGCGTAGCTGTGTTTCATTAAAATTATGTACAAAAATAGTCAGTTGGTCAGATTTGGTCAAGCCTTGGTCTAAATAATTTGCTATGAAGCATGGAGCATGCAGACGAATGAAAACACACACACACACACACACACACACACACACACACACAAGAAAGCCTAAATAATGCGAATAAAATAAATGCTCACAATGAATACCAACGGAAGTTCTTGCTTCTTAGTCCAGATGACTCAAGAGTTTTTATTTAAATGCTCTTCTTACTAAATACTTCTGTTGGACTCTATTAAGTAAAGATCACCTCTTCCTACTTTTCTCCTCTTGTCAACCAAACCTGAAGTAAAAGAGAAAAGTTAGCAGACATTCATGCAATCATCTTCAGACATCCTGGATATTCTTAAGTGTGGCATTATTTTAAAACAAAATTAGATACACTCTGGATGATAAGGCAAGGATGTTATAACTTAGTCCTAAGAGGATAATACCCAACCACATGCAGATAAAAGCGGTGATGTTGGAACACTAGATCAAGAATCGAAGGCAGGGCTCAATTCCAAATGGCAGATCACATAGTAAAGTTGATTTTGAAAATGAAGGGCAACATAGCCTGGTATAAACCATCTGGATTTGAATTATTTCTGCAACTTAGTAATTCTGAGACATTGGAGAGGTTTCTTAATTTTGTTGAGCCTCCCAATGCCCCATCTATATAATGGGGATAGTAATGTTTATTTTCCAGGGTTGTTATGAAAGTTACAAGAGGTAAGGTCTGTGAAGTTCCCGGCGCCATGTCTGGCATACAAGAAGTGCTGATATCCTGTACCAAGAAAATAATGAATGCTCTGTTATAAAATTTTGCCAACTGCTCATCATTTAGAAAAATCTGCAGGCTGTGGGGCAAAAGCCTACATTTTAAGGAAATGTTTTGGTGCCATAGTTCCAGGGGATAATGTCAATTTCTTCTACTCTCCTAACAGTTATGATCAAGAACTTATAGAAAGGCACTGAACTGAGTGCAGAAATTACCTGTTTCTCTAAGTTTTGTTTTCCCTACAATTCCATCTATTCAGTTAAATTTGGGGCTAGGGTTAGTCACTTAGGTTTCTCCTCACGTGTGAACTCATGAATTCATAAATAGAGATTCCAGAATGTAGCCTTAGTTGAACGCTAACCAGGTCCTCAAATGATTAGCAATGAGAGAAAATCCCAACTTGTTTCCCTTTGAAGGCAGCCCTAAGACCACCCAGGAGCTTGCGATGTTCGAGAAAGTAGCGGCATGTTTATATAGGAATGTGAGCTGTATAGAACATGGAACACCTGTGCTCTGTGGTCTTCACAGCCCCAATTAGCTTCTGGAAAGAATTCAGGGTAGAAATTCTTAATGGGATGCCCCAGAAAGTACCTTAGTTCTAAGCACTAAAATAATTTCTTTAGCTCTGCTAGCTATATGTAAAACATATTCACTAATAACTATTTAGTTACCCAAGTGAGTGTCATAAAAGAATCCTTGACATTCAGAAAAGAGACTCAACTTGTTTATAATAAGAACTTATATTGTTGGTACAGGAAACTGATTTGAGGTTTAATATTAGAAAAGACTTTCAAAATCCAGTACCACTCAAATAAGGAATGGGTTGTCCTGTGGGTAGCAAATTCTCTGTGGTTAAAAGTGATGATCTCTTAGAGATATTGTGGAAAGAATTCCTGTAATAAAAGTAAGGAATATTTGACTAAATTATTTTACTCTTATATCTTTATTTAACAAGCATTTTGGGGCACCTAACATGAGCTAGCACTTTTTAAGTTCTCGCACACTGAAAAAGATTAAGAATATAAAGATAGATATGAAGATATTATTACTGTTAAAAGAACTTAAAGGTGAGAGGGGAATCAGATAAGTAGCCAATGATTACAACTGAACACAGGTGCTATGATAGAGAAATGTACAAAAGGGAGCCCCTAACTTAGCAGGTAAGAATGAGGGAAGGGTTCCTGGAGTGGATGACATTGAGTCTCAAAGCGTTCAGTAATATAAGTTAGTCAGATAGAGGAAGGAGGTAAGAAGCCATTCTAGGCAGAAGGAACAGCATAAACAAAGGCACAAGGTCATAGAAATAAAATAATACTTCAGCCAGTCTAGAGGATTGTCATGGGTTACACAGCTTTGTCATCAACCGTATTCTATTTATTGTTGTAATACATGTGCATTAACAGCCCCTAATCAAATTGTGAATAAAGTGATGTTGAGATCATATATAACACATTTAAAGAGCAAAATTAAGACCCGAAGAGGACACAGTTGGGATAGGAGTTGGAATTGGGGCAGGGGTTGGGGATCGAAGGGGATGGGGCTGCACACTTTTCTGTATGTATGTTATACTTGTACAAAAAGGGTTTATTATAAAAATGCTAAGTGCCAAAGGCCTAATCAATTTCAACACTGGAGGGAATGCTGGCTGAGAAATCATAGGCTAGGAACTATTGGAGCGTTTTCCTGAGGAGTTTTTAAGACCAGGTTTGGTCATAGGCAATCTTTGCCTCATGTTGACTTTAGAACCAAACCTCCAGCAAAAGATGCAACTTCACAATAGAACCAAAAAACAGAAGTTGCAGACAGATGATTTTAGCTTAACCTAAGGAAGAAGTCTCTAATAGCTAACTTCTATGGGAAATTAAGAGAATTCTTTTTCCTGCATTCAAAGGTGTTTAAATAGAAGCTAGACAGTAACTTTTCAGGAATGTTGCAGATGAAATTTAGGGATTAGACCTGAGTGGTGAATTATGCCAAGTCTAGTTGACCTCTTAGAATCTTGAGATTCTGAAATTCTGTTATACCAGACTCATTCCAAGTCCATGACTTGGCTCGTGTCGCATTCAGCTAGCCTGTTTATCCTTCTTTCTTCAGAGTCCTCTTTTCCTGATGTTTTGAAACCAACTATCTCTGATAAGAAGCATTTCCCAGTTTATCTCTGCTTTAGTACACTGAATGGTGCATTACAGGTACCCAGGAATGATAACTGTTGTTGCATTATTAATGATAGCTGCATTTGCTCTTATACTTCTTTTTCTTAGTTACATTTTGCATGGAACTTTCACTTTTTCCTGGGACTAAATCTTAAGAACTCAAGATCCTGGTTTAGATGTTTTTGTTATATGTGGATATTTATATGTGTAATAATTATAAGACCAATAAAAAACTTTTAGTGGAGGGGAGAGTTCAGAGTTAAAGTTATCACTGGTCCATAAGAAAATCTTCCAAACTTAGTGGGTTAAAGCAACAACAATCTTTTCTTTCTTTCTTTCTTTCTTTCTTTCTTTCTTTCTTTCTTTCTTTCTTTCTTTCTTTCTTTCTTTCTTTCTTTCTTTCTTTCTTCTTTCTTTCTTCCTTCCTTCCTTCCTTCCTTCCTTCCTTCCTTCCTTCCTTCCTTCCTTCCTTTCTTTTCTTTCTTTCTTTCTTTCTTCTCACAAAGCTGCAATTTGGGCAGGATGCAGCAAGGACAGCTCCAGAAAGCCTGAAGCCTCAAATGATGGGGAAATCATCTGAGGGCTCAATCACATACATGACTGGTGAGTGATACTGGCTGACAGGTGGGAGGGTGGGTGGGTCATCAGCTAGAACGCCTGCATGTGCTTCTCTCTGCGGCTGCTTGGCTTCCTCACAGCACAGTGGCAGGGCTCCAAGAGCAAGCATCTTAAGAACCAAGTAGAAACTGAATCCCCTTTTACAGCTAGCCTTAGAAGTCACATCGTGTCACTTCTGCCATCCTCACGGGCCCTCTCGGATTTGAGAGGAGTGGACACAAGCCTCACCTCTCTATCAGAGGAGTGTCAACATCAGTTTGTAAGAAACATATGTGTGATGGGAGATCTTACTGCAGCCACCTTGGAATGTACAACCTCCCATGAAGCGGATCATTTATTTGGAAACAAGAAGACTCAAAACCTGCTCAGTTTGCTTATTTGTATCCTCTAGTGCATTAGAAAAAAACTGCATATGCTTCATCTCCTTTACTCTAACATTACCCTTGAATGCATGGTTTCAAAAATCTATGGGTGTTTTGAGATGACGTAGCTACTTTATTAAATAGATACAAATAAGGTAAAAGAGGTGCCTGAATTTAAGGTAAATCTATGTACAGACGCAAATTCGATTAATAACATGTTTTGACTACATCAAACGAAAGCATCACTGTCGACACCAGTTTTGTAAAGAGCTCGTCTCTCCCATGTGTGGAGATACTTGGTCATATACTGGTGCTCAAGATGACCTCATCGGAGCACGCATGACACAATTCCTTGTGTCAATCAGCACAGGGGACTTGAGAAAGGAAGGATCTGGCTAATATGTTCCCACCTCTTCTGGTCCCCTGAAGCTCCCTCTCTTAACTTTCTCCTACTGGGACCAGAATTTCTATTCATTGCATTGCTTTCACTGCCACACCCTAAAATACCCAGCTAATGAAAAAGGAAAACCAAACCAAACCAAGAACTTACCATGTTTTGAAATCATCATAATTTGAACAATGAAAGGGCCCATTGCAATGTACACATATGTGCATGTATGAATGTAAATGAATGATAGTTCCAAAACTTTGCAAGGATCTGCCAAGGACTAAATATATATATATTTTTTACATTTAGAGGCTTTTAGATGAATGGCTTCCTCTGATTCACTGGGGTAAGAGAAAGGAAAGGAAGGTAGGAAAGAGGGAGGGAGGGAAAGAGAAAAAGGAGGAGGGGATAACAAGAGGACAGAGGAGGGGGATACTGCCCTAGATATTTTGACTTTGAACTCTCCCTGTGTAGACATATTACTACTGTTCATTTCTGGCGTCTCTCTGAATAAAAGTCATGAATGTGATAAATGTCATGACATGAATGTGATTCTGCAGCATCATAAATGTCAACAAAACTAACACATAATATGTTCATATAACTATTTCTTTGAAAGCTCTTAGAAATTCTTAAAAACTACAGTGACCTAAAGTAACTTTTTTTTGTAAGTAACAAACACATAACTCTGGCTGCTTCTTAAAAACTGTGGAGAAATAAGCCCAATAAAACTATGACAGCTGAAAGCATCGCTAAAATAAAAGCTACACTGGTAGTCTATTCTAGAACCATTTCTCTCTCTCTTCTCCTTATTTCAAGAGGACATAACACTTCTTGACCTCTCTGTAGCCCAAAACTCATCTTTCAGCCACGACTGCCAAACTTGCTTTGCTCTTCTGAGTTCCTGTTATGGCAGATCCTATGTGGTAAGTTCAGCAAGCATGACCATGGGGTCGAGGAGGCCAGCTCATCTCATCTATACCTAAGTTCAGTAAACCCACTGGTTGAATCACTTAGGTTGAGAGATATTGATTTAAAATTCCCTAATAATGTAATACAAATCATTCCAAATTTCTAAGAGGGCCTGTACTCCTTTTCAGGGTTTGAAGGTTCAAGGGAGGTATGTATATGATAAGAGAGTGTTAGGTTTCTTCTCAGAAATGTTTGGAAAGTTAAATATATATATATATATATATTTTCAGACCGAAGACCAGGAATATGTATAAATTTAGTATAAAAAGGGAAGGAGTTTCCCTTCGGGGAAAGGTCATGGCTCAAAATCCCAATGGTCAGCTGTAGTCAGACCAAACACACACATTGGGAAATAGGGACATTAATCTGTCTGACTTGTGAGTGTGAGATGATTCTTTGGAGGCCAAGGGACAATGAGGTAACCAGGAATGAAGAGGAATGAAGGGGGATTTGTGAACAGAGGAAAAATCGATAAAACAAGCAAGAATTATAGGTGTCTGCCTACTGAGAATAAACAAGGGGTTTCTGGTAAGATGGATTCAGGCATACAAGAATCTGAAAGATCAGGTGACATATAGGGCCAGATAGGAAAGGTTGTACTTACTTTTGTTATAATGTAAGGATTTCTTTTATAAGGTGCTAAATCTGATACTGGGGAGTCGATAGAATTCTCAACAAGATGTTCTTCCAATGCAGGCTGCATCTGTCTAGGGAGATTTGCTATCAGTACCAGCAAGTATCCCCCCTGCCAAATATAACCCAGGGTGGTCTCTGGGCACCCTCCCCCTTCTCCCTCCTGAGAGCTGGGGGCTTCTGATAGCTGGCAGGCCTCCCAGCTAAGAGTCACGAGTCCCTGCCACCCTGGCAAATTTACAAGTGAGCTGTGGCAAATTTACAAATTTACAAGAGTGCTGCAGAGCTGGGAAAACACTGGCCTAGAGGGATGGCTGAAAGTTCTCCTGTTTCTTCACCAGAGAGAGCATGTCCTTTCTCTTTCAGAGTGTTCACTTATTTTCGATTTGTTCACTCAAAACAGTCCCTTCCCTCCACACTGGTCAAAACGAGCCAGTTTTAACGAAAATTTTATTTTTCAAAATAAAACTGTGGTACGAGTTCAGAAAGTGAACTTCTTTGACAGTTGTTCCTCATTAAAATTCTTACCTTAAGGATTCAAAGCATTGTCACAGCACAGTGCCCGCTCCTCAAAGAATTGCAAAGTCTCAAAATCCATTAGAGGCTCAGATGCCTGACATCATTTTACGTAAAGACAAATGACCTGTGTTTTCCACAAGCACTGAAAGTGAGAATTTTGCCTGTGTAAGAAGGTGGAGATTAGGCTCTTCAATAAAGAAAGGGCTGTACATGCATTAGGGGAGGAGAGGGGACTTCAGTACAGCTTGTCTTTGAGAATCTGGCTGTTAAGTAGATTCAAACAATTACAAAAAATCATGAAGAGTTCAGAAATAAACACAACTTTGTATATTTAAATCACAAGGGCTGTGACACTGTTCCAAAAGATAGGCAACTTAGGTGTCAAGGGAGCATTATGTTTTGCAGCAAAAGAAAAGTTACATACCTACCAGCCTATAAGGGGAAGCATGATATTGACATCTCAGATGTTAGGTGGCCTGCTGAAGGTTGTTTTGATTCTCAGTAACTATGCCACTACATGTCCCTCTCACTTGTGTTGGGTTCTACTGCACTGATTACTGAAAGAGTGATGACAGAGTTCCTGGGACAGCACTAACAGGAGAGGCTTCTGTATGAACACTCTAGAGCATGTAAGATTGTCAGGCCTCCTAAGTGATAAGAGAAAGAAGGGGAGAGTAGGGAGATGGGAGACCGGTATGGTGCCTAAAACAGCCTGGCTCATCTCAGTGGTGCTCCCCATAGGATGCAATCTCAATGGCATCAGTTAGGCTTTGGCGACCAACTAATCCCAAAGAATGCCTGAGGAATCATAAGAGGAGAACTCATGTTTGCCAAAGTATCAACAAATCCATCCTGTGACCAGATTTCAGAAAATTTCAGTGTGTAATCCAAGAAGAGACTGTTTAACTCTTGATAATTCAGAATTTTTCTGGTACCGTGTTTCACCAGAATCTTGTTAGACAGCTTTTTTCTTCTTTTTACTAGCTCTTATGGATACTTTTTGGTGAAAATTATTCAATTTGCATAGCTTCAGGATTACCAAAAGCAGCAGCCCCTATAAAAGCCATTGTGTCTACTGCAAGAGTGTGTTTGTCAGTCACTTGAGAGGCTTGAGAGACATCGGTAGTCAATTTGCCCTATACTGGACTCGAAGGTGTGAGGTGTATTTATTTGTGCAATGCACCTTGTTTATCTTCAAAGTTTTGTGTGGAAACTGATGATTTGATTTTGGTTTTGACTAGTATACCACTTATTCCTTTTGTCTTCAAACATTTCCACAAATAAGTTCAAAGTACGATTTAGTATATAAAACCTACCACATATTTAATTAAGGTTTAGAAAGGATCAGTTCTCAAAATCTTTGAATGACCTAAATGTCCTTTCAGCTAATAAGATGAAAGGGGAATAAGTCAAACCTTTAAACCCAAGATTTTATATTCACTCCAGACTCCGTGAAGTCCCAGAACCTCACCTTTCCCAGTTATGTAGACATTTTAATTAACATTTTATCTTAAGTCAATTGTGGCACTTCCAGAAAGTACCACAAATGATCATATCTCTCAACCAGAGATTCCTACGTAGAATGACATATACTTGAGAAACAGGTAAAATCTCTTGGAGCTAGAAAGGATATCAATTGGCTGGACATATAGCAGCTCAAAAGTACAAGTTGGTCCTTCTATAATATGGTGGTGACCTGAGAAGTAAGCCCTCTTCCTTGGTTCAAATTCTCATTTGGATGGTGGATGTCATGAGCTAGAGCTCTTTGCTAAACACACCCATTAATAACTTGAAGGACATCTGCTTTGGAAACAGCCTATCAATGACACGGAACTTGAAGATGGGTAAAAAGTCCTTTAAATTCTCATATGCAGCCTCAAGTTGGAAAGCATTCATTCAAGAGGGATACTTGTTTTCTCCCATAAAAGAGTACAAAATGAAAAATTTCTCTCTGGATTATCATGGCTTTGTGGCGGGGGTGGAGGGGAAGGTAACCTTTTATAGTAATTGGTGAATCTAATTATAGTGGTTGGTCAATTTTCTTTTAAAGTCTTCATTTGCAAAGGCTGTAAGAGTTTATTTTCTTGCTTAGAGGTTACTCTGCTAAGCAATAAATCTGGGTTTGTAAAGCAGTATTTAAAAATTACATCAGGTTCAAGATCTCCCATCTTTAAAGATTATTCTCCTGAGATCAATGTCTTCAACCTCTCCTCCAATAAGATGCTGTTGCTTTACATGTCTCATCACCTGAAGGCAACTGGTGACTTACATGTGACAAAATCACCTCAGATGTAGCTCCCATTTTTGTGGGTTGACTTTTTATAGTCCTTATTTCCCAGCTAACTTAATGTACTTTTTAGCTTTTAATTGGAACGACCACTTTACATCAGCTAATACTATCACTCCCTCTAACAAAAAAATCAATAAATATTTATTGAGAACCTAATAATAGCAAACAGTAAAAACATTTGCTATATTCCAGGCACTGTGCTAAGAACTTTATACATATTTTTTCATTCAATCTTCATTACAGCTCTGTGATATAGTTTTATTATCCATTTACAAGTGAAGAAACTGAAAAATTCTTGAGATTTAGTGCCTTGCTTCAGCAGCTGGCTAGAAAGTATCAAAGAGAGGACTTGAACCCAGGTAGTTTGACTTTAGAACCTCGATATTCGATCTGTCTCCTGCAGCTCCATACAGATAAACAATAAAGGTATGGAAGAAAATAAGGCATGATCATCTCTGTTCCTTTCGCTCTCTCTTCCCCGCCCACTTACGTCGAGGTCAGATCTCTAAGGGTATCTTGCCCTCTCTTCTACCTTTGCTGGTGCTGGTCTCCCATGCTGAGTGCCACCTCTATCCCAATCTGACTATGTTCTTCAAGCATCGTTTAATTTCTCCTCCCAGCTGCCACCTTTCAGGCTTCCACAGACACTCTAGCTCACCTCTATCTCTTCTTTATTTGATCTGTGATAACTAATCAAACACTACCAGTGACATTGTTAGCTCGTTGAAGGTAGGGTTTCCTAAGTGTTCCTTCCTTTATATTCTCTAGATTAGGTAGAGTAGCCAAGTCAAAAATACAAGGCACCCTCAACTCGATGTCTAACATCCAGAAGTTCTCTTTCCGCTTGGTTGTCCCATTATTATTCTTCTCTTCCTCTTCCTCACTTGTTTCCTCCTCTCTCAACATTATAAAAGGAATATATACTCATTTTATGTCTTCATTGTTTCTGACGAGAGCTCAGCCATCATTTATATCATTCCCCTGTACGTAACTTGTTTCCATCCCCCCTTGCTGTTTTAAAATTTTTTCTTTGTCTTTGGTTTTCAGAAGTTTGACTATGATTTGCTGAAATGTGGTTTTCTTTGTATTTATTTTGTTTGGGGTTTGCAGAACTTCTTGGCCATGTGGGTCATTTTTGTCTGTTTGTTTAATGGTTTTTTGAAACCAAATGTGGGGAATTTGGGGCTAGTATTTTTTCAAATAATTTTTCCTGCCCCATTCTTTCTCTTCTCTTTCTGAGAGATAGGGAGCTTTTTTTTCCTTCATTGTATTAATAGGAGCAAACTAACCCATAACAGAAGTGAAAATATCAGTGGACGAGAATACAAATCGATGTAAGAAGCACCTATTTCACAATACCTCTAACCTCTGGTTGACAGAGGGAGCATTGGTCTGAATGTTGTACTTCTCTAAAATTCATATGTTGAAATCTAATGCCCAGTGTGATGGTACTAAACACCTCTGGGAGGTGATTAGGTTATGAAGGTGGAGCCCTCATGAATTGGATTAGTGTCCTTAAAAAAGAGGCCCAAGAGAGGGCCCCTTTCACCATGTGAGCTTATAGTGAAAAAACAGGCATCTATGAATCAGAAAGCAGATCCCAGTTACCTACTCTGCTGATGCCTTGATTTTAGACTTCCAGCCTCTAAAACTGTGAGAAATAAATTTTTGTTGCTTATAAGCCAGCTGGTCTATTGTATTTTGTTACAGCAACCCCAAAAGACCAAGATAGAGAGAATCATTGTTTTAAAGTTATATGGTCTTGTAGATTTTCCTCCTTTAGGCCACTTTTTTTTTTTTTTTTTTTTTTTTAGAACAACTCATTTATTAATTCATTCATGCATTTAACGAACATTTACTGAGCCCCAGCTATTTGGCTTGCACCAGGTAACTACTAGAGAGACAAAAAATGAAATGAACAAAAAACCCCTCTTTTGTCTTCATGAAACTCAATCTGGTAGGGGGGACAAACAGGTAAAGAAGCATAACTTGTAGGGGAAGAAAGAAAAGACATAACAAACTTAGAGTCCTGCATGTACAAAGGTTCAGAGATAAGCTGACATGATTTACTTAGAGATGAGTGAGGGGTTTAGTATAGAGCTTGTAGACCTAAGAACTAGAGATAAAGTTGAACTATAGAGCAAGACTAGGTATAAAACTCTTGATTATCAAGCTTTATAATTTTGTGCAACCTATAGGCAATAAACTATAGGTAATCTACACTTTTGCAGTTTTTGTCATATTTTAAAGTTGTTGGGCTGTCATGATCAGATTTTCTTTGTAAGAAAATTGATAGTTTAGAGGACTAACTAAAATGGAGAGAAACCCATGAAAGGGAGAACATTTCTACCATCAGAGAACATTCTATTGTACAATACTGGTTTAGAGAGTTTTTAAACTCTCGAATGAGTAATTAGGAAAAAGTGAATTAAAATGATATGCCGTTTCATATCCATGAGGTTGGGGGGTGGGGATGGACAAGTCCGATGATATTAAGTGTTGTCAAGGATGTGGGAAGTGTGAGTCTGAAGCACTGTTAATAAAAGATCAGGCTGTTGTAACCCCCTTGAAGAACAATTTGGCACTATCTAGTAAAGATGAATATATGTAACCCTACAACCCAGCAACTTAATTTCTAGAAACAAAAGTAAAAGGAACACTTTCATGAGCAAACTGGGAGACCACCGGTACAAGGACATCACTATAACACTATTTCTAATAGTAAAAAGGTCCTCTAAATGTCCATATGGGAAGATGAAAAAATAAATTCTGAAACATTCATTTAACGGAATACTATACAACAGCTAAAAAAAGAGATCTACATGTCTCAAAAATAAATATATCTCAATTCATTGTTGAATGAAAAATTTTGTCTATATTATGAACAATATATAGGAGGGTATATTATGTTCATTAACGCCCTGCTGTAGAGTTACTCTGTATTTGAGATTAGGTATGCCTCCATATTGCCATCAATTTTATCTAAAAAGCTAATCTGGTTATGTTAACCCTTGCCTTTCCTTTAAATAGGACAAAAGTTTTCTAACTGAGAAAAAAAATGTAAGTTGCCATTTTTAAGAATGGAACAATCTGCATCCAGTTTAGCCTTGTGTTCACAGCTTAGCACTTCCACGTAGAGTTGAAGGTGGGTCAGAAAAGCCATAAAGATAATTCAAAGTTAGAGCATGTTATATATTAAGGGAGGTTCGTTAGCCTGGAAAACTATATAAACTTGAGGTGTTTAATGATGGTTTCAGGGCTCTGTGTTCCCACTTTGATGTGCAGGATCTGTCTGGTTTAGCTTTAAAGACCTAAATCTCACCTTTCTTTCAAAGGATCTGAAATTATATTGGGATTCCCTCTCCACTCTCTTTTTCTTTTTCCCCTTCCTTTATTTTCTTCTTCTTAGAAAGCTTTATGTAACATTTCAAGTGTATCTGATCAAGTATTTAGAAAGCTTCATTCAAAGAGCTGGTTCAGTTGAATTCAACATGATCAAATGCATAGTTACTATTTTTTTGTCTGCACTAGGATCTAGAGCCAACCAACTGGGAGCCCCACATCCCTACCCTAAAAAAATCTCGCAGTCTGGAATCTGGAAACTGTCCTGGAAAGCAATGTAAAAGCACTCAAGGTTATGGGGACATTTATCTTATCAGGACAAAGATAGCTAGTTAATTCTGAACTGATTTTTACCCTGGCCTTTCAGATTTTAAGGTTGCATGTAGACTCAGCAACTCTCAGCATCAGGAGATAACGAAAAGTCACAAACAAATCTGGACAATATCTTAAGAGGCATACCTGTAGTGGAAGTTACTATCTACTAATTTCTCACATAAATCACAGTGATTGTTTTTTACAGACTTCCATGAACCACCCTTTGGAACATCTCTTTCTGGAAAATAAAGAAAATCAGTTAAAAAAAAAAAACTCATAGTCTAGCTGAATATGGGTAATCTGGTCAACATACCTTGGCAAGATCAATGCTGAAATAGACTATTTATGCTTCGTTAGCTATTGTATGCAAAATAGCCTTTATAAAATAGCAGAGAGTAATCCTTGTAAAGGAATCACTCATTATGGCGACCACCCAGGTGGTGTCAGAGTTGGAAGTAGCCCTCCTTTCCCAAACCCCACCATCAGTGCAGCTCAGAACAGATTGGCTTTTCAGGAATGCTGAGAGAAAAGGAAAAGCCGGCCAAATCTTCCAGGCAGAAGTAGTTCCGATTCGAGGATTAGAGCCTGTCAATGAGGGATATCCAAAAGGGAGGGAGCGAGAAGGAAGGAAATGTGGCTTAAGCTCCAAGGGAGATTCATTTTCTCTAGGAGAGGGCACCAAGATTCCGCGTTCATCGCGAAGGTTTCGCTCGCGGTGAAAACGAGGCCCCTCTGGTGGGCCGGCGCTTGCGAGGCCGCTGGGACCTTGGCCGGGAGAGCAGGCGCGTGGCTCGGCCTGGGCGCCGCGACTCCAGCCTGGGTGGGCCCGCGGTCCACTCCGGGACCCGCCGCGGCGCCGGGACGCCGCGGATCTCGGCTCCTAGAGCCCGCCCGCCGGGCCACGCGGGACGCCGCGGGGCTCACACGCTCCCTGGCCCCGGGCTCCCCTGCTGGGGCGCGCTCGGGGATCACCGCCCCCTGCCTCCAGGTCTGCGTCGAGGCCAGGCGGGACTCCAGGAGGTGGGCCTCCGGCAGCCAGGCCACCTTTGAAGTCTGAGCGTGCCAACTGGAAGGGAGATGGATGACCCTGGAGGGACAGGGACCAGGGCGCCCCGCCTAGTTTCCAAGATCGGCGGACGTGAGGGGCCTGCGTAGGGCTCTGGCTGGTGCCTAGTGTAGAATGCAGAATTAGTATGCCCATGTTAAAGGCGGAGGAATGCTGTGCGTGGGAGAGGACACGGGCCTGGGGTGTGTGAGGAGACTGGGGTGAATGTGTGTGAGAGGGGTTTTGGAGTTGTGCGCGTGCTGCAATTAGCTCTGTGGAAAATGGGTGCGCGTGGGGCGCGGGAGAACTGGCAGTGCGCGCACATTCGCAGTGAGGACCTGAGGCCCCGGAGCCCCGGGTGTGGAGGGGTCCGGGCCGGGGCCGAGTGGACGCCTGCCTGGGGAACCGAGGCCGAAACCCAGGGAGGCAGCTGAGGAGCGGTGAGCACCTCGCCACTAGGCACCTTGGTTGAGTGAGTCCCTGGCCCCGAGGCCTCCGGCAAGTCCGTGAAGGGAGATTCCCGGCCGGAGTGGGGTTCTGGTTAACCTAGGAGTGCAACTAGAGCTATTAACTTGTCACTGACATCCGCTCGTTTTTAAAAGAAAAAACTCCGTGCATCAATGGACCCCCAAGAAGGGAGCGTTTGGACAGCAGCCGTTGCCCTCTGGACAATCACGGGTTAAATTTGCGAAGCCTCCGCCCGCCCCGCCCCCTGGCCCCGCCCCTCCAGACTGCGCGGCGTCGGCCCGCGAGCCAATGGGAAGCTCGCAACCTCCAGCCCCGGCTGCAAATCACCGCAGGAAGTGTTAGGCGCGCCGCAGCCCCAGACAAGATCGATTACCTTTCTCCGCTCCGCGTACCGGCTGGGGACCGCGAGAGGATCCCCGCCCGGTTCTTCTTGCTCTGCCCTCCGGCCAGGAGGAAGCTAGGGCTGATGGCCCCGGGGGCACGGGAGATTTGCTACTTACCTTTCTTCCTCCAGCTTTGCCGACACGGATAATAACGCGCCCAGTTTGAGGCTCAGAGGCTCATTAACTAGAGAATACACAAAAAGGCTCTCCTGGAAAGGAAGGCAGTCTTCTCCCCAACCCCAAATTATTTCCGATGGGGTCATCGCATAAATCTACAGGTCACATCTGTTCAAAGGGAACTATTATAAATATTTGCGGACCTAGGAGTGAGAGTTGTATCAGATTGTGTGTGTGTGTGTAAGACGGAGGGGGCACCTCTCCCCACTCAGCAAAATGTACACAATGAGAGGATGTGAAAGAGTGTTAAAACCCTCTTCTCCCCCAGATTTATGTTTGAATGATTTTCGTGTTCAGGGTAGAACCTTGGGCTAGGTAGTTTGGAATTCCTAATATTTAGTGGTTAAGAACAACTTTGAAATGGAGAGGATGTTGCATAGAAAATTTTGAGCAGCAAAAACGAAAAGATAGAACAATTGAAGGAAGGGTGGGAGATAAAATAGATAATAGTGGACAGTTTCAAAAATGTCATCCTCATTCTTTGAGCTCAGTAGGCACTCCTAGAGACCTTTGCTTGCTCTCTTTGGCTGAGTCACAGCTTAAATTCGAGTCCTCCGAGAGCTGTAGGTAAGGGTGTTTGGTTTGTTGTATTATTGTGAGCCCAAAAAGGTGCCACTGGCTACAAGGTTTGTGGTAGTGAAGAGGTGCCTTCGTTTAGGTCCTTTTTTAAATTGCAAATTTGATCTAAAGGTGGTTCAAATTTCTTCTTCCTTCTCATCTCTCTACTTCTAAATTCTGAGAAATGGGAATACTGACTATGCAACGGAAATTGTTTTTGCTCCTTTTCATTGGAAGCAGCATGTACTTGTGACTTATTCTACAGGGACCTTAAAACTGATTCCATTTCTATGTTTCTAAATGCAGTTGCTGCTCTTGGTGTTTGTTTCAGAACAACTTTAATGAAAAATGGTTGATTTGCAACAGCAACCATACGTTAACAAAGCTGTCAAATGCATTATACTGTAGCAAAGAGGCATTAAAATGAGAAAGAAGCCATGTTAACAATGTTTATGAAATAATTCTTGAATATTTAAAAGTAAGCTGCATGCTTATTTCTTTAATTATTCAGAAACCTTTATTTATTTATTTTTAGATTTTCTGTTCCCATTCGGTAAATTTAGAGACAGTTGACATGGGGGAGGAGAGAGCTGTTACTTTCTTTTATTCAACAGACAATTGGATTAATAACAAACATCCTTATAGCTTGTATGGGGCATGTGACTCGAAATAAAAGTATACCAATGCAAAGCAGAAGTATGTTCAAAGGCTATACAGGAAAATTCTACCATGGTGTCATATCCTTTACCCTAACCAGCTGTCTCAAGAATTTATACTGTTAGTTAAATATATCCAGTCTTGGTTGTCATCCCCTCCTCTTTTTTTCAGCCTCAGGGCTGAGATTTCCCAGGGTTTTCTCCTCTCTTTTCTGTCCCAAGGTGATCTCATACATTCCTATGGATTTTAATCGCATCTGTATGTTGATGGTTCCAAAATTTCTATCCCCAGAGTAAATATCTCTCCTGAGCTCAGTCCTACACTTCGATCTGCTTAACAGCTTCTCAAGCATTTCAAAAGTGACAGATCCACAACTGAATTCTCTAATCTCACATCTTCAACATGTTTCTTCCCAGTCGTCTCATCCAAATAAATACTATAATTCCACTAAACACCCAACTGATCAAGGCAGAAATATAGGAGTCATTTTTTTTAACTCTGTTTTCTTTACTCCTCACACCCAATCCATCACCAAATCCTAATCATTCTACCTCTGAAATATATATAAATATATCTCCTAATTCTATCTTCTCTGTCCTACCCTAATCCTAGCTACATCTTTTGCCAGGACTGCTGCAAAGCCTTGTTTACTGGTTTCTCCTGGCTTCTATTACCTCTCTCTCTCATCTTTTTTTTCCCCCTGCCTCCCCCCAGCTCCCACCCTCTCATCCTTGCAAATATACAAGATGATTTTTTAAAACCATAAATTGGATCCTGTCACTGCCATTCTTAAAAGTGCTCCAAGTTTTTTGTGCCAGTGCCTACCAGACCTGTATGACTCAGTCTGATTATTTCTCCAAATTCATCTTGGGCGTCTTTTTCATGACCTTCTGTGGCTTTCTTTTCAGGTCTTAAAGCTGTCTCTTCCCCACGCTATGCATGGATAGCTTCATCTTATCCTTTAGTTTTGAGCAAAAGTGTAACCTCGAGCCTTCTCCTAAGACATTCTATACTCTTAGCACTGTATTTGTTTCCTTCATATCATGTTTCAAGTTATAATTATTTTATTGTTTATTTGCTTTTGGTCTGTCTACTTGTAAGCTTCAGGTGTACAGGGACTATGTCTCTTTTATATAGAGGGTCTAGCACAGTATTTGGCTCTCAATAAGTATTAGTTGTATGAATGACCAAACTCCGAAGATGATCTCAATGAAGTACTAATGTTCCATACCTCTGGCCACATCTCCCTACACACACACACACACACACACACACACACACACACACACACAGCTACAAGACATCTCTACTGGGATTTCCCAGGGCATACCAGATTCAACAGGTCAAAAACTGATTTCATGGTATGCTACCCTTCCTGTATTCTCTCTTTCCATCAATGACACCTCTATGCATTTGTCCAATTCAGAAATCTGGTGATGACACAAAATTTCTTCCCTTTTTTTCTCTCCTCAGATCCAACTGGCCATTAAGCCTTGTAAAAATGTCAAGCTACATCTTTTCTTCTCCTTCCCACTTCTTCTCCAGTGGGACAGGACCTCCCAGTTTCCCACCAGGTTTACCACACTGAGCTTCTACAACTCTATGCTGGGCAAATTGATCTTACTGCTCCTCTAACATGCCAAGCATGCCCCTACCTTGGGATTATTTCTTCCTGGAAGGCTCTGCCCCAGATACCTGCACGGCTCACTCCTTCACTTTTTTTCAGTTCTTGGCTCAAATGACTCTGTTTCACAGCTGCCTTTCTTAATCAGCCTACCTAAAATAGTAGTCAACCACTTCACTTTCTACTCCTAATTTTTTTCTTAGCACTTACATTATATATTTATGTGTCTTTTTGTTTATTATCTGGTTTCCCCCAGTAAATTATAGACTTCACAAAGATGAGGATTTTGTTTGTTTCCTCCTTGCTGAATCTTCAGTGTCTCAGTGTCTGGACAGAGTAAGCACTCAGTGAATGTTGAATAAAGTATCTCCTCACTTGTCTCTCTGACCTCTGTCATGCTCCTTCATTCATCCTCTGAGCTGCCATCAGAGTGATTTTCAAAAACCCAAATCTGCTTTTTTTTCCTTTCACAGGCACCCTTAATCTACACCATGAGGCCCAATTTCCATAGTGTATGTTGCATAGTCATTGTCCAAGACCTTCCAGCTACCAGGTAGCAGAGCTGGGATTCAAATCTGAGACTTAAAGAATCTAAACTATATTTTTTGCTTCTTCAGGCTCACAACACCTCAGATATCCCATACCTCTGTGCTTTGGCATATGCTATTCTACCTACCAGGAATGTTCTTCTATTTCTTCCTTATTCACCTTCTAAACTCCTACTGATCTTTCAAGACCAAACTCAAATGTCACTACTTTAAAACTTCTCCGATTCTTCTGGCTTGAATCAATCACTCCATTAGGTATTTAACCAAGGTACTACACATTTCTATTTTCGCATTACTAATTTTATAATTATTTATCTACTTATCTTTCAGTCACATAGTGAGTACTCACTAGATCTCTGATACTTCTTGTGTTAGGTCCAACAAGTGTCTCCTGTCACAGCACAACTGATTAACATTGATTATAACTGGGTTAAAGAATTTTGCTACATGTAGTGGTTATTTTTTAAACTGCCACAAATCCTTTGCTACTCTTCCCATTGAGAGGTAGAGTGTATATCTGCTCTATGCAAATATGGGCAACCTTATTTTGACCAATAGAGTATGGCAAAAGTGATGCTCAATGACTTCCAAAGCTAGATCATAAAATGCCATGAAGCTTTTCCCCCGGCTCTCCTGGGATACTTGGTCTAGGTTAAGCCAATGGCTAGGTAAGAAGTCTGAGTATCCTGAGACCACTGTGCTAGAGAGGCCATGCATAGTCACTCCACTGACGGCCCCAGTTGAGCTCCCAAGCAAGAGACAGCATCATCTATACATCCATGTTGTATGTCCCAGCTGACACCTCAGTGCAGCCACATGAGAAACCCCTGGGGAGAACTGCCCAGCTGAGCCATTCCCAAATTCCTAACCCTGAAAATCATGAGCAAAATATAATAGCTGTTTTAAGCTGTGGGATTTGGGGGATATTTGTTTACAATAACAGGTAATAGAAACACTACCAGAACTGACTTTTGGCTATACTGATTATTTATTTCAAACAACCTTCTAGTTGGGTCCTGTCTATTTACATTCATAATGACCTATCAGCAATTCTCTGTATCTCACAAATTATAAAACCAATCATATATTTGCATAATTCCTTTAACACTTTTTCTAGTTTTCTATAGTTCTTAGGCTCTTGGACTGACATTTTATGTAAAGAGCAAGTAGATTACAAATATAGCTACTCTCTCTTAATGTTCAATGATACATTCCCATTGCCTTGGGAAGAAACCTTCCTAGAACACAGTAAGATGGTTGTAAGAATTCACTGACTTTTCATTTTGTGGATGGGAAATGGTTATAAGTCACATTGCATGATTTCAATGTAGATTATTAGTAAATGTTCTTTCAAAAAATTATCCTTGAAAACATTATGCTAAGTGAAATAAGTCAGTTAGAAAAGGACAAATACTATGTGATTCCACCTACGTGAGGTACCTAGAGTAATCAAATTCATAGAGGCAGAAAGTAGAATGGTTGTGGGGGCTATGGAAGGGAAGACTAGGAAGTTGGTGTTTAATAAAACAGAATTTCAGTTGAGGAAGATGAAAAACTTCTGGAGGTGGATGATGGTGATGGTTGCACAACTATGTCAATGTACTTAATGCCACTTAATTATACACTTTAAAATTGTTAAATGGGAAATTGTATGTTACATACATTTTACCAAAATTAAAAAATCCAAAAAAATTCTCTATTCCAACACCCCCTATAAGAATCAAGGCAAGCAGGAACAGTCTCCTGACAGATCAGATAACAATCCTTCAAGTGGGATAAAACAGAATGATCTCCTCTCTCTTTTAGAAGCCTCCCGACAATAGCAGGAAGATAAATATCCTCCTATAGTCTAATAACATTGCAATGACATTGTTTTATTATCATAAACAAAAACGGCCTCAAAAAAAAGTGGTTGCAGTATCTAATGACTATCAAAAATAATGGCCTAACCAATCACAAAAAAATTAAAGTTTAGGTCTTTAGGAGCCATTCTCAACTCATTCAATTTCATTTTGTAATGAACTCATCCTAGAGTCCCATCAGAAAGCCTCATTGTTTGGTCAGAGGTACTGTGGGCATCCTACTGATGTTTTCCTCCAGCCACTGTGGGTGATTAAGAAACACCAGCTTTGAACATTTTTCCATGCCAAAACAGTATGGATCTCCAGGGACTCAATTAAACATTTATTCAAGTGTCTGGAGCGCATTCAAAGCAACTTCCTAAAGAAAATTTTGGCTTGCCCTTGAGATGTCCCTGCAGCCCACCTCAGGAAAACTAGGGTGGTCTTCACTAGTATGAATACATTGATTTGCTTCTGCAACTTTTGTAGGAAGACAAACTTGGCATTTGCTCAGTCATTTTCCAAACCCTATGAATCTGTATTCTATGATCCCAAAAGTGATACTAATACTCTGGGTCCTTGGCAGAGAGCGTCATCTTAATTGTGAAGTATTTGGCTCTTACCAAGATCCCAGCTAAGAGAAGTGTGATACTTGGGGAAGACTGTCCAGTGGGTATGTTATTTAGTGTTCAAGGTGAATCCCCAAATACTGAATTATATACACTTAGTCTATAAAAACTCACCTTCCACTTGAGTTTTGGTTTTTATGGGAGGTTATTACATAAAACAGAACTGTCATATCTCCTTTTCTAAAAAAGGTACTTTTAGAACACTACCTGTTAAATCTCTTGGTGCCCTTTATGATACTCTACATAGTAAATTTCTTTTGTAATTCAGTTTCATTTGAAAACAGGCATTCTTTGCATTTTTCAACAGTAAGACTTAGGGTTTTTCCTCTCTTTACTTTGGCTGCTAAGAAGCTTAGAGACAAATCGGAAGCTTCACCTGAGTAACTCTTAGGACTACCTTGTTTCAATTTTCTACTTTTTCTTTTTCGGTTTTCTGTTTTCATTTTATCAATTTATTTTAAATTGGGTATTTTTGGTTATAGATGACCCAGATTCTTTGAGGAAAGACTAAGTAATACATATTTAGCTCATAACTTTTAACTCCCTTTAATTGTCACCTCAGCCTAGCCTCAATTTACAGAAATTGACCCCCAAAATGAGTGGTTAAGAAACTTGGAAAGAGACAACTTAAAGTTGACATAAGGTGCCCTTTATGATACTAAAAGAGGCAGTATACTAAAGACCCTCTTATGGGGAATTCCTTCACTTATGAAGAAGGCTAGACTCACTGTTAGTATAGGACAATCCTTTCACTGGGAGTAATCCCACCTCCACCGAATTGTCTAGTATTATATTTAGATCCTACCTTGAGGGGTTTTATTTTCTACTCCTTGCATAATTTAAACTTTCTTCCTCTGTTCCATCATTAGATTGGATGATCTGTGAGGGTAGAAGCTCCACATTTTTTCATATTCTATTCCTTTTTTACCCTTCCTAACAGGTTTGTTCAAATATTCACTGAATGAAAAATAAGTCACTCACTAAATGATGTTCTTTCGAAGACTCCTTTGCATGTGTAATTTACTCTTGGGAATCTGCTGCACAGTTTTTGTCTCTTTCTCTGTAACGTCAAACATTGTTTACCCAGACAGGATACGTAGGAGCAGATGACATTCCTCACATCGCTTTGTTCTTCAATTAAGATTAGCCATAAGGTTTTTGATAAGTAAAAAAATGCGAGTCTCAGTAGGGCCTTTCTATTCCTTCCCTCGATCATTAATTTCACTTGCCAAAATTATTACGTGTTTCTCTGAAAAGATGGGAACTGACAGATTTTGGAATACATTCCTAGAAAATTTGATTTAAATAGCAATTTGTACAAGTATGCCATTTATGATTTTTCTAGCAGAGCAATAATAATAATAAAAAAAAACAACACTAAATAGAAATCTGCTATGAAGAAATGTTAGTCAACTTCCATTCTGAAATTTTTAAAAATCTGGTGGCTGAATCCTTGCCAAGGGCGGGGCGGGGCGGGACAGGAAATGAATTTATAAAGGAAAGTCTGGCAAGCAAATCCGTGAGCACATAATATATAAGGTACGTTCTTTTGGGTGGGTGGAGGCTGCAGTTCATTAAGATTCCTTAGGTGTCCTGACTGACCAATTGCTTGGCTTTTGCGCTTAAAATAGCTTTTATGTTTCTCCCCTCACACCCCTCTTCCCCTGGAGTCGCAGTTCGCAGTTTACCGCTGCCACTCCCCACCGCACCCAGTGCAGGACCAGGCTGAAGCACAGGGACAACCACGCACCGGGTCCCCGGGCCTGGCCCGGTGTGCCCGGCCCCACGCGTGCCATTGCCGGCCTCCCGGTACCTTTGGCCGGTGGACCTGCCTGCGAACCCCGCTTCCTGGGGCATGAAAATTGCGCACAGGGGAAACAAACGTTTCCATCCCCAAGACAGCGCAAGGTGCGCACAGACACCTCCTCTGGCAGCAGGAGGACCAGTGTCGGTGACAGGGACAGTTGCTCCCAAAGACGCCTCCCAGGAACCCACCACAGGTGTCCCCGAGATGGCGTCGCCTCCCGGGTCTGCGGCGCGCAAGTGCTCGCGACTGGGCGGAGAGAAAGGTTTTTAAATATCTCCCTCCTCGCAAATGTCCCCTGTGCTTGCCCGGAAGGTGTTTCGCTCAGCCACATGTCAGTGGAGGCCGATTTGACTTTCCTCAATTAGAGGCAAGTTTAGAGGTGGATTAGCACTTAATGTTATTATTCTTTTTTTTTTTATTTATTTAAAAAAAAAAAAAAAGGTGTTCGAAAAGGGAGGGACCGCAGTGGAAGTGGAGGGTAGGAGGGGAGCAGTGTTAAAGTCTCTACCGAGCCACCAGAAATCTAACTTGTTACAAGTTTGTGACAGTTTATTAGCTTTCCCCAAATGTCCTCAGATTAGCCTGACAGCTCCTTCCCTAAAAATACCAGCTAAAAGCCTCCGACTCGCGGAGCAGTTAAACGGTGTCATTGAATCCAATCTCAGAGCGATTACGGAGTTAATTCATATAATAAGCAAATCATTGAACTGACAGATTATTATATGAACACGGACAAATTGTTACATAAAATATTTTGATACTGATTGTTTTATTAGTAATGTTAAGCCTCTTCATGGCTGTTTCTATTTCTCGAGACTGACATGTTAAACAATGCTCACTGCTAAATAAATAAACCAAAATGGTGCAAACTAATTGTCTCCGTCATTTAACTGTACAGTTTCATTAACGTTATTAATGCAATTATTGATAATTCTACTGGATACATACACGGACAACATTTTTTTCAGTAGCAAATGTTACCCATATAGAAAAATATGCTAACTTAAAGTGGAATCGAATAACACTCAGGTTGAAAACCGATCCTTTTGATGTTTTAAAGATATGTTAAGGGTTCTTGTATCCTTAGACTATTACAGGATTTAAATTGCACATGCACCCACTATGAATAGCAATTTCAATTATTATTAATGATTTAACCATAATCCTAAATTAAAACTTAGATAAATATGTTACACCTAGCAAAGAAAAGGAAAATGTAATCTATTTTTCATTTTATCAAAGAAAGCTCTGTGCAGTTTACTTAGTGCTGTACAGTTATAATTTCTAGTTTTAATAGAACTATGTGCATATAAAATCAAAGTGATTAATAGATATTTTGCTGATAAAAAGAAACACAGCAACTCAATTCTTTACATCTTAAGTAAAGCTTCATTGAAAAGGAAAATTTTTAACTAATGAAAAGTCTTTGATAACTCAAGTGGAGTGTTACATATCACAGAATGGGTGAAAAGTCAAATTTTAAATTTAGCTGGCATTATTCTTTCTTTCAGAAAATGGAACCTTACCTATAGGTTAGGTTGACTTGGGAGAAGGGTGAAAAGTTGGGAAAGAGGAAGAAAAAACCTAAAGAAATTTTAGTTTATGAATTAAAGGCAGTATAAATACATCAATAAATTGTAAATATATATTGTTTTTTCTGTAAAGAGTAAATAAAATACAATAGTAAAACTTGTTAAAATTTCCCACAACACAGAGAAAGTGTTCAGGCAATACCATTTATACCATTCCATCATTCTCTTTCTGGGCACTAATTTAACTGAAAATATGTAAGAGAAGTAAAAAAAATTCAGCAATATCGCAGAAACAGTGCTGTTTCTTAGGAGAGCAGCTTTGCATGAGTAGTATTAAGAGCCTTGAAGATACTAACTTTGGCATGAGGTGCTTAACATAGGACCAAAAATCAAATTGCCTACGTGTTTTAAAGAACAATACGAGAATTGGAGTGTTTCAGAGGAGAATAACACCAGGATTAGAAATTATTGAAAATATTAAAGGAGTTCAGTTTATGACCTCAGTAAAGGAAAATACAGGATTACTATTAAGCATATTTAATTATTTATGTGTTATCCGTAGAGCCCTGGAGTTGGGACATGCTGAGAAATTTAGTCAGAAGAAATGAGATTTCAGTGGAAACGGGAGAAATAGATGCTAGTGTCTGAAGACTTTCTTGATCATAAGGTTATGAAATAGTAACAAGTCACTAAGCAATGCATTCTTACAAGACTATATCTAAACTACTTGTTTAATATACCTGAATGTTTAGAATTTTCTAGACTAGCTGGCAAAGAAAACTGGACTTGAGAAGTCCTTCTGGTTTTTTATTGTGAATTTCTACATAGAAATAAAACATGTGCAAGTATGTTCCATTAAGATGTTGCTTTTGCAATAACAAATGTTGGAGAGGATGTGGAGAAATAGGAACCCTCATACACTGCTGGTGGGACTGCAAATTGGTACAGCCACTATGGAAAATAGTATGGAAGTTCCTCAAAAAACTGAGACTTGATCTACCATATGATCCAGCAATCCCTCTACTGGGTATTTACCCCAAAGACCTGAAAACTCATATCTATAAAGATATTTGCACACCAATGTTCATAGCAGCATTATTCACAGTGGCCAGGACATGGAAGCAACCAAAGTGTCCTACGATAGATTGATTGGCTAAAGAAGCTGTGGTAAATATACACAGTGGGATATTACTCAGCCGTAAGAAAAGAGGAAATACTGCCATTTACGACAACATGGATGGAACTCGAAATAACCATACTGAGCAAAATAAACCAGACAGAAAAAGACATGATATCACTTATATGTGGGTTATAAAACTAAAAGCAACAAAAGAGCAAGACAAACAAACAGAGACTCATGGACATGGACTACAGACTAGTGGTTACCAGAGGACTATAGAGTAATGGTTATTAGTGGGGTAGGGGAGGAGGGGGGAGGTAGGTGGGGTAAAGGGAGTCAAATATAGGGGGTTAAGGGGAGGGCGAAGTGGGTAAAAAGGATCAAATATATGGTAGCTAAAGGAAACTGCACTTTGGGTAATGAACACACAATAGAATATACAGATGTCAAAAGATAATGTACATCTGAAAATTATATGATTGTATTAACCAATGTTACCTCAATAAACTTAATTTTAAAAAGGTGTTGTTTTTGATGATAAATTCTTCCTTTATCATTTTTTTCTCTATTCCTATAATTTATTTGATTTTTTTAATAAAAATAGTCATCTACTAGCTTGGACTGTCTATATAAACTCTCTGAGCATTATTTTCTTGAACTGTCCTATCTTACAAGTTGTCTTGATGATCAAATACAAATGAAAGTAAATTTATGTTTTAAAAAGGTAATTAGTATTAAAAGAAACACCTTACAAATTTGGATTATGGGTGATGATCTTCTAAATTATTTTATTGCTAATTTGGTTGCCTTTTCCCAAAGTGACTAAAAGACCAAGAGTATACTTGTCTTTTCTTGTTAGGATTTTTAGTTGTTATTAATTTTTTTTTTCTTCTAAGAAGTTAAATGAACACACTAGTGGAGACATATCTTATATTAGCCTGCTTTAAGGAATGCATTTGCTATTAGAGGTGAACATCAGAATTCCTAGTGACCTACCCCAGACACAATGAGCCATGAAACTCCAAGGGTGGGATTCAGAGAACCTGGTTTTAAAAAGCTCCACAAAACAAGATGCATGCCCCCAAATCTACAACCCCTATCCCAAGACTTAAATTTATTGCCTTCCTCTATAGCCAGATATGCCAGTCAAGTTTGTATACTGAGACTATAGAATGATTCTAGCTTATGAAAGTCGTCTTTACTCCCCAGCCTTTATGGAGATGGCAGACAGTTGATGTCCTCCATCACCTGTGAGTCATTCTGGCTCACTCTCTTCCAGACTTAAAAGGTCTGGTAGATCATTGAGTCTCTATATTCTCAGAGACTAAACTTTAGGATAACCTTGGAGTTTTTTATTGATCTTTTTTGAGAGTGATAGACATGCTATTAATAATAATTCTGGGATAGCAGGTACAAATTGTGTCTGCCCTAAGCAAACAAGGATATGTGATCAGCCTACAAACTTAGACCAGACTTTCTAGAATTACCCTGGAAGAATTAGAAAGAGCTCAGAAAAACCTCCATTATCAATCTCCTTGCCAAGCGCCTCCCTGCTCCCCTAACGCCCCTCACCCCCCACGCGCCCAGATCCTGACTCATAACTGAAAACATGAGGCCTTAGGATGCTTTAAGGAATCCAGAGTGGCCCTGGAATGCAGTCAATTAGTCCTAGGAAGGAGAGGAATATCTTCCCTGATGATACCCCTTTCACCTTTCTGTTAAGCCCCAAGCTTTTGGACAACCAAGAAATGTCATGAAGTTAAATTAAGTGTGTCCCAGGCAGCTGTCCAAGGCTGGCCCTTGGGCACTAACAACACCAAATTCACAGGCAGATCTCCTCCTGTCTCTGATGGTGAACTACAACTTTGCTCTCCATTTGCTGACCAGTTCCTCATCTACCAGCCTTCTCTGAAAAGCTCAAATGTTTTACAGGCCTAATATAATTAACCTTCCCAGATTCTTTCTCTTTTTCTATGCCTTTGTAGTACAAAATTGCCTTAATCTTTCGCTTTCATTCATTCCTATCTGTTGACATTTTCATTTCTTTACTTTTCTCTTTTCCATATTATTCTTTCTATCTGGATGCCATGACAGGAAGCCTGACTAGAGAAAGGCCAAAATGAACATATGAGTACCAGATTGAAAGACTAAGAAACAAGAAGAAGATGGTTGAAAAACTTTATAGAGTTTAAAAGATCTTTTGGGAGTAGGTGTAATCCACAGTTTGTGATTAAAAAAAAAAAAAAAAAGCCGTGGAAGAACAATTGAATCTCAGTGTCACTTTTGAAAATGTCAGGATTTGAGGCACATGTGTATGTATGTGTGTGTGTGTCCACTGTCTTTATCTTTCTTAAATTCTGAGAGCAGCCAGGAGATTGTAAATAAATAACATCTATCCAAGCACTTACTTTTGATCATTCAGTGCCAGAAGCAGAGACAAGAATAAAATATAAAGTCTATGAGAACGGTGTTTTATAATTTTATCTAAAGACCAATTAACAAAAGGGAGAATCTCTCACACTTAAATCTTTATGAAATTTGCTGCTGAAGCATTTTTTTTTATAACTATCATAACCTTTTCATGTGTACACACACAAACACACACACATATATCAGTTTACTGATGCACTTCACCATGTCTTATAAGGTAAAGCACATTATTGCTTCTTTCTTTCATAAACCATGAACTTCCTGTATGTTTCTAAGGATGAGAAAACTGAACTGCCTTTATTTGTAATCCAATTCTGAACTCTCACTAAGGCATGAACTCCTGTACATTACTACAATACTAAACTCCTTGCAAACCTCTTCCCTCTTTTGACTGAAAAAAAAAAAAAAATGAAAGGAGTCTAAGAAAAATAAGGTTAGCATTTCTAGAGGAGTGGCATGAAATATTCATATAATAAAACTTGAAGGTAGAAAAGGTCACACCACTGTGAATATCATTGCATACACAAAGCATTCACCATTTTTATCAAGCTTTTTTGTAAATTTGGCTTAGTTGGGGGCAAATTCTTGCCCTTTTCTAGGTGAAAGGAATGGTAAAGTTAAAACCATAAAAAATCCCATGGTTTCAGCTTTCATTTTTAGGATTATTGGAGTTTGAAATAATGAGTTCCAAAATCAAAAGTGCAAATTCTTAGAAAACCAAAACCAAGCTAAAATAATGAAAACAAAGAAGAGTTTCCTCGAATATTACAGCAGGTCAGTTCTCTACTGCTGCGATTTCACTCTCCTGGAACTTTAAGATTTTTACACAATTTTATCTAGTAAAAATAGAATCATTCACCTAAGAAATAATTGAGTAATTTTAAGAAATGAAAGAAGAGTTGACTATCTCACTGAACTGTGTGAATGTTGAAAGTTTGATCAGATCTCTAACTAAATTTGATACATTTTTAGAATTTTATATACAGGAAAATTTTTCTAGGAGAGAAGTTTATATAGTGAAATATTTCATCAAAACGTACAAACAAAATACAACTGTCCATTGGAATTATTACAGAAAAGAAATCCAAGCTATTGACATTAACTGAGAAACCACTCCTGGGAATTGAATAATGTTTTACTTCTTTGTGTTTCAGCTCCACTTAAATTAACAACAAGTGAAATACAGTCAGTCTGCCCTTTTCCTCAATTAACTTTTCATCCATTCACAAATACAGTGGTCCTGGCCCCAGACTTAGACCTTTTTATCCTTTAAAAGCCAATTGACCTGTAAAAATTTTCAACTAATCAAAGAAACAAAACAAAACGTGAAATGAACGCCAAGGAATTAAGAGTTGTTCTCTTAGGAAAAACAGTCTCTCATCACACACAGTGGGGGCTTCTTTACATACTTGGGCTTCTCCAAGAAGTAAAGATTCTCGAAAGAGGTCCGGACAGCTGAGAGAGAGGAGAGCGAACCTGAGCGCGAGCGCATGCGCTCAGGGAGGGAAGCAGGTGAGGCATCAGATTTGAAAAGAATTAGACCCCTCCGCTCTACGTCCAGAGGTATTTCTTCCGTTTTGTGGAAGGTACGCTTGTTAATGAAGATCAGACCAAGTTAGAAACCAAAATCTCTATTTGTAGGGTCAAGCAGCTTATGGACCTCTAAATATTTAAAAAACCAAACAAGCTGCACTATCAACGATATGCTTTAAATAATCTACTTAAATAATCTTAGAGTTAATTCAGATTTCTTTCTTCAAAGTAAAATGAAATCCAGAAACATAAATTTTCATCAAACAACTTGACGTGTTTGTAACATATACGTAGGTATACACTAACAAACAATAAGCGTATATACAGATGTCTGACTTTCAATGTTTTAAAATTATATGCACCCGAATCATTAAATTAAAGGAAGTGCTACATTTACTAGAATATGAATAGAACATGAAATAAAATCTTTATATACGCCAGGAGGTTGGGATGACTAGTATAGAAATTGATAAATAAAAGCTTAAATTTCTTCAAATCGCACTATGTCTGAAGGCTCTACATGTTTTCCTTGGAGAGTTAATAGAGTGGATGATAAGCCCCTTTAGGAATCATAGGCGTCTGGGTTGTAATAAAGACGGAACAGCCTCAGTGAGAACTGTGCTTGGCTATTTTAACCACTCTATTTATTACAATAATGAAACTCTGTCCAAAACAGTGGTCAGGACGATGCATTACATGGCCAAATCATAAAGCCCGGTTACCACCAGTACCCCAAAACCTCAAGACTCGGGCAACTTCACAGATAGGCTTGACCTTTGTCCTACTTCATTATTAATGCATCTGCACTCTATCAACTATGCTTCCAATATACAGTGCTCCCTTGGTGTAGATGTAGTGTCAGTATGCTTGCAATTTGAGGCAATAATTTTTTAACTCACGTAGTTGACGTTTTTGCTCAGTTTAAGGTTTGTGGGCTGGGCCTCAGAACCTTCCTTCCAGATGACTGAACAGTGTGCCTTTTGCTGACCATATATGTATTTTAATCATTGAGTTCAAATATAGCTAGCATAACACAGAAGTCTTGAGGCCCAGAACCAGATGTACCTTCTTACTCCATAAACTTCTTTGCAGTCCTTCTCCTTTGCCCCTCAGGTCATCCCCCAGGTCTAGCGTAGCTGCCTCAGAGGTACGATTTTAAGAATGCTAAGGTGTCTTTTCATCATTCCCCTTCACCAGGTGCTCATCACCTTCACCTTTCTGTCAAGGACTGACATGGGATAACTTCCTATAGTGAAAGAGGGTTCACTGTGTAAATAGCTTTCAGTGAGTTAGCATTTAATTTTAATTCACGCTATAGTGTAAATGACCCACACAGAATCCTTTCAGTGCCTGCAAAATAGAAATAGCATAATGTTAATAGGTAGTACTTACGCAAGCATTGTAACAAGCACTTCCCAAGTACTTCATTTACTATCCCATCTCCTTTAAATTGTAACTATCCTCATTTTATAGAAGAAGACAACTAAGTAAAGCAGAGGTTGAGAAAATTGTCTAAGTTACTAAAAGACAGAGCCAGACCCCACCCACATCCACCTGATACTCAGGTCTGTTTTAAGCATTCAACTACACTACCCGAGGAAATTTAGCAGTTTTGCCTAGGCCTTTGTTCTCAGTATCATCACAGATTGATCCACAGGCATAATGCTATTATGCTGATCCTTTATTTCATCAACATCTCTTTTACTTTTTCCCTAACTGCCACCACCTCCCTTCTGTTCCAGGTCTGCTGTGTGAGGAGCACCTTTAAGCTCCATTTAGAATCTCTTTACCCTGGACTTTATTCCAGAAGGTTAATTTCTCTCTCTAGTTCAGGGTTCTTAACCTGGGATCTCAGAAAGGACTTCTGAGAGGTAGGCAAATGCCTTGAAATTGTACATTTTCATGTACATAAACAGAAGAGCATTTTTCAAGAAAAGGAGGCCTCATGGTTTTCATCAGGTTCTCAAGGGATCTGTAACCACAAAATATTAAAACCATGGCTTGATTCAATTTCCAGGGCATAGAGGTGAGAGAGAATAAATTTTCCTAGAAAATGTATTCTTGGTGAAATCAGAGTAGCTCAAGAACAATTTACTCTGAACTTCACAAATCTGCCTGAGTTTTCCTCTATGATCTATTGTAAAAAGCTTTACCCACTATCCACTATTTAGTTCTGCATTGTCTTGTATGGGATCAGCAGTGAATTAGGTAGGATGTGACTGGGGACAGGTGTGTGACGTATAGTGATTGCAGAGCAGACAGTGAGCATTCTTGATGTACCACATTTTCAGTTGGTTCTTTGGGGAAAAGGGTTCTTGGTCTTAGACTTAACTGCTAGAGCTACAGTGCCCCTGAGCTTTTAGTATGCTCAATAAGAAGCTGAGAAAAGTGGGAAAGGTGGTGACAATAATGGTAGCTATGGGTGCCTGGTAGCTATGAACAATCTCCTCAGGTTCTTAAAGATTATTAAATAGTCTCACATTTCATGGTGTGGTTTACCTGGTCATACAACAAAACATTGCATACTACTGTCTGTTAAAGCCAGACTATTTTGGTTACCGTTTAAATGTTAGGGGAATGAAACATAAGTGAGATTTAATGTGATATAAGGAAGGTATTTAGTGGTTTGTGACTAAATAGAAAAGGTTTAAGAGGAAACATGTACTTTTCAAAAGAAAAAACACTTAAATGCAAGGAAAAGAAAGATTAATAGCTAATGAAGAAAATCATAATTTTAATTACTATTTGGGTATTAAGAGTTTAAAAAGTTGTAACCAACTGATGCCTATATTTTCTCATTGGTAGAAACATAATTAATGGTGTTAATTGGAAAAAAGGTAAATATTTAAGGAAAATAAGTTTTTTTCTGAAAAATAATGGTTGTTGATCTTGGGATGGTAGGGGGATAGAGAGAGGAAAGAATCGGACATAGTACCATAGTTCTTCCTACCGAAAGTAAAAGAACAGGTCCAAGGTGGTTTAACACATATAACTAAAGTCTAAGAAACGGCACTGCAAATGTCAATGAGCATTGTGAAAGCTTGCTGGAAAAGCTGCAGGAGAAAACTGGACTGGATCCAGGTAGATGGTCCAAAGCAGAAGAAAGAGAGTCAAACCAAGATGGACCAGGATGTGCCATTAAAAGTTTTAGAGAAGGAAAGGCAAAAAGGAGACCAGGAGACCATGTGTGGAGCATCTCTTCTGGCCACCCGGGGGGTATGCAACACAGAGAAGGAAGTCAGACTCAGAGTTGGGTCTTGATTACAAGCTGGAAAGAATCTCCAGGATTAAGTTAAATAAAGACATTCAGCCTGTGAGAGAGACTAAATGGTACTTTTAAACCCTGGCTAAGGCAACAAGACAATGTGAAACTGTAGTGTTAGCCCTTAGTCATTATGGTTTGCATTACCAAATTCTCTGGGCACACAGTCATACAATCTCATTGTAAAATATGTTTTACAATGTATGCAAAACTATACAGAATATGTAAACTCTGGATACAAACTATAGCATAGAAATCTACATGACTCTTTCCCAAAGGTAACCAGTATTAACAGTTCAATGTGTATGACACATACACAGCACATACACGCTGTTCTTTCATGTGTATGTGTGTATTTTGTAATTTACTAAACAATACATCACAGTCACTCACTACTTAAATTCATATATAGATCTGTCGTATCCTATTAATGTTTGCAAATTATTTTGGAGTATAAGTACCGTAATTTATTTAATCATGTTTCCTCCCCATCCTGTCTTTAGAAGAAATCTCTCAGATGCTCTTTCATTCATTCATTCATTCATTCATTCATTGGATTCTGAACATCCATGATCAGTGTGGCTCCATGTCAAACACATGGTTAATACAAAGATGTAAAATACATACTATTTATGCTCAAGGCTTAAAATCAGTGGAGGAGAGATAAGACCTAGTCGTATTAATATAGTTGTAAAATATAAGGCAGCTTAAAGCCACCTTAAGTCCTTTCTGCTCTAAAGCAGAGTGTTTTAGGGAGGGAATAAATAAACAAATAAATAACCAGTTGGCAGCACTGGATAAATGCTGCGTGAGGAGCATAACAAAGAGCTCCAGGAGTTTGGAAGAGTGAGAGATGGATTCCAGCAGGGTGTTCCTGCTCCCATTCCCTCCATGCAGCACCACCAGATCAATCTTCCTGCAGCAGCGCTTTGATCACGCCACTGCTTTTCTCAGAAACCTCCGGTGACCCTCCCTGGCCTGGCCTCTTTTCCCATCTGCTCTAGAAATTACTTCATTGTGTCACTATCCCATTAGAATGGAGGTCATTGTGATAGGGTTGAAAGTGCCAGGGGCTGTTACAAGATCTGGGTGTGAAACCTGCTTCTGTCACTTTTTAGCTAGATGACCTTGGGTAATCCATGCAATTTCCTCTGATTTAGCTTCTTCATTTGTCAGCCGTCCATATTTCCCATCTCATGGGTTTGGTGCAAAAGTAAATAAGATAATATGGGTGAAAGTTCATTGTGTTTCTCTAAAGTGTTTTGTGAGTGCAAGATATATATGAATATATGATACACGTTCAGTATTTATATGGCTAGTGCTGTCCTGTATGATATGCCTGTAAGTAATTATATATGTTATATAAGTGGAAAGTATACACACACATGCACACACACACAAACACACTATGGAAGCTGGTATGTTTGTTTTGGGCTCTGAAGGAGTGATAGGATTTTGAGAGAAAAATGAGGGAATAGCATGTGAATATGCACAGAGGTCAGAAGCCCCACAGTGTGTTTGTGGAACAGAAAAATAATTACTTGATTGGCTCAAGTGTGGGCTTTACCCAGAGAGGGAGCAAAAGCTCAGTTGGAAAGAGTTAGATCAGTTCTTGTGGAGTGTCCCAACATCTGGGCCTGTGCAGAGCTCAGTAGGCAAAAGGAGCCATGGAAGGATTTTGAACAGAGAAGAGGTAGGATCAGAGATGGTTAAATTCCCAATGTTCAAAGGGGTGGATGGATAGGAGGATGGCTAGAAGTTTACGAGGATTCCTGGAAGGCTGTGGGCAGGCCAGATGACAAAAGGTAATTTGCTGAGCCAGCATTCTGGTGAAGGAAATGGGGAGGAATAGAGGAAAGTTAGTGATATTGTTGTGAGATCATTGGCTGGATTCTTCCTGGTTGCTGATTGGACTCTGGGGAGGAAGAAAGATGAAGGAAGTTTTAAGCTTGACAGTGACCTGAGGTTGGGAGAATGAGCCCAGTGAGGCCCAGAGAAGATGGGGATTGAGAGGAAGTGCTTTTGTTTGCCTGGGATATGGTAGTGATGAAAGAGAACAAAGAAAATGTAGCCAGCAGTGATAATTGAACTGGCCAAGGAGGCTCAGCAGCGTAGGAATTAGATAATGCTCCCAGTTTCTCGAGAATCTCACTGTTTCAGAAGCTGGATTGAAGCATACATTTGCATTCTCTGTGAACACAAAATATACCCAGAAAATTACTAGTGAAAAGTAGACTTGGGGAGAATCTTAAATCTTAAAGGAACAAAGAGTTTTCAAGAACTCACTTATTAGAAACAATTGACTTGCTGATTATAATTTATTCTCAACTGTCTCTTTTACTCATGAAAGAGTTTCCTTCAAAGGATTTGGCTTAGAAACTTTATTAGCCATGTTTCAATGACTGTATATCCTTAAAAGGAATCCAGATGCATTTTTTTACAAATAGTCTTCAATTCAGACATTTTACCAGTTCAAACTCACTTTGATTTCTAATATGTTTGAATAAATACTGCAAAGCTAATCTGTTTCCTGAGGATTTGAGAAATACCCTGGAAATCAATTGTAAAGCACTACTCTCTGGAAAAACATAGTACTTTGCAGCCAGATGTCCCCCAAAGCACTATAACTGAGAAAAATCCTTCATTTGCATTATTCACCAAAGGAAACAGGAATTTCTCCCCATTGTCAAAACTAATAGAAATGTTTCTATTTTATGTGGATTTGCTCCATTTCTTCTTATGATCTTCTATTACCTATATTGCAAGCAGCAACAAAATATAGTTCACCATTAAAATAAGAGTCATTTAAGTATAAATGAGAACTTATAATGAAAACGGATTCTCACACTGGGACAATAACTACCATAGGGAAAATCAATGTTACAGATCCCAGACTTTAAAAATATACAACTTTATATCGTCTCATTTATTACAAATATCAACAGCATTCAAGAAAGGTATTTTAAAGGACTGAGTAGAATTTTTGTGGCTTCTATAATTGAAACTATATAATGAACCTTCTTGAAATGTTACCATCATAATTAGAAATAATAGTTTAAGATCTTAATACATTATACAGTTGGGGGTGGTTCCTGGATTCAAAAGCAGCAACCATGTCTGCTGAGGGTAGTGAAAGGAAACACTTTGGAAACAATTCTTCAACATATGTAATGGAGTGTCAAGAAATTGATAGTCTTTTTGACCAGTTCATTTCTAGCAGCCACTGAGACTAATGTCTTTTTTTTTTTTTTTTTTTTTTTTAAGAAAAAGAAAAAAGTGTTCTCTGTAGAAGCCTAGCGAGGTCCGCTGAGGATATAGATATATAGGAATGAATGTGTGGTGAGTGGGTAAGAACCATAGAGGTCTCTATCTTTACTCCATATGGTCTGAAGTGAGTCTGATGGGGTTTCAGATTGTGGCCCAAGATAGTTGAGGATCATGAAAAGCTCCTGAATGAAAACCTCAGACTTCTGAATCAAAACCTCCAATTCAGGCCAAGTTCACCAAGAGGTTTGCTAAGGCTCACAAAACTCTGGGTGAACCTGTCTAAAGGCCTAAACCAAATAGGGACAAATTTCGAATGAACGTCAGATGAATTATGCTTTCAGGTGGAAATCAAGTGAAGCTCAGTTTCAGCTGTGTTTCAGTGTAAACTTAACTTCAGGTGAGATTCCACATAAGCCAGTAATTGTTGCCCCTCCCAACTTCTTGTGAACGTCACACGAACAGAGGACGTGAAACCCCCAACAGCTAAAGTTACTGAAGTTCCTATAACAGACATTGCTTTTGCCTTGCACGAAAGTATAAACCAGTAGCCATATTGCTTCAGTAGGATGGAGGCTTCAGGTCTCCTGAAACAAAGCGTGAAAGCATCAATGTTCTAGACATATTTCATACAAAAATATCTGGCACAGTACTTCAACTTATCCTGAAATAATTTTGTATACCAGAAACTTTGAACAAAAACAAAGAGTGCTGGGTAAACATTATTAATAATCCTCTGGCTGGCAGGATACATGGTGTCCCATTTCATGGACAGAGAAATCGAGAGGGCCAAAAATCTGGATTACTGATTTTAAGGCCTGGGACTTCATACCCACACAGGTCATTTGGGCTCAGAAAGTGAGAAAGAGCAATCTGTTCCTTGGCCCATACCATACTTGTCCTGCCCCTGTTGCCTCTTTAAAAGATGAGGATAATACGATTTTATAACCTCTAACACTGTTGTGAGTCCATCTGGAAAGGAGGGACTGAATTTGGGGAGGTAACTAGGGAAACAATTGTTGGAAACAGAGTTTCCCCTGGGGAGGCAAGAGAAGTCTGTGTTCTGGCACAGAAGAGGAGGGCAGGTGGAGAAGGAGAACAGCACCCCAGGCAAGAGAACTTCTTTAAGTTGAAGTGCAAAAACTTCATTAACAGCACTCTGGACTTAGGCTCAGAATGGCTCACTGAACATCAGTCACACCGTGTTTGTATGTGCACGTGCATGCGTGTGCACACCTATGCATACATGTGTGCTAAGGAAGTTGAAGAGAGGAAGGCGATCATGTTGCCGTGACAGAGATAGGTAAACAATAAGCTATAGTTACAATAATTCCCTAGGCATAATTCAGGAGTCACCTGAGATCTTGGTAGTGAATGGAGAGTGAGGTTGGAGAAGCTGGTGTTCTAAGCCTGATCCTTTCAATCAAGCAGAGACCTTGAGTTTGTTGTCATTATGACTCATTATCCTTTGCTATTGACCCCTTGGGCTGAGTGCCCGGGCCAGCACCAGTAGCATCTTTATAATATGTACCTTCTCCTTCTTCATTAAAACAGTGTTTGTGAGAATTTGAACAAGGGGAGGGCTAGAGATTGGCTTGTATCATTTAAGAAATGAAGTTATTTTTTAGTGTTTAAAGCAGATTGGTTCTTAGAAATGAAGGACAGGATGAAGAGCATGTTTCTGACTTGTGCATCTAGATGAGAAAACATCTTAAGAGGCTTTGGACTGGATATTTTGTTAAAATGCAAAACCGAAAATATTTTGGCTGCATTTTTACATTTTTCGATTCTCATTAATGTGCTATATGAAAAGTCTTAATACAAAATGAGGTGGAGGTAAATGAATAGCCACTGGCTACAATTAACATCCCTTTCAACACAGGTTTGGACTACTTCTGTGCAGTTTCTGTATTTTTTCACCAAAAATTTAATGAATGCACAAAACAAAATATCTATAGATTATTTTTTTTTTTAATTTAAAGATATGTTCTATATAGAGAGCCTAATATTTTTGCTGTTTTTGTTCCTCACATGGTACCTGTCATGTTTATATTTTTGCTTCCTGGAGTCAGTCAGATTCTTAGTCTTGAATATGGAAGTTTTACATAATAAAATTAAACAAAACAGTTGACCAAAATAAGATGTCACCTATTTCTGGACCAAAATTTATTCCGATATATGGAGCAGACCAGAGTGATATAGTCTTTAACATAATACAGTTTATCTCTAAAAATTAAGATTTTTTTTTTTAGTAAAACAAACTTAAGCCAATTCCAAACATAATGTGTGTTTGAACATCATCAAAGTCATGAAAATGTCTATTATTCACACATTTTATTTCTTTGCAGGTAACTTTTCACTTTCCTGTCTCTTTTTGTTCCTCCTCTATGTTCTTCTATCACCTCTGTTCTACACAATTCTATCCAAATAGGGAGGTTTCTTTTTTTAAACAAAAAGAAAAACGAAAGCATAAAACACTTTACCAACCTGCTATTTATTGACTTTTGGTTTTCATTCCACACTCCTGTGTGAATGATCAATGAAAGAATGCCTCCAATGTAACCTCAATGAAATCAACATACAAATTGGCCTCACTTCAATTTAAAAGTAGAGGCATTGCCCACCTATCTTCAGGTAAGTGGCTCATATTCCCTCTAGGGTTAGCACAAGACTCCTAATGTTGTCTGGTGTGTTCAAATTGTAGAGTGCAAAGGAAAACAAAGAAACTTGATTCTTCTTAAGGAAGATCTATTTATGTGAGAATTAATTATGATACATTGGAAATTTTTGAAATAAAATGAAAATTAGATGCTTATTGTAAACCTAGGCTCTCATTACATGAGACAGCTCCTGAAGAACTTTAGCAGTTCCCTTCAGGACATTGAGGTCAGCCTACAAACGCTGTCTGAGTCTTTTGTAGGACACTTTGAGAGAATACTATGAGAGGACATCAAAACTCAGACCTAGAGTAAATAATAACCAAAAGACAACTCCCCACCCCTAACTCCTAATCCTATACCTACTCCCACTATTCCCTATATGCAATGGAAATTTAATACAGACTTTATATCATCAGTTCTAGGATGTACTCCTCTCTTTCTCAGTTTACTTACTTACTCACTTTAACATCTTTGAAATCTTACATTTGATGGCATCTTATAATCATAGTTGGTCAGGCAGAAGTCCTGACATAATCGTCATTGCTTTTGCTCCTATAACCTTGAATTTGATTGACATTCTGAAAGCATGACTAGATAATTGCAACCCTTCAATATTTTAATCAACAAACTGTTAAAAGATAATGTGAGGAAAAAATGTGAATTCTGGCTGTCATCTGAAAACCTTCCTTTGATCTGGTGAGATCAAGCAATAACCAGCTTTTGTAGCAATAGATGTCTGTGACTTGAAAGAAAATCCCAGAGATAACAGTGAACTCATGTGTTGCAAAAACAGCATTTTTGGTAGTATAGAGAACAGTATTGTGTGTGGAGAAAAATTCTGAATCAAAAAATGATTAAGAAAAGTTAACTCTGAATGAAGTAGCTTTAGGAATACCTTAAGCTGGTCATTTTGTTTATATTTTCCTTTATGTGTATGCAAGAAAATAATATATATATATAAAGAAAAATCTATGTCTAAAAAAGCTTAAATGAACTCTTTTGATAAGAACAAAATAAAAATTCTAAGTTAAAAAAAGCTTTGTGTCATTTTAATTTGTAGTACTTTTCTTTCTTAATTATACCTGAAATGTTGATTAGTCTTGTAATCAGTATTATCTTGGATTTGATAAATTATAAACACGCTTCTATTCTTTGAGGACAGAAAGGAGAAGAGAGGGAGTAGATAAAGAGGGAGAGTACAGGAAAGAAGGGATTTCTTTGTGACTTTCTAGTGAGGCTTTTTCTATTGCACCCCACTATTTAGAAATCCAAAGCTGACATTAGCCAATGGTTATATTTAAAGATAGCAGAGTAGTATATTACATGGTAATAATAATTAAAACAAGGCCTCCAACACCTACAAATAAATATAAGTAGGAGACAAACAAGCGTTATTTATTCTGTGACCTTTCAGTTGACTTTCAACACTTGGTGTTCCTGCAATGTGTTTCTTGGCAATTTGCAACTATAGGCTGAGGACCTTTGATCCTGTGAAGCTGGTGGTTTGTTTTTACTTCCACTTTCCATCTTTACAAAAACTGAAGTCAACCAGTGCCTCTTTTAAGGACTGAGTCAAGCCATTGGCTATTGAGAAATAACTGTAGTCCTCTACTTCTGCCACTAGACAGTGTACTCTCTCTATGTTCAATGCACCGACAATACTCTTCTCAGAGTATTGACTATCTATGTAGAAGAGGGAGCCCTCTAAATAACAGTAAACACTAAATGTAAATGGACTAGCCAGTATTTACCACAGATCCTATCTGGGATGTACTCTGTCTTAAGTGCTTATCTCACCTAGACTTTCTTCAAGAGTGAGATAAGAAAGGTTCCCAGGAAGAACATTGCACTTTAATGACTCACTATTTTTTCTTGGGAAACAAATGATCTAAATTGCAGATGAATTCATTGACTCTTCAAATTATAGGCACTAGCTTCCTCACTCACACCATAGGAATCTAAAAGAAGAACTATCTTGTTTTCTGGAAGGTCAGGAAAACAGAAAGAGATATGGAGCTACTTATAGATCTTTTTAAAGCAAACAATTGACATATATTTATAACTAAGAATAGCAAAGTGTAATGGAAAGAACAAGGCTTTGATGTCAGACTTGAGTTAAGTATAAACACTGTGTGATTCGGGTGCAAATTACTAAACTCTAAGCCCCAGTTTCTAAATCTGTAGCATGGAAAGGTTACAGGAGATAAATTAATCAATGACTTACAGTAGAAGTTCAGTAAATATTTACTTCTGTGAAGAAGAGTGACTATCGATATGATTAATTTTATGAATGTTTAATATTATAAATAATGCTGCAATGAACATTTTTTGTGCATAAATCTTTGTCTGATTCATTAATTTTTTTAAAAATATGGTTCTATCAGTGAAATCAAAAGATCAAGAATACAAGCTTTTTTAAAAAACAGATTTTAATCCATAAAAATCTTTCCAGAAAAGTTATCTTTCACTGAATAAGAGAATATTTTTCTCATCTATATCTCATGGGCATTACATTTAACTTTTTGTTTACTAGTATCTTTTATCTTATTTTTGCTTTAATTAGCCTTTTTTGATTGCTTATGAAAATGAATTTTCTTTGTTATTTATTGATTATTTGTACAAATCATGTTTTTATGAAAGATTAATTTGCAATGACTCATATTACATTTTTATACATACTAGAGTCTAATTCTGAATCACCTATGTTTTCTATTGCTATGTCTTTTCAATCTTGTACCGATATCACACTGTTTTAATTATCATAGCTTCATTACAAGTTTAAATGTGTTTTGAAAAGTCTTAAGATCACTAGCTCAAAAATAGCAAGTCGCCATAGGATGCTGGGGGAAAAGCAGCAAGAGAAAAAACATTAGTGAGACCTAGACAGAGATGAAATGTTGGGAAACCTCAACAAACCTCCTTATGGCTTATAAATAAGCCTATAAATAAGATTTGGAAAGCCCCTTACATGCATTATGGGTCACGATAGAGATGGAAAGACAGAGAAGGAGATAAATAGTTTTTTCTGTGTGCCCGGACCAGCCCCAATGACCAGATGCCAGGTGATGAATGGATCCCAGTGTATATGCATTCAGTTTTCCACAGTGATTTTTTATTCACCTGCAAATGTGCTCATGCCTCCTTTTTTGTTTGGAACTTTTCAGTCACCTATCATCACATGAAGAGTAAAACCTAACCTCAGCTTACAAGGCACTGAATGACCTAGTCCCTGCTAATATATCCAGCCCCATCTTTCTCTAAGCCCTCCCCCCTTTCTGTGATGGCAGGAGAGGATCTGGATTTTCCTGGATAACCATACCGGCTTATGTTTAGTGTTTCTAAAGCTCCAGCTGCAGCAGCATCCCTCCTTCTGTTCTGATTTTTCCATCTGACAAGTCCCACCATCCTTTAAGTTTCAGTTCTAACAGAATGTCCTTAATCAAGTCTTCCCAGCCTTTCTCAGGTGCTCTCTTTTGTGCTTTCTACATCCTTCCATCACAGCAACTACTTTATTTCTAGTATATGTGCTCCTTGGGGGCAACAACATGTTGTCTCACATTTGAATGTCTGGTGTCTGGCATGGTTCCTGGCAGAGTAAGTAATTAATAAAAAGTTCTTGAATAAATAATTACACAAGAATTGGATCTTGGATGCAATGTAATAGATACAGCCACTTTTCCCCTCCTGAGGAACACTCCAGAGTTAGAAAGCAAATACAACTCTGCAAGAAATTTTTCAATATAGTCTTCTGAAGGTTTTTGTTTGTTCGTTTGTTTTTTTCTGTTGCCAGAAGGACATACTTAAAGATTTTTCTTTATCCATCTTATGGAGGGACATGGAATGATCACAAAGCATTTTTTTTTTTTTTTTTTTTTTGAGAGAGAGAGGAACCATGTGGCTGGGGTAAACGTGGCTCATCCGAAAAAAGACTAGCGATGTCTCTGTAAAAGCATGACAATCATCCAAAGAAAAGAACTCTCACGTACCCATCCACCCACTCATCAAAAATGCAAGTAGAATAAAAACTATCAGCACCTTCTAACCACAAAACTTTATATAAACTTGCAGCTGCCAAGTATCATTTTAGATAATGCTCTTATTTCTGGCTTTTCTGAAGCTTTTATACACATCTCAATTTTGGTGTTAAAGAATAAGGCACATCTTAAGTCTATAGTTGAACAAAAACCCCCACTGGCCTCAGAGTCCAGTGCTTCTGGGGACAATCCCTGGGAAGTGGGCTAGACAGGAAGCAGAGCTACCTCTCGCTTCCACAAGTTGTAATAGCCTTCCAGATCGCGTCTGTGGTCAATGACTGGCCAGAACTGGCCAGCCTCCAACAGGCTTGTTTAGACTACTTGATGAGTTGACACAAGCAACGACTCTTTCCAGTGCTATTAGTGTCTGAACATTAACAAGCAACAGTGTTCAGTGAGACTATTAAAGAGAAAAGACATTCTAATCTTTGTTTTGGAAGTGAGCCCTCCAAACAAACCTGTGGTAAGGGAACTCTTGTGAGCAAGTGGCTGAGTCATCGCAGCTATCCTCTGCTCATGGTCAGAATAACTGGACGGGGAAGAAGGAAGGGGACACCCCCAGCCCACCACTCTTAGGGAGAGAAAATGCTAAATACACTATGTGATGGATTTTCAGCACTCTGTCAGCAATACTATACTTATAAATTCCAAGCAAATGGTTCACAAAGGAGTCCCTTACCTTTGCTAACTGCAAGATAAACAAACCTCCAGGAGAAAGGGTTTCTCACCTTACAAGGGAACCCTTGCAATTTAGAGAGTGCTAGGATGGTATTTAAAATTATGGTTCTGGGAACTGGTGTGGTTCACAGGTGTGTCACCCTGTCAGTGACAATTTTACCTAAAAGTGCAGGGATGGTGGCAAGAATGTGACACGTGAGGCTATATCTGTATCTGAGAGTGAGTGAGCATTTCAAGCCAAAACAAAAGTAAATGGTTGACAGGCAAAGGAGAAATGTGTGTTGATCTTGGCTTCTTTTTTTCTTTTCGTCAACAAACAAAAGCAGAGGATCATAAAACTTTGAGTTTGAAGGGAACTCACAAGTCTTCTGATCTAAGACCAGACTGTTTTTGCATATTATTAAGCTTGAATTTAGATTATGAGGACCCCAATTATGGTTTCATCATATAGTAACAACCATTCAATTTTTCCCTTTGGAGATTTACAAAACTAGAATGAGAAAAATTGAATATCTTGGCCTCCATGAGTATGAATCAAGAGTGGCTGGTAAGATCTATGACACATACTGAGTTTATAGAGTATGCATCAGTGTTTATTTTTACTCATTCTTATGCAGAATTTGTAAACAACAAGAAGTTATTGACTGTTCTACAAAGTCTGTTTCCTTCCAACAATTCAGTTAACTGAGTTTATCAACAATTTGACTTATATAGTGAGCTCTGACATGAAAAATGATGAATTTTAACTGCAGATGATCATCCATATTTAATAAGTGTTTTAAATGGAAGTGAGAAATAAATTAAACTAGCAAATAATATTAAAGTTGAAGAGGAGAATCAAACTTATCTATCCTTCCATCCTCCCCCACAATCACCGAGGAAAATATAAAAACTGGATTGTGAGAACCCAGTCAAAGAGTAAATTTATTGAAATTTCTGATCTTGGAGAACAGAAAGAAGAAAAAAGTGCATCTTCGATGTTGTTGGTGAATACAACCAGTGACTGTAAGCCCGTTGCAAATATTTTTATTTGACAATATTAGGAATGGTGGGAGAGATACCTGGTGCCTATTTTTCTGTTTTCAAGATGAGGCAGTGTGCGTGTTGGTGGTGACCTAAGGTTATCACAGAAAGTAACTGCAGCTGCCTTTTTCTTCTTTTATCTGCTTCTTTCATGTATACATGTTTTAGAAAGTTGGTGGTCTCAATTATTAGTGTAATTGCCTCTGTCTTTTTCCCAATTTGGAAATAGAACTTTGAACCGCCAGCCTTCTTTTTAAGTTATGTTTCTTATCACTGTGGTAGGCTGAATAATGCCCCACCCCTCAAAATAACCAGGTACTGATTCCTAAAAACTGGAGTTGCCTTGCGTGATAGAAGGGACTTTGCAGATCTAAGTTAAGGTTCTTGAGATGGGAAGGTTATCCTGGACTATCCCGGCAGGCTCTAAGTGCAATCACAAGTATACTTATAAGAGGGAGACTTGACTATAGAGGCAAAAAAAAAAAAAAAAAAAAAAAGAAGGCAATGTCAACTCTGAAACAAGAAGCTATACTGTTGGCTTTGAAGATGAAGGAAAGGGTCATGAGCCAAGGAAAGCAAAGAGTGCAATTCTAGAAGCTGGAAAAGCAAGGGAACAGATTCTTCTTTAGAGTCTCGTGAAGGCATGCAGTCCTGCTAACACCTCGGTTTCAACCCAGTGAAACCAGTTTGGATGTCTGGCCTCCAGAACCATAAGAAAATAAATTTTGATTGTTTTAAGTCACCAAGTTTGTGGTAATTTGTTACAGGAAACTAATACAATAACCCTTCCTTTTGCTGGCCTTGTAAATCAATCATAAAATTGACTTTTTTCCCCCCTTAGATATATATCTGATATGTAAGGGAAACCTGGGCTGCATAAGAAGTTCTGTCATAGTGCACAACTTTTAAATCAGTCACATTTAGATGACACTTTTAATCAACTATTTTTTTTGGCGTGCAATTTGTAGTTTATATATTACAAATCAAATAGAATTTATTTCTAAAATTAGTATATTCTTGACATAATTTTCATTTAACCTATCTTTTTATTATTACTGATATTTAAATTTTACTCCTTTGGATTCATTGCTCTTTTTAAAATAAGTTGTTCTTTCTGAAATAAGATTTTTTCCCCTTCTCTTCTGAAAAATGAAATGATGCAATGGTAATAGTCTCTGTTGAAATATTTGCCTTTTAAATTATTTTTTAAATCTCTGGGATGGTCACATTCTAAACACCTGAAATCACATAGGACTGGTAAGGGCACAAATGGTAAAAATAATGATGATAATAATAATAATAATAATAAGTAAAACAAATTTTAAAAAGTGATTCTGGAGAGGATTGTAGAAAGATGATACCAAGGATCCTCATTGCCAAGCTTGTTTTGGAGTATAGACCCTCTCCCTCCTGGCACACTAGCATGTAGCTATAGCACCGTTATGAAAATACTTTCTCCCCTCCGCCATCCCTACCCACTTCTCAAATTGTGAAACACAGAAACAGAAATATTAGAGATGAGAGAGCATAACTTACCCACCCATTAATTATAAGAAAAAGAAATCCGATGTTCCAAATGGACAGTATGCTTGTCTGGTCTTAGTAGCAGAGGAGAGACCAAAACTCTTGTCTCCTGACTCCCATTCTAGCACTTTTCCCACTTGCTGATGGGCACACTTTCTCTTCCTAACTTTTGGCATAAATTAGTTAACTACAGAGAGGTGCTTGGATTGTAAGTATCTTTTAGAATGACCAACTTGTAACAGAAACTTAAAGATAATCTACTGAAGTCTCCCAATTTCCAGATAAGAACACTAAGCTGGCGAAATTGCTCAACTTCACATGGATAATCAATGGTAGAAATAAGCACAGGCCACAGGTCTTCCATTTTCCTATGTGTAGCAACCTCTCAGATTCATTTCTTTTACTCATTCCACTTCCTTCCTATCATCCGAGGCAACCCTTAATGCTAAAATTGAGCCTCTTCTCCTACAATTTTCTGTTAGGTTTTCCCAGCCAACTGTTCAGAAAGAACCTGTCTAGAGCAATTCAGTCATTGGAGCAGAGAGGGTTTATTATTCAAGAAGGATCTTCTCTCTGAGTAGAAGTAGGATCTTGAGTACATTGGAGGGTTCTCCACTCCTGAATCTCTGGTTGTTTGGAACTCCTAAACAAGTTCCCAAGAGCCCTCCAATTGTCTACGGGCCCTCTGTGCACAGTGACTTGGAAGGGCCATCACACTCACCTCTTTTTCTCATGACTACTCCCTCTTTTTACTCCTCTGTGAAGCCCACTCTTCATGACTGAATACTGTTCCAGGTCCTGAAGTACATCATTACTACTTATCAGACCTTCATCTCATCTCATCTTATGAATTCATCCAACACATATTAGTTAGTACCAGATAATGTGCTAGATGACAGGGAGACAACGATAAATAAAACAGACATGATCCCTTCCTTTATGGAGCTAATAGTCTTACTTTCCTATCTTGAATCTAATTTAAATTCCTCATCATCTTTCTTTAGCAAGCCTCCAATATTATACGTTTATTTTTTCTATCTATCCAAAAACATTCTAACTTCTAAATAAATTGGTGAAAGAAGTCATATTCTCTACATATGAAGAATTGCAGGAAAAAAAGTTGCAGAATTTGTAGAGCTCCAAATCTCATATATACAGAGTACTATCTCTTTTCCTTTCTTATTGAATTTATGATTTTTCTCTTAGCCTGTCTTACCCAAAGCTGCCTTTCTACTTATTCATCCTCACAGTTACTTCCTAAATAATCCTTCAGCTGTGTGCACTTGCAAAGCTCAAGGAATCAATTCTTGGGGGTGCGAGTGAATGTGTGGGTACTCTCCTCATCCTTTCACAGGAATTTATGACAACAAACATCTAAGATTTCAAGGCAAGGGAGACAGGAAATGAGAGAACTGTATACCATTTTTCATATGGTTTGCTGAAGAATGCTATGTCACCAGTTGTTGGTAATGGTAGACATTTATTAAACACCTATTTTGTGGTACACACTGTACTTAGCACTGAAATTGAGGAGATGAAGATCGCCTGTCTTCAAGGAGCTCACAGAACATGAATTTGATCAGTAGTTGAAAGATAGTATTATTTTCTCTTATTACCATAATTCAGGAGGATGATAGATAAGAAGATCACATGAATGTGTGAAACCATAAGCAACTGTTCCTTTATGCTTGGTAGATTGCAATAAGGCCCACATTGGAAGGGTCAAAATGTTATCAGGTGGTTATTAATCTTATTGTTATATTATTTGTTGTTTCTTGTGTTGGTGAAAAGTGTGGCTCAGAACTAATAATTATCTGTGCTTTTCTGCTATGTTCATTGCATAGTAGTTGTATAAATGAACATAAAAAGATGAGGGAAGAAAAATATGGGTTCTAGGAGTCAAAGAATCTACTTGGAACCTTCCTCGCTGTGGACTTCATACACATTTCTTAATTTTTCACTATTTTCAACTGTAAAATTAGAGATAATATCTCCTCCTGGTGATATTTTAAAAAAAAGGTCAAATATAATAACACATAAAGGATATCTCAAACAAAACCGGGCACCATTACCCTAGGTGGGGAGACAGGACATAAGAGTGCCATGTTGAGATTGGGTTACCACCATGAACTGGGATTTTTTAAAGAAGGCTGATATTCAACTGGTACACACTGATTTTGCTCTTCTTGTTTATGGCTGACTTGGTGCTTCCACTATACTGGCTGTTATTCTGAGTTTCACTTTTGCCTTGAGGAAAGCTCTTTCTGGGATAAAGCTACCTGTTAGTGTCCTGGTTCCAGAGCGGTTGAAACAACCCTATCAATCCAATATTCCATTTTTATAATAATCCCCTTTATTGTTCTAAAATAAAATTATTAAGTAACACAACCAACCTGCTTACAACACAACATCTAACTGTTATATAGGGGAAAACTAAGGGAAAGTAATTTGTGATGAAAATTATCATGCGTCTATATGTAAATATATGGGCATCAACACACTGAAAGACATAATAAAGTGGTTATGTGTTTGCATTTATTTATAATTAATGAGTCTGGTATGAAGATCAGAAGCTGTTCTTTACAAGAAGAATTAAAAAAATTAAATAGGAAAAGTAAAAATGGATACAAAAATAAAAAGTAGTGTCAGAATAAGTAATAACATGCCATATATATTTGCATATCATAATACAAAGAGAAAACTAGTCCTAATTTAAGTAGGAGAAAAATCTCAAGAAGAAATACAAAATGTAGAAAATGAAGTTGTTTGTCATTTTGAGAGATCAACTCATACTAACGTTCTAAACCAAACTAAGTCCATTCTTCCTTTGATTTACACAGTCAATTGTTTTCCTGGGAATTCTGTGCACATTAAAACTGTTCAAAAATACTTTGTATTTACATATAAAGTAGCTTTAGGTTTCAGGCTAAGATAATTATAAGCAAATTTCTAATTTATGTGACTATTTGCTGGGATAAGTTATACACAACTCTGCTTCTTCATTGGGCAAACTGTCCCTTGCACTGTAGGACATCTAGCATGCCTGCTCCATCAAGTGAATGCTAGGTATATTCCCCAATCACTATGAAAACAAAAAATATGCCAACAAATTCCTAAAATGTTCTCTGGGGGTTGGTACATTTGTGTTCAGATTTATGAATCCTTCAAGTATTAGGATGCCTATTCTCATCTAGCCTCTGAATACATACTTTCTCCTTTATTTCTATGTTACATTATACAGGCAATCCTATGTGGTATTTGAATTTTTAATGATTAAAAAAAAAACTATTGAACAACTAAAATATTTCTTAAGGTAACACTTGGCTAGAAGTCCAATTCAGCAAGATCCTGTTGTTATTCTATTTGCATAGCACATAGTTTGTGTCTAGTGAGAGAGATGCTTCACATTCTATCTCTGAATTTGGACATTACTTGAGAGGGATAACGACTGTAAACCTCTTGATGTCTGATACTTGCCTTTTTTGCCTCTTCATCAACTAGGACAGTGCCTGGCACAAAACTGCTGCACCATTTATTTTTGTTGGGTAAATGTCGAATGAGGCAAGCTGGTATGCAGGGTGAGGAAAAGAGGGACACTCATCCACTAAGAAGGGTGGTCATTTGTGGAAACTGGTGTCTGAGCAGCATATCAGGTTTAGTGGTAATCCTGGGGGCAGTTAGCTCAGCTGTGTAAGATGGGTAGGAAGAAAGGGGAGTTAGGCTGCACAGTTTGAGATGAGGCTCTAAAGGCTGGGGTGAGCAGAGTAATTAGGAGTCGAGGAAGCACATAGGCAAATAGGAAAGCTGCTCTACTGGTTCACATCCCCCACAGCCAAGCCCAGAACGAGACTACGGCAACTCCTGAAAGCACCACCAAGAACAAAGTACAGCGCAGTGACTCTGGCACCAGGTGGGAGTTTAGGATTGTGTCTCCAGTCTTGAGGAGATATAAGGAAGTAAACAGGGCAGCAGGCTGGAAATTTCAGAATAGAATCAAAGGAAGTGTCCCAGTGCTATAGTTGGAATGAAAATATAGGGGCTAGGAATAGAAAGAATCATACTGGGGGACAATTTGGACAACTGGGACCACAGTCTCAAGTCTCAGACACGACTAACAGCAAACACGACTTGGGGAGGAATCTAGTGGGACAGAGCCTCAAGTGGCAGCACGGCCGGTTGAGTTCCAAAAGAACCTGAGGCTGTTAAAGTAACTCGTAGGTCGATCTGGAAAGTGGCATCAGGCTGGTCTCAGCCTTGAAGGACTAGATGAGGCAGAAGGAAGGGAAACTAGCTAGGTGGGTGGTAGATGTGAGGTGAAGTAGGCAGCATTGGTTTTAAAGTATAAAGTTGAATTAGGTGATGTATTTTGACCTATAATCTACTATGAGGTACTTGAGTTATGGTTAGTTTTTACTATTTAAGTAAATCACGAGAACATACTAAGAAAGGCTTAATTCTTAGTGCCCTAACCAAAGGGTAAGCAGACCAAAATTTCCAGGTTTATTTTCAGTAACTAAAATGTTGGGGAAAGGTCTAAAGTATCCCAGATGGAATGTAACTTGAAGTGGGAAGCAGGAAGGAGGGAGAAGTGTGCGCCATTTCTCACCTAGACTTTACATCTGTTATTACTTTCTTATTTCCCTGAAATACTAGGCTTGTCTCCACAAAAAACAATCCCTTCTTCATACACACTAGCTCCTCCCATCTCCCCTCCCATAACAAAAAGAAGGCAGTAATATAAATGTGAGGCTCTTTTGTTTCTAAACCTATCAATAAGATTGATTTAATTTGAACATTGATTATCTCAAATTTCAATATTGTCTTATCCTCAACAAAGTGATGACTACTTATGTAGGAACGAATATCACATAGCCACTAATGAAAGGGTACGATCACAGCTCATTTCACTATAAACAAGAATCGCAGCATAACATTTTCATGTTATTGAAATCTAAAATTTTTTTAGCCACACAGCCTTCTGTTGTGGATTCTGGGTCCACATTGTTCCTGAGCAGGATCCAGTGGTAACCACAGATTGTCTATAAAATCAGGCAGAAGTAGTTATTTCAACCTAATATTTTGTGTAGATTAAAACAAAGGGTGAAAAGAAATTGTTTTAAAAAATAAATTTAAGTCAAGATATCTGTCTCAAGTTCTGGCAAGCCATGCTGTTCGAGAATATCATAACACTTTTGTTGGTCCATTTGTGGATAGATTTAGAATCGTGGGGTGTTTACAAACCAAAGGTGAGCTTTCTTGTAGTCATGGTGATCACCTTCACGGTGATGAAATAGCTGTGGACAAAGATCCATGACAAGATGCTGTGAACCTAACAAAACAGCTGCTATCTGCAGGAGGTTGACTAGTGAAACCGTGTTTCCATACTGTAAGTTTCCACTTTTTACCAAGTCTTCTTTACACATAAGTTTAAAGTCAGGTTAACCTATAAGAAAAGCCTTCCATCTTAAAAGTAACCATGATTAGAAAGATAGTAAAAAGATCCTAACCAAATTGGACAAATCAAGCTTATCACTATTATTTGGCAAAATGACTGCTTTCTCTTCGCCTTACCTATAACACTGGCGCCTTACCTATAACACTGGCTCCATACTCTCATCTCAGATCCTGACCCTCACTGAAGCCCCTTACAGTTCTGAACATCTCAATAATAATTCAACCTGCCTTTCTTTGGGTTTCCTTTTTTTTTCTTTTTCTTTTTTCTTTTTTAACTGCTTGCTGTTGTTTTTAATGTTAATTTTGCCTTCTGCACTAGAACAAATATTCCCTTAAGGCAAGTTTCACAAGGTAAGCATCTTTTGCCTTCAAATGGTGAAGAAATTAGTTACTATTTTTGCCAAAATGAGTTTACGATTTACAAAGCAGTTTTCCTGTTATTCTCCTTTAATCCTCATGGTAATTCAAGTGAGGGTGATGCTCTCATTAGCCTCACTTGACAGATGAGGAAACAGGCTCACAGAAGTCTAGTTGTTTGCCTGATATCAGACTCTCAGGGAAAGGTGGAGCTAGAATTGAGCTCTGTAGTCTGGATTCTAAGTCTTTGGTAATTTCCACTCTACAGTGGACCTCTAATAGGTTGCTCAATGTACCTAGAATTATCTTATAGATTAACTCTCTTATATAAGGGTGAGGTACATGTTTATGATGGTTGTGCTTTAGGATGGAATTTAGTCCATGGAAATTCAAACATTTTAAAGGTTCATGTTTGTAAGAGCTTTAAATGCATTGATATTGCAGGAAGAAATCAATCTGAATCTTATTTCCAATCTGAATCTTATTAACCTAGAGCCACATAATTTTATACATTTATGTACACGTGTGTGAGTGTGTGTGTGTGTGTGTGTGTGTGTGTGAAATGCTGAATGGAATAAAATTGTAATCTCCTTTGACTTGCTTACATTTTTCAGAGAAAACTAACCCAATTTATTTTCTCTCTCTTTTTTGAGATATTGCAATTTGGTTCTAAATGTTATTCTGTCAATTAGATGAACCCATAATGGAAATATTAGTACTCTGGAAGATTATTAAACAGAAATATCAAAGAATAATATAGAGTTGGCTAACATTGGTTTGAGGGATGCTACCATTTTTTATTTAATCTCTTCTATAACAACAATTTTTTAGTGAAATATTTCAGTCACATGTAAAAGTACAAAAATAATAAAACCAACATCTATGAACTCATCACCGAATTACAAGAAAGAAACAGTACAAAAAGAGTTGTAGATTCCTGCTTACTCTTCCACATAATAATCCCCTTTCCCCTTATCAGATTATTTCCAGATTTATACTTTGAGTCTAAAATATGTGTGTTTTTCTAAATCATGTTTAGTATTATTTTATAAGACTTAATTTTTATATGAGTTATCACATTTTTTGTATTTCTTCAAAACTTGCTTTTTTCCATGGATGTTAAGTTTTTGAGGTTTATCTGTGTCTATATATGTAGCTCTAGTTTATTAGTTTTCATTATTGTGGAATATTTCTTTGAATGACTAATCTAAAATTTATCTTTCTGTTCTACTAAATGTCTGTTTGTGAATATTTGGATTGCTTTCCAATCTTCCACAGTTATGAACACTGCTGCTTTGGGTAGTCATATATATATATATCCTAGGATTTCTCTAGAGTCTATACACAGGAGTATAAATTGGGCAGTATTATTCAACCAAAATAACAGTTTCCATGGTTTCATATCCTCACTAACATTTACTATTGTCAAACTTATTTTTTTCCCCCAAAATGGTGGCTGTGAAATGGTATCTTCCATGTGGTTTAAGTTTATATTTTTCTATTTACTAATAGGGTTGATCATCTTTTCAGATGTTTGTTGACTATTCTCATTTTATATTCTCTGAATAATCTGTTATATACCCTTTGCTCATTTTTCTGTTAGTTTGTTTGAATTTTTCTTATTGATTTCGGGGGGGCTCTCCATGTGTCCTCGATATTAGGTCTGTGTCAGTTACATGCATTGCTAATATCTTCTCCCAATCAGTACTGTATTTTTATTGTAAAGATATATTAGATCATGTAAATTTTAAATTTTAATATAGTTACTTTTATCAATCTTTATTTTTTACAATTTGAACTTTTTAAATATATTCTTCCAAACTGAGGTTATACGGATATTCTATATTTTTTTCCTAGAGGCTTAATGTTTTGTTTTTGTTGTTTTTTTCATGTGTAGTTGTTCATTTGGTTTGAAGCAGGGATTCAACTTATTTTTCCATTTAGAAAACCAGTTGTCCCAGCACTATTTTCTAAATAATCAATCCACCACCTTCATTAATTTTCAGTGTCATTTCTACACTCATCGATTTTCCATGTAAGCATGTCTTTGTTTCTGGACTTCTTATTTTGTATCTTTAAGTTATTTTCTATCCCTGTGCTTATGACTTCATATTTCATAGTTCCTTATATTTTAGAAAAAATTTCTTGCTCTTCAAAATCTTTGTGACTCTTCTTGGTCTTTTGTTTTCCTAGGTAAAATTTAAGACTGACTTATTAAACTTCACAACAAAAAATTCTTTTTAGATGTTGATTAAAATCACATTGAATTTATAGGTGTACTTTACCCATATTAGAGAGAATTCAAAGATAGAACAAAGGCCTCACAGTATTAGCACCCTAAAGCAATTACTCAGGTACACACACACACACACACACACACACATATATATATGCATATGTGTGCTTATTATTTCCCATTAGAAAGTAAGCTTCTGGAGAAAAAGGACTTTGCAAGTCTTGTTCACTGCTATGGTTCCAATGGCTGAAATAGCACCTAACACAGTTTCAATGGTACTCAATTACTATTTGCAGAATAAATGAAATAACAAATATAGGTGCATTTTCTTTGTAACTTTTTTTCATAACTGATTTTTAAGTAGTTTTAAAACCATTTACAGAGAGGTTAGATTTTTTTCCATGTAGATTTGTGAAGAATAAGACATTACTATAGAAAGGCATTTCCCTTAATATGTTACACAGACATTAGACAAAGAAGATGCTGTGGAAAAAGAGAGCTTAGTGGGCAAACGTGTTTGGAAAATGCCTCATGCTACACTCATCTCTTAGAGTCATCAAGTGTATTAGAATATTAAAGGTTTTGAGAAGTTTTACAGTAATAAAACTAGTTTATTTTTCCCCTAAATATGTGTCCCCTTCTAAAATTACCAAAGCCCTTTTTTTATAATGAACATAAATGTTGTTCTGAAGAATAATTCTACTCTATGTGAGAAAGTATACAACTGGAAAATATTTATAAACATAAGATCATTTAAGTATCTATTCCCATGCAATTGAATATTTACTGTGGTGATACTATAGAAAAGATTAACTCTTGGAACCAACGCATGCCTTGAGAAGTTTTCATTTTTAAAAGACTTTTGCTTGCTAGTATTATGTAAAGTGGAAATGATTAGATGTTGCAAACTTCCACCTTTCTACAAGTTCATAAAAGTAAAGTTTAGCCACAGAAATACACTTATAAAGATCAATCTTATTACTCATTGATTCTTTGGTTCCCAGAGGGAGAAAATTACTTAAATAATTAAATATATACTGTGACAACCATATTTTCCAGGTTTTGGTGACAAGTCCCAGACCAAACACTAAATTTATGAAATTTCTTCACTATAACCATTCTGCGATTGATTTTATATACACTAATCAAAGTTTACCAGGACTTTCTTGAGAGTCAGTGTGGGCACCACTGTTATAGCAGGTAGACATTAACCAGGACCGTCCCAGAGAAATCAGGCATTTGGCCATCTTAATTATGAAAGGCTCATTTCAGATGACTCCTCGAGTGCAAAATGACTGATCATAACATTTGAGGGCTTTAAAGCATATACTTTTATTATGATTGATATAGTCACTTAAAACTTACCCATCATTTTACAATTCCATCACAAATGAAAAGTATGAAGGGACTTTGAATATAGGCAAAGCCAAGTGTGTTTCTCTTTGTTTGCAACTCTTTTAAAATAAAATTTACATATTATAACCTTTAGAAAATGCTACAGATATGTCAACTATTCCAGAAGTGACTGTATTGACATCGGCAACCCATTATCAAATTTTCTTGGAGAAGGGAGGTATGGCCTTTTCTAAGGGGAAACCTTAAGGAAACGCTGCAAAGCTGTGGGAACATTTTCACATTTCCCCAAATACTAAAGTAAGATTGTATGCTCTTTAAAATTAATTTATCTTTGGCGAGCTCTTTCTGGCATCTTTTTAATGAGATAGTAACAAAAATGATCCCCCAATTGTGTCTTATGAGGAGATGCTAAAGATGTTTGATCTGGTTGGTTTGTAAAGGTATAACCTGGGAGTGTGTAAGCTGAAGGCTTATGTATACTTAATACAATTGTAAATATAGATGGATGAAGATATATATATATGTAAATATATATATAAAATTATATCTATATAAAATTATCTACTCTACTTATGAAGATTTTCCCAGGAGAACAGTTTGCTTTTTTCAGAAATAAGTTTATTAGATTTGGGGCTATAGTAGCAAAACAATTATGTTGAATATCCAGCTGTATATTGATAGACAGATGTAGATATGAATGTATCCAGATTATATAGCATATCCAGATGTAAATATAGATATAGATGATGCTAATATAGATATATGCAGACATAGACACAAATATAAATTATATAGCTAATTATTCTCCATAAAACGCATTTAGGGAAACTTAATAACAGAAATTCATTACTTTCATCTTGATTTACTTTTCCAAAATATATTTTGGCTCTAATATAAACGAAACCCAAAAAATAGTTAGGTTTCACATTAAGATTACAAATGTATTCCTTCACATGTTAATTTGAGTAATGTTTTTAGAGAATAACTGGTTTAGAAGTCTTCTCAAAGGCTTGTACCCTCCTGGCTCCCCAGTCTGTAGTTTTCTTTCCATAGATCTCCAAAGAACATTTCCTAACTTCATGCAGAGCTCTGTGTTAATTTCATCTACTCAGCGATACCCTCCTGAACGCTGGGGCCAAGAGAGAGACACCCTCTCCCCATCTCTCTCTAATACTCTGCTTTGTTTTATCTCCTTATGTTTGTTGTTCCTGATCTTTTCCTTCCTTCCTTCCTTCCTTCCTTCCTTCCTTCCTTCCTTCCTTCCTTCCTTCCTTCCTTCCTTCCTTCCTTCCATCCTTTTCTTCCTTCCTTCCTTCCTTCCTTCCTTCCTTCCTTCCTTCCTTCCTTCCTTCCTTCCTTCCTTCCTTCCTTCCTAAATAATGCCCAACACAGGGTAAGTGTTCAAAATATTCTTGTTGCATGAGTAAATAAATTTAACTGATGAAATAATGCTACATGAGAGTTGGTGATCCTCCACAGAGAAAAGGAAATCACGTCTTTTGAACTCCAGCTATATTCTATGCATGGTGGTAGGAATGGCTGGGAATATCATTTAACAGAGTCACATGTGAAATGGAACTGTTGTCATGTTTCTTCAACTGAATTTTATTTCTATTTTGGACCCTTATTCTTCCAGGCAGTGGAAACTTTCCCTTAATCTATTTGGGATTCCATACACTTTCCTTTGGGGTTGTGTCTACATTTATAGGGTTGACATATGTGAGTGGGGAACCAGGGTTCCAGTGTTGTCAGCAATCCATACCGGTATCTGATGAAGCATCCTTGTTCTTGTCTGGTTCTTGTCATTGGTCAACACAGGTCCCTTCAGATGTGGCTCTCTCAACTAATTACTGAAAACCTGAGCCCATGGCCAGCTGCCTGGCGAGGCAGGCTGAGACATGGGAAACTGCTGTCTTGCCTCCTTCAGGTGTATGAAACTATTCTGTTGCACCTGAGAAGAGAAGGTAGCCGTAAATGGCACTTGAGGGAACACTGAGGAAAAGGAGCAAAGGAAAGGTCCTGTTTCTAGATCCTTAGAACTGGTCAAGACGTTAAATAATAAAATGACATCACAGCAAACAAAGAAAAAGAAGGTTTTATAAAAGAGAGGGTGGTTAACAGCATCAAACACCCAGAGAAAACAGCTGGAATGGTGGTTCTTGTCTATGAGATGCTCAAACAATGATGATTTTTTTAAAGGGAATAAAAGGAAAGGTTAGTTAATATGTGATAAAATATAGACAAAACATTTATTTGGATTTTTTTTTTCTCATCAAAAAGTTTTGCAGTTTTTTTCTGTAGAAACTCAGCAAATAAATACTGATCAGGGTGACTTTTTCGCTTTTCTTTCTTTTTTTTTTTTTACTGGATCTCTGAAGGCGGGGTGTCTCCTCCCACATACCCAAGGTATGAGTGTGAGGGCTAGGCACACCTGTGGCTCCACCTGGGGTGTGAACCCAGGACCTTCTGTGTGTAAAGTAGACATGCTAAACACTCCATTGTGGAGCCAACCCAACTTTTTTACTTTTAAATTGTAAGATCACTTCCTATAGTGATGGTCACTGGCTCTGTCTCCTCACCCCTGATTCACCTAACTTGGCACACTTCAGAAATATTTCATATTTCACCTTTAGATTTGTGCTGTTTTTTAAATGGCAATGACCTTTTGCTGTGGTCAGTTGCTCATTTTCTTTCTGCCCACCCCCCAAAGAAAAAGGTTTTGTAGAGGCATTACACAGAACAGCTGCTTGGAACATGCATAGGCCAGTTTACATTAGGCTGTTTTTTCTTGAGAAAGTCATAGTTTAAACAAATGGTTGTGTCTATTTTAATCATTTTTGCCCTCTTTTGAAGTGTTTTTTCAAACATAAGTTTTTTTTTTAGAATAGAGTTTTGCATTATAAATTAGTCTGCTCTGTCATGTCCCTTTTAAACACAGCTGTTACTACAATGTAAACAGAGTTTTAAAAATGTAGATAAACAGTTACAAGAGGAAGAGTTTCAAGTGTTTTTAACACATGGTAAGTTTTTGCTTACTTGAATTCTGTGGTTTGAAAGTTGAATTTGAAATACACTTTTGATTTCACAGATGTCAGGCTATTTAATACAGCTGTTCATGGATGCCCTAAAAAGCGTTTAATTTCACAGTCAGCACAATTTTGACAATATCTTATTTTTGAAGTCATATTAGTAGTAAACCTAAGGTGAATATGGAAATTCTATAATGATAAACTATACACAATACCCTTTTGAGAAATAAATGTGAAATGGAAAAATTATCTAATGGGCCAAAGCTAAAACATGAACAGGTTTTGCATGGCCAACGCAACAATGTGAAATATTTAGCAAATTTTAGTATCTTGAAAGGAGCTGTAATTTTAATCTCAGAAAGAGAAATAAGAAATTCCTAATTCTTCAGTGGAATAATCTTACACTTACATTCTAAGAATTTGTGTCTAAGCTTATAATTTAAAAAGAGCAAAATTAAGCATTGTTTGAACATAAAGCTATCGACTGATTTAAGTTTATTGTTTTAATAAAAATTTAAACAAATGGACCTAGATATAGCATGACTATCATATTTCCTGAACAACAAATCAGGTCTTCCACATACTCAAGTAACACAAGCTTTTGAAAATAAGAGAGTTTTGGAACCAGACATTTCGATGATTTGGAGGAGGAGGGGTTAATATGGCAGTATGTTTGAAATCAAAACTTCCATCGAATATCTGGACACTTACTATCAAAATATTCTAATGGATATTTAAGGATATTTCTGTTTAAATTATTATCCGGAGCTCGCCAATTCATTGTTTATCGATAACATGACTATTACTTGAATGATAAATTTTGGGACCACTTGATTTTAGACGATTATTTGGAAAATGTTCTCCCAAGCACTGTCACATAAAGTGAAAATTAAAGTAAAATTAAATTCTATCTAAAATGCAATCTAATTAGAAAAAGCCATTCACTTAAATGTCTAAGAAAAACATACACAATTTCTACCAACGTTGTTCCCAAACCACCATGTCTGAGTTTGGATCTTAGAGAGGAAGCCATGTTACTAAACCTAATTACTCTGTGTTTGGCTTGGAAAAATAGTTAAATGATTATTTAGCTATATCACACAACCCAACATGACCTCATTTTCAATAAAAACATATGATTTGATCCAAAGCTTTCTGCAGTACTCAATAATTAGACACCTTATCCATCAGGCTGCAAGGAAACTTTGGTAAAGAGTAAAACAAGAATTTTCATGTGTTAAGTTATACAGCAGAGGGAGTCCCATGAATATAATACAAACATACTGATATTGCCAAAGAAAAGTCAATTAAAAATTATATGCACTCTAAGAGTTACAAAGCTCAAAATGTGTTGTATAATTCAGGTCAAATAGTCCTTGAGTACAGGTATTCATGAAAATTAGGCTTCGTTTATTAGAGTTTTCATCTCTAAGAGCTTCTAAGACTTTTCCTAAGTGAATTTTGGAACTGATCTAAAAAGTATAAACAATGTTTTTTTTCCCATCAGACTGTTCAGAGTATGTTTGTATGTATGAACACACATATTGTATACTTTCAAGTAATGCTGTGTTTGAAATCTTAAAATTTCTACTAAAATTTGATCACATATCTGATCCTTTAATGTTTTTACTTCCAATATACATAAATCGTGTTTCAAGATAAATCAAATTGACTCTCTTAAATAAAAGAGAATCTGTATTTCTTGTAAAAAGTCACCTCTTATTTTTACTCACTGTGATGACTGTTCCTTATTCTGTCCCTGAGTTGTATAAGCGAAAGCTAAGACCAAGATGATTTGCTCCTGTTCCTGCCATTTTTTCCCCCTTTACTTCTCTTTCTTGTTCAGCCTCACACTGTACAATTGACATAGAGAATTTTGCCAAATACAAGTAACAGTAACTCTATAGGCTTCAGTGATTTTGGTCCCAAAAGAGCTTTGGATAGTGCTTGAAAATTTAGGATCAAGGAAAACTGTTAATATCTTCATAGACTCTTTATTTACTTATCTATATTTTTAAAAACAAGTTCCTTTGGGTTTTATTTTGCCTATTACTTCAGCTCATTGATATAATTAGTATAAAACATGTAGCCAAATGTTATTTTATAAATATAATACAAGAGGAACCACCAGACATATAAGCCATTTCTTTACTAGTTAAGAAGAAAAACTAGTGAGATGCTTGAAAAATTTAGGCAAGGTGTTAAATTGCTGCTGAAAATGTAGACTCTTCTGGGCAGGTATTTAGTATTCTACTAAAGAAATGATCTCACAGGTCGGTTTTCCTGTTCTAGTAAATATTCTAAATGTGACACTGGGAGGAGCTCTCCTGAGGTCAGACATTGAAATGTAAAGTGGTGAGAAGATTAAAGTGGGAATATTACAAAACCTTCACTCTTTACTATTTTAGCATAATACGGTCTTATGTCAATATAATAATTTTTACCAGATACTAAGGGTACATATAGGAATGATGAAAAGAAAATGATTTCATTTACTATCTTAATTACCTTTCTTTTTTTTTTTTTTTACTTTTTTAACATTAATTTTCTTTATTCCAACAATAACAAAAAATGTGTACAGAACACATTACAGAGGAGTCATTTATAAGTTCAGCACTAGCCATTGGAATTTTTGTGAAGAAAGCTCATGATGACACAAGGAAGGAGCAACTGTAGGGAATGCAGTCTGGCAAGTATTTTCTTACTTTTTCACTCCTCTGCATTTCTGACCAGCTTCCTCTTGTCCCAGTCCCTGCCCTAAATGCCCCAGGGTCCTCCCCTTTCTCTTGCTTCAGTAGCTTTGCCCAAGATCACCTAGCGACCATCCTAATCTTTCCTCTAATCCCTTTTTGCTCCTCAATCAATGCATGTCCTGGGTATTGATCAGAGAGTCCTCTTTCCTTGAGGGAAGATGTTGGATTCCCACTGGGGACTTTGTAGTATTCCATGATAACATTCCATGATAGTAATGACATTCCTGGTCAAAAAATGAAATAATTCACATTCTTCCCAAATAAAACACCAATGTCCTAGGATACAACCTCAGCTCCAGAAGCTTTCCTGCTCCCTGAACCGCACCATTTTCATTGGGCAGCTAAATACTTAAAATTATGAATTTTTTAACTAAAAAATTTTTTTTTACTATCAGTCATGGTTTTAAGTGACAGGAAAAAATTCAAATTCAATCTTGTTTAAGCAATAAGAAAAAATTTATTGCTTTGAGTAATTGAAAAGCATAGGAGGACGTCTGGTTTCAAGTGTGACTTACTTTAATGGATTAAATAATGTCATTGGAATCTTTAAGTCTTAGTTTTGCCTTCCTTCTGTTAGCTTCAGACTCCAGAGACACATATTTATGAATGTATATTGAGAGGAATACTCAGTATATCTTCCTGGTGATTCCTACAGCAATCCCACAATTCACTTTTATTGGATCCATTTGAGGCAAGTTTACATTTGTGACCCAATGACTGTAGCTAGGAAGAAGCAGTTCCATTGGTTGATCAGGCCTGGGCCACAAGTTCCAATCCCGGAGTTGGATAGAGACCATCTAATCACGTGGTCTGAGAGTAGATGAAAAGTAGTTCTCCAAGGTAAGTTGCAAAACTGTTTCCAAGAAGGGCAGATCAATGCTGGGCAGTAATATCTTCTTAACTCTAGATGAAGACGCAAAGTATCCCAACCTGCTCTCAAGGTGGGTTTTCACTTGGTTCCAGGAAAACAAGGCCATGTTCATGGAACATAAAAATAAGGTCTTATACTACAGTTGCACACTATGATGTCTAATAAAAGAGCAGGTGTATTTTAAATATTTAAGTAATATTTGTGTTCCAAATCAGTTCCTTCTCTCGAGTTCCCATTTCTGTAATTAAAACCGCCATTCTCCCAATGTTCCAGCCCAAATGATTCAGGGCCGGCACCAGGGTGAGGATAGTAAGGGGAGTTACTTGCTTTAGATGCACAATTTTTATAAAGAGATCTAAAAACTCAGTGTTATAAACTAAAAATTAGCCCCCATTCCCCAAATCCAGATCCTAATCCTTGGAGCCTGTGAATGTTCCCTTATGTGGCAAAGATTTTGCAGGTATGTTTAAGGATCATGTGATAGGGATATTATATGGTCTTATCTGAGTGGGCCCTGAATGCAATCACAAATATCTTTATAAGAGGCAGACTGAAGGAGATTTTATACAAGCAGAAGAGAAGATAGTATGGAGGGATTTTCCAGTTCAAATGCTCATGATTTCTCACTGTTATGCTTTCAACAAACAGTAATCTGTTTTGCCTGTCTCTACTCTCTCTTTCCTCCCAATCTATCTTTATTAGATTGGTTTTTCCTAAAACATATATTGGGTCATATTCTTCTATTGTTCAAAATATTGAATGTGTTCTCAAGGTTTTTGGAAACCTGGCTACCAGATTTCCAGCCTCATCTAATACTTTTCCTTTTCCTAGAGGCTTAGTTATCCAAATACGCAATGTTCTTTTCTAGCCAGGTGTCTTTATTCATGCACTTTCCTTACGTTTCTCATCTGTTTGTGTTTTAGAAAAAGACTGTGGTGCAAACCTTAAAATTAAGGTCCAATGTTATATGCAGTCTTGACATTTGGTAAATTTGGAAGGACCTCAAGTAGCCTAGCTGTGCATTTTCTTCCCACCCTGCTCTTGCCGATAAGGTCCTCTTGTCAAATAGCCCTCCTAATCAGGGGGATCATGTGTGGTTCCTGTAGTTCCTGGTTATCCCTGAGTAGCAGTTTTCAGATCCATACTAGCCTGTAGAATTACTCAGACAAGCCAATCATACCTCCTGTAGAACAGGAGTACCCTACTTTCTTAATGTTATAAAGCCTGATTCATATAGCCCCTACTTCCAAATGCAGCCCCTGTGTGTCCCTGCATGGCATGCAGTGCCCTCCTCCCCAGTCTTTGCATATATGTGACTAATGAACTGCCATCCATTTCATCTGTCCATGTTGAGTGTTGTGTGTTCAGCCGTCCCCATAACTCTACCGCAGCATCCTGTCCTCACTAATGGGGGTGAATAGGAGGTGATTAAAACAGATTTATGTCTATGTCCCAATCTACCACTTATTACAAGAGAATCATTTTTAAATTTAACAAATTATGAGCACTAGCACCTCATTTTTCAGTTTTTTGAAAAACTCCATAAAGAAACTACTTCAAAGTTCAAAGCACTGCGACGCTCTAAGGGTGACAGTATCATACGATTGTCAAAAATTCAGGTTCTGAGATCAGCTCACCTGGGTTCAAATTGTGGCTCCACCTCTCTCTAGCTTTGTGGCCTTGGTCAGGTTTCTTAGTCTTCCTAAGCTTTGGTTTTTCCTCAAGAATTAAGACATGATAATATCTACTTGTAGTGTTGTCGTATTTCCATTAAATGAGATGATCCATGTGAAAGCCTCACATAGTGCTCAATAAATATTAGCTTTTATTATTATTCATATTATATCATGAGCCAGAACAATGGACATATTTGGCTCTGCTCCTGAGATTGGATTTAGTTTTAGACAATGAAGCCTCAAAAGGCTCTTAAAGTTCTTGATCCCAGTTTCATGCCTTCCATTGACACATATTGTCTTAATTGGAAGAAAAGTGGCTTTTCTAAGAATTCTATCACACAGACTGCAGGGCTCAGGTTGCCCAGTGTAGAGGGCTGCCCTGTTGGTCGTGGCCTCAACTTTCACACTTTGTGGTGAGCCTGGAAGAGACTATACTCAGGTTAGTCCTGAGGGTTACTCAGGTAATAACCACTCCAGCCTCTTCATCGGGGCTCTCTGCCTAACGCCTTGCAACTGTATTTGGACCAGGGATGTGTAGGAGCTGCAGGTGGAGTAGGATGAATTTATATTCACACAGCATATGTTTTTCTCCCACGTGATTTTTTCCGCATAGAAAACAGAACAGAGACTTCTTTACGTATTAGTCAGATTTTATTGTGTTGTGCTTTGTGAGAGTGCCAGATACTCTGGGTAGGTGAAATTATACTCCATGTTATGTGAAGTCATTTCAAATTAAACAACTTTGATGTTGAGTTTTTTCAGATTACATCCAAGAATGTTGTCTGATGCTACATGTTTTTGTTTCCTTTTAGTCTCTGGGTATAGTTCCATAAATATTGATTTTTAATTCTTCTATTTACCGGATTTCATTACTGTCCTCAGCAGTACTGAGGTTAACAACAGCCTTGGAATTCATCTCACTTTTCAGCCCATGATTAATAAAATTTAAAAGACAAGTAGGAAGATGGCTGATCTCTTCCATTCATAACAGAAGAGGGTAGATTGCCTAAGAGCTTCACTTTCCCAGATTCAGTGGCTGGTGATTTGTTTAGTAAAGGGAGGAGAAGGCACATCAGTTCTTTTGAACTATGTATTTCCACTTCGGAAAGCATTCCATGACACTTCCTCTGCCTTCTTCTTTTTCCCTTTAATACACAGAACAGCCCTATAGCAGCAGATATGGATGGGCGACCCAGGCTGTGTGCGGGTGGTTGTTAGTTGTGGTGGGGCTAGAAGGGGCAGAAGGGGAAGAAGAGAACTGTCAGGAATAAGAGAAATATAATGGAATATAAGGGAAATATAATAAAATATAATACGAGGAAAATATAATTTAAAAAATACAATTGTTTCATTCTGATTTCTCATCAGTGTTATCTTGTTCCCTGTCTAGGGATTAATATGTATTTGGTCAATTAATGCTTATATTTCTTGCTGTCTCTTTAATTTAGCTGTGGAGCATCATTAACAAGCAGAAAATGTGGATAATATACCTACTTTCTTCTCAACAGCTGAGAATATATTTATCAGGCCTACTTCATTGGGGGAGGAGGGGAGAAAGAGAGAGAGAGAGAGAAAGAGAGAGAGAGAGAGAGAGAGAGAGAGAGAGAGAGAGAGAGAACAAAAGTCCACACTCATAGCAACCTGACCCCCAGGGCAAATAGGAACAAACACAACATAATATTCAGTAAATGAGAGCTACAGTGCTGGCTGGCAGCGTTCACACCACAGAAGACCATACTGTCTGCCTCCTGGGCCTTTGTGGAAGAATTCTCACACGGGAAAATTTGCATAACCCACCAGAAAGAGAACCATCGCCAAATAACTTCAGGAAACACAGAATACCAACCTGGGGATGGGGCTTGTCACGAGGCCAATGTTTTGGCGTCAAGCACAGCTCCTACCAGCTGTGCATGATGATGTACCGTGGACACCTGTTGTTTTTCTCTGCCCAGCATCCAGCTCCTCTTCTTCTGGTAAAAGGTCCTTCATTTCCATTTGGGAAATCGCCCAGCCACCAGCACATGCCATATCATCAGGGCTAATACTTGATTAGCCAAGGAGTGGGAACAAGACCCAAACTAGGATTCTCCTATTTTCCTCCAAGAAATGATACTATCACGTGGAATGACACAATAAAGGGAGAGGATCGAGTTAATTCATCCTGACTTCAGTGCCCTGACAGACTGTCCATTAACATCTATTACCTAAATATCCTGATCCACTCTAGTGTTCATCCTTTCTAAACCCTGGGATAGCAGATTTCCCCTCAATTCTGGGAACAACCTCAAACCCTTCTAATAATTGCTTTATTGCTTAATAGCCAGAGTCAATTTCCTTAGCTTGCAATGGAAGAACCCGAGGGAGTTGTCACAGGACAAAAAGAACAACAACAGACTGGGAGTCAGATTCAACTCCGTCTTAAAACAGCCCAAAGGGGTTTCTTGATCTGAGCCTCAGTTTCTTTATCAGTAGATTGACTAATAGGCTGAGATGATTCTAAGGCCCATTCATCTATAATCTCCTGGAGTTGCAGGTTATTAAAAAAATATCAGTCTTCATAGAAATCTATATTCATTTGTGAACATGTTTTTTTGAGTTCTTATTGTATTAGTTGTTGGGGATACAGAAGTGAATTTGCAATGCAGAGGTTATATTCTAATGCAGGAGGTAGACTATAAATAAGTAAACAAAATAATTACAGACTGTGAGAAGTTCTTTACAAACAACAAACAAGTTAGTGAGATAGAGAATCAGTGGAGAAGGCCATTTTAGATGGCATGGAAGCTTCTCTGAGAAGGTGAATTGGAATGGGAATTAAAGATAAGAACAGTCAGCTGCGTGAAAAGATGGGGAAAAGTACGTTCTAGGTATAAAAAAAACCCCAACAAACTCAAGCCTATTTGGCAGTGGTTTGGGGATTTGGGGTCATGATTTTAAAACATGGTGGGATCTTATGCAGCGACACAGCGATATTGGTTCACACAGAGAGATGGAGGAGCATTAAATTTACATAAGGTTGTTTTGTGTTGTTTTGCTTTATTTTTATTCAAAGAGTGTGATGAAGGAGAGAGAAAGAAGGGAGTTGAGGGTGTTCGCAGTGACACACGATGGAATCTAAATTGAGTAAAAAAGGGAAGTGAAGGCACGAAGGGTCGGGAATAGTGCAAGTGTTGCAGGATGAATGAACAGTGAAAAAGAGGAGGGATCACCGAAGGAGAAAATTGTTGCAGTGGGAAGCATCAGAGTGAGTACGCTAAAAGGGTAGGAGAGAGGATTCAGGGAATGGGTTTTTTAAATCGAGATTTTGGAAGAGGAATGCTGAATTACTAGACTTGTGTTGGGGGCTGGATCAGAGCACACAAGCAAAAGAGCTGCGGAGAGAAAGGCAGGCAGACCATTCCCTCTGTTTCCATCATACGCCGTGTGCAGCTTGATTTTTAGTCAAATCCACACAGTAAGTCTTAGGCTTACTTTCTAAAACCTAAAGTGGTCAGTCCAAATCTAACATGGTTTTGAGAGTGTCAGATTAAGCTGGGGCTGGGTGTGTTCAGATAGGAATGTATTTTGCTGCCAATAATAGAAAACTCAACCAACTGTGGCTTAAACAACTAGATGATTACTTTCTTAATATAATAAGAAGTTTAGAGAGAGGTGACTACTAGCCTTGGTTCAGTGCCTGTACAGTGTAAAGGCCAGAGTCTGTGGTTTTTGTGGCCTTTTTCTCTTGGTTTTAAAGTAGCTAGTGCATCTTCAGACGGCACAGCTTCCAAGTCAGTTCTCAGCTGGGACTAGGTGGAACCATTTCAGACTCTGGGAACAGGATGGGAGAAAAGATTCAAATGGCAGCCACCAGGGTCTATAACTATTATTATTATTGCTATTATTATTACTACTACTATTATTATCTTTGTCTAGAACTGTTGTGTGAGTGCAAATGAGTATGAAACTAAAAGTATTTCTAATCTGTCATCAGATGTTTTCCTGCACCTGTACCTCCCCCTCTCCCTGAAAGATTTGTGTATAAGCATTCACATAGGATTCATTAGAAATCTGTAATTTGGCTACCTTTAAGCAAAGAAACTGCTCTATGCTTATTGTTTAGACTCTAGATATAAATGTAGAACTACAGTCAAAGAAATATGGGTTTCACCTACAAGGATTTTCCGGCCATTTCTGAAACCTCATTTTAGGCAACCTCCTCCCACCACCCATAAATCCTAAAGAATATCAAGTTTCTTATTGAAAGCAGATGGGATGTTTTCAGAAGTTGCCACCTCTATGTCAATGACTTAAAGTCCAAGTGCTTGGACATCTGTGGAATTCTAAACTGAATGAATGACCTCATGAATATAAAGTACTTAAAATACCATATATAAAATAGTAACCACCCAACTTCAGAGAGATTATTTAGCCAATTTTCAATTCTTCTAATCTTGCTTATCTAAATAAAAGTTATAGCTACATATCCCTCTATTTTAAGTTGTTTGTCCTCTTTTTATTGTGTTGGAAATATTTGATTTTATTAATTTATTTTAAAACATTTTATCACATTTCTTAATTTTTTCTTGCTTTATAACTTCATAAAAGTCCATTATAAGAATTTGTTTTTGTTGAATTTAACACTCAAATTAATAAGGTCTATGCCTTCAGTCAAAAGGATGGCATTCCTGTACCTACAAGTCTTCTCTTAGTAATTGCTACATACAAAACCTATTATGCATAGAATTAAAGAAAGAAAGAAAGAAAGAAAGAGAGAGAGAGAGAGAGAGAGAGAGAGAGAGAGAGATAGAGAGAGATGAAGGGATGAGAGAGAGAGAGAAAGAAAAAGTATAGATGACCCTGAAAATCCAATCCCTGGGAAAGGTTCGAATACCAAGAATTTGTTCCAGTACTAGGGTTTAAACAACTGTTAATTTTCAGTTTCGCTGAAGTGAATTTCAGTGGCTCTGCAGTTTTGTGAGACATGCTCTTCTACTCTGTCTATCTTGTTATTGTTAACCCTAGAAAGTGGTCGTAATGCCAGTTGTCTTCCTAACTTAACTATGTCCCCACTTTCTAGTACAGAAAGAAAAAAACAAGGAGAGCCATAAAAACAATGGACAAGTTAAACATACGTTTACTTTTGACCTTAACGTGGAACAGCGAAGACTAATTATTTTCTTGTATCTAAAGGGGAAGAGGTGACCTCTCTGATTTATCGTGTCTTTAACTTAGTAACACGGCTATCTCAAAGTACTATAGATCAGTGCACCACCAGTATTGTCATCATCATAAATAATGACAAAATCTTTTGAAATTGCTGAAACACTGCTCATAATTTCACTTTGATCTTTTTTTCTTTAAGACATGAATAAGAGCATCTACTTAATGCTCCATCATTTAAAAAGAAAATGAAAGACTTCTAGGAACTGATGTTGGAATGACCCACCATGTGGGCCGGATTTACAAGCTAATAGGTAAATTCTCTGTGAGCATCCAAAAAGACTCATATTTTCTTTCATTGGTATGTGTCAAGTCTTATAATGTTGGAATCAGTTTAACTGCCCTTATATTCAAAGCAATGGACAATTTTCATGCTGGTTCAATGCCATCAACTTCTCCCTCTCTCATAGTTACCTTTGTCTTAACTATAAGAACTGACTGAGTGCCTCAGGTCTTTGTAGAAAGATGGGGGTTGAGATTTGGTTGTAAAGCAGGGATGTGAATGGTGGTTCAGAAAACAAGAAGGTGATTGTTAATATGTAACTAAGTAAAATTTATTGAGCACCTATGTTAGGCTAGGCACTGTTCTGAATGCTGGTGATAACACACAAGACAAACTCTTCTTGCATTCTTATAGCTCATCATCTATTGCAGACTTTCTCAAGGCTTGGAAGCATTAAGAAGGTACATAAAGAAAGAAAAAGGATTAATACCTAATGAAAGAAAGGATTTCTGATGTTGCTTTTCTTATCCTTTGACTAAAGGAATTGCAAAGGTTACCACCACTAGTAGGTCAATAGCAAAACCACACTTTAAAGTACTAATTGCTACATACAGGATGCAGGTGTCTTTAACCAAGTCTTTAGACTACTAGAAACAGTTATCACCCTAGAAGACTAACAGGTCTGGCTTTGTTGACAAACCATTAGAACTATTACCAGGTGTTTAGTGCTGTCTTTGAGTCAAGCAGTTCAAAACCTAGCAGATTCAGGAAAGTGTTAACAGCTCTCTTCCCACGCTTGGTTGGCATGCCAGATTGGTAGGTGAAAGCCTCTTAGCCTTTTCATTCATATTAATTCAATTTAGTTATGTTCAATTCGTTTTAAATGAATTAAGACATGACTTTGCCTGAGGTGTTTGGAAACTACTTCATACCCAATCTATCCGCTAAATCTAGGTCTAGCTGACTTCCTACTGGGTTTTTCCACATGGATATGTCAGAGGTACCTAACACTCAACATGTTCAAAGTTTGCTCCCAAATATGCTCCTCATTCTGTGTTCCCTATCTCAGGGAGTAGAGCACTGTCATCTCAAACAGCCAAACCTAAAAAATAGGCATCTTCCTTTCCTTCAGTCTCTCATCCAATCAATGCATCCACTCACTCTAAACATTTACCAAGGAGGTACTATTTCAGCCACCAGGATGCAGCAGCACCTAAAACAGACAACTCCCTACCCTCAAGGAGCTCACATTCTAGTTGGGTGCAGACAATGAACACAATAAATAATGTAAGAAGGTGGTAAGATTAACAGAGAAAACATAGTGAAGCGGACAGAGACTATTGACTTTAAATTTTTAAAAACATATCTGGTCAGGTGACTTTGAGAAAAAGATTTGAAAATGGTGAAAAATAAAACCAAGTGAGTATCTGAGGGAAGACCTTTGCAGGGAAAGGGCATGGTGGAACTAAAGACCCTGAGGCAAGAGCCTGCTTACAGTGTTTAAGGAACAGTCAAGAGACCAGATGGCTGGAGGTGTGAGCAGAAGATGAAGCCAGAGAGGAATTGGGGATTAGATCATGCAAGGCCTTGCTGGCCACTGAAAGAACCCTGGCTTTTACTCTGAGTGAAGTGGGAACTCATCAATGAGGTTTGAGTATAGGAGAAGAACATGATCGGATACACATGTGAATAACTTTGTGGCAATTGATTATTACACTTTGAACTTAAAAGAATCTATGAGTCCATGTGTAAGTCAAAAGAAGAGAGAAAGTATGAAGAAGAGAAGGAGGAGAAGAAGGAGGCACAAGGAGAAGTAGGAGGAGGAGGAGAAAGGCAAGAAGGTGGCGGCTGGGAGAAAGAGGAAAAAAAAGAAGTCAATTTTTTACTAAAATGTCTGATAAAAAAAAGAAATGGGAGTATTTTTAAAATCACCATTTTTCAACATCCGGTACGATAAATAAAGTAGGAAGGATTATTAATAGACACTAAAATCATTGGGTAAAATGGTGCTGTGAATAAGATATTTGGAAGGTGCCAAATATCATCCCGCAATTTCTTACTGATTACAAAGAAGAACATTTACCTCCACAATGGAGAACTCTGGCAGGTCACTACATTAACCAAATGATCAAACCGCATCACTGCTCTTAGAACAACCTGACAGTATGTGCCTCTTCACGTGATGGAATATGAAGTACACAACATCATCTATGAGGAAACTGATAAATTCAGAATGTGTGGGACATTCTATATGAAAAAGTGAATATTATTTTTAAAAAGCAGAGAGATTTTTCTAGATTAGAAGAAACTAAAAGATTCAACAAGCAAATGAATGTATGTACCTTGATTAGATCCTGGATCAGAAAAAAAAAAAAAAGCTTAAAGTTCAGACATATGCGAGCTGGAGATATAAATTTGGGTGTCATTATGAGATTGGTTGACATTTCCAAGGGAGTAAGTGTTCTCCAGAAAAATAAGAGTACCACAGATTGCATCCTAAGGGTCAAGCAGGAGGTCAGGTTCCAACATTAAAAGTGTGATCATCAGAACTCTACACCAGAGCCCAGAGTCAACCACCAGGTCCTATCAGTTCTATTTTCTTCCCCTCCCCTCCATTCCCACTGAGTTTGCTTTCATTCAGGGTCTACACCATTTCTCCTTGGATTATTTTGACAAGCTCCTAAATGGTCTGCCTGCCTTCATCTCACTTTGCCCTCATCTAATCTTTCCTTAACACCTAGCAAATTGTTTCATGTCACCCCTTTGTTGAAACCTTTAAGGGCTCCTCCTGGAACCCAGGAGAAAGCCATAAGCCTCTGTAGGATCTAGATTCCGGTTTCGCTCTCCAATCTCATTCCTTACATCTTTTCTCATAATGCCCAACAGTCTCTTTTTCAGCCATATAACTAAATTCATCTTTTAATATCTGTCTTCTCTCCCAACTACCTGCCTTTGTACTTGCCTTTCCTTAGGTCTTTCACTTTTTTCTTCTGTGTACTTTGTGAACACCCCTATCAGGGCACTTGCTATAATCTAACTGTATATTTCCCTCACCACACTCTAAGCTTCATTGCAGGGGCCTCACCTTAATTTATCTTCAGCTATCTCAATAAGTTGGGCACACTTATTTATCTAATAAATCTTTGTCAAAAAAATTAATAAATAAAGATTTGTTTTTAGGATTGGTAGCATGTCCTTAATTCGAAAACAAACAAATAAACAAATACCCTAAACGTTTAATGTATATCTACTGCTATAGTCTGAATGTATGTGTCATTCCTTCACCTCCAAATTCATATATTGAAATCTACTCCATAATGAATAAATGGTGTTTGGATGTGGGGCCTTTGGAGGTGATTAGATCACAAGCAGGAAGCCTTTATGAACACGATTAGTGCCCTCCTAAAAGAGACCTTAGAGAAAAATCCCTGACACTATTATGTGAGATTATAGCAAGAATATAGCCACCTATGAACCAGGAAGCAGGTCTCACCAGACACCAAATCTGCTGGCACCTCGATCATGCAGTTCCCAGCTTCCAGAACTGTGAGAAATAAATTTCTGTTGTTTGTAAGCCACCCAGTCGTTGGCATTTTGTTATAGCAGCCCGAAAGGACTAAAACACCTACATTACTTAGACCAAAAGGCAGGTATCATAGGTCTTTTTAAAATAAGAATTACAAACCAGTCTAGATCAGTTTAATTATAATCCTGCTAAAGGTGACCTCAGAAAAGCCCATGTCAAAGGACTGATTATGTTTCCATTCTTTCTCCCTTCATATGAAAACTGAGCAGCTGGGTGCCATATTACTGTTTTTTAAAAGCTACACTTTGGTGATCCATAGCAAAATAGTCTATGAGTCAGGTGATGATCCATTCATCAGTCATAGGAAACATGAGGCACTGAAAATTTTGTATAAAACCCCAAACCCACAAAAACTAGCCACAGTTTCCTATCACAGGGGATATGACTCATGTCTCAGCAGGAGTACACATACCTTATTACAGTCACAAAAGAAAATGTTTCTCAAACAAACTCTTCCCCCACCTCCAACATCATTTGCACAGAGCAGTAATTTGGTGAAAATCTTTTGAAACTTACAAAGTAATTTATTTCTTTGTGGTTGGCCCATATTGCTATGCTTGGTTCTTACCACAATGACTCCTAATTGAGGGAACAAAATGATGGGCAATTAATCCTTTAACTATATTCAGCTGAATCTAGAATCAAATTGAGGATGGATGGAAAGAAAAAGCCCTTGGCTGACCTAACCTCTGGACCTCCCAGAAAGTGCTCCCACACTCTAGCAATGCCCCATGAAGAAGAGCTTCAAAACTGGTCATCTCAGTCCCCAGTGGATTTCTATAAATGCATGGCTTTTGTTGCGTATAATGTGGAGGTGCAAAGGAGGGAGGTGTTGCTGAGAAAGAGAGAGTCATCATAAAACACAAGTTAAGTGCTGATCTGAATTTATTGTGAAGGACTTTTTCTGATATACCTTCAAAGTTGCAGTGCAGGTGTGATGATTTTGTTCATAAATAAAGAATAAGAGGAATGAATGAGTGAGTAGCAGGGAGACCTCACTTACATACTCCCTCAATCATTCAGCATTAATTTATTTCGTTTCCATTATGTGCAAGGAATTTAATAACTCCAAATAAAAGGACTAAAACATGAGCCATGCCCTAGAGAGATATAGAATGTAGTGTATGAGATAGCCATGTAAACAAGAAATTATAGCAAAAAGGCAGAAGATTCATTAAAGTTCCCCAAGGGAACATAGGGTAAAAATATCTAACTCTGCCCAGAGGACAGGAGAGACCAGCCTGGAGGCAATGTTTGTAAACTGCATTTTGCAGATGTTTAGAGTTCTCCCAGACTATGAAACAGAAAAAGGAATTCCAGGCAGAGGCAACAACATATGCAAAAGCTGAGAGGTAAAATGGCATCATGTGACTTCCACATAATGGATTAAGAAGTCACCGAATATGTTTGATTCTCACTGCTTTGAGCCCGAGGATATTTTGAGGCTGAGATTATGAAAATAAGCCTTTAAACGGGAATAGGAACAACATAAATGCGTTTTTCTCAAAAAAGCATTTTCTGCAGCTGTTTTCCATAAATCTTGACTAATTCCTTTATCAGGTAAACTATTGCCAATGTTTCTTCTTCTTTTAAATTTTATTTAAATTTTCATGGGGATCAATTTTTCCTTCTCTGGACAAATATAAAATGTGATTCCTACATCAGCTTTTTGATCCTAATGATTCTATGGATTCCAGTTTTTGTGACAGAGGGAGAGAGAATGAATTTCTCAACAAATATAATATTCCTGGGATACATTTTATAAATCTAAATTTTATAGAGTATCATTTTACTTGTCAATTTTAATTTATGTTGATTATTTATTTTAATAATATTTGTTAGAAATATAATAAAAGACATGTTCATTTCTTAGTTAACCAGCTGAGAGAAGTTTTTTTAAATTGTCTGGAATTTCTCTATTATATTAGTCTTCTATTTTTTGATAAACCTATGTTCACTGACAGTCTGTGCAGCTTAGTTCCAAACAACAAATGATAAATGTTTGAGACAAAATGTCCTGTTTTAGATAGAGCCCATATAGGACCTGTCACATCTCTGCTTCTTCAACCTCCCAGATTAACTATGGAATGCCAGATTGCCTTTTGGGAATGTTGTAATCCCCTAGAACACAATCACTCAATTAAACAGCATATACTGCTGGAAAAAGGATTCCTTAAGGCCATATCAGTCACCATTCAGTCTTAAACTAGGCATTCCTTTTTTCCTTGGTTCTCTGGTTTGCAGCAGTAAGCTCCAGGTGCCATTTAAATCAGTTAAGCCTATCTGTGTCAAGTTCAAGCCTTCCTTATCGTCTTCTCTGTTTAGGCTGTTTTAGTTAATTTGTTTCTTGAGCCTCAAACTTTACAGCTCTACTATCTTTTTTATAGAATTGATACTCTTTAGAAGGTGTATAGAATTTATGACTTTTTAAAGCTGAGAGAGATCTTCTTTTTTTTGACTTTCATCATTTCAAAGATTATCAAATTCATATATGATTAAATCTTCATAGACAGGATCTCCTAACATTAAGCACGCTGATAGTTAATTAGTCATTAAGAAAGCATGTCAATAAAGTATCCCACCTAATGTGAATTACTGGCTTCTAAAATGGTGGTTCAATATGTCAAGATTTTACATTATAATAGGATATATTTGTATTTGTTTTTACTAGAAAATCAAGTCTAATGTCTGAAGTCCAGTTGATTATATTTCCACTTGGAATTCTAGAATTCTTATAATTCATACCTCCTTGTTTATATAATATGAAGACAAAAACACCATCGGTATTCATTTGAACTTTCTTTCTTATTGCGTTTAAAGATAAATTTCAGGCATCTCTTGCTTTCTCAGATGTTGCCGCTTTCCTACACAGTCCATAGAAAGGACCAAATGTCTTGAGACTGATGGCCCCTGATGCATTAGGGTCTCGGGGCTTATGGTTAATTAGTCTGACAAAAATACCTCATACAACTTCCTTTTCTTAATAGTTTCCACGTAAACAAAAAAACTCAAACTTTCATCTTTAAAGTGTTGTTAGACTTTATCTAAATGGTCTCAACATCTTTAGGAGGAAAAAAGGAGAAAAAAATGAGTTGCTAATTCTCCGAATAACAGAGCACGACTATATCTACATTCTTTTGAAGGCATTTCCTAATTAAAGAGCTAGAGGATATCTTGGTATCTGTATATTAATTAGAAATTTAAACATTGAGATCTTCCAAAATATTCTATCCTACAGTTTGAATTGATGCCAGTTCGAATACACAACACAATATTGTGTGTTCCCTTTTGGTTATAGGGAGGGAGTCTCACTGATCATTCTCCTCCTGGGAGCACAGATGGGAGAGTCTGCATTAGTGATCTTGGCATTACATAGACGTGTGTGCCTTTTGTGTCGGGACTGGCCCAGCTAGTAACTTGGCTGTCCACAATGCATCTTTCATCTGCAAGGCTCTTCAGGGCAACACGTGCATGTGGGTTGGGAAGGAGCAGCATGCAGTTAGCTTTCACAGCTTTAGAAGTTACACTCTATAAGCTATTGCAGCAAACAATATAAGATAGTGTTTTGATAATAGCCTAATTTCATTGATTGCCGTGAAGATTCAATGATTACATGGCTCTAGGGAAACAGGAAATACTTCCATCTAAAATCAGCTTGGACAAGTTGTCAGTATGGGAACAAGTACCTCACATTTAATAGCAGCAACTTCTGAACAAATATTTTTTTCGAAAGAGGAAAAAAAGCTTATTTCAGGCTCAAGCAAAGGTTATTTCTTCTAAAAAATAAACTTTTAATTATAGAATAATTTTAGATTTATAGAAAAATTGCAAAGGTGGTACGGAGAGTCTCCACATATTTCATGCCATTTCCCCTACTGTTAACATCTTAGTTAATTACTATGGTGTATTTTTCCTAATTAATCAACCTGTATTTATGCTTTATTATTAATTAAGATTCATGCTCTGTTCAGTATTCCTTAGTTTCTACCTAATGTCCTTTTCTGTTCCAGGATCTCATCCAGTATACTATATTATATTTAGTTGTCATGTCTCTGTAGGCTTCTCTTGGGTGTTTAGGCTTTTTAAAATTTTTGATGACCCAGACAATTTTGAGAAATATTGGTCATGTATATTAGAGAATGTCTCAGTTGGATTTGTCTAATGTTTTTCTCATGGTTAGCCTACAGTTATGGGGTTTAGGGAGGAAGACCAGAGAGGTTGAATGCCATTTTCATTACACTCCATCAAAAGTATTATAGACACATACCCTATTGCTGTTGATATTAACTTTGATCACCTGGCTAAGGTCGTGTCTGTTGGGTTTCCCCACTGTAAAGTTACTCCCCTCTCTCTCGGCTTTCCATCTGTACTCTTTGGAAGGAATTCACTATGTGCAGCCCACACTTTAGGAGTAGAAAGTTATGCTTCACAAAGACCAGTTTTTACATGAGCAGATTATGAAACTTGTTCTCCACTAGTGCATACCTTGTAATTTCTGCAAGTTGGTTATCATATAGCTACTCATACCCCCCTCTCTTGCTAATAGAGCCCTGATTTAGTGCAGGTAAAGTGGCCATAAGTAGAGACTGCACCATATTGCTGCTTCCTCCTAGGTACATGGCTACACTACATTTCCTTGGCTTCCCTATTTCTGACCAAGAGAATGTGGGCAAAGGGATGCATGTCCACAGAAATCTCCATCGCAGCCAAGCTTCTCTCCCAGGCTCTCCTCCAGGTAGGCAAATCATGACACCACACTTTAATAATTTTAAGATTTATATTTATTTATATTTAAAACATTTCAACTTCTCTGACATCAATTGCACTTTTACATTGTCAAAATATGATAACTTAAGCCAAAATGGCAATTCTATTTTCCCCATCGGTGATTGGTTGGAACCAATCCTGATAGATGTTTTTCACAGTCTTAAAAGGAGACCAGAAAAGTAATTTTTTCCCTTTCTGGCTTTAAGACTTGTGTGAATTGCTGTTACCATGTTGTAACCATAAGAAAGTAAACCTGGGGGTCAAAGTAGACTTGTTAAAAATGGTAGGATGGAACTATGGAAAGAATCTGGGTTTTATTGATGCTCTTGATCTTTGGACTCACTAACATTGGAATCGAGTTTTCTCTGGACTTCCTGATATATCAACAATAAATCTCTTAATTTAAAATCATTTATGTTACCTGCAAGCAAGACCATCTTAATAGCTCTATTGTATAAAGATATCAATAAGACAAACACACCTGCAGAAATTTTGTCAAGTGGTATTACAGAAAAGATACTGGAACAGGAGTCAGGAGGTTTGAGCCTGAATGACTGTCAACAGGCTATCTGATCAACAGGCTATCTAATACTGATCAAGTGACCATCGCTCCAGACTACAGTTTTCTTATTTGTAAAATAAAGCATCTCCAAAGTTTCTACCAGTTCTAAAATACTTGTTTCTTGAATGACTGTAGATCAAGCTGTTCTGTTTCATTTATGTATGGGAAGCTCAAAGACACAAATGCCTGGCCTAAAGTTTCTTCAGTAGATAGCGCCAAAACCTTGTCTTTAAATTCTTGACTACCAATTCAGCATGCTCTTTTATTTATGCCTCCATATGAAGGAACTTATTAGAACATATGTGATTCACGCAAAGGTGTGAATTATTTAGAGATTGTACTAATCAGTGTCCTTTGGTCATAAGAGACAGAAATGCAACTTAAATTAACTCAAGTCAAAGGGAACTTATTGGTTTACATAACTGGGAAGTCCTGAGGTTAATTTGGCTTTACACATGGCTGGTTTTAGAAATTCAAACAACGCTTTCAGCGCTTGCTTTCTCTCTCTCTCTCTCTCTCTCTCTCTCTCTCTCTCTCTCTCCCCCTCACCCTCTCTCTTCCCTCCCTCCCTCCCGCCCCCACTGGGGACTAGTTTTATTCTTAGTGAAGATCTCTCCGCATAGTGGGAAATATAGACCCTCATGGCTACAGGCTTACATTATCCTCAAAGGTCATGATCTTAGAGGAATCACCTTCTTGGTCAGGTTCGTATCTTGTTTGCTCGAGAAACTTTTGCCAGAATAATCACAACTCTCCCAATCCCTGTGATGGTGATGGGAGGGCAACTCCCCCTCCCACCCAGAGAATAATTGATAAATCACTTCATTTTGAATCATTATCTTCCTTGTAAATCTCCTGAAATAGCCCCTCCCTAAACCAACTACTGTGGCGAGAGAAGCCTGGTTGGCCAAACTGATAATGCATCCCACTTCCTCTAGTTGAGATGGGGAGCTGGATTTTGCATTTCTCACAAGCTGCTAGTAGCAAAGCTAGCTGGCTTATACAAGGTTAGTCCATATCAGTTCTTGGGAAACAAAAGGTTTTCTGCTTTTCTAGTCCCAGCCTTTTAACATATGATGTCTGCTGATGAAAGAAGGCTTTCTCAGAGTGGGTTAATGGGTGCTTTGGAAGTGGCCTTCCATTTTGTTGCACTGTACTCTCCTCGAAGGCTGACCTAGAGGTATACATTTCAGCCTTTTTTCTTGGCAATTTAGTTCAGATTCCCCAACTTTTAGTTTATGTAGAAGCTAGCTGTGACATTTTTATAATTTAGGTTGAAATTCTAACCCTCAAACCTTCTGTGATTAAAGGATCTAGATGCTGTGGATAATAAATTCAAATTCTCTGGTGACTGTTTGCCTTTCACATATGTCCAAATGGCCTTATCGTTTAATTGGCTTAGTTCAGCTTGTATGTAAAGCCCTCTTTGCACCACAGTGGCCATGCCCACTATATCTCCTGCAGCTGCTGCTTTCTCCTTCATGCTTGCTCCTGTTCTTACAATTTTACTCCTACAGTCCAAGAAACTCTGCTTTTGGTTACTTTCTCCAAAGGATAAAGTAGCTGGATTTATCTAAGTAGTGTTTATGCAATTAGGGAGTGAACTTGAATTTTCAATTAAATCCTTACTTCTTCAATAACCCACTGTGGCTCCCTAGTGCTATGGCATCAAATCTGTACTTCTCTGCCTACATTTAAAAGCAATAATTTCTTGTGGCCTGACGTCTCACACATTATGAATTTTTATAAGCATCTTTTCTGATAGAGACCAAGACCTTTATTATCAAGCTAATGATAATGTAGCTAGTGGCCGGCTGGCTCAGTGTTCCTAAAGAGAGAAGCTGCATAAAGAGAGAGCTCAATGGGAGTTCTCTCTCACAGAGACATAGCTGGCCACCCTTTACCAAAAAAAAATCCTTGACTTTTTTTGCATTAATAAGAAACAGGCCAAATTCTTCAATCAGTTTTTTTTAAGTGAAAATATTCCACTCCAACCTAACAAAGATGCATCTCTTAATTTGTAATAAGTGAGTGGGAGTTGCACAAAGGCAAATAAAACTCTAGTACATCCGATCTTATGTTTGTTAACATCTATGGATACTCAGTTCAATGCTGAATTCAATTTAATGTTGAATCACTTCAGGAAATCCGAAGCTTTCTCATTACACATGGGTGAGTGTGTTTCCTCAAGGAGGTACAGTACTTGGCATCTCTTCGATGAGTGTGAATCACCACTTCGTCTGGCTGCTATACAAGTACGCATTGTTTTATTGAATAAGAGGGTAAAAAGTCACATAAAACATTGCATACTACAAATGGCCAGGGAATAATTTGACTTGCCTTGCTGCAACTTAATTTACACATTAAACTTCTAGAAAACAACAACAACAACAACAACTCTTCCACAAATACAGCTTAGTCTGGGCACACAGACCATGAATGGCTCCGATTTTTATTTTTTTAGATGAAGTCCCCTTGTCATATTTTTAGGTTATAATATTAAGATAAAATGAAACTACTTGAAGGCAGAGAGAAAATTAAGTAGAGTGTAAATAGGACAAAAGGAGCTTGCAGTAGGCAAAATAGAAGACGAAAAACAAATTTTTCTCAGATTTCTAAAACACTGCCATTTATTTCCAACTCTATGGAATATAATATGCTTCCTTCTTTGTAAGGCTGAAATTTGTTTCCCCAAAACTTTTGATTTGTAGCCATATTTAAGGTTTGACATGTTGTCTCAGAAAGAAAAAATAATAAACTTGTTTTTCAAGCTTAGAGCACACCTGGAGGATATTGCTTAAATATGCAAGTTATGCAAGTTATGGTTCTATATGCTATGAATTTTATATACATAAGGATGTTTAGATAAATACTGTATACAAAGATCCTTCTTTGAGCATTTATGTTAGTGAAAGGAAAAATTAGACTATAACTGAAACACTATCTAGATATTTCCAAACATGATGTGCATTTGTCCTAAAATATCCAGCTAAGTGATGTTGGAGTGTCTTCTGAGGGGGGATCTGAGTTATCTGGAACATTTATAAGTGAATAGTGGACATAGATATATGTAGATTCAGTCTGAATTGGTTTCTATATGGAATCAGAGTTACAAAAAGGAGAGATGGTCACAAAGTTAAGTTCTGGAGCCGTTCTGGATCATCCAACCTCCGAGGCTATAGAAAGCCTTGTTGTCTTATAGGGTTCCTCAGTAGAGCAGTTATAGGTATGAATTTCGCTCTTTTTCTTTCTTTCTCATACATTTTAAACTTGGCTTTCAGTATTTCAGTGAAGTTTTTTTCATTTCTATACATCAGTTAATTGTAACCTCTAGCTCTTTCTATGGAAGGTAATTTAATGGCAGACTGGGATTTTGCTATGGTTTCATATGGTGCTAAGTTTTCTGAGATATCCTTTGGGTTATAGATTATTCCAGCTCACATTGTCCTACCAGGTTGCTCTTCCTGAGCCATGCCGAGGGTAGAGCAATCTTTGGTGAGCATCAGGCCGTGGATCTAGCCCTCTCTGGGGCACCTCATGGTCTTTCCCATCATCACCTGCCATGTCCTCCAGGTGGTACCAAGAGAGGGTCGAAACTCTAGAGTCTAAAAGTGTCTTCCTAGTTTGGCTGAAATCTCTGTTTCACACCCTCTCCTCTTGCATGTGCTGAGATTTAGAAATGAAACCCCAAAAGCCCTATCTTAGAATTCTCATAAGCAAACGAAAAGGTTCTTTGTAAATTATAACACATTGTCAAGAAAATCAAGATATTGTGTGTTTGTCCAGATTTTATTATCTGGTCAATCACTCTGCACAAATTTAATTTCTATAGAATCCAATGTTATTGATCAACTTTAAATATGTAGGAAACAAAGGATGAATTGGAAAGAGAGCACACTTCTGATGTTAGCTATGTCCAAATTAGTAATATAACCAAGCATTCTTAAGGTTGATTTAATTTCTATTGCTAGCTATTTAAGTATATTTGTGTTCAATTATCCTACAAATCCTTAGGTCCAGGTAACTTCTTCAGCCACTGAACAAATATAACTGTGAAAATTATATGTACTTAAAACCAAAAACAATACATGTCAAGCAGCTTCTGCTTGCTGAAATCACCTCTAGACTATGGAATAAGTGTATGAGCCAAGAGCTCAAGGCATTCACTCTTTCTCTATATCAGCCGCTTTAAGAGAGCATGGGGCTGTCAGAGCTGGAGCTGAAGCAAAAAGTAGGATATGCTCTTGTTTCTGCCATATTAACCTAAGCATCCAGGGAACACTGAACATCATTTGGGAAAACAGACCCTATGGGGTGATAAACCTGCTCAGTTCATGCTCACTTCTCACTTGGGATTTGTATTCTAAGTTCTACATTATCATAAAGTCATTCACCAGAGCCACTATGAGATTCTGATTCTGCTATGGTCTTTCAACTCTCTGTGGATCCTAGATCCTTGCTTTAGTCCTCTAAGATCTTCCAGCACCAAGATCTCATGTCTGAAAGTCTAAAAGCCTCTTTTTATAGCAATCGATTTGCTTCTACCATTTCCATAAATTCCTGTCTTGTTTCTGCTTATATTTTCCTGTCTGTGGGGGGAGGAAGTAAGGGAGGATAGGTTTAATGTCACCTCTTAGATTATGAATCAATGACATCAGCTTTTCAAGCCAAAAATATTTGTAAGATCTCCTTTTAAAAATATAGAAGCTTTAACTACCTTCACTCTTCTATTTAAACTGCTCTCAGAAGGAAACACAGTTCAAAGGGAAGTTCGGGCTCTTCTCCTCTGTATATTTGCAAATGCACAAAGCTGGGTCTGTTATGTCCTGTCTGAAAGGCTATCTATTTGTACAGCTTTATGCATCTCTTCACAGAACACCCATGAAGTCACAGCTCATATTTCTGCTTTAAATATTCGATCTTTTGGCTTTAAACACCCATAAGGGTTATTTGTCAAAAACGATCTTAAACCTCGCCCCATAGCTCTGCAGCAGATCTTTAAAGTAATGCTATAAGGGTGGGAAGGAAAGGGTGGAGGAGACGGGAAAAGTCAGCCATTCAGCAAGCATTTATTGAGTGCCAAGTACGTGCAGAGCATATGGTATCTAGTAATAGGTGCTGTGAGGGGAATAAAAAAGAAATGGAATACGAGTTCTTGCCTCAAGATAAAAGAGACAGAGACATAAGCACTGTCAGTTCAATCTTAGATCCAGACATTTTAACCTTGTTTCCCAAACATGTTAGTATGAAGAGCAGAAGCCAGCAACCTGGGGCATCTAGGAACATTTTAGCAGCATCGGTGTGTGTAAGTATGCGTAAGCATGTGTGAGGGGGGAAAGAGAGAGAGGGAGAAGGGATATGTGGGTATAGGGATGGGATGAGGGGCAAACAAAGAATCCTGCCTTGTGTGAAAGGTCCTTTCTTGATGTGTTTAATCAATCACCTTCTGACCCAATGCCTTTATTTAGTTTTCTAAGACCTCAGCAGCAAGTTCCCAAGTTCTCTTCTTAACAGCGATGCATTTGTTCCAGTTATCTGCCTGATCCTTGGAATCCAGGCTCTTTATTTTTCCAGATTTGTGTTTGGTTTTATGCCTATATGAAGACAAACTTGCTTTGCTGCTCCTGATCATTTATTTCTACCACAAACCTTTTTGGTTCTGAACTGAGAACACTTGAAAGTACACCTGTCTTACATGGGCTGTGTGAACTCAGGAGGGCTGTCCCTGTGTGCTCAAGCAGATGTGGCCTCCCTTAACCTGCTCACAGGAGGCCAGACCACCCCGGCCCTTATGCTGTGAGTGGAGACTTGAAAACCACTGCAAGGTACTGCTGAGCCCTTAGGGGGTTGTGCAGTGTATTGTAGAGTCAGGCAGACTTGGATTTGAATCCTATGTCCATTGTTAATTGCCTTATAAAACCACATTGAGCCCCAGTTTTTCTATCTGTCAAGTGGAAATTTTCTCGTAGTGTTATTATGATAGTTAAATGAATTAATGCATATAAAGTGCTTAGCACATAGTAAGCACTTCATAAAATTTCAGCTAATATTATAATATCAATATAGTTTTCATTAATATTCATGCATTTGCCTTAAGACTTTTCTTTGAGGCTTAAGATACATTTCTTCTGCCTTACAAAGTATATGACTAAGAGAAAAACAGGAAATGTGACTTAGTCCAGCCATAAAACAAGCTTTTTTAAAGTGCTGACTGCATTGCCAAATACTGTACTAGATCCCTCCCTTTAACCTTCCTTCCTTCATCCTTTCACAAACATTTATTGTGTATCTGTGAGGTACCAGGCATAGTGTTAGATTCTAGGAAGATAACAATGAAATAGATAGATATGTTTTCTTCTATCACAGAGCTTATATTCCAGAGGGAAAGAAATATATTATACAAGTACAACCAGGTTTAGAGCCAGGGGTAAGTTCTAGGTGCTTACAATGGTGCTCATATGGGCGATCTTATCAGACAGACCTTCAAGGTCGTCAAATACCATTTACGAGTTTCCATATATGAGGCCAACTCTCAAAACAGTGATTTGGCTGCCATTGGTCAATGGTGATTTCATCATGTTTCTCTCGGCAAAGCTAGCATTTTCTGAGATATTGATCAAATCCATAAATTTCCAACTCCATATTTTAAGTAACATAATGGCTCTTCTTTGAAATGTTTTTGACATGATACCTATTGAAAAAGGGAATTATAAAGCATCAAGATTTAAAATGATTTTATAGGTACAACCTGGTATGTGCTTTACTAATATTTAATGCAATGTGTTTTTTATTAATATTTCTAGTCTGAACTTAGTCACCCAGTCCAGACTTTACTAGACTGTTTCTTTGTATATCGTCTTCCATTAAGGCAAAAAGCAAGGTTCTTAAACTTCTCAAATTATACTTGTAACTTTCTTCTGCAGCTAATAGCTTCAATGCCATTACAGAGAGGACAAAGGGATAGGGAACTTACACTTATTGATTATCAATTACGTGTGAGTGCCAAATGTAATTTTATTTAATTCTCCCAAGAACCCTAAAGAAAGTTCTTATTTCTATCTCTTTTTGAATATTAGGAGATTGAGGCTCAGAGGGGTTAAAATGTGCACATAGGGCCCATATTCAAAGCCAAGACTATGTAATTCCGAATGGTACTTTCGATTTGGACATGAATGACCTGAATGACATGAATGACAGAAAGTCTTGCCGAAGAGTTTTATTTCCACCTACGCAGACTATGTTATAATTTACATAATCATTGTAAGGCTTAACAGTCACACAATAATCACAATTTAGCTTATAAAAATATAATTGTAGTCCCTATATCATAAATTGTGCAATTTATTTTAGGCTCTAGAACTCCTTTCATTTTTTTTGTCCTAAATTTATATTCCTTTGAAATTCTTTTCATACACTATAGTTTAAGACAATAAAGGCCATTCAAAATTCCACAAACAGGAAAATGATAATATATGTAACATTCTTCCTAAGACTATAATTTACTTTCCCATGCTCATCTAAAGCTCTCTATTCAGTATGGCAAATTTATGAAATTTGCCCTCATTCGATGTGCCTAGAATGACATCAGTCATCTTTCTTCAAGAGTGGATTAATCTTCCCTCTTTCCTATTTGCTTTACCCAGAGCCATTTGTTTTCCCAGGCACCTGGAAATCAATCTTTGTAGGCATCTTTGAGTCCTCTCACTTCCTTGTTTTTCCACATCTAGACAAGCATCGTTTAGAATGAGAACACCTTCTGTATCATGTGCAATATACATTTGCTCTCTCATTTAACCCAGTCTTCGTAGCAGCCTACTAATGTAATTGTTATCAATTCCATTTTACCAATGAGGAAACTGAGCTTTAGAAAAATCAAAAGCTTATAGTCAGTGAAGTGAAGACTTGAACCCAAGTCGTTATGGACTACAATATGCCAGCCATTTTTTTCTGCATCATTGATCTTGTGATCATTTATTTCCTTTCATTTCCCATCAACTCACCTTGAGTCAGACCTATATTTCTTTATGCTCTAAATAGTGCTACAGTTTCCTAACCATTCTCCTTCTTCAACTTCGATCCACATTCTATGCCCTAAAGCAGATATAACTTTCCCACCATTCACCTTTTTTCATTGTCTAATGCAGTAGTTCTGAGGCTACTAAAAATCAAATAATAATGGTGTTTCACTCATTTAGAGAAAAAGGAAATGTTAATTTCCTAAAATTAGCATTTAAAATGTAATATTTTAAATATTTACCCTTTACGTTTTTTCTTAAACTTTTATCCTGATTATCAGCTAATATAAGTATGTACAGTTATTTCATATTGCCTGCAAAGACTGTGGTCTGTAGGGATGCTGTCATGGGCCAATTTGAAAATCACAGCCTTAGATAGTAAGTAATAAAATGATGATTGAGACCATCTAAACTCTGTCCCCAGATCACATATCTTCTATCCTTCCATCTGGCATCCCTCCTTGTATGCAGTGGATTGAAGTTTCTAGCCCAATGTCAGGCACATAAGAGTGTTCAGTCAATGCTCATCATCCATCAACCTACACATTATTCACAGAATGCACTCTGCCACAATACATTCCTGTATTTTCCTCATGTAGGTCCTTTGCTCATTAATACATTTCATGTATTAGCTCATTTAAGCTTTTCAATTTGTGGGTATTAGCAAGATCTCTTTCAGGGCTTCAGTTTCTGAATTTGTAAAATAAAGATTAAAATAATACTTATCTAATAAGATTGTAGTGGGATTTAAGTAAGTTCATACATTAAGGTCCTAGAACATGGTAAGCATTTAATAAATATTAACCATTACTATTATTGTGACACCTTCTAATGTGGAAATTTAAAGCTCATGTTTATTAATGACTTGCTACTAGCCAGTAAAGCTAAGTTTTGGATTCAGCCATGTCTCCAGAGTTTGAACCTTTAAACACTGGGCTCCACTACCATCCTTGTTCTTTTTTCCTGCCTACTTGAATATTCCATCCTCTCTAGGAAAGTTTGGTCACTCATTTATGTTTCTAATATCGCCTTTGAGTATATCATGATATGTAGCATAATGCTGCACTCATAATAAGACCTTAAACATATGCAATGATTTCCATCTTTGTTTCAATTGTATTAACTACCCGGGACAGATCTATGCTACTTGTGCTGGGGACCCACAAGACTTCCCCCAGCTTCACTTATTTGCTAAAAGGACTCATAGGACTCAACATATAGTCATAGTCATGACTAAGATTTATTATAACAAAAGGATACAAAGCAAAATCAGCAAAGGGAAAAGGTGCGTGGGGCAAAATCTGGAGGAAAGCTGGTACTAGCTTCCAAGAGTTCTCTCCCAGTGAAGCACACAGGACATGTTTGATTTCTTCAGCAATAAGTTATGACAACACATAAAGTGTTATCTACTAGGGAAGCTCATTAGAGACTCAAGGCCCAGAGTTTTTACTGGGCCCGATCACATATGCACTCTGCGTAGCATATAATGACATTCCAGACTGGGAGTACCTTCTTTATTCTTTATGGTAATAATAAAAGCAGCTGTTCAGCATGAGCCACGTTGCTGTGCAAACAGTTTGGGCCCAGAAAGCCACTCTTATCAGTTCTGTGAATGTGAGGACCTTCCTCTGAGGGTTATTTCCATGTGTTAATTTGGAGGCTGTTTTTAGATGAGATTAACATTTAAACCAGTGAATTTTCAGTAAGCAGATTACCTTCCATAATGTGGGTGGGCCTCATTCAATCAGTTGAAAGCCTGAATAAAACAAAAAACTGGCCTCCCCAGCAAGAGGGAATTCTTGAGCAGACTGCCTTCAGACATTGGATCAATTCTTCTAGGTCTTCAGCCTGCCGGCTCAAACAGCAGATTTTACATTTGCCAAATTCCATAAACACATGAGCCTATTTCTTATACTAACTTTTTTTCTATATAAATATACACATGTCTTTTTGATTCTGTTCCTCTGAAGAACCCTGACTAATACATCTCCCCAAATCCAAATTCCCAGATGCCAGTTAAGAGTCAACCTTGCAAGCAAGTCTTCTCAAGGACAGCAGTAATAGGCTTTCTATCTTAACTCTCTTCTGCACACTACTAGCTTTTATAGCAACAGAAGCCACGGGCGGGTGGGGGGGGAGGGTGGTAATACCATGGAGCAGTAGAAAACATGAAAAATAAGAAACTATGAAGTGGAAAGAAAGTGAGTAGAGAGAAGTTGGCTGATAGTGGCAAAGAAGTAGAAGCAGCAGACATAGACCCCTGGAGCAGTGGCTTTCCTGCAATAGTGGAGTGTCTGAATAGGAAACAGGAGATGTCTGTAGCTGGGAGAACAGAAAGAGCAGGTAACAAGATGCTCCATTATTCCACAAGACCTGACTACGTAACTGTGGTTTGTGGTGGATTAAAGACGGCCAGAAATTCTCTGCCACTCCTTACATAAAGATGTAGAATCTGTTTCCTTCTCCTTGAATCTGGTCTGGCCTATGATTTGCTTTAACCAACAGAACACCACAGAAGTGACATTGTGGCTGTTCTAGGCATAAGCTTTAAAAAGGCCTGGCAGCTTCTGCTTTTGTGCTCTTGGGAGCCATGAGTCACCATGTCGTGGAGTTCGGCTACTCTGCCCGAGTAACCACTTGGAGAGAAAGAGAGGGAGAGAGATATCAGGCCAGCCCCCAGCTGTTCTAGCTATCCCAGCTGAAGTTTATTCATGTGAGTGATATCACTCAGGATGTTCCAGCCCAACTGAGACTCCAGATGCACCTGCATGAGTGTTCCCAGCCAAGACCATCAGAAGAATTACCCTGATAAGCCCTACTCATACCACAGAATCATGAGAAATAATAAAATTTTGTGACCTTAAACCACTAACTTGTAGGATGGTTTATTTCAAAGCAAGAGATAACTGATATGGTGAAGGAGTTGGAAAAGTCTGAGAGCAGTGGCTTCTTTGAAATGGTGGGGCACCCGAGTAGAAAGGAAGAGATTTCTGGGGCTGGGGCAGCAGGATGACTCCATGGGACTTAACACAAGGCACTCTTTTTCAGTTTCCACTGTTTCACAACTCTGACATGTGTCACTTCATAAAGGAAACAATCTGTACCCTTCTGAATTAGGCCATACCCTAGAATCATTTCCAGAACTTCCCAACCCTCAAACCAAAGTTTGTGAACAGTTGATTGAGATCCCATGCACAGTGAGTAATGTTTATCTTCTGAATGCTTATTGCCTGAGTGGAGATCTTAGATCATCAAAAATCCCACACCCTGAAGCTTGTTTCTCCATTGGGGGAGCCAATACACCATAGAGCCTCACCTCTGGCAAAGATTCTCGGCATGTGCCTGAGTGTGTGTGCAAGATGCCAAATCAGTGAGTCCAAAAATGCAATACCCCCAAAACCAGTCTGACTAATTTTATTGGCAGAATTGATGGGTCATTTAGTTGTAGTAGAAACTAGACCCGTAACTGGTTTTTGCAAATATTTTCATATTTCATTATAGATGAGGAAATGAGAGAAAGAGAGAGAGAGAGAGAGAGAGAGAGAGAGAGAGAGAGAGAGAGAGAGAGAGATCCCATGAATTACCAGAGACACTCAACAAGTCAAAATTAAAGGCAGAAATGTAATCCAGGACTCCCAAATCTCCCTTTATGGCTTTTTCCACTATTGGCAGCATTAGTTTTCATTGATATCTTTGTATATTCTTCCACTAGGAAGGGCATATGTACAGCCCAGCATTTTCTTTTTATTACCTTAAGCAAAACATATTTCCTCTAAGTGATATCATTGTTTTACCCAGGACACTTGATTGGTTCCTTATGAGTAGTCTCAGCAATCTCTTGAGGGAAAAAAAGTTCTGATAAGAAATAAACTCCTAAAGTACCATGTGTTGAGGAAAAATATATAAGCCCAGCCAGCTAGAGGAATCTGTAGAGGCTCTTCCTATTGGTAACCTTGGGAGAAAAAATTGCCTGAGTTAGAAATATGACATTTTTCTAGATCACCTTTTTTCATTTGGTAAAAAGAGACCACTTTTTAATATGTTCATATGAAAGAAAATGAATGAAAATATAGCTAGGATGTAACCTAAAATGATAAATCAGAGTGAGTAAAATCTATATCTGCATATCTAGTCAGTAGGCACTCTGTTTTGTTTACAGCATATGGGGAATTAACCCATCCATCCATCCATCCATCCTGGGGAATTCATCCATCCATCCATCCATCCATCCATCCATCCATCCATCCATCCATCCAAAGAAAGTTGATAGAATGTATCAAGTATAGAGACCATACTTTCTACTCTCAAGAAACTGCTTTTACAGTCTTATAAAGGCAACAAGACAAGAGGTGAACACAAACTATGATCATTGTGATAAATGAGTAAATACCGTGAAAGAAAAATAAGGTGAGATGAAAGTTCAGAAAAGAGAGCCATCATTTCTGGCCAAAGGAAATATAGAGTAGAATGATTTCTTAAAAGTATAATCTATCGCCTTCCAACTCCTGGTTTAAAAGCTTCACATAGTTATTAGTTATATGACCTTGGGCAAATCATAAATTTTCTGTGTCTTAGTTTGCTTATCTTTTAAAAGGAAGGGTTGGACTAAATGATCTTGAAGGTCCTTTCTGTTCTGAAGTACTGGGATGCATAATTTTTCATGAGAAGGCCTAGTAAAATATGTGACAATCTATTCTTTATATGACCAGAATAACTCTTGAAACCTTAGAAAGATCATATTACCCATGGCTGAAAACCCTTTCATGGATGCATTTCAAAGAAAAATCAAACTCCTTTTGATGGTGCACAAGGTCCTTCAGTGTCTGGCCCTGCTCTCTCCCTAACCCTGTCTCTCAGATCTCCTCCTCTGGCCCCTGCGCTCCCATCCCAGGGACCTCTTTTCCATTCCCCAAATTCACCAATCGGGACCTTTACACATGCTGTTCCCTCTGCTTGGAATGTCTTTCCTCTTCACTTAAGAAAAAAAAGTACATGTGTATAATTTTTATGAAAGAAATAAAATCACAAGATTTAAGAGTCAAATGGTACTATAGGATTATGGGAAGCTGGAGGAGTAGAAATCACATTCCAGTATAAAGACCTGAGCTTAAACCCTTGTTTCATGCACACATCTTACCCACTGCCTCTGGGCCTGGCATCCTGAATATGGGGCCCCTCAACTTTTCCTCTGGATTCCTCAGGAATCCCGGCAGGGTGAGAGAGGGTCAGTTGCCTGCATAGGTGAGCCAGAGGAGAGAATCTGGATGTCTAATTGTGCTTTATATTGACTCTCAAAGCATTCTTCTAATTCTTTCCTCATACCTCCACCCATGCCTGCCACACTCAGGTACCTTCAATTTCTGAGACTTTTCTGGGGGAGTTGAATGCTGTGACTGGGCTCTTTTTACACTGACATCACATTGGCATGCACTTGGCATTCGGTGTTCTTGTTTTTTCAAGACTTCCTTCCACTTTCTATCTTTCACTCACTCTTTGTCCGAGTTTCTTTTTCATTAATTCGTTTTATACTCAATTTTAGCAGGGTTTGTGGAAGGGCTAAGAATGAGAGAATGTCTTCTATCTTCCATGTTTAACTGGAGTGCCTCTTCCCTTCTCTTATTTTTAAATCTTTATCTTTTAGATATCAGGTTTGAAGTCAGAAGTAGACTTCCTTGACCAAATGTCTAAGTAGATCCTTCTGGGATTATCTATTAAAGCACCCTGTTCACTTCCTTCATACCATTTAATATGATTTAGAGCTGTATGCTTATTTATTGACTTCTTAATTTTAAATACAGATCTTTACTGCTTTGTTTAAATACCGTTTGCTCCCACTATAATGCAAGCTCAGGGAAGGCAGGAACCGTGTCTATTATCTCCAACCAATTTACATTGAGTACTTAGTACAGTGTCTCACCATAGGAGATGCTCAAGAATTCTTATTGGTGAATGTGCACAAACATGAGGATAAAATCCTAAACTCCACACACCACCAAGGTGAGAGCAGGCCAGAAGCACAAAGATGTAGCAAATGGCATAAGAGCATGGACTGCAGAAGCAGACTTTCTGTGTTCAAATCCTAGAATGACCACCTTAGCTGTACAAATTTGTGGATAAATTGCTTGGAAATGGAAATAATAATAGTGCTCCCACCTCGTGATACAATTATAAAAACTAAAATGAGTCAACATAGCTAGAGCTCTTAAAATAATGGCTAGCACACAGTCCGTGCAACTTTGTTAGTGTTTGTTATGTATCAGAGTACTTGGCTTGGGAAAGCCTTGACTGGATGAGGATCAAAGTTTTGTTCTGAAAATTTAAGTCTAACTTTTCACGGAATACAAACAAGTTGGCATTGTATGTCTGGAATGTTTAGAATTTAATTCGAGTTTTGGGTTTTACTTCTTAGGTTCTCACTGCCCTTCCCTTATGTCTGGTAATTTATAAATCTGGGCCGCTTGGGTAGCCCCAAGCAGAAGACTCCTCCTTGGTGTCAGGTATGGTGGAGAGGATGGGGTGAAAAATTATAAGCAGGAGTAACTTGCTAGGCTTAAAACAATTGAATGCTTGGCAGGAGTAGGGTATGAGGGTGAAGAAAGGGGATTTTGGGCTCTACCACTACCAGCTGATTAATCCTGAGCCATTTGCTAGACCTCTTGGTGCTTGGGTTTCCTTGGCTATCACAAATACAATAGAAGACGATGTACACAGAAACTTAGGCCAGTACCTGGTGCAGAGGAAAATGCTCTAGTATTTTAATTATCACCATTATTATTAGGAATAGGCAGGAGAACTGTTTTCTCATCTGACCTTTTAATCTGGATGGCAATGTGGCCTTAGAGGATTCACTTTCCTAGTCTATGTCCAAGAGCCTCATCTATGAAACCAGGTCACTGTTCATATTTCTTTGCAGCTTGTGAGATAGAATTCTGACGACTATCTCTAAAGACACCTCTATCCCCACCCACTACATTTACCACACATCTCTGGGATCTGAGGTCTTTTCCAACTTTTGCCAGAACAGTATTTCTCAATTTTGGTCTATTGCTGTACAAAACTAACCTGCATTACAACAGTGAGAAGGGTCAGTGGAAGCAGCCTCCAAGATGCCCCCTGGATCCCCACCCCTGGTATTCACAACCTTGCAGAGTGAATAGAGTCAAAAGATGGAACCAACAACATTTTTCAAAAATGACAGAGTGTAACTTATGAGACTTAGTCATGAAGGACATTGGGGCTTTTCCCTTCCTTTTTGGATCACTCATTCTGGAGAAAGCCAGCTGCCACGTCATAAGGACACTCAAGCAGCCTTATGGACAGGTGCATGTGGTCAATATTGTTTGACCTCCTGTCAAAGAATCAGCACTAACTTGCCAGGCATGAGAGTAAGCCACTTTGCATCCTCCAGCCCTGGTTAAACCTTCAAGTGACTAAGACCAGCCAACATCATGACTACAACTTCAAGGGAGACCGTGAGCCAGAACAACCCAGCTAAGTGCTCCAAAGTACCTAACCTTCAGAAACTGCGTGTGATAATACAAGTTTGTTATTGTTTCAATCCTCTAAGTTTTGGAGTAGCTTGTTAGGCAGCTATAGATAACGAGTAAAGGTTTTCCTGGGAACATGTTATGTATAGTTGAGTCAGGTTACAAGTATAGACTCACCAGCTCATTTGGCCACTGGCTGAAATCCTATGAACCTTTCTACAATCTCACCAATTTCTTTTCCCCTTTAGGTAGCAGGCCTGTTTCCCAGGCCTTACTGCTTTGGCTTACAGTTTTGTTGTTGTTACTCTGAATTGGAGGTGGGTTTTCTTTCTTTCTCATTTTTTTTTTCTTCTTCCTCTTCTTTCTTTCTTTCTTTCTTTCTTTCTTTCTTTCTTTCTTTCTTTCTTTCTTTCTTTCTTTCTTTCTTTCTTTCTTTCTTTCTTTCTTCTTTCTTTCTTTTTCATATTGAAGCATTATCCTGAAGTTTCTTGAATACTTCGTCCTACTTTAGGGTCTGAATAATTTCAAAGTCCTTCAGTTGCATAGTTAGTTATCTTTCGAGTTCCTGAGAGGAAACCACATAATGTGTTCACACATTAGTCCTATGGATAATAAAATTTGTGAAATAACAAAGTTAACTACAATTGGCAAATACTACTATCCCTTTCTAGTAAAATTTTCAGTCTGTCATATTTCCCCTCATGGTCAGTATTGTTAGAATGGCCATAGGTATTTTTGGCATCCTGCTAAGGGAAAGTTGAATTTAATTTGGAATTAGTGAGATATGTTTTTGTGATTCACAGGCACTTCTGCATATAGTTAAGCAATATCTGGCTTCCCCAGTGTGGCTGCCAATACTCCTGGAAGTATTGCTGTGCTGGCACAAAGGAGTATGACCAGAAGTCATATCATAACAAGACTATACCTTATACCATGTCATATAAGCACCAGAAGCATATGAGATCTGCATCATGAAGAGAAAGAAGTTTTGAAATATACAGAGGCCAGAAGCTAGACTGAAAAGTGTAAGATTGTAAGCCAAAGGTTGTCTAGGACAATAACTAATCAAAAATACCAAAAATAGAAAACATTTAATTATTCATAATAGAATAAAGACTGGATTATTTTTCTGTTCACTCTATAGAAAATGATATAAATTCATTTTCACATGAAAAAAATGCATAACCATAAGAAATGGGGCCAAAATAATAAAAATACAAGAAAACAAGTACAGAAGTGTGTCGATTAATATAACTGCTATATATTTCTGGTTTTTTTTTTTTTTGTGAAGTTGAAGCATTTGTCAACTTCTTTAAATTGATAACACATCACGATTTTGCTTTCTAAATAGAAAATCACTCTCATATTTGATTTTGTGTTTATAGTTGTGTGTGTGTGTGTGTGTGTGTGTGTGTGCGCGTGCATGCGTGAGTTTTAAGAGAGTCCTCAAAATTGGATTTGCTTTAGGCTCCACAAAACCTGGCTCTGCTCTGGCTCCTCAACACTTGGTTCCAGATTCAGGCAGAAGGAGTTGCTTCCTTCCTGCAGCCCTGCCTCCTACTTTGGCTTTGATCTGACCTGCTCTCCAATCTTTACTCTCCAGTTCTCAGTAGCTCACCTGAGGACCCTCTGGCTCCTCTTCCTCTTGGTTCAGAAACCTTCATTTTCTGAGTTCGTGCTCATGTCTCTATTAGTAAGTATTGAATTCTCTCTCTTTGAAGCTCAGTTTCCTTTTGAAGCTGTCATGTTCTTTTTCTCTGACAGGAGCCCATGGCCGCCTAAAGTCCCCGCACCCCGCCTTTCCCCCTACCAACAAGGAATGCTCTTCCAGGTTTTTTTTTTTTTTTTTTTTTTTTTTACTTCCACCTGCCTGTGGCCACCAGTACCCTGTCAGCTCTATGAGAGTAGAAAATATGCCTGAACTCATTCACTTGTGCTTAGCACGGGTGCAGACACAGTAAAGGTTTGTTGAAGAAATAAATAGGCACATAAAGTATATATCTTTTGGCATAAAAATGAATCTTTGCTTATGTGATCAATCTTCACTTACAGTTCAAAAGCTCCTAGCTCCAACTAGGCAATTTGCCCTAAAATCCATGAGCTTTGGGGAAGCTGATATGCTTTTTGTTTTATTTATTTATTTATTGCCATGACGATGTCCTCTTTGTTTTTCCATTATTGAGCCTTCATTACTAAATTTGCTTCTCCTTCTCCTTTTCTACTCTTTTCCCCCAGCCCCTCACTCTCACCTAACATGTACACATGCATGCATACATGCATGCACACACACACGTTTATACTTACTTATATTAATTGAAGGAATGGATTGGGAATCAGCGAGGCTCATGATTAGAATCATTTTATTTAACACTTAAATTTGTTGCCCGAGTTTCTCTGGAGAGGGAAAGGAGAGAGGAAAGTCTGTGGTCAGGGACAAGCAGTGCCCTTGCGAAGGTAGGAGAGGTCCTCTTCCAGCTGAATGTCTACAGAACAGGAGAGACATTGCTCTTAAAATGGGCCTCAGGAGAGAATATGAATGTCTAGGAATAAATGCACATTAGTTTCCCATAGGTCAATAGGAAGGATGCCTTATGTTCCCAGCAATGATACATTACCCTCACTGAGATAAGTGACCTCTTGGTTTATTTCCTTGTAAACTAGATTATAACCTTCTAAAATGAAACACCTCACCCTATGATATTTTCACAGAATAAAGTGGACAGCTGTTGCATTTGCCTGTCTAGTATCCATTACCTGTTACTCTGATAACAGTCCACTGGGTTTATGATGGTGGGGCTCACTCCATGCCTGGATCCAGGAGCAGGCCCAGGACTCGAAATGCATAAGACATTGCCACCCCAGAAATTATAACTTGAATAAAGTTTAAAAAAATGAAAATCATTGTAATTCTTTTATCTCAACCTCAGTGGCTTAAAGAAAGTGTCTATTTCTTCTCTATTTATTCCTTGATCCAGACCCTTGAAGGTTTTCCTCTACTAAGACTTGTTTTTTTAAAAAATTCACTTCTCATTTGTAAGCTACTCCTTAACTTTTCAATGATTTCTCTTATTTTTCTTTCTTTTTTTTAAAAAAAAATGTTTCAGTATGAGTTTCTATAGCTTGCAATCAAAGATCCTAGTAGATACAGATAGATGAAGTGCATCTGAGATGTCAGGAAGACCAAAATCTGGGGCCAAACTTAGTTATAATTGTACAGCAGCAAAAACTTGCTTCTTAGAACTCCCGTTTCTTTTTCATTTCCACCTTGCTGTAAGCCAAAGATTCTTATCCACCACCTCCATAACACTCAGTACTATAGTGTCCTCTCCAATTTCTTTCTAGCAATACCTCACTTCCTTTAGTCAATATTTTTTGTGTACCTACTATATGTCGGGTGCTTGAGATACATCGGCTAAATCTCTACTGCAGTGTGCAACATTCTAGTGGTAGAAAAGAGACAATAATCAAGTAAATAAATAAATTAATAACATAATTGGGCAAAGCAATAAGTATTATGAAGAGTGACGATAGAGAATGCCTGGGTGCTCTAGGAGGACTCCCTGAAGAGCAGACACTTGAGCTGAGATGAGGATCAATTGTGGAAATCAGCCACATCAAAATTGGGGGAGACTATAGTATGAAGTTTGTGTTTTATCTTCATTGCCATGTAAAGCAGTAGAGGGGTTGATATTATCTGATTTTCGTTTTTAAAAGATAACTGACTACAATACGAGTAATCTATTGTAGGGCAGGGGAACCAGGTGGGAGGCCATAACATAGTCATTGCAAGAGATAATGGACCTGGGAAAAGGTAGAGATGGAGAAAAGTGAGAGAATGCAAGACATATTTTAGATGTGGCCCTGAAGATGCTGGGGGAAAGTGGTGTGTGCCATTTGCTGATATGAGGACACCTGTGGAGGTGGAGGTGTGATGGGGAAGGCAGAAACCAAGAGTTTTGTTTCAGTCATGCTAAGATATCTAAGTGGAACTGTCTGGAGTCCAGTGGAGGAGTCAGGGTTGATGTAAAGTAGGGAGTCACAAATATATGGATGGTATTTAAGGTCATGAGACTGGATGAGAGAAGAGAAGGGCTTGGTCATGGTCCAAACCCTGGGACAGTTGACTGTTACAAAATGTGGCCATCATAAATAATTTAATTAATAACTTTTCAAGGTTTTTATTCAAGACCTTAATCCAGATCTTAGACTGTGATGAGTTTACAGTCTAACATAATGTTTTCAGGCATTTATCATGATTAAATTTATAATGACAGGATATTCCTCAAAAGAACTCTTCTGGCTGAATCTAAATGTGAAAATGGAAATGGATTGGCTGTTGTTGGGTGGAGGTGGGGACTAGTGACCTCCCCAACATTCATATACAAAATGGCTTCAGAGGACCCACTATCGGACTCTACGGCTACACGGAGAAGAAAATAAATTCCTCGTCCCTTTCGAGTACCTGGTCAAATGCCATCTCTTTAATAAGACTTACCCTTAACCACACTATAGAAGAATTGCAGACTCTTCCCACTCCTACCTTTAGTCCTCCTAATACTTTTACCCTACACTTTGTTTAAAGCACATATTGAATACTAACATATTATATTCTTTACTTATTATTTTTATTTTATTTTAAATGGTTTGTCTCTCCATGCTAGAACATAAGCTTTACAAGGGCAGCATTTTTTGTATACTGATAAATCTTACACAGTTATAAATAGCGTGTGCCACATGGAAGCACCCAAAAAATATTCCTTGAATAAATGAAAGAGCTAATGTTACAAAAGACAAGGTTTCTAAGTGAACACAGTCTTTTTTTAATTCCTCAAAATTTTCTGAATATTTAAATAATTTACTCTATGCCAGATAATACAGGAAGAATAAAGACATATAGAACATTACATTTTAAATGAGGCTTTGTCTTATTCTAGGTGTCTTGGAGAGTTCAGTAGTATAATTTCTGATGGTAGAGATGAGTAATATTTACCTTTTTATCTTAAATTATCATATTGATAGGTTCGAATACTGGTCTTGATTTTCCACTCCCACCTTATAATAACATTTTGATTCAACATCTCTTACCATATAATTTTGTAGTGCCTCTAAGTAGAGCAGGTAGAGAGAGCATTCATCTCTGACTTTGGAATTTACCATGTGACTTGGTTTGGCCAGTGGAAAGTTAGCAGATACGTTTCAAGCAGAGGTTTTCAATGTGCTCGCGTGGTCTTACTTTTCCTAGTTTTTTTCTATCTGCCATAAGACGAGTGAGTCCCAATCTGCTGCAGGTCCCAGAACGAGAGATAGGTAGAGCAAACCTGAACTCAGTCCATAGCCTGGAACTGAACCTCTTGACAAGTCACAGAACTGGGAGCAAAAACTTGATATTTGATGCTGTGAGTCACTGAGATTTGAGGGTCATTTGTTATACAGAAGTAGCATATTAAAAATCTGACAAATATAGTCACAAATAAACATAATGAACTTAATAATAGTGGTTCTCCTTAATGTAATTTAAATGAAAAAAAATTTCTACTTTCCACCAAAACCGAAAAGAGAAGGCATTTCATGGTTTTTCTAAAACTTCTTTAAAGGTGATCAACTAAAACACAAAAAGGAAGGCATATGTCCTAATGGATACGTAATACAAGGCGCTGTTCTAATGAAGGCAAAATGACCTTGCAGTAAAGAGCACAAGAGTGGGAGAAGAGAGGTGAGTCCTAACCAGACTATGCCCGCTCCTCCCCTGAGTGAGCCATAGCACATCTGATCCCTGGGTGTTTCTGCACCCAGAATATGAGGACATGGAAGTAGAAAGTTGCTAAGGTAGAAGCAGAAGAAAAGTTATTACGTAGCAATGGAAGTAAAGTGTACTGGTAAGGGATGGAAATAATTAGGAATTTTTTAAAGAATAATTTTTAAAAAAAACTCCATGTAATTGAATTATCTTCTATTGTAGGTAAAACGGGTTATTCTACGGAAAGACTTGTGGACATTTTCTTTGATAAGAAAGTAGGTAGAGAAGCAGAGGATCACTTTTGTTTATAAGAATAAGCTTAAAAAAATAACAAGAATGTAAACATGTTGAATGTTGTTCTCCTCTAACTTTGATATACCAAATGTGTGGGTCAAGTATCCTATTTACTGCCTTTGCGGATCTGATGGACCAGCCTTGCCAAGCTTCACTCCACATAGTGCCCAACACTCTGTGGGCAGAGGCAGAGCTATAGAAAGGATCGTCTTCTGACATGCAAACTTTATGGGAGGAATTCCTTTTCAGTTGTCTTATTTCTTTTCTCATCTCCTCTTCAAGAAAGATTATCTGTCTCAGTAAAATGTCTTATCTTTTCCTGATCACTTTTTGCAATCTGCTACAGCAATCTGCTTTGTTCCATCAGGGAGCCCTGTCATCTCTCAAGGCAGGGATAATCATCAATGGCATCTCACTTCAACAAATTAGCCGCAGTGTTTATACTGCAAGTCCTGGGGGCTGAGCTTTCTTGCTTCTCAAAAATTCCCAGGATTCTAATGTTTTTCCAAGTGGGAGGGTTTTGATCCAAAGTATTTTCCTCCTTTAGCTTAATAAGTGTGATCCTACTAAATGCTTTAAGCTGACGTCTTGGAAATATTTGTGTGTGTGTGTGTGTGTGTGTGTGTGTGTGCGCGCGCGCGCGCGTGCATGCGCATGCGCGTGCACACACACACACGCAGATGCATATTCATCCATCTTTGCAAATAGAGTAGCCAGTATGGTGCAAGGGAAAGAAACAGATCTGAAAATTTGGAGACCCAGAGCCTAGTATTCTAGTTCTGGTTTAAGTAAGCCAATCATCAATTGTGTGACAGGCAAATCAGGTCACCCAGAGATTCCCTCTCTTTCCTCTACTGTAAAATGAAGAATGAAGGGGCTGAGTTTGATTACTCCTAATAGCTTCCCCAGCTCTAACATTCTCTAACTTTAGACTTCTAATTGGGAGCTAGATAAGGATGATTTTTCTTAAGGCAATGCAGTAGGAAACCAGCATGAATCAGTTCAATGATCAGCTTTCACCTCAGGCAAGAGGTAACATGTGATGGGGGCAGACTGAAAGAGTCCTGAGAGACTCACAAATCCTTGCCTCAATTCCCACACAATGTTACTAATACAGCTACAAAATGGTGCTATTAAAGCTATTTCTGCCGAAGTCACTGCTGGGTTTTATTGTACTTATCCTCATGCAGAACCCAAAGGATATAGTCTCGGCATTTGAAGAGCTCATATTATAGGGCCAAGGCTAAAGGAACAACACAGAAAAACATCACAATCAGGGGTGACCTAAATAACTTCCTGAGGTTCTTTTTAGGCCCATGAGTCAATGTATAGGAAGAAGGAGCTTATTAATCAAAAAATGCTGATCTGCTCAATGTCTAATTATACCTGTCACTTTTGTAGCCCACACCCCAGCCTGACATGGTTTCTCTCTCTGAAGTCACATAGCTGTATTTGCAGACCAGTTTTTAGTTGATCTGTGTATTTTCTGTGTGACACATCTCTTCCACGTGACAGTTCAATTGTCCAGAGAAACACTAAAACCTCTTCATAGAACAGCCCGGCAACCCAGACCACACAAAACCTTTCTCTCCTCCTCTCCCCCTGTGGCTCTGTTAAATTCCCAGCCATCTCTCAAGGCCAAGTCCAAATCCTTCCTCCTCCAAGAAGCCTTTCTTGATCCCCTCCCCATCAGGCTTAATCCCTCCATTTCATATACTCCCCAAGCACTTTGTACCTTTATTATTTTAGCACTTACTTACCTGAGTCTGTCTTGTATTAAAGTTATTTTATAAGTATGTGTTTCCTATGACATCTTGAGCTTCTATAGGGCAGAAATAATCTTATTTTTCTTTCTATTATCTGCAGCATCCAGTAAAATGCTTTGCAAGTAGGAGGCACTTAAAATTGTTCCATCATGGGTGAAGGTAGAAAATGAATGAAGCAGGAAGCATATCATATCAGTTCTTTTATTTTCAATAGCAAAATGCATTTCATGTAGTGAATTCTTAAAATTGTTGAATCGCTTATACATATTAAATAATGCGATACTAAGGTAGAAAACCAATTAGCCTTGTAATTTGTTCGTATTACACATTAAAATAAATTCAGTCTATTTAATCAATGTCAAAAATGAAATTTGCCAGTAATATTCATTTAGAAGTAAATGCTCCTTTCATTCACCCAATGAATTTATTTATAACGAGTCTCTACACACTTTAATTTGGAAGGAATGTATACTTTTAATGAAACACTCAGAGTATTTAATTAATCATTTACAACAGCTGTAAAAGACATGAAAAACCATCTTTCTATTTAAATGACTATTTCCTAGTATAACAAACTTTTCCACTCCTACTCAAGGCAAGCTACAGTAATTCCTGTTACAGTATTTTACATTTGTCAATTTTACCATCTCCTCATTCTTTTTCTCCTTTTTCCCCCACTCAATGAATTAAACTAAATCAAAGGCTGTTAAAGTGAACTAGGTCTATCTCAGCCTCTCTGCTCCTCCCTCCACTTCACCTGATATCATTACATCCTTCACACGTACTTCTTAAAATTCTTAAAATTACTCTCTTAAGTTTGATCTTTATAGACTTGTAGAAAATTGCTATAGCTTGACTAATTGCTATTTTTCACGCCATTTTTCTATACTGGGTTCTGTATGATCCACCAAAATCTGTCTTTGGATAACCTGTGTTCTTTGGGCAAAGTTAAGGAAGATAATGTACTCATTGTCTATGACAATTATGCTTTGTCCCTACCCACAACAGTGCTATGATAAAATGATGAAATTAGTTTGATATAAGCTAATGCTTAGTTCTATTGGAAGAGGGCTTCATTTTGTTTTAAATAAAAACAGAGAAATGTTCTTCAAATTTCTGACAATGACGATTTCTTTTATAAATAGCTATTCACCATTTATTCAGCACCTGTTATGAAAATGGTGCTATTCTAAAAGGGTTTATAATCTTGTTGGGGGGAGAGATTATCATCAATTTTTTTTTCAATACAGTGCAGTCAGTGCTATAATAAAATTACTTATTGCTAGAGTTTCCCATAGGAAAAGAGACAAAATTAAAATAATCTATGGAATGTGAGCAGGGAACTCTGCCCTTTTTATGGAGAACAAACACAAAGATAAATCAGACCTTAAAGGTTGAGAGTACAATAGGAGAATTAGGGTTTGAGCTTACATAGCAATGACATAGCATGACTGTATCTTTCTTCCAATACTTAACAGGTTCTATACTCCCCAGGTTGCTTTCAGATGGAGAGATGAGAGCAGTCTTCAAGGAGGATGTAGCTTTGAGGCTACTCTTCAAAGGCAAGTAGAATTTAAATGCATAAGGATAGAAAGGGAAAGAGAGAAAGTGGAAATGTGAGTCTTGATGAGATTAGGACAGCACATGACATTGTTCTGCTCTTTACCTTTCCGAGCAGACACTAGATATCATTTTTGCTTTTAAAAGTGTTGCTGTGCTACCAAATATGCATGACTTCACCAGCCTTTGGTCTTTCCCTTTTTGACCTTCTCATCTGCTACTAATTGTGAAAAAAACTTTCATTAGAGATAAAGCTTTATTGTAGCCCTCTTTAATAGCCAGGGAATAAATGGGATATGGCACCACCTGAGAGATTTTCTCATTTTCTCCCATAAACTTCCATCTCACATTGTTTATCATAATTAAACAGCAAATACACCAGGCAGGAACCCTGTTTGACAAAAGAATCCTTATGTTCTTGGCCTTCTCTCTTTAAAAAAAAAGAGAGAGAGAGAGAGAAAGAAAGAGAGAGAGGGAAGAAAGAGAAGAGAAAGAAAGAAAGAAAGAAAGAAAGAAAGAAAGAAAGCAAGAAAGAAAGAAAGAAAGAAAGAAAGAAAGAAAGAAAGAAAGAAAGAAAGAAAGAAAGAAAGAAAGAAAGAAAGAGAAAAAGAAAAAGAAAGAAAGAAAACCATAGCACACTAATACAGAGCATGGACTTTAGCTACTGTGCCAATTATGGTAGCCATGAGCCACATGTGGCTACTTAAATTTAGCTAATTAAAATTCAACAAAATTAAAAATTTAGTTCCTCAGTCACACAAGCCACATTTCGAGTGCTTAATAGCCACCTGGGTCTAGTGGCTATCCTGTCAGACAATGCATATATAGAAAACTTGTGATATCAGAAAAAGGAGTTCTAGAATCTTATGATTTGGTTACCTTGTGCAAATTACTTTATGCCTCAGTTTCCTCATCTATAAATGGGATAATAAATAGTGCCTATTTCACAGGATTCCTCTGAGGATTAAATGAGTCGGTATTTGTAAAGAGCTTGGAACAATGCATGTGGTACATTGTAAGCCCTAGATGAGGGTTTGTCAAATAAATAAAAACACACTTAATTTCTTATCTGAAATATGACATCCAAATCCAAATATATTCATCACGAATAAAAGGGGGTGGGGCGAGGCATCAATTCTTATTGTTTCCCACCAGCTGTGGTTCTCGTCCCACCTCTTCCTTTGGCCTCTACTCGTGTTTGTTTTGTTCAGCTGGGATGACCACCAAGCAGGAGCGCTCCTCTATTGCACAGTGAGTGCTTGATAAATATTTATGCTAGAAATAATAATGATCTATATGGAAAGGAATCGCTCCATCATCTTGGAACTGTAGCCTCTGCCAAAAAGCAGATGACTTCGAGCAACTCGGCAGTGCTCCATGGCAGATTAGGAGAGGAAGTGAAAAACTCAACTTGTTTGGGGATTTATGATGAGAAATAGCTCTGGTAACCGAAGTCTCTTGGATTCAACCCAGACTGGTAATCCCACTTGGATATATATTTGGGTGTTTTATCATAAATACAAAAAAAAAAAAATACAGTCTCTTTGCCTGAAATACTCAAAGTGTATGTTGTTGAATAGAATTCTTCCTCACTCCCCACCCCATGGGGGATGGTGGACAGATTGTGAAGAGAGAAACTGATGTTATTAGGATATAAACCCAAACTACGGACATGCCTTTCTTCTTGACTGGGAAATGTTTGTAACTACAAAATGTAATTTGTGCCAATGACTGGCATAACCCTCACTACAAAACAATTTGCCTTCTCTCATGCCATCCCTATATCAGGTTTACCTCTATTCTATCTCTATTCAAATTCTTTCATTTTTCTAGGTCCTTGTAAAATATCCTTCCCTCTAAGAGACCTTCTCTGATCATCCCAGCTGGGCATACTCATGTCCTCTTCTGAAATCTTTGTGTCATTAACAAATTGTCTCCATATATAATGTCTATGTGCTTACATGTTTATTTCCCCTATTAAGCTAATGTATTTGCATCCTCTGCATCCAGCACTGTGTTTTAAATATAGCAACTGTTGTTCAATGTCTCAGACTGTTAGTTGCCTACTCCAACATTCTTTTCCCTCTTTTTATTTAGAAACAGAGCTCTGCTTTTTGACTGGGCCTCTCTCTGTAATATTTTTTAATTTAAAATCATTTTAATACTAAATATTTGCCAGACTCTTTGACAGGTAAGTGTAGCCATTTGTCTAAGTGCCTGACTAATAAGATAGAAGCAGAAGCGTCGTATGAAACTTTCAGTAAGTCTCCACAAAAGGAGGAAGTGCATGCTATTATTCTCCTTTCCCTCACTCTCTGCTTCTTGGAATGCAGATGTAATGGCTGGAGCTCTGGCAACCATGTCAAACAATGGCATAGTAGTTAAGTGCTGAGGTGGGAGTCTCTCAGCAGAGTCAGAAGTCTTGATCTACAAAATCTCTTGGAGTCATCATTCTGGGCTAAAACTGCCAACTTCTAGGCCTTTTTTTTTTTTTTTAACATGAGAAATATTCCTCTACCTTTCTAAGCCACCATTTTGTTGTTGTTTTTCCTGTCATATACAGCTGAACCTAATTGTAAAGAGTACATTCAACAATTATTTCTACCAATTTGTATAATTATGTAATTATACACACTTTTTACTTAATAATAACATATTTAGATTTTTAAATTTGTTTATTTGAATAAACTTCCTTTCTTAGAACAATTTTAGGTTCACAGCAAAATTAAGCAGAAAGAACAGAGTTCCCACATTACCATCCTCCTCCTGTATACGCACACACCCAGCCTCCCCTACCAGCATCAACATCTCAGATTCTGTTTTGTTAAAATTAAAGAAGCAACATCGACACATTATTACCAACTAAAGTCCATAGTGTATATTATGATACACTCTTCGAGTGTACACTGGTTAAATTCTATGAGTTTTGACAATGTATAATGACATGTATCTATCATTATAGTATCATGGAGAATTGTTTCACTACCTTAAAAATTCCCTGTGTTTAACCTATTAATCTCACATTCCCTCTCTCCAAATCCCTGGCAACCACTGACCTTTTTATTCTCTCCATAACATTAACTTTTCCAGGATGTCATATGGTTGGAAGTATATGGTTTTTAGCCTTTTCAAATTGGCTTCTTTCACTTAATAATATGCCATTAAGGTTCCTCCATGTCTTTTCATGGCTTGATAGCTCATTTATTTTTAGCATCGAATGATATTCCATTATATGAATAATACCAGTTTATTTATCTATTCTCCTACTGAAAGATATCTTGGTTGTTTCCAAGTTTGAGCAATTATAAGTAGAGCTGTTAGAAACATACACGTACAGGTTGTGTGTAGACATAAGTTTTCAACTTTTTAGAGTAAATACTAAAGAGCACAATTGCTGAAAGATAAGAATATGTTTGGTTTTGTAAGATATTGCTAAACTGTCTTCCAAAGTGATTGGTACCATTTTGTATTTCCACCAGCAATGAATGAGAGTCCCCCGTATCTCATTGTTGTTTTAATTTGTACTGTCAGGAAAGATTGCATCGTTACCGTCTCTACTTGACAACAGAGGAAACAGATCCAGAAAGCTTCTCAACTTGTCTATAATCTTCATAGGTAAGGAATGATAATTCATAGACTTCTCAGCCATCTAGCTAATGGAGGCTTTCTTGTCGAACTTGTAAGGGTTGCTCCCTCTGATGAGAACCCAGAAGCTTTCTCAACACTCTGAGAGGCGGCCATGTCTGGCCATGCCTGTGAAATACAGAAGAAAGGTGATATTTGGTAAATCAATATCTGAAAGGAAAGAGCAGGCACTGAACAGCACATACTGGGCTGCCAGGAGCATGTCATGCTGGGTAGAACCTCTTGTGCTTATTTTCAGGCAAAACTCCCTTTTCTTTATCTGAGAAACAAAAGTAAAAAAGTCTTCAGACAAAACAATGCAGAAACAACCAACAAAACCAAAAACAAACAACACAAATCATACTGAGTCCCTCACATATGAAGCACCTGTAGAGTACCCAGTAAACCCTCACAGCTTTGCGAACAGCATTTTTTTCTGGCAGGCTTTTATTTCTTCTTGCACATTTCAAGTAACAATGCTAAATATTTGTCCTTCGAAAAACCTAGATTTTCTTTATATTACTTTTAGTACTGAAATCTGAATATCTTGAGTATTAATCATCTCTGATTTTGTGCTTTTACGTAAGGATGGTAGTACTGTGAATCAATAATATAATTGATGTAAATGAAAAAAACGTATATTTTTAAATTATGGCATATGTCATTGTTCCCTGCTCATAGGTGATGAAAATTAAACTCTTTGAGAAGAGAAATCAAGACAAAAACTTCTGAAATAAACATTTTTTTAATGGATATGCTCCCATATTGCAGAATTTCTCCCAGGCCTTTGAATTGTACCATTTTCAGTAACAGTAGTTTGAGGTTTTTAGTTTAGCATATGCAGAATGGAGGATATCTGGGAAGTCACTTAGTTATTAGGAATTAAAGGATATAAAATTTGGGCAGGAATAGTGGGGGTGGGGGAGAGTGGGGAGTGTTGAATTCCTTTGGAGATTAACTAAATTTCTGATTATTTGATAGAGCATGTCTTAACATTCCATACATACATTTTTGGCATTGCTCTGAGTCAATCAGCCAGCTTTCTGTTTATTGCTTTACCATATTGAAGAAGTAACATCAGACAAAATAAAAAAGTAAAGGAATTCTCTAAAGTTAAATTAAGAAATAAAGAAAAGGTAGGATTGTGAGAAGTAAGAAAGAAAGGTAAAAACAGTGTGTGAAATATAGAGTCAAATCCTCCTTTTTTCTCATGTTGAATTATAACATCAGTGATTGCTGCTTCCTCAGTAACGATGAAGCAGCCTTCAGCTCTGCCGACATTAGCCAATCAATTCTCAGATCAAGGTCAAGCAAGTCCTGGTTTTCTACTTTTTTCCAGAAGGACTATGCCAAACTACATCTGTGAATATCAGAGATCTGAGATGACTAGAGGCCATAGACCAAAGGTTTCTTCAGAGTACCGTGCTCCGTTGGAACACATGGCCATCTTTTTAGAGGATGTGTTTAACTAGAAGGCTTTGGGCTGTGCAATGGAATATCCATCAGAAAGTGTCTTCAACAAGAAATCAAGAAGTACACGGTCCCAGGGTTGAAACAGTGGCTCAATGATATCATTACAATATAAAGATGATTCCGGCTTTCTTTTTCATCAAACCTATGGCAATGCCTTTGATCCTTAGGCTTGTCTCATAGTCACAAAATGGCAGCCACAATTCCAAGCATCATATTTTTTCACAACTACCTCAAAAAGAAAAAGGGGTAGCAGGGAAACAAAACAAAACAAAACAAAACAAAAATACAAAAACACTCTCCTCCCATATCTCTCTCCTTTTATCAAAAAGAAAAATATTTCCTTGAATCCTCCAAGGCAGAAATGGCCAGAACTGAGAAATGTAGCTAACTGTAGGTGCAAGATAAGGCTAGAAAACTGGGTGCCTATCTGGAATTTCAAGTTTTTATCACAGAAAGTAGGCCGAGCTAATGAAGATGGGGTAGGAGAATGGAGTTGTATAGATAACAGTGTTGGCCATTTCCATAAGTTTGGGAAGATTGCTGGATATCAAGAGGAAAAGTCCTTCCTGACACAAATGATATTTAGAGTTCTAACTGGGATGCAGGACTGTCACACAACCAAATAATTCAGACTCGAGGAAAAAGTCAACTAAGGTCTTACAATGAAAAAAGCCCACCATCTCTTATCTGATTGATTCTGTTTTCTAGTCTTAGAGAAAATCATAACACTGAGGGATCCACTGGTTAGAAGATGAAAGACTAACATTTTGTATTGCGAAGCTGGCTTTATCCTTGTTAATCATCTCCCATAGTTCTGTTTCTTCATTCTGCTAGTCTCAGATGGGATTCACTTTATAAAACTTAGCTTTCCTTGATTCCCTGGGGCCCAAACGTTTTTTGCTGAACCACTGGAGTTGAATATTTTCACAAAGTTTCCCATAGAGAGATGGAGGGCGAGAACGCACCCAACCCAATAAAAACTACCATCTCCTCATCCAAGACCTCTAATACTCACCAAGCTCAGAATATTGCCACTCAGAAACACATTTTATTTTTTTTTCTTAAGATGAAAGGAGTATTTTGAAATAGTCAGTAGTTAGTTCAAGATTGGGTTCATCCTTGTTCAAGAGTCTCAACAAATTAAGATGATCTTACCTTACCTTGCAGAAATTCCCCAGTTCTTTTTATTTGCTTGAACAATGTGTTCGTTGAGAATTTTAAATTCTTCCCATGCTAGGAATGCAAATATTCTTAGCTCTCATAAAATAATCTTCTCTTAATAAAAGAACAGAGAGATCACCCACAAAACAAAATACTTAGTCTGGGTTCAACTTGAAGAATTGAAAATATTTGTGTTATCTTGGTTTTCAATAGGAGTTGCCCTGTGGGATCAAATCGCTATTTGTCAGGGCTAATATCCCCACCTCCTGTTTAGCCAGAATCAGATGTATCAGAGAAAAGGAAAAGGAAAATAAAGAGGGAAAGTCAAGCCTATTGCACCTGGCCCATTGTGTAATAACCCACGCTGGACTGCGAGGTGGGAATTCCTTCTTGCCCCTCCCTTCATGTGTGATCATTTTACATCCTGGAACATGAGACTTCATTTCCTTGTATCTTTTTTGTTCTAGTTCACATAGCTTTAAATGCTAGTCATGCTCATAAAATTATCTAATTCTTCCTCACATTCTACTCTCCGCTGCCTCAGCAGCCCCTTGTGCTAGTAAGTGCCACAGGTTGACTATGATGGTTGGGTTAAATGGAAATTGGTTGATTTGCATCTTTTTTTCCTTCTGTTTATCTGTATTTTCTATTTTCCAGTTGCAATGAATGTGCCCTGTTTTTATTTGGAATGAGCTAAAATAATAAATACATTTCTTTAACCCCCTGGAAGTCCCATTTGCTCTTGATTAAATAGGCTTATTTGAGAATTTTGTTGTCTCCAACACTACCTGAGAAATATACTCTTAGAGGAGGTAAACAAACTAAAATGGAAGCACGGTGCAATAGAAAACTGAGAAAGTTATCCAAAACAGCCTTTCTTAGGATATGTGTTAGCGTACTCTATTCCTGATGACTGCACCACCATAAAAGAGTTCTGTAGACAGATCTAAAAGACACGCTGCATACCACATCTATGTGAACTTCTAAATCATAAGTTAAAAGCTCTGAAAGCTTGGCAGTAAATAGATAACTCATGGTCACATTTAGTTAACCCAGTGTTTTCCCAACTCATTTGTCCTTGGAACTCTATTGTTTGGGACATGTATGAATTTCTTGCAGAACGAATGTTTGAGAAATACTACCTAAACACTTAAGGCAAAACATCTTCTTTCCCATAAGTAATTTCATCATTAGTCACTGCTCTGAACTCTTGTAGCATATGCCTGGAGGTAAAGAGTCAGTATGCAGTAGGGTAAGAGTACAATATTTGGAGTCAGAAAATCTTGGTTTTAACTTAGGTCATAGGATAAATTTCAGTTTCTTAAATCGTGACACAAGAACACATATATTACTACTCATGAAGAATTCTAAGAGGATTAGGTAAAGCAATGAAGCAAAGGGTCTTGGGGGAAAAGTAAAGCATTAGGCAATTTTTAGAAATTATATGCTACTATTTGATGCTTAGAATATGTTATCTTGAATTCTTTACTATAATGTGTTATTAGGTGGGGCAGGGTTATTGCAGGAACAAATATGACTTAAATCTCAATGCCTTTATATAGTAAAAGTCATCTTTTCCATTGACATTGTTTATTTCAGATGTTTCTGTTCAGATAATTCTCTTGGGTTGTTCTCCCCTAAGTAGAAACTCAGGAACCCAGGTCCTTTCCATCTTGTTGCTCTACCATATCTTGGCTTCAGGCTCAACCTGCCAGACAGCAGACAGCAGGACAGCAGAAGCAAGAGATCATGAAGGAACAGACAAAACGATTCAGGGCCTGGAAGTGGCATACATCACTTGTCCCATTCTATTGGTCAGAACAGGTCGTGTAATACCCACCCCTTCAATGCAAGAGGCCCTGGAAATGTGTTATTTCTGCATCCCAAGAGGAAATGAAATAGCTGCATAAATACAAAGCACTGTCTCAGGCACAAGGCCTGATTCCCAAGGGGTCTATAAGCACCTCCATTTCTAACATTTCAGCCCTAGCTCCCAATAAATGTTAATACTAATAATTAAGCAATTTAAGAAAGATTAGTCTACAGCCATGCCGCCCTGAACAAGCCCCTTTCCTTCTGATCTCAGAAGCTAAGCAGGGTTGGGCCTGGTTAGTACATGAATGGGAGACCACCTAAGAAGACCAGGTTTTGAAGGCATAAAAAATAAAAAATAAGGGATTATAAGCTAACAAGTTCCTTGCAATTTGTGAAGTCAACCAAGGGTTGCCTAAAAAAGGAGTTTGTTTTTCTCTCTGAATTATTTACAATGATCTCAATCAGTTAACATTTGGGACAAAGAGCTTCCAAGTTATTATACACAATTATAGAGAAAACACAGGGTAAGGACTCTCATGGAAATGCAATCTGATGAGGGAGAGAGAACCCACATAAATATATCTAAACACCAACTACAGACTCTGCTAAATATTCAAAACCAACTGCAGCTGTACAGAGGAAATATAAATCTCTAGAGAGTGAAAAAGGCAGTAAAGAAAGGGAATGACCTGGATATCTCAATTAACTGGAGCCAGGAGGAGGTCATTGGGAAAGACTAAACTTTATACAGTATTTTTCAATAGCATATAATTTTCCCAATTATAAAAGGTACAAAGTTAAGAAAACATGGAAAATTACAAAATACATATTTTTAAATCTCCTATAATCTCAACACCTATACACTACTCTATATACATTATTTCTGTGACGATGATTGTAATTTACTTTTTATATAGATTTTTCCAATCTCTTTTCTAAACATACATTTTTCTCACAAAATATCCTGCTCTATGGTTTTGTGGTTCATTTTTTAAAAAATTAATCCTTATAATCTGAGTAGTTCCCAATATTTAAACATGACTTTTAACTGGCTGCACATTCAACTATGTTTGGTCATAAACTGTTTTTAATTTTTCACTCTTACAAAAAAATGGTGTATTGAACATTTCTTTACATTCATCATTGTATATATTCCTGATTATTTTGCACTCCAAAAGTAATAAATAAAGACTAGAATTGTTGAATTTTATGATGTATTTACCTTGAATTAAGTTCCTTGAATTAAATGCAGTATCTCATTTAATGCTCAGAACAACTTTAGTATTGCCCGTATTATTAGAGTCATATTCACTTTACAGGTGAAGAAACAATGAGTTAGCAAGGTTAAATAGCTGGCCTCACATGGCAGAACTGGGATTTCAACCTGGAATGGCTGACTTCGGCTCTAAGCTCCATTCACTGCGAGAGTACTCTGCCCCAAGGGTCCGCTTAAATTCTCACTAGTAGATTAACCTCCATGGAAAGTTGACAGAGTAATGGATATGGCTTGAGAAGAGGCATGTATAATCAGGAGAAATGGTTTATGTGATGGCTTAAGGAAGAGAGAGGGTAAAGTTTTATGAGGGATAATAACTTTTGCCAGGTCGAAGTAAAAAAATATGAGCTAGTATGTCCAAGGAGGCAAATTCATTTCAAAAGAGGGTCTCCAAGCCAGAGTTCAGGAGTCTTTAAAAATTATTTAAAGAGATAATGGGAGTGCCTGTCCAGTCATACAAAGGGGAGTGATGTCAAAACAATACTTGATAAAGATATACTTTGTTTCATTCTTTGATTTAGGAAACTAGCTTTCAGCTTGTGGAAAGAAATAGGATCCGAGTTTTAGAGGTCCTTTTGGAGACCTTTTGTCATAATTTTCTTCCAGTTTGACATGTTCTCTGTGGGAATGCAACTTTCTTCACAGTAGCTGTAGAATTTGAAGGGAGCCCAAAAGGCATGACCTTGGATGCCTCTTCCATTTCCAGGCTCCAAATACAGCCACTTCTCTTAGGGCATTCCAGATCACAGACAAAACCAGGAGCGATGGCTGATGAGAGACAAGAATATTGACCAGGGAAATGTCAGAGCATAGTATAGCACGATGGTTATGAGTACGAGCTCTGTCCTTGGACTGCTTGGGTTCCAATATTGGCCACGCCACTTAATTAGCCATATGACTTTGGACACATGACTTATTTTTTATGTGTCTCCGTTTCCTTACCTATAAAATGGAGTGAATAATACCTACTTCATAGAGTCAGTATTGGGACGATGAGTAGCATAGTAATAAATGCTAGCTATTGTTATCTCCACAAGGTAAAGGAAGATATCTTGATAATATTTTACAGTCGACTCTTTATCACCAGCTCATGGAACACTGTAGGTCTTCAGTAGATGAGTGTGGATTCAAACTGGGAAGCCAGTTCTTCCTAAGTCAGATAATTCTTGCTGCTTGAGAAAAAAAAAAAACAAAACACATCTTGACTGAATATCCTAAACATGAATGTATACAATTACAAACAGACTACCCCCTAACACTTCCCTTTTCCCTTCTGAGCTTTCTGGTCAGTGCCAGAGGCCCAAGGCCTCTCTATGAGCAACACAGAACTCTCGGACCCATGTCCCTTCCTCTCCCCTCCCCTCTCCTGTGTGCTTACTTCCCTCCTCTTCTCATTGTTCACTGCTCAAACACTCTCTGTGCGCACACATGCACATGCAATTTTAACCTTTGTACTCTTTTTCTTCTTTTCCAGTTCTTGTCCTGTTGCCTTACTGATGGTGGAAGTTGAACGAGGCCAGGGACCTTTTTCTTTCTATTTCGCCCTGTAGTCAAAAGTGATCAGACTGAATGAGACATCTAGAGACCTAATATCTCTAGAGTTTTCAAAGTACCTCAGTTGCGGAGATGGTTAGGAAGAAGAGTCGGAGTCTGGAAATGCTTTTACTAACATGGATAAGGGAGAGGAGGATCGGCAATGCTAGCAGCCTCCACCTCTGTCTCTATGGCCTTTTATTAAGTTCTACAATAATGCTGGCTTTGCAGTTAAGCAATTGTTACTCTAAGGTCAGTAGATATTAGCTGGATACGAACTACAGCTAGCTCCCAGATCTAGCCTCAAAGCCACCTCTGTGTTCTCAGCTATCTCCTCTTAAGTATCTTTTCTTGTTCTTGTCACTGTTATCCTTGTCCCTAGAGCAAGATGTCCCAGAATAGGTCAGGCGTGTGCGCCCTCCCAGCAATGTGCCCTTGTGTGCAAGTCCACATCTGTTAGGTCAGGCATGTGCGCCTTCCCTGCAATGTGTCCTTGTGTAAGTCCACATGTGCTTCTGATGACGGTGTTGCTCCAAGCACTAGGTATCCTGCCAGAACTGCAGGCATTTCTCACAACATACCTCAAACCCTTCTACAGAAATTACTCAAAAGTTTCCATCTACTAGCTCAAAAATTTATAATGGAATTAGTCCTTTTAGATGTTAACATTTAAAATAATGTATCAATCAATCAATTACTCTTGTGACAATTGATTAAAAATATTAAACATAAAATGATAATCTAAAAATGAAAAATAGTTTGCTACACTATGGGTTAAATAGCACTCAGAGGGTAGTCTGGGAACTAACTCCTATGGGTGACATTGTTTCTATGGGAAAATGCACTCTGAATTCCAGACAACCCATTTACCCACTAACTTTTGGAATATGACTGTTTAGTAAGTTGGAGACTGACTAAAAATACCAAATATTTTTACATATTCTTTATCAATGCATTAAAAACACATTTTTTGGTTTTATCTTAATAGATTGAAGTAAATTCTAGACTCTTCCATAAGAGTTGTTTTCTCGACCTCTGAAGCACAATTTAAATAGGGCTTGTGGATTGTCTGTAAAGAAAGGGCCTGGCTATTATAATTAGCTTAATGTATGAAAGATCAATTATTTTGAGACAGTAGACAAACAAAATCATTCATGTCGTTGGCAGGTTTGCACAAATGATTTCACGAGGGTAAATCACTTTCAGGTCACATAGGACAGATGTACGCAGTCCATGTGAGAAAGTTTGGGAAACATTTTTTACTCTTTTTTTAAAGGCACACACTATATGTGGAATTAACTGGAATCTGGTTCTTCGTTTCTTTATTATCCACACAATAACGATAGGTCCTACTCACAAGGTGGTGTAACATTGATATGTTACCAAGTTTCTTTTCCTTTGACCATTTTTTAAGGAAGGTAATATTTTCCTTTGGCATCAAATGTTGGGTCCCCTTTGAGGTTTTTACACAGCGGAATGAGTTGAGGAAACACATTAATGGAGGGTGGTCTATTTGAAACTCATTTTAACTGAAAGAAAAACTGTAGTCCCTGGTGTAAAAAGGGCCCAGACTGGTCAGAAGACTTGATTTTTGAATTGAGTGACTGAGCAAGTCACTCACCGCAGAGTCTCATTATTTTTATCTGCACAGTGAAGGGTTTAGTGTTTATACTTGAAGCTCCTTCCCTGTCCCCAGTTTTGTTTCTTTGGTGGGTAATACGCAAGGATGTGGGGATGCATCTTGTCTTTCTACTCATACCACTTCAGTGGGGAGCAGAGAGGGACTGCCAATATCACGATGACTTTTTTTTCAGTTCACATTAACTTTAAATGTATTTTAACAGATAGCAAGTTAGGTGTCTATGAATACAAGTCAATATTCTCCAGAATTTGACTTCTCTCTTTTCTTATTTCTTTGCTTTCTTCCCTCCCTTCTCTCTCTCTATTTCTCTCTCTCTCTCTGTCTCTCTCTCTCTCTGTCTCTCTGTCTCTGTCTCTCTCTGTCTTTCTGTCTCTGTCTTTCTCTGTCTCTCTGTCTCTGTCTCTGTCTCTCTCTGTCTCTCTGTCTCTGTCTCTCTCTGTCTCTGTCTCTGTCTCTGTCTCTCTCTCTCTCTCTTTTTCTCTCCTCTCTCCCCCTCTGTCCCCCTCTCTGACACAAAGGCTTTGGCTTGGGAACACAGCTTTGCAGGTCAAGATCTAACAAGGGGAAATCCCTCATGTGCTGAAACCTCGCAACCCCAGAAATGAGCCCGTTATGAGCTGAAGTACCGCTGGGGTGAGCCAAGAAGCCACTTGTGATTCCAGCCAACTGTCTTCAGTCCAGACCATTCAAAGGGAAGGACTCTGCCAATCTCCTGCCTCCAGCTGTCCAAATCCAGGAGGTGCAGCACCTGCTCAGGAAAGCCACAGCTTGTAGGGAAATGACTGCTGAGGAGGCCACACTTTCTCTTTTGCATTGGCCGCACTGTCCTTTTCTTAACCTCAGTTATTCTTTCCCTGGATTTTGAATGTCTACTATTTGCAGATTGTTTTCATACATTTAGTTCCTTCCATTTGTTAAATTTTAAAACTCATGACAAGTGGGAGGGAGGTAAGAAGGGGTCAGGAATGGGATAGGGTAGAGGTGGAAGGCAGGGAAGGGTAGAGATAAAGGTAGGCTGAAGTGGGAAGGGAGAAGGTGGAGATAAAGGAATGCAGAATAAATAAAAAGAACAGCAGGCAAATAGGCAAACAAAACAAAATATTTATTGAGTGCCTATGACTTGCTAGGTGGTGTTGTGTTAGGCACCGGGCACACAGCAGTAAACGATGCTGCCAGGTCTCTGCCTCACAGAATTTATAGTCCAAGGAGGGAAGATATTAAACAAATAATAACAAATACTTCAACAGTTACAATTGTGATATAATTGCAATGAAGAAATACAAGGGACCTTGACCTAATCCAGGAGGTGGAGAGGGTGGTGTTCAACAAAAGCTGGGTATTTTTATACCATTTTCCAAATAAAAATGGAGAAGTAAATTATATTGCAATATAGTGTTTGTTTTTTCCAAGTGAAACCCTAGCACCCATCGTGCTCTGCCCCACCCTACACCCCCACACAGGAAGCTCCCTCCCTCCTCTCAGGATCAGCCTGGGTGTTCTGTGGTTCTTACTCCATTCTTTTTTTTATTATTAAAATATAGTTAACATGCACTATTATATTAGTTTCAGGTGTACGACGTAGTTACTCAACATTTATATACCTAACCAAGTGACCACGTTCTGAGAACTCCACTGCCATGCTCTTTCGCCCACCTCCCAGGCTCGCTACGGGGCGCCACCTAGAGTCTGACAGCCACATTCTCATAGCCACGGAGTACAATGACATTTAAAATCCGAGGATGTTCGCTATTTTTTGAAAATTGAATGAATAAATAATCAATTTAAAAAAAAAATAAAAGAATGAGTGAATGAGCAAAGCATCAGGCAAATACACAAACAAGACAAAAACTTTCATTCACTGTCCTTGGCATCCGACTGAATTTAAAGGATTTCCAAGTTTTCTAGGAAGAAAGGCTTTCTCCAGACGCTTTCCAAGATTTGTTTTGCAAAGCTGCCAGGGACAATTATAGACAATGAATTGGAAGTAACAAGTCTCATGGTGACATCCAAAGTGTTTTAAATCCAAACCTCAGAGCTCTAAGGTTCTAAAAAGATGCCTACAGTTAAAGTAAATTTGCCCTGTTCTTAATAATAACTACCTGATAATTTATTGAACAGTCCATATTACAGAAATATCTATGGCATTAAAGAAGACTTGTGGGGTGGGCTAATATTATAGCCACTAAGGAAATGAAAAATATGCATGAGGTTTGTCATTTTTAAGTCACTTTAAGGCAAGATATCTAGCTCTGTGTTACTACTGCATTCCAACTGGTCTGATAAGAACCAAACACATTTCAAAAAGGTTATCCCAGATATAAAGAGAAAGATGGAACTTACCTTTCCCCCTTGCAATAGACATATCTTTTCCCTCCCGAAAACTTGTCCTAAAAGGAAAAAAAAAATTCAGATAAGGAAAACTTACATTCATTCTTCCATTCACTCATTTCATTTAAACATTTATTAAGCAACTACCGTGGTAATGTAGAGATGAAGGAAGGTTCTTCCCCAGGGTGCTTATGGTCTAGTTGGAGTGAGTTGACAGCAGCTGCCAAGAAAGTAGATATGACAAGAGTGGGCTATTTCTAAATGCTATCTAGAAATAAGGAGAAGCACAGGGTGTTGAGAGCAGTGCTAAGGGGCTCCTGACCAGTTTGGAGAGGACAGATTAGAGTGCTATGTCTTTAAGTATCAAATTATTGGAAGGCCAAGTCAAACACAAAGATATTTACAAACAGAAAGACAAAGGTATCTTTTTCACTGGAACTTTTCTATCTGAGTTTTAGAGTCAAAGGGAAAAACATAATAAAAATGATTATTACTAGGATATAATTTCTGGGAGTATAAAGACCATTTCGATCTGCATTTTGATCTGTCCACTCCTTTAACTCTATCACTTCCCGAAATGTCTGGGACATCCAGTCACTAAACATTTGTTGAAAGCTAGATGAATGTTTAACAAAAACCCTGTTACACATAGTAAAAAAAAAAAAAAAAAAAAATCACTAAATAAATATTTCCATCATTCACAAGTTAGTTGAAGTTGGTTTATTGACGTGCTTTCTTATAAGTCATTGGCTTTTAATAATTGTAATGCTTCTGCCTTTCTTCCCTTACCCTACTCCAACCAATTCCGATGCTTCTCCCTACATTTTATTTGCCTACGTCAATTCAATGCCTTCCTGTGTCTCCAAATTTCCTTCCTCCTACTCTTCATGCATTGCTTCGGCCATTCAGGTAGGTTTACAGTTCTACCAACATTTTGTGCATTCCCACTTGCAAACTCTATTTTGGTTTCTCTTATCTTGATTCACTCCCCGCCCCTCCCCCAGATCAATAGAAATTCTCACCATTTTCAAGAACCATTTTGAACTCATCATACTCTCCTTGACTAATTCATTCTCTCTTTCTCCTTTTCTCCCTTCACTATTTTAAACTCATATATACTCGACAGTCCATGCCATATAAATGAATCTTAATTATATAAAACCCTTACATCCTTTACTTTTATGGGTGCTAGTCTTATCTTCTCAATTAGACTATAAATTTTTAAAGGTTACTGTTCATGTCTTATTCTCCATATATATAAAATAGCTGTCTGGCACAGAGATTCTGAAAAAGTCTGTGGTAGAAGATAAGAGTGTGAGGAAAACTGGGTCCAAACCATGAAAAGCCTTGAATACCAAGTTAAAAGATTGACTCAAGCCTTTAGGCAGAGTCAGTCAGAGGAAAGGCAAATTTTTCTAAGAAGTATCCTCTTCTCCATAGATACTTCACCTTTACTAGCCATTATAAAGAAAAATCATGGAGAAGAAAAAAAATTTAGGAAATACCTTCTATGGTTCTCAGCATCTTGATTTCCATGTTCCACAGAGTTTTCTAAAAATGATTATGTATGTTAGGTAAGTGGCTAACTAAATACCCTGCATTTAAGTCCTCCTGTCACTGTTATTGGTAAAGATTGAGTCTGGCAGTCTTCATGAGATTTCAAAGGAGCTGTGTTCCGTCAGGGTTTGGATAGGGCTGAAATAGTTGATGATACTGCTTTTGACTGGATTGGGCAGAGCAGTTATCCAGAGGCATGTTGAAGAAATGATAAAGAATAAAAAAATAAAGTATTAAAATTGTAGAATCTTTGTTTAATAAATTCTTCTCCCGAGAGGCAAAAATTTCATTAAGAAGTTAATTTAAAAGAATTTTTAGAAACTTTAAACGTAAATGTTTTTTATAAAACTTCTCTTCTATATGGAGCAATGCAATAAACCAAGAGTTGCATCCTTGGACTCAGAGAATGTAAATGAGCAGAAGCTAAAGGAATCTATTTAGCAATGATCTGGTTTTTGCATTCGGACTCTTAGGCTGAAAGAGTGATGTTTTATTTTTCCTCTGAAATGTGGGATTTCTTTGCCTGGACTAACTTTAATAACAATGTCAGGAAGTAGTCTATCCACATTATTCATGGATTCTATAATTACAAATTTTCATACTCACTACAATTTATTTGTGACCCTAAAATCAATACTCTTAGCACTTTCGTAGTCATTCACTGATATGAACAGAATGGTAAAAATTTGAGACGCACACATTCCCAGCTGAGCCGATGCTCTGACCTTTTGTTTCAACTGCCAAACGATGAAAAAATTGTCCTTTTTGTGATCTATTTCTTGCCATATTTTTGCAGTGTTGTGCTTTTTTTTTTTTTTTTTTGGTAAGTTTGCTTTTTAAAATTCCCTCCAGGTGTAGTACTATCCCATGTTTCTACGTGTAAGAAGGCTGTGAAGTTTTTATGGAGAAAATATGTGTGTTAGCAAAGCTTTGTTCAGTTATAAGTTGTAGTGCTTTTGGCCGTGAGTTCAATGAATCAATAGCATAATATAAATAAGGTGTCTTTAAAGAGAAATACATATAAAACAAGGTTATATATTGATTGGTTAACAAAAATGTTGTGATTAGAGACTCTCACGACCTTTACCCTATGTTCCCCCTACGAGTGGTAATTCAGTATTTGCTAATTCAGTGTTTGTGATGACTTTATAGCACATAATCACTGCAAATGACAAGAATTAATTTCCTATGGATTAAAATGCTTTACAATTTTTGATTCCCCATAATCATGACTAAACCTTTGACAAACTATTATTAGTCCACACCAAGTGTAATGCAGTGTCTGAGCCTCAGCTTTGTTGCCAGATATATTTGGGTTGGAACTCAGATTGTTTACCCAGCAACTGGGTGACTCTATACAAATCACTTTACCTTTTCAAGGCTACATTTCAAGGTTGTTAAGAGAATTAAATGAGATGATGAGCATAGAGCCTAGCACAGTTAGCATAAAGTAACCCCTTGAGATAATGTTACTATCAATTGTTCCACTTTATTTCTCAAATAGTACAATCTCCATTTTAATGGCTCATGAAATTATAAAAATGAAAATGATCATCGACTTTCTGTTGACAATATTCTTCACTCTGCAGAAGAGCTCCCAGTGTCTACCTCACATAGAATGCTTGTTATGAGTCAAACTGGAAGCTGGAATCCCAACTTACAAATTATGGACTTATAGTTTTAACATATTCCCAGGCAATACCTATCAAAAAGGTGGCCCTATACTTATCACATTATAGGCATTGTTCTAACCTCCACATACATTCAGCTCATTTAAGTATAGACAGCAATAAAATGGTCCTATTGTCAATGCCCAATCGCAATGACAGTCTCGAAAATTGTTCAATCTGCCCTTCAGTTCAAATTTAAATACTATAGCTCAATCCATACAGAGTTCACAGAACTGGAGACTTAGAAGTGACTCCTCTGAACTGTTCATCCTGCCCCCATACTCTCTCCTCAAGTGTAGAGTGTTAGTCTTGAGCTGCAAGAAAACACTACCTGGCCATGCCTTTGAATATTAGAAAGCGCTCATCTTTGAGACTGTGTCTCAGGTGGGCAGCCATGCCCAGAGAAGTCTAATTTCACTGCTAGGTGAAGAGGTAAAAATAGACTTCAGATTCTGCTGATGAAGAGGAGGGAGAGAGGGCAGAAATCCTCAGTGTTTTGGCCTCAAAGGGAAGCATCTAAAAATTAATCATACCTTTTTCACTAAGAAAATTAGCTCCCAGTTAGCATTTCTCCTTTACCTCCTTATTCTAAAAGAATGCATGACTCCTTCCCAGCTTTGAGTTATATTTCCAAAGTGTCTCTACCCTCATCTTACCTCTATTGTGAATAGTTGACGGGAAAGGGGAGGAAAACCCATTTCATCGTACTTGCTTTTCAGAATGTTGTCTTATCTTCACCATTAAAAATCTTGCTTTGTTCTCCCTCACCTGGTACAATGAAGTCGTGTCTCTTATTTGAAGGGAAAAAGAGATTAAATAGACCCTGCAAATAAGAAGAAATAGCCCTACAGTCCCAGAATCTCTGCTGATTGAACACTGCTGAGGTTATTAATCACAAGGGCTTATTTCCCAAAGAACATCAGAGCACATCTGGAAATTAAATAAAAATAATAGGAGGGTTCAAGTCAACTGACATTTTCCAGAGAATTCCTCAAGACAATTAATAAGATGCTGCCCACAGAGGCACATAGAAACTTTGATTCTGTTCTGCCTAAACAAGACTTAAAAAAATAAGTATCAAAATTCACCTCAAATAGTTTGGTTTTTATTAACTGCCCTCTCTTGAGGGGCTCCATGTAGAACTGAAATCTGCTCTCTTTGTACTTGTTTCTTTTGATTTGTTTTTGTCCAAACTGAATGGAAGAGTGGCTATTTCTAAGTGGTCTTTTTGACACTATATAATTCTGACAGCCAAGTTACTCTGAGCCCTAAGGCTATTTGCTCTGGGAGGGAGAGATGTGGAGACCACACCTCTCCAGAGAAATGCTTTGATTAGGTGACTCTCACCGAAGAGCCAAGGTCAAAATTAAGTCTGGATTAGTCTCTCCGGTGACAAGAGGGAGGCATTCATCTGGAGAAGGTCTTTGTTAGCGAGATGGTTGTTAGACAGTGCAAAGGAGGTGACATCGACCTTTTCCTTTTCTGTGAAAAGCAATGATTACTCCTTGTGGTTTGGTACAGTCAGCTTGTCAAGAATCATGGAGTTAGGCCAAATGGAGGTAAGAGTCGAGAAGGAGCCAAGTCTGGTCTTTATAGCCCCCGCTCCTCCCTTCTTCTTCGCTTACTCTGTCCTCATTGGAGTGCCCCTGTAAGTACCCAGAAACCTCTAGCAGGTCACGAAATGCTCTAGGGTCCCCATATCTCTTTGAGTCATCTAACTTGGGTGTTATGAGTTGAAGTGAGTTCCTCAAAATCCATATGATGAAGTCTTAACACCCAGTATCTCAAAATGTGACCTTATTTAGGAGATGGAGTATTTATAGAAATAATCAAGTTAAAACAAGGTCATTAGGGTGGTCCTAACTGGATGTGACTGGTGTCCTTATAAAAAGAGGATGTTTAGAGACAGACATGAATACAGGGAGAATATCATGTAAACACAAAGACAGTCATCAACAAGCCAAAGACAGAAGCCTGAGCTAGATCTTTCCCTCACAGCCGTAGATCAACCCTGCTGGCTCCTTGATCTCAGATTTTCCAGCTTCCAGAACTGTGAGATGATAAATTTCTGTTATTTAAGTCACTCAATTTGTGGTACGTTGTTACAGCAGAGCCCTAGCAAACTAATATACTGGGCTACACAGTTCCACTTACTGTATATTTTGTTCCCAAAATGGGAACTGCCAACCTGAGAGAGCTTCGGAATTCTTTTTAGGGTCTCTAAGACTTATATATTCTTAATTTCTTAAAGCCAAGTTAGTATGCTGTGTGAATAAGATGTGTAGGTTGCCCAATGATAGTCCATGGCATTCCTTTCTAGATTTAACTCATCGCTTTCTCTTTCTCCTCTCTCTTCTAGCTGTACTAGTCTACTCATTTCCTGGAGGGAAACCCATTCTCTCGCCTCAAGACCTTTGCCCATGCTCTTCTCTTTTCCTAAAAATACCCCACATATGCCAAGTTCTGGCTGACTGCCACTAACTCTTTAGTCCTGGACGATCTTTGGGAAATCCTTTCCTGAACTCTGCCAGACCCGAGTTAGATGTCCTTCCGCTGTGACCCCACAGCACTGTGTACTTCCTCCTATCAGCAAACAGATTCTTTGGTGATCACCTCTTGTCTTGGTTTCTCACGTACTAGACTGGGGAGGGGCTACTTCAGGTTTGATCTCATATTCATAGCACCAGGCTCAGTGGGTATCACAACATTAATTTTCACACATTACAGTAATGTTTTGGTTTTGTGAATTTTCTTAATCGATCGATATGAAACCACATATTGGAAGACCTCACATTTTTTTTACATTGAAAAGTGGTTCTCATCCTCAAAGTTTGGAAATCATTGCTCTAATCCAGAGGTCCCACAGAAGTGGCCCAAGGGCCTAATCCAGCCAGCAGATGGGATGGTTTGGCCAGCCCAGTGCTCCAGATGTCTCTGGATGTGGACATTTTTCCCGGGGGTGTGTGCTCTGCAGGCACCAGAGGCTCCCTATTCCCACTCTCTGGCATTCACCTCTTTCCTCATTAGCGTTTCCTGTCTGGACCCTGAGGCATTGGTTCCTTGAAAACATTCCCCCCAGATTCTTCATCAAAATTGACTTTCCTGACATTCTGCTCTTCAAACATGTTAATCTAATTCAAAACAAAGATTTAATAGGTTGTCTCTTTCGGAGAAAACCTTATTGTATCCAGAACCTGTGAGGGGGGCAGTTGTCTGGGGCATGTATGTGCGGGCCATTTTTTTTTTTCTTGTAATCCTGCAGAACAAAACACTCAAAGGAAGGTAATCGGTTACTCCCCTAGAGTTTCACTTGTCTTATAGAAAGTATATAAGGCCTGAAAACAAATTAATTTTGATCAACCTTCATTTTTTTTTTTCTAGGCCCTGCCAGAGACACTAATAAGCAAAGGAACAGCCGAATCAGGGGAGCGTGTGGAGATGGTTGGAGTAGAAACAATCACATAACCCTCAATCAGAATCGTATATCTCTAGGCAACAGAATATTTGTCATGGAAAGTGAGGTATAAAATGTTGTTTTATGAATCCTCTTATCTCTTTAAGCAACTTTAGAAAGGGGAAAAAGTAGTTTCATCTTAGAACATATCCCGATTGTTCTGGGTTCACGCTATGGTAGGGTTTAACTCAAATAGAAATGTTTAGTGTATTTATTTTGTAGACTCCCACTCCTGAACCAAAATGTGTCATGTAGCTAAGGCTGACAATCAGGACCTGATAATAAAGTGCTCTTCCAAGTGTAGGAAAAGTCTCCGAAAAACAATCTGTCTACTTTCGGCCCGATTCTCTCTTGAGTTCCGCCACCCCCACTCAACCCCTTCCATATAAACTTCCCGGAGGGGACACTTTTGGTATCTTGGAAAGCCCTGGTTTTCATGCTAAATGCAGCTTCTTCTTCTGGTTCCTCTTATAATCCTGTTTTCAAGGCTGACACATTTTTGTTCATAGTTACTCTTTCTTTCCTCCCCTTTCACCAGTGTTTAGTCCAACATGACAATTGTCTTACACGCCCATGACTTCAGACCTTAAACATTTTAACCAGCAGTGGAGAATTCTACAGCGGTCTTTCTGAAAAACTCAGACTATAATCTGCTCCCTTCCCCCAACCAGCTCACTGGAGCAGTGATTTCCTCAAAGAATTCCAACAAATTAGTTAGGCACGACTCCCCTTCCTGAAACGATGTTAGCTGTCTTTAATCAAGCTTGCTTTTCCAACTGTTCTCGATTTGATACCTTAAAGTAGTTACAGAGTCCTTCCCCCTAACTGAAGCTAAGCTGACTAGCTTATCTTCTTATTCCCAGCATACCCACAAATGCTAATAATATTTTATGGAGGGGGTGTGGGTAATGAAGAGGGAAAAGATTCATTAAATCCATTAACTTGAATAAGTTACTCTTTTCATAGAGGCTTTTTTTTCCCTTAAGCCCAAAGATAAATGTTTAAAATCAGAATCCCAGAAAGAGGCATCTCAAAATCAATCTTAGTGCTTTAAAAATGTTAATACTTCCTCTATATATTTGAATAAATGTTTAAAATAAGACCACCTTAATTATTTGATGCCAAAGACGTGAATTTCCTATACTAATCACAAATGGCATTTACTTGGTGTTTGCAGTGCTAAATCTCAACTTTTGAAGTCAAGAGGTTAAGTTATAAATACCAGCTATTAGATAGCTGTAAAATATTTGCCTAAAGGCTCTGATAGTTTAAAGCTTTCCATTATGTGTATATACAGATATGTATATTCTTGTAGCTATGTATAGTTTAAGATACATATGTATCTCCACAACACCTCATGTGTGGTCATGATATCCATCACACAAACTTCTGCATTTTCCAAACCCTGGGATACAATTTCAAACTCTATATAAACTGACTTTATACTGCACATATGCACCACGCTAGCCCTACCACGTGGATGGCGTCATTATTTCCACACAGTCTGATTCACAGTCCAAACCCAGGAGAGGGTCTCCAGGAAAAGAGGTTTTAGGACCAGGTTTCCAGCTTGAAATTCTCCATGGGAATTTCCAGAATAACTCTGATACTTCAAGGGGAAAAAAAGTGAAGAAGGACTGAAAACCAGAACCAAAACCAAATAAAAGGAGAAGCATTAAAAAGTTATGTGATGAAGTGGGATGCTGTAAAGTTTTTATTATGACTTGTTTGGAAAGATCTTGCTTAACAAATGCAGTCATCCTCCATTCAAATGCAAAGCAATAAAAAAACTTTATAGTCCACTATCACATGCCATAATGTGTATGAAATGGTTAAGCCTAATCAGATTTTGGAAGAGAACGTTTCGTTTGCTCTTCTAGGAAATTTTGCCCTTTAAAACTGGGGGGAAAGTGAAGGAAGAAAGAACCTTCTACAGAGCTATGGGGATGAGGAATTGTCTGGAAATTATATGAGTAGTGGATACAGAAAGGGAAGCTATTCCTTCGCCTGAGAAAGAAAGAGCTAGAGAGCGAAATAAGAACTGTCCACATGTTTTAAGGGCAATTTTGTAAAAGAGTTATTAATTTTAGATTTAAGATGTGAAGTTATAAAGTACAAAACTAGATCCAATTTATAAATGTTGGGATGAAAGAAAGGAGGTAAATTTGACTCAGTAAAGAAACTTCTGTCATGATAGCTTCTTAAAAAAGGAATAATTTGCCTTAGGAATTAGTTCTCTATGTCTAGAAGATCAGTCAAGGTCATACAGGAGTGCTGTACATGCAGGGCACTCCTGCAGCACATCGACTCTGGATGAGGTGACTTGCACGGTACCTCCCATATCTAGTGTCTCTGAGTCGAAGATTTGCTTATAATTCCATATTGGCAATTGGAGACATTCCATATCCCCTGTAAATATGAGCATGTAGCTGAATTGTATTTTCACTAGAAAAAAAATTTTTTTAATTATAAATTCATTCTCATTGTTTAGTGCTCCCTATGAAAAAGGAGATTTCTTTTCTCAAGTAGGAAATGTCAGAAGTAAAATCTTTTTTTGATCTTGAGTTTGGAGTACAGAGTTTTTCTATCATTTATTCATAATCTTTTTGTCAAATGCTTTCAAGTTGGGAATCACAATATGTTGAGAGGCTGTGGGGAAATTCCAAAAGGTGTAAAGAAATCAGAGCTATAAAATTCTGAACAGAAATTTCATGTAAAGTATATTAGTAGATTCCTTCCACATTATCACCTCTGATTCCTTTTTTCCAAATCGCACATCTGCCAAAGGCCCCCTTTCCTTTTGAGCCCCTCCTTTACTTTCTCCTCCTGTGTTCTCCTCGGTTCTGTTCTTGCCTCCCATAGCACCTTTTCCTTCTGAAGTAAAACAAAGGAAAGCTATTCCTATACCTCTCTCCTTAATAGGAGAGACCAAACGGGCTCTCTGAAGGGATAAGGGATAAAAAAGTTGGAGAACTGCTGAGCTAGTCTCATTATCTTACTCCTTGTTTATCCTCAAACTTGCTAAAATTTGCCCAGGAACAGACTTTCTGCTCTCATTTAAAAAGATTCTCTCTTTCTTCTACTTTCTCGCCAAACTTAATTCATGATACAAGAGACTCTGAGATGGAAGAGGGCAAGGTAATAAGCCCAGGATGAATTTTATCCTTATTAAGTACCTTTCATTCCTCAGAATCCCCAAAGGCCTGACAATCTATATTTCATGCCCTTCTACCTCACCACAGAAAGTTGGATTCTATGCTGTGAAGGGAATGCACAGTACAAGCAGAGGTAAACTCTATTCAAGTCCGATCATCACTTCCATTATGCATTAGTATTTCTATGACACTTTATATTGGTCAATGTTATATTACTCAGTCTAGACAGGAGGGAAAGGGGGTCTTCCTGTAAATGGTATTTCCACACATTTTCCTCTCTTTATTTACCTTCCTTCTTGGGTTCCCTTTTGGGGTACTAAATTTTCCCTCTCACACAGAATTCTTCTTATTTAATTCCTGAAGAATTCATTACAGATTGGCGGTTGCCAGAGGCAGGAGGTTGGGGGATGGGTAAAACTAGTGAAGGGAGTCAGAAGGTATAAACTTTCAGTTATGAAATAACCGTAAGGTAATGTACAGCATGGTAACTATAGTTAACAATACTATATTGCATATTGAAAGTTGCTAAGAGAGTAGATCTTAAAAGTTCTCATTACAGGATAAAAATTGTAACTATGTGTGGTGACAGATGTTAATGAGACTTATTGTGGTAATCGTTTTGCAATATATACAAATATTGAATAAATATATAGTACACCTGAAACTAATATAATGTTACATGTCAATTATACCTCAGTTTAAAAAAAACCAAAAACTTCATTTCAGGAAGTTCTATGAGAGCACACTTCACAAAACGCAAAATAAAAACCACAGAGTGACATTTTCTTTTTAAGTTTTTCATTAAGTATAACATGTTATGAAATAAAATATTATAAATGTAACTAGCACAAGACCCCACCGTAAAGGAAAATATACCCCATTTACCAAGCAGAAGAGGGACTTTAAAACTACATGAATCTACCACTATCCATGAAACCATTAAAATAGCTGAAACATAGCGCATGCTTAGTAGGCTTACATTTTGTATCTCATCAATTTCCCACAACTACCTTATGAAGTGATGCTCTATTATTTTCATCAATAAAGAGAAAGACGAAGCTTCGAGAGGTTAAGAAAGGCTTGTGCAAGGTCATGCCGATTCTTTAAAGAATTTGAACCCACGTTATTCTGACTCCAGAATCTATTCTCTCAATTGTCATTCTCTACCCTGCCTTGGGTATTTCTTCAGAGATGAACATGAATATAGAGACTGTTTCCATTTTGATGGACCCTTCTAACTGCTTCTACCTCTGTTTAGGGTGAATGCAGTCTTTCTCCAGTTGTGACTTTGGGGGTGAACCCCCAAGCACTTGGAATTTTCCATTATTGGGTAATTCCTGGCCAGTGGAATTTTTATTTAGGTTCCATTCCTTTTTCACTGCTTTTTTCAGTTCATCCTTCTCTAAAGAGTCTATGCTTGAACTTGGAACTAGAGGGGTTTGGGGGGATGGGTGGGCAGAGTGCAGTGCAAGCATTCACTTCTCACTGAAAGGGCAGCTGTCCACTGAGTTCACACAGTAACTTGAGTAGGTGTGTTACTTAATACGCCACGAAAAAATGCCCACCCCGAGAGTCTAAAATTGTGGATTTAATAGGCCTCCCGCTGCTGCTCGGCTGCCTTCCAAAGGCCCGCTGAATTGCTTCCTCTGCAAGCAGGACCTTCTGCCAGAGGCTCTGGGGTAACTGTGGTTGCTGATCTGCGGCAAGAGGTGACAGGTGGCCACTCTGCAATTGTGGGATGTTAAAATTGATATTAAAATATTTTTTCTAAAAGGAGAATAGGGACTAAGTAAAGAAAAAAAGAGAAAAAAGACTTCTTGATACCGCGCCCTAATGTTTCTGTGTGTCTTTGGAGAAGGTGTGCTGGCTCCCAACCAGCTTTCCACACTCAGAGACCTGAATTCTCTAAAGACCCATTCTGGGAAGATCTTGGCATGAACACACAGTGGCTATGCCCAAGCCGGGTCTTCGCAGAGGTTTGTTTAACCAGGAGCCCTCACCCAGCCCTACCTCCTCACCAACATCAAGGAGGTGGATCCAAGAAGAGCATAACGACTACTTTTACAGAGGCTGTTGCCTTTTCTTTTTTTTCCCCTCAAGAATAGCAAGGAAATGCTGCAAATGGTTTAAGACATGACAATTCAGGAGGCAATAAGCCTTCTTATTTTTGACCCTAGGAATAGCAAACTTCTTTGAATGACTAGGAGCTTTTTACAGCTCACCAGATAAAATTGTCCCCATGTGGAACAGTGGGAGGCAGGACATTCCTCAGCCCATCAGAAGTATTGCTTCATACACTTTAAGAGTCTAAACAGCTTTTTGGTAAAACCCATCTCCTGCTAGAGACAGTAGGTGGGTTATTTTTAGAAACAATGTTTTTCAGAAAAAAAGCAAGAGATGTTTTGATAATACAATTAAAATATAGATCATATGTTTTATATTCGTGGCTATGCTTTTGTTCTTTATTCAAGTTCTATTGTTTAAAACTTTGTGGAAATAGCTCCTCCTTAGGCTTGAGCTGTACTGCTTTCTTACTATTTTGATACAACAGAGTATTCCTGGGAGACTGAGCAATTCTTCCTGAGACCAGGAATTTATTGTGTGGACTCCTTTTCTCAAAGACTTTCTTGAAAAACAAAGCCAGGCTCAACCTTGTCTTTGTTAGCATTATTCTGTCACAATAGACATTTGTTATTCTTTTCTGTTGCCCAACAAACATCTGAACTCCTTACCCATATTTGGAGGCTTCCCCATCTTAAGATTCTTGGTGGAAGAGTATGTCATTAATTGGCAGAGAAGCTGAAAATGCTATGTATTCATCGTTTCCCACATTTCTTTACAGCAAGAGCCCAAGCATGTGACCCAGGCTCCTGCAATCAGACACACCCATCACAGACTTGGAATTGGTGATGCGAGGAGCGTGGATGGTGATGAATCCTCTGGCAGCTCTGGTAGCTTCAGGGTGATCAAGGCACTGAGCCAGCTGGGGCAGCAATGCCAGAGGCTGCATCCAGCGCTGAGAGCTGGCAGCCTAAGCGGTGCTAGCTGCAGAGTCTAGGGGTCACGGTAGCCATGGGTGCTCACCAGAGCAGTTCGACAGTTTGATTCTAAGCATTGTTCCTGTCTGTAGTACTGTAGTACTCTGAGTTACCTGGCAATTCTATGAGTACTCAAAAGCCTTTTAATAAATTCTTCTAGAATGGCTTTATGTCTGCTGCTTACTACTAAAAACCTTGACTTAAAAACAGAAATACATTTAAAATAGGTGAAAGTTCCAATTTCCTAAAATGACAGAATATCATCTTAAAGTATAAAATTATACTTGTATAATTCAGAGCCTACTGAGGTCTCTAAGGAGTGCTTTAAGAATACAAATACACATATTTACATACTCATACAAAGATAGCTGTATAGAAACATCAGCATGTATGTATGTGTATGTGTGGATGTGTATATATCCAAGTCACACAATTCAATATGTCACATGGAGGACTGGAAGCCAACAGCCTCTGATGCCAAACTTTAAACTCCCGTCTGTAGTTGTTAGACCACTCTCCTTCTCCTTAGTCAATTGCTTTCTGTTCACTCCCTCTTTTTATTGAAAGAATGTATTTTATTTTTTATCAAGTAGGACAGCAGTTCTCCTCCTTTCCCAACCAATTTCAGCGGCGTTAATCACTGACGCAAATGAACTAAGACCAACCTGGCCCACGCGGCCAACACCAGCCATGGGGTGGCATTCATTTTGAAGCAGAAACGCTGAGCACTAAGTGAAATGTGAAGTTGTTAAAAGGGGAGTGTATGCCGTATACCCTCAGGAACACACGCTGTACTTGCTAAGGAAGCCTGGGGCTCTGAAACCCTGGTTCACAAAGCACAAACACTTTTTTTGCCCCAAGAAATCCAATAATGTAGAGGAAACTGAAGCAAATGTCCCTGGAATCTCCACTTAACCAGCACCTTCCAAGGCTCTTAGCCAAAGCATGGGAATGTTTTCAAAGCTTGTTTTCCCTGGTGGATGATATCATTTAATCCTCACAGTGACTGTGGGGGCCACACCCAGGCAGGCACTGCTATCTCCGTTTTACAGATGAAGAAACCAAGGCCTGGGGGCACTTAATGAATTAATTGCTGAGCTGGAACTATAATTATGAGCTTCCGGCTCCTTGTTCATTGCTCTTTCCATTCAACCATATTCTTTCTTAATGTTTCAGGGTTGATTTCCTTGTTTCCTGCTTTTGGATGGAGATACACACATGTGCACATACACACACACACACATACGTGTGTTTATCTATCTATCTATCTATCTATCTATTATCTATCTATCTATCTATCTATCATCTATCTATCTACCCAGCTATCTACCTAGCTATTTATCTATCTATAAATATTTACATTATGTATTTTCATATATTTGTTAAAATATTTAAACACATAAGGTATATAAAATATATAATGAAATGACCTCCAGTCAAGGAAATTGCCTGTGTTCTTCCAAAAATAGTGAGCAACTGGCCTTCATCTGAGCCAAACATGAGCTGGAGACTCAGCTTCACTATTCTCTGCTTTCACAATGATTGTCCTTGCTCCTCCTTTCCAAAATACCTCCTACCTATCTTCCGTTGTTCAATGTAAACATCTTTCTTCCTGGGAAGCCTCCTCTGCTCCCGTGATCTAGGTCAAGGTCCTTTTATTATATGTTCCTAGTAAAGTATTCCTTTCTCACTTCATCATTCAAATGAGTAGTGTCACTACTTGTTTAATATCTGTTTTAGCATACCCTTATATACCCCTAGCACAGAGTAGGTGCTCCATAATCTTTACAGAAAGAAAATATGAGAGCACAGGAAGAGGCATTAATCAACAGAAGTTAGGTCTCCTCATTGGGTACAGTGTAGTAGATGAGATGGAAATTAGCTGTGTTGCCTGATCTCTCAGTCCTTGAGTGGCCTCATCAATAAATTGTTAATAATAGTTTTCTATCTCACAGAACCATTTGAGAATTAATTGTGTTTATATATGCAAAGTACTGAAGACACAGCATGTTATATTATAAATTCTCAATAAATACTGACAACAGTTATTTTTTATAACAAGGTGGAATGAGTGTGGGTAAAAACAGGTTTAATGGTGGGAAATTGAACATCTAATATGAAAGCTTCTATTTTCCAGGCAAGTTAAAAGACAAGAATTAGAAGGAAGTGGTACAAGCTAAACTGCTGCACAGAAACCCTGCTTACATTAGCCCCATTGTGGAGACTGCCTCTGACCACTTTCCCAGGGCTTCCATGGGGGCTTGCAAATCTAGCTTGCCTCCCCACAGGGTGAACACTCAGAGTCATTTTGGTTATTCTATTTCAGGAGTGGAAAGGTCAAAAGCCTAATGCATTGAGTACCTCATCGTACTAACTAGTCAGAAATACCAAGGCCTGAGACTTTAATGTGAATTTGGAATGCACTAGATATACAATTAGGAAATAATTTTTGCGTTCTGGAAGAATCTGACCCTTTGGAGTAGTTCTTCCTTTCTTGAAGTTCTGAGATTTTAATTGTATCTTTAGGGTGGTCAACTCTGTTTCCTACATGTGTGCAACTGCAGACATCCGTCCGTTAGGGCAGACGAACCAACCTGTCACTGGGTGATGGATGTTTTCCTATTGCTCTGCTGAAGAGCATTAAGTTAAGCCTTCACTTCAGCTCCACAGATAGTTGAGACAACAGATGGCCTTTTTTGCAATTCTGGGGAAATGCTGCAATTGGAAGTTCAGAAGAGTGGCTTCTATTTGTTGATAGCTTAAAATAGACTGGGCAAATAGAGAACTATTATTGTTATGTACGCCAGGAATATAGTGGCTGATGAGAATGCAGTTGGAGGAAAGGAGGGAAAACTTGGTCCAGCTGCCTTCCTGACCTTGCAGGATTCAGGAAATTTAAGCTACAGGGTAGATGAGGGGATTCAGAGTAGTTTTGAAGAAGTCAAGTTCTATCTACAATACTTGCAGGTGTTGGATATCTGCTGGGGACAGAAATGTCACCTTAATCAAATAAGCTCAACTGGAAGGCAGACAGTGCAAACCTTTTCAAGAATTACTGCTATGTTTCAATAAATATTAATTCTATCTTTTAAAATATACTTGTAATTAAATCCTGGAACTTGCACGCATTTTGTTTTTTTGTGTTTGGTTTTTTGTTTTTATTTATTTGTTTGTTTGTTTCATGACAGTTAGGAAGCATATGGACAAGCTTGGTATCATTTATCCTGTTCCTGAAATTTCCAAAACCAACTGGGGCCTTCAGACTATCTTGAAATCAGCAAAAAAAAGAGTCTTTCAATATATGCGTGCCTTGCTTCTAACCATCTGTGGGACTCCAACATTTGCCACAATAAGTATTCTCCTTCACATAAAACTAGAATATTTGATGAATTCACAGGATTATTAGCAGTGCACTGACTAGCTGAAAGTAGTCATTGCTCAGAGCTATAAACCCCACAAAAAAGAATTTAAAAGCCTGATTGGAAGCTTGCTATTTGTATTGCATGGAAAAAATCTTGCTGCCATCTTGACAACATGCCATCTAAAAACCTTGGATGGCATTTTGCAGGAGGATCTCCAGTAAAATGCACCTATTGCTTGAATAGGATCTGGCATTTATAATTGTCTCAGGAAAGAGAGTGAAACTACATTGTTACATGTATTAGAAATTAAAGAGAAAACTTCTAACATAAATGATCTCTGCTACATGCAGGTAGAGAGCATTTGCTCATTCCAAGGGCAAGAAATGCAGACTCTATAATATCTGTAGATCGTCTAGGCACACCATCCTACTCAAGTGGCAGAGGATTATTCTACAATCTGCTCACAGATCAAGGATGCAAAGTACAAATGTTTTAAGCAGATACTTTGAATCTTGAAGACATATGTTTTTCATACTTCTTTAAAAGAAATCTCCAAAACTGCTAGGGAAGTTCAAGTCATCTGGCATTTGGGAACCTGGTGTGTGTGTGTTTTTTTTTTTTTTTCATATGAAAGTAAAACCAAGAGTTGAGTCATAAAAAGACAATCTAGTGCAAGGTGGTCAGCAGTTTATGCAACAGAACTTTAATTTGCTTACCGTGAATGCAAGGTGGGGATAATGATCTGTTGATGATAGAGAGGAGCTTCAACTCCACCTGAGCTATCTCAGTAACTCTCAGAGTAACTCTTCACAGTAGTTTCCAATGAAGAAGAATCTAGCCTTCAAGTTACAGCACCCTACCCCCAACCCCATCCCCCCATACACAGCTGTGGTGCTGTCGAAAGGATACAGTGAATGCCCTCCTTGAGTTTATGCCTAGAATGTGGTGGGCACTCTGATAGATACTGAGAATACACAAAAGCTCATGTATTCAGAGCACTGCCCCCCCCCCAATTATTTCCATTAAATCAGCCAACATATAGGAAACTACTATATATCCTCCCACTTACTCTCCAAAGAATTTGATTTCATAGGGAAAATCATGGTCATTTCACTTAGATTTAGTTATTGTATTTATTCAACTGAAATCTAGAGATGTAGCTTTTGCTCTAACAGAGGAAATGAAAAGATTTGAATATCTAATTATACAAGACATATCAATTAAGGTTTTTCAGTTGCAATCAACAGAAAAAGCTTCTGGTTAACCTGAGCAGAGAACAGAATTTAATAGGAAGATTTGGGGAAGTTCAAAGAACTGGAGAAAAAATGTAAACCAGGATATAAATCAGGGCAGTTTCAACAACTCAAACAGCAGGAATAAAGGGAGCATATGGGCCGGACACCTACAATAGAATGTTTTGTTTTTTGTTTTTTGTTTTTTGTTTTTTGTTTTTGTTCAACACTTTGATACCTTTATTTACAAAACTGAAAAGAGGATGTTTCTAAACACTGAGGAGTAAAATTATGAAGGTTTTTTGCTGTCATTGTTTACTGTTTGTTTTTTGTTTTCCAGAAGTTGTGGCATAAGATGGCCTTGATTCAGTCCTTCGGGCTAATACTTCATTAATGATAGCTGTCAGCCCCATACTTGACATGAACTGAGGACTGGGAGAGAGTAGTTTTCCACTGACACTGTAATAGACCAGACATGACAACAAGGTCTTGGCCTGAATCTCCGGTAAAATATGAAATCAAAGCTAGAATCTTTTTTAAAAACCTAAAATTATAGTTATTTATTTGCAACTTGGCACTCCCTTTTGGAATGTCTTCCTGCCTACTTCATAGATGGCGTCCATGCAGTAGAACCCCTAGAAACACTCTTTAGCTCTCCGTGACTTTGAAATCCAGACTTACTAGGTTTTTGAGAGAGCCCAATATATTTTAACCCCCACTAAGTCCTGACCCAATTGAGAAAAAAAGTCATCAGCAAATAAAAGCAAAAAGCACTTCTCTGTTTAATGATAAAATTGATCTAGGAGACCACGGCTTGAATCTGAGGGGGGTGAGCTCTTCTTAATATTAAACACCAGCATTAAAGACTTCCTCACCTAGTCCCAGCTTTAGGCAGGCTTCATGTCAGGCTTCTTCATTATCTGTTTAAAAAAAATTACATCCACAAAGAACAGCGGAGAATGCATGCTACCTTTTTCCAAAAAGAAAATGAGGACGAAAGGAAGCTTTTTCCCTTTCCAAACTCACCAATCAGATAAGTCACTGTACTTCTCCTGGGGAGAAGTTACTGAGAGAGCAGGGAGTGACCTACGGCTGCCTATCCCCTAGTAGAGATTAATGTTCCCACCACCAAGACCCGGGAGCACAAAGTCTAGGGAAAGAGGCAATCTTCTCCTGCCTGTCTAAGGCCTGACTTCAGAGTTCCAGTTTTCTTCTTCAGGTCACACCTGTTCTGATGATAAATGTGAGGAATGTTTACCTTTTTGAAGACTATGTCTACCTATACTGGCGTGCTTTAGTGTATTTTGTCCTACAGATATATAAAATAGAGCAAGGATAGTGTTTTATTTTGGTGTTTTTATAATTTTACAAATTATAAATGGCTCTTTAATTCTTTTTTATATTTTATTTTATTGGTTTTTAAGAGCAGCTGAGATATAATTGACATGATAAACTGTACTTATTTAAAGAATACAATTGCATAAGTTTTGACAAATGTATATGCTTGTGAAACCATCACCATAATCATGATAGTGAACCTCAGTTGAAGGATATGAAATTGATATTCTTCATGCTTTTTTGTAATCCCTCTTCACATCCCTCCCAACCTGCTCCACCCCAGGCAGTTACTGATCTGCTCTCTATCACCATAGATGCACTTACCTCAATCTTTTTTTTGTTTCGCTTGCTTCATTCTGCATAATTCTTTTGAGATTCCTCTACATTGTTGTATATGTCGGTAGTTCATTCCTTTAAATTGCTGGTCACTATTCCATTAAATGGATATACCAGAATTTATTTATCTATTTACCTGTAGATGGACATTTGGTTCTCACAAATAAAGATGCTATGAACATTCAAGTTCATATCTTTTTCTGGATGTATGCCTTCTTTTCTCTTGAGTAATTACCTAAGAGTGGAGTGGCTGGATCATATGGTAGGTTTACGTTTAACTTTTTAAGAAATTGCCAAACTATTTTCCAAAGTGGTTATAACATTTTACATTCTCGCCAACAATGTATGAGGATTCTAGTTCCTTCATACCTTTGTCAGCACTCGAAATGTTCACCATTTTTAATTTTGGCCATTGTAATTGGTGTATAATGGTATTTCATTGTGGTTTTGATGTACGTTTCTCTAATGAAAAGTGTGTATTTTTTATTCCTGTATCATCATCTTTGGTGATGTATCTATTCGAATCGTTTGCCCATTTTTTAACTGAGCTTTTAACTGAGTTTATTTGTTTTTTTATTATTGTTTTAAGAGTTTTAAACATACATTCTGTATACAAGTCTTTATGAGGTCAATGTTTTACAAATATTTTCTCCCAATCTGTGATTTGTGCTTTCATTCTTAACAATATCTTTTAAAGAACACAAATTTTCAATGCTGAAGTTTTTAATGATTCATCACTCCCATTTTTTAATTTTGTATATCATGTATTTGATGGTGTGCCTAAAATATCTTTGCCTACGTTTTATACTTCTACAGTTTAGGTTTACATTTAAGACTATGATCTATTTTGAGTTAATTTTTTATGTGGTTTTAGGTATGGTTCCAAGTTTTTTTTTATGGTTTTTTTGTTGTTGTATGTTTTCCAGCATCATGTGTTGAAAAACCTACTCTTTCTTTACTGAACTGCCTTTGTACCTATGTTAAATATTACTTGTCCATATGTGCTATGTCTATATATCCATCAGTTGTTATAAGTGTGGATCTATTTCTGCATGTTCTATTCTGTTCCACTGATCTATTTGTCTATATTTACACCAACACTGGTATCCTGATTAGTTTTATATTGAGTCTACATAAAAACTTTACAATAAGTCATATAATAAGGTGACATAAGCCCTTCAACATTATTCTTTTTCAAAGATGTTTTGGTTATTCTAAGTTCTTTGCATTTCTACATGAATTTTAGAATTAGTTTTCCATTTTCCACCCACTCCTCAAAAAACCTGCTAGGATTTTAATTATTATTTCATCAAATGCACAGATAAATTTGCTATCTTAATAAGAACCTGAAAGCCATTGAAAAAGGTGTATCTCTTCATTTATTTAGGTCATAGTTCATTTCAGAAATATTTTGTAGTTTTCCGTATATTAGGCTTGCCAATCTTTTGTCAAATTTATCCCTAAGTTTATCTTATATTTTATATTTTTATTGGTATCCCAAATAGTATTATTTACTTCAATTTCAATTGTAATATATGGAAATACAATTGATTTGAATATTGATCTTTTATTCTTAAAATGTTAAATTTATTTATCAGTTCTAGTAGTTTTTTGTAGATCAGTCAAATTAGTGATTTACTGCTGGTAAGAAATTCTTTCAGCTCTTGTGTGATTGAAAAAAATCTCTATTTCCTTAGGGATAGACTTCTGGGTTGATAGTTATTTTCCTTTCAGTATTTTAAAGATGTTGCTCCACTGCATTCTTGCTTACATCGTTTCAGATGAGGAATTGTCTCTCTTTTTTATCTTTGTCCCTCTGTATGTAACATGTGGCTTTTCGCTAGCTGCTTTTAAGATTTTCTATTTATCACTGCTTTTGAAAAATTTGATTATCATATGTCTTGGTGTAGTTTTCTTTATGTTTCTTATGCTTGGAATTCTTTGGGATTCTTGCATCAGTGGGTTTACAAATGTCATCAAATTTGAAATTCATGGTCATTTCTGCAAATATTTTTTTTCTCTCACTCATTCCTCATCTGGGGACTGATTACATGTACATTCAGCTGCTAAGATTTGTCTCACAGCTATTGAAGTTCTTATCAGTTTTTTAAAAAAATACTTTTTGCTCTTTGGATTGCTTCTATTATTATGTTTTCAAGGCCACTAAACTTTCTTCTACAATGTTTAACCTGCTATCAAGTCCATTCAGTGTATTTTTTTTACCTCAGACATTGTAGTTTTTAGTTCTAGTTGTTTGATTTTTTATATTTGCTTTTTTTTTTTTTGTATTTTCTATATCTCTTTTGGGGGGGGCTTTTGGAGTATAGTCATAATAACTATTTTTAATTTCTGTCTGCTATTCTAATTTCTGTTCTGAGTAGCCTTTGATTGCTTATTCTTCTCATTATGAGTCATATTTTCCTGCTTGTAGATGCCCGATACTCTTTTATTGGATATCAGACATGGTGAATTTTACTTTACTGGGTCCTGGATATTTCTGTATAAATATACTTGAGCTTTGTTCTGGGATGCAGTTAAGCTTTTTGGAAACATTCTGATTCTTTTGGGTGAGTCTTGCTTTCAAAGGTTTGTTAGTCTGGACCAGAGCAGCATTTAATCTTGGTAATGTGTTCCTAGTACTGAGGCAAGATTCTCCTAACTACTCTACTACTCTACCACTCCTGTGCCCTGTGAATTATGAGGTTTTCCAGTCTGGCTGGTGGTAACAGACACTATTTCTGGCCCTTAGTACTTTTTTTCTAATGCTTTCTCCAGCCTCGAAGTGTTCTCATATACATATGCTGATCAGTATTCTGCTGAATACTCAAAAAGAACCATCTGCAGATCTTCAGAGTTCTTTTCTGTGAAGCTCTGTCTTCTGTCTCAAGTACTCAGTTCTTCACATTTAAGCTGACTTGGCAGTTGTTTGAGGCAAGAAGATAATTCTTGTTATTCCATCTTGGACATAAGCAGAAGTCACTAAGTTATTTTTAATTATTTAAAATCTACAGAAAAAATTTAAGACATGTTCAAAGAACTCCCATATCCTCTTTACCCAAATTCCCCAATTATTAATATTTTAGCACATTTGCTTCATCTCCATCTCGCTTTCTCTCAGTCTTTCCATCTTTTCATTTAAATATTTCTCTACCTGAGTTTGTCTGATGATTTCTTATGTCCAGAATCAAGTTATGTTTGCTTTGCAGAAATGCTATGATGTGTTTTCTTGGGATATTACATAAAAGCACCCATGAGGCCAACATGCTCCACAATCAATGAGATTATTGTTCACTGAGTCAAATCGATGTCTATTAATTTGCCCACCATAAAGTCACCATTTTTTTTCTTGTAACCAATAAGCACTTTATGGGAAGATATTTTGAGATTTCACCTATTTCAGTTCCTAATCAAACCCTTATTCCCCAGGCTTGACATCCATGGATGGCTCGAAATGAATCCCGTAGAACCTGATCTTAACACAGAAACCACTTTGGTTTCCAAAGACATCAGCTGTCCTCATGAAAGAAGAGCTGTTCCAGCAGTAATAGTCCTAATTTCTGTTGAAGAACAATATCCAAAGAAAAAACATATTTTACAGAAGCAGTTCTAGTCATTCAACTGTGCATTCATACAACTATGCATCCATATATCATCCATTTATTCAATAAACATTGATAATACTTTCACATGTGCCAGGCAAAAAAAACCCTGAGACACAGCACCTATATCCAATGAGCTCCTGGTTTTATAGGGGAAAATAATGTCGACAAATAATTACAATATTGTATTATAATATAGGTAGGTATAAATATATGGAGTAACAAAGAAACATAAAATTTATTAGCACATAGAGAAGCTTGTTTAGAGAGGTAATATTGGAGCTGGGTTTTTTAAGGTGAGTAGGAGCTTGGGGAAGATGAGAGCGGGAATAAGTAGAATGTTCCACTCAGAAGAAACAGCATGTGATAATGTAAGGATATAAAAGTAGTTCATTGTCTGGGAGATAGGGAGGATAGAAAAGAGGAAAGGGGGACTGGTGGTGAAACAGGAAGAAGAGAGTGGAAAAATTGAGGTAGGGCCAGGTTGATGTGGGGCCAAATTGTTTTTTTCATACTAACAAGTCTGGTTTTTATTCACCAGGGGTTCCCACTAAAAATAAAGATTCCTGAGCCCCATCCCAAAGCTATTAAATCAGAATCTCTGAGGAGGATGTGGGAATCTGTATTTTAACAAACACCTCAAGTTTGGGAATCACAGCTACAAGTCAAAGGGTGCTACTGAATGTTTTAAAACAGAGTGAAATAATCGGGTTTGTATTTCAGAAAGTTCACTAAGGGATTCAAGGAGGATGACTTCAAAAGCAGAGCAGGTGGACACAAACATCTGTGGCAGTAGCCAGAACACTCTTCCAGTTATTTGCAACACACAGATTGCCAAGCTCTATGTTTTCTGGAGCTGATCTTAAATCTAAGAATCTTGTGGAGAGGACTTAATCTAAGCTGGCAGTTTTGTCTCATGCTTTTGAATTAGTCAGGCTGAAAGGATGATCCAGACACTAAGATGCTCCAAAGCGAGTTGTTAGAAAACACTGGCCAATGAGACTTGCCAAGTTTCTCATAGTTGGACATGTTTATTTTTCCATGTTCAATAGTAGAAGTTGTGGTGGATATGATAGATTGACACTCAAGAGCTATTTTGCCCTCCTAGTGTAGTCACTTTCAAACTTCTTTTTTAATTCAACCATTGCAATCCAGTATACACTTATGCGTGTGTTGCATAAAACAGAACTTATCCATACTGAGTTGATGCCCTCTGAAATTTCTATTCTGTTCTATTTCATTTTTCCAGTGCTTCATGATTAACTAATGATGGATCCAATGTGAAAACCATTACTATAATGTACTTTCCTGTATAACAGACTGGAAAGCTAAAGACTACATTTTCCCGCCTACTTCAGCTAAAGTTCCAGATGTTTTTAGGCTCTACAAACCAAAAGCCTTCATATTACTTTTGTTATTTCTGCTGGGCAAGCATGTCATAGAAGTGTTTTGTCTTTCTTGGCAATCCCAGCAGAGATTTGATCACTATCATAGGTTCCTTTCTCAGGTATCAGGAAGAAAGGCAAGGGACATCTATTTTTGCTGAAGTTTGTATCAGGCACAGAATGGTTCTGGAGTCTGAGGCATTCATGGCTTCATAAGCATGGTATTGTTCTTAATCAGGACAATTTCTGATTGCCGTGACTTCAAGATGAGGGGAGTGACAACATGATGCTGGAATCTGAAGAGTCCCAGTGCTGGAGTAGAAGTTGCTGCTTGGTGCCCAGTACTGTGATGTGGCTGAGGACAGGGAAGGAAGGCCACCAAAAGCTCACCTTAGAGATGGTTTTGTTGATCCTCCCAGTGATTCTATATGCCACTTAAAAACCTGCAGTAAACCTCTACTTGACCCAAATTAGCTAGAGGAGGTTCTATTCTCTGCAATAGAACATAGTAACAAGTTCTGCTGAAGTATTAATGAAGTACTAAGTCATAGAACCTCTGGACTTGCCTAAGCCTTCTCTTGTTCTTATTGCTTACAAGAGACAAGACAGCAAATTATCAACACCATATCAGAAAAAGAGATACATAAAGTATGGGTTACTTTTATGTATGAATTGCTTTCTTTTTCAAATGGGCTGATAAGTTTGGTAAAGGGGTATCAGGAGAGCAGAAATGAGGGGTGAAGCACAAAGAAAACCTCACTATGTGTGTAGTCTCATTTCATATTTACAGACTTTCCAGGAAGACCTGGTGAATTGATTGGGTAAGATACAAGAGGCCTGGATCTAGATGATCATCCAATGGAGAAAAAGTACAAAATTTCTATTTCTCCAGTCTTCAAAGAGAGATATAATTTATGTGGGGGAGGACAAATGTCAATATTAAATGTTAATGCCTGAAACCTTTTCAAGCAAAAGGTGTTGCGTCAGCTTCAGGTAATACACTTGTTTTAAAGTTCAACTTTTTGTTTTTTAAAAAAATCGTCTCTTTGTTTTATTTTTTTATTTTTATTATTATTATTTTTTTACATCTGACCCATTTGCTTTACTTTTTAAAATAATTTTTTACTTTTCAATTATGGTTGACATACAATATCATATTAGTTTCAGGGTATAAGATAGTGATTAGACGTTTATACAACTGAAGAAGTGATCACCCTAATAGGCCTAGGACTCATCTGTCACCATAAAGAGTTATTATAATATTATTGACTATATCCCCTGTGCTGTACTTTATATTCCTGTGTGTTATTTTTTCAATTACAGTAGACATTTAACATTATATTAGTTTCAGGTGTACAGCACAGTAGTTAGTAGTCTCTTTGTTTTTAAAGTAACACAGGAGGACTTTTCCTAAAATTGTTCACTTTTTCCTGGTGCTTCATAATACTTAAAAGATTTTTCAACTGATTCGAGATTTCTGAATAATTGGGCACAAGGATATGTCTCTTGTTTGTCCAGTAAATATTTGCAGAATGCATCACAATGAACAAATTAAAAAATTATAAAGAACGAATAACCATTTCGAAGGAGATACTTCTTTTTTTTTTGATATATACAAAAGTTACACATTCATAAGAATGATTTCTGAGAATTACATGTAATGATTCTATTATAACAAACAACAAAACTAAATAAGTAGAGCTGCCTCTCCATGCAGGCAAAGGAAACTTTAAAAGTGAAGCAATTATCTGGATAATTCAGACAGAAACTAACTACTGAGAGAAAGGAGGCCCTTTTTTCCTGGCCCAGATTCACTTGAGCCATCCGATAACATGACCCACTAGAGTGGATTTTGGCACTAACAAGGCTTGTCTTGGCTCCTGTCCAGTGGGGTTTAGTTACTGAATTCCTTAAAGGACATTGTTCAAACATGGTCTCCCATGTAACTGGGTTCTGAGGCATGACTGTAGGAACCTCGACATTACCACGTGACTCCAGGATATTATTCCATTGGATCGAATTATCCAGAAAATCACTCACATTCCAGTTCACCTTTCTGGGGTGGACAAAAGCAAAGTATTGCCCAAGATTTGCTCCACAATAATTACATGTGAGTACCTGAAAGGTTTCATGGGCATTTTGCTCATGCGCACACCTGATAGATTGACTCCTTCTGTCCTTGGAAACTAGAATACAAGTTTAGTTCCCATTTTCTTTGACTGCAAAACAGACAAGGACCAGCTGGTTAGTGCCGACATGGCTCACACCACTGACGAGAACACTAAGCATTCCACATTTGCTCATTCTTTATCAGTGGGAGATATTTCTCAGGAGAAAAGCATGTCCTTTGTCTACTGACCTAGGAAGGAAAAATTGATAATTCATTTCCCATGTGTAAGTCCCATGTGCAAGTTTTCGTTTTAAAGGTTTGAGTTCAAATATAAGAAATGAATTGTGGCTCTTGAAACAACAAGGATTTTTTTCTGTAGCAATATGATTTTTAATAGCTGGGTATGCCATCTCTTACCAAACAGGTTGCTTTTATCACCAGTTTGAAGCATATATTATTGGTATAAGTACTATTAATTATTAGATTATAACTTTACACTGGACATAATTTTTAACATGACCCGCCTCAAGGCATCAAATAATGCAATGCTGTTTTCAGTGCCTATTCGTGTAGACGAAGCGCTTTGCTTTGCGGTTGCATGGACCTCACATGAACCTGGGGACTTTGGGAGATAGAAAAGTGGCAAATAAGACACTTGGATTTCCTGGTGCCTGTCCTGTCCCCTTTTTACGATTCCACAGATTTTCCGACATAACAAAAAATAAATATATATGAAAAGGAAATTTTCTGTGCCTTTACCTGCGACTTCAAGCTCCCAAGCTCTTCTTCTTCTTTTTCTTCTTTCTCTCCCTTTCTCTGTCTCATCCTCTTCTTCTCTTGTTCATTTTGATCTTGTTATATTGAATATCAGAATCTTTGCTCTTTGAATTATTCATGTTACTCTGATGAACATTGTATTTATATTTATTCAAGGAGGTTTATTTTTGCATAAGTTTTCCAACCATAAAACTAATAGAGCGTAATGGGAATGTAACTGCTACTTAGCTATTGTCCTGGAAATAGATCTCATTACAATTTTATGTAAGAGATATTAAAAATAACTATAAAACTGGAGGCAAATTTATGCTCGTCTGAAGATGAATAGACTTTTTTATAGGTGGAGAGACATTTCATAAGATAAGCTAAAATTAATCATATTGCTGAAGTTTTCAAAGAGGTTAGAGTCCAAATTAAATATAAAAGGGCAAACCCGTTTCTTCCTCTTGTGTATTTTAATGAAGACTAGAGAGGCTGGAGAAATATTTATATTCTTTTATTCATATTTTCAGGATTGCCTCATGTCTCAATTTTTTTTTTAATCTCTCATTTAAGTGAGGGTACTTCAAAGTGAATACGGGTATTCTCAACTCCTCATATCTTTTTTTAAAAAGGAAAATTTAATGGGGCTGGAAATGTAAAAACAACAGACGTACTTACTAAGTGTGATTACTGCCGATAGAGGGGGAGTTCCACACTTTATGGAGCTTTGGTTGAGGGCTGATTGTATCGCAGAGAAACTGGAGCCCCAGGCAGCACTAAGACCATCTCTAGGAAATGACTGCTGATTTCCCTTGGAGTGCAATAGATAAGGAGCTATTTCTCTCTAAACATAGCTATCTAACTGCTTTGTGGTTAACAAGAACTCCTGCTAAGAATTGTGGGTATTTCATTTAGAGATGAGTATTGAAATGTGCTGTGGGCGAAGGAAGAGATTTTGCTCCCAGGCACTTGCTGCATGACTCTGATGGAATTCAAGGGCAGACAGGGACCAGCTCTTTGAATCCTCTACTAAGGGACAGACATGGAGAAGTGAGCTCACCTCCAGAATCCAAAGTCAGAAAAAGACTCCTAAAAGCACCACTTGTGCTGAAGTGAGATCTCTTCCATTCCGGCCCCAGGTTTTTTTTTCTCTCCACAGTTACATAGTTTAGTCATGACGCCTTGAGGGGGAAAACACTGTCTTCAGACAGTGGCTGAGATAAGAAAAACTGAAGCTGAGTCCCAGGCACAATGGTGTGCATGTTGATATCACTAGGTTATGAACTATTTTTCTTTTAATCCAGTTTCAAAAGATGACTTTCTCCATATGCAATTAATTCCACATATAACTACAAGGAACTGCATATTTCAGAACAGTTGTGTCATCAGTCTGAATGTTTAAACAATCTCTGCGGTCTCTTTCCCACAAACTGATTTAACATGTATATAAAGAGGCTTTTGAAATGAGCACTTTACATTTGCTTCTCAAACGGCAGCGTCTGTTTTCAGTAAATATTGAAGATGAAACTTCCCCCATTCATGCCTGAAGCACTGGCCAGTTGCAAGTGAAGAATGTGGTTCTTGGGGTCCTCATGAATAAAAGCACTCCATTTGCGAACCTAGTCTTTCTCAGGACATGTCAACAGGACCACAAACAGCATGGATGTGAAGGAAAGCATTCATGGCAATAGGCTGAGCTAGCTACAGATTATCCTAGTTAATACCAAAACAGTGGGAATCTCACAGACCTGAATTCAAATCCTGACTCCATCACTTGTAGATGGGGTGACCATGTATCCCTGTTTGCCCCTGGTGATCTAGTTTGAGCTAGCATGTACATCGTACCCTATCAATAGCAAAACCCAGCTTAGGTCTCTATGCTCTTGCTTTTTATGGGTATGGTAGTATGTGTTGGAGTTCCAGTCTTAGAGATCCAGTTAATAGTCATCAAAACTGATCATGAAAATAACTTACAGTTAATTAAAATGCAATCATATATGTTATTAAAACATTAAGATGTGTTTTTTCTCCCCACAAATTTTTTTTTTCCCCCAATTCAAAAAGAAACCAGTTCCCTTTGTGCTTCATTGCCTCAGGATGGAAGGCAGAAGTTCCCGAAGTCTGTGGCTCTTCCTGTTTTTTTGTTTTGTTTTGTTTTTGTTTTCATTTTTTTGGTAAATGCTGACAGCCATTAAAGATATAAGTGCCCCCAACTCTAAGGAAGAGCGACAAAGCATTGGAAAGCAGAGAGTCAGAGATAGAAGCTCTTCTGCCTAATCAGGTCGAGGAAGAAGACTGCAGATCACATGGAGAAAGTGAACAGAGGATGCAGTGACTGAACCCACAGGCAGTAGTATCAGCTGTTTAATTTGCAGGACCCAATGATTAATGAACCTGTGGGCCCCTTGTTCAAATTTCAAAATGGCAGCAGTAGAGCATTAAAACAAAAACAGGGTTATTCTGAGCAAGGGGTCTTGTGAAATTATACAGGTCACATGGCCATGAAGCTGGTCCATCCAGAGGAGATAGCTTCTGAAAGGAGGCATCCTCTCCAAAGTTCTCCAAAATCTTCAAATGGCACCACCAAAATCCAGGGCACCACTCTGGGCCTCACAGTGCAGATGTCAGTGGTACCTTGAAAGACAAGATTAGAGGCCTTTCCTCAAAGTGTCCTCATTCCAAGGAAAATTTCATGGTTCTGGTGTGACTCTGAGAAGCACAGGGGCCTCAACAAGGATGTTGTAGACATCCTTACCATCTGAGAGGAAGGATGTAGGCTTAGAGTCAGAAAACTAAGTTACTTTAAAGAAATAAAGAAATTAATATGTTTTGCACACTTTAGTTTGTAGACTAAAATTTATTCCACATATGCTTTTATAAATATTTAAGTGTATAAAACCAAATGTTTAATATAAGATCCACATTGTAAATATTCCTTTGAGAGTATTTTTCTGCATGGACTGGAATGGCTGAACTTGTTAAAATATAAGTACGTGAAACGGAGGGGAAGATGTCTGCGTTTTGGTAAACCTCCCTGAAATACCCACAGGCTTTCTCTGCCACTGCAAGAACCTTTGATTTGCATTTAAAATTCAGATTGTTTGTCTCAAACCGTTTTCTTATCCATTTTGTGTGCAAAAATATTCTGAAAGTCACTGAAAGGTAGGCTCTGTGGGATGAGAAATTCTATGATTTTAACTGCTTGTATATTTGAGCATCTACACATGCCAGTAAATGTTTTTTAACAAATTATGATTTTCTGTAATGATGTGTGGTATTTGAGCAAGTTACTTAATCTACTTTAGTATCCTTATCTGTAAAACGAACATCCCACCCACCGCTTGGGGTGTTGTCAGGACTCAATAATACCCCACACATATGAAACACTAAACTGTGGCCAAGTCCTGGACATGACTCTGCCATGTACATCACACAACGATAACCAATTTCTAGTTCATGGGTTACCTCAACCTTTTTTCTTTGGTTGTAAATGAGAGAATCTCCAACAACCATTAAGTTCTGGGAATTTTTTTGTTTTAAATATTAAGATAATTGACTTGTCCAAAAGGAACAAGTTAGAAATGATCTCCTCAGATGCCCATGGGCCACAGAACAAATCATTTCATGCAGCTGCCAGTAGCTACTGGCCTTTGCCAGATATTGAATCATTGAGAATAAGAATCAAAAAGGACCAGAGATCACAGTCTTCAGTGGTGACTTAGGGACTTCTAGGGGCACCCAAGTTTCTCCCTAATGCATGTGGTTCCAGAACCTCCTTCTCACTTTGCCAGAGGAAACTCCAACTGTATCTGTTTTCTATATTGTCCACCTGAGTAAGATTTTGTTTAAGAAAAGGCATAGCTAAAAATATATATATATATATATATATATATATATATATATATATATATATATATAAAAATAAAAAACATTTGAAAATCACTGATCTGGTTCAATCCCTGCATTTTAGAGTTGATGAAATTTAGAACTAGATTATTTTAACCAACATCACAGAGCTAGGTTGCGGCAGAGCCAAGAGTAAACAGGTCACCTCCCACTGCCGAGCAGTTTTCCTCTCGCAGAAAGTTGGAGCTAAAATCTCAGGTGCCGCAGGGTCAAGATTCACACATTACGAGTCAGACATACAAAAACACTAGTGTATTTGTTTTTTATAACTGACTTAATCTTGCTCTGAATCTCTCCTTCCTATAGATGACAGAAATAAACTTAAACTTGCTAAGTGACAGCCTCTTCCCGGGTGATAAAAAAGGCAGGGGACTGAATTCAATGTTGAAATTCCTTCTCAGAGCCAGTTCTCTACCTTCTAAGAATCTCTTCTCCTCCTTTTTTTCCCAAGATGGTGTTGGAATGATGGAGAAGTTTAGGGATCCTCATGGAACAGGAGAAGGAATGTGTAACCAGCAGGTTGTCTTCCTCTACTGGACCCTGCTGTTCTATAGTTGAGATATGACTCCTCTCAGACTTGAGGCATCAGCCTCTATCCTCCCTACAAGTGCTCTGTCAGTGTCTGTAGCTGGTGTAATTTGCTGTCCACTCTCTCAGCATGGGCAGTCTATGGTGACAGCTCCCCGGGAGCGAGGTCATCTCTCCCTGGGAAAATTCTAACCAAGGTGCCAGTGCCATGGGAAGGCCGTCTTCAGAACAGTACTAACTGCCATTCCGGGAATCTCCTCTTTATCAGGTGCCTTAACAACCGAAAAGTAACTAAAATTTTATATATATTCTTCCCTTAACTTTTTCTTGAAGTGAAAAATTAAAAGCAGACCCATAATTATTTTAAGAAGCAGGTCTTGTTAAAAGACAGCAGAGTGAAAACGCTTATGCGATTCCTCAAAATCCAATGAAAACAATAAATGGAACAAAATAGGAGGAAAAAGCTCCCCAGTCATGAATGAACTAGGAAACAGCTATAATCCCAAACCACAAACTATGAAGAACACCTGCCAAATACTGTGGGTATGGATGGAGATGAGGAAGGCCTTAATGTTGGCAAATGCCTCCTCAGATCTCAAACAGGATCTACGTTTCTCTAAAATTAAGTGTGGCAGTCCCAAAAAGTCCAGCTGAGTGGTCGAAGGGCATAAATGAGTCAGGGAAGAAATGAAGACTGTTCTTAAGAAATGTTGAGTTTTGAATTCTACAGATTTTTGGCTTCTTTGTACTTTTCTGAATTTCTTTGGAAATTTTTGAGTAATTTTTGCCAAAACAATAGCCATTCGAACAATAAATAAAAGCTAAAAACAAAACAAAAACAGCAACTGGTTTTATTAACTGTGTGTAAAAGGGTTTAAAGGAGAATTAATAGCTACAACAAAATTCTTCTTAGGGAGGAACAGCCTTTATTATAATACCTTGATAGGTTATTAATGTAAAAAGATAAATCAGATCCAGAGTCTGGAAGAAGAGGAAAGAATAGAGTGAAGGCCAAATGGTTCTGCATTCAAATATAGGCATAATTAGTAGGATTGGCTGAGATTATTACTCCTCAAAGGCAAGCCGGAAAAGAAAGAGAGAAGGACCTGAGAAAGAGTCGGGGGTGGGGCAGGAGTGGTAGCAGTGTCAGAACCTGAGTTGACAGAAATGGGTGGCCAAGAGTCTTTCTAACCTCGAGAATTCTGAAGTTTTGAAGATATTTGCATTAATTACCTTGATACAAATACCTCCTTGGCTTCCCTTAGCTTCCCCTTACACCAACGAAGGTCTTGGTTTTATTTCTTTGTGTACATTATTTTTTTCATGAAATTGTGTAGAAATGAAGGGAATCAAAGGAATAAGATCGCATTTGTGGGTAAGAAATGATCAGCAGAAGTATGAGCTCTGAATCAGAGCTAATGAGAAAAGACACAAGTTCCTCCTACCTCCATCCCCAGCCCATTCACTGCCTGCTTCAAACTCCTTCCCTGCAATTGTAAAAGGGTTTGAGCCACTTTCCTTTGTACTTCAGCTGTCCTCTAGATTAACTATGCTGTAAGCCGTTGGGTTGAGAGGGAAAAAGATGGGGCCATTTTCATAGCATCCAGATAGTAAGTCGATATAAGAAGCAGTGGAGAAGGGCAGACAGAACAGGAAGATCATCCATCCTGAATGGCCACCTGTATCCTATCTACACACCCATTCTTATCCTTCTAGACCACTTCCCCTCTCCCAAAATGTAAAAAAAAAAAAAAAAAAAAAAATCTAACAGATGAGAAAGAGGATAATGCAATGGCTCTTACTGGAATCTGGTACCCCTTTAAGATTTCAGTACTTGCTAAAATAGCTGAATACTTTGAGTCCATAACACATTCCTTCTTATTCTAAGGTCTTTCTTATTCTGAAGAATCTTCTATTGTAAATAGTAATGTCTTCTAATAACATTGACTTTTCAAAAGACATTATTTATCAAAAGCCCAATGCTCAAAGACGAGTCACTTCCCAATACACGTGTTACATAATGGTTGAAAAGAAATAGAACAACCAAGATTTGTAAAATTTCCAGTGCAAAAAATATAAGAATAGAAACACTTAGCAGACATAAACCAATAGCAAATCGCAAATCCTGCTGAATAGAGATAGTGATGACTCCCAGCCAAGACACTTACTTGGTTGGTGATACTAGAAGCTGCCTTCTGAAATGATTTCCTTGTTAATTATCACATATGAGTTTATCCTTCGGGGCGGGGGGGCGGACATGAAAAACATAGCTCTCTTGGAAGATACACAGCTTTCACAGACTTCATGTTGGTGAGGATCTAGAGGCCCAGGGTTTGTTTTAAAGATAAAATCATAGGCAATTGCCAGGCAGGCTTGAGGTGACTTTGACAGTGTTTCCTAAAAATCCTGCTTGGCTTGTCTTCTGCTTGCTTCTTGTCCATTGCAGGTGCATGTAGACACAGCCAAAAATCCCAAGTGGACTGTCTTTAAACCTGAAGATTTCCTCCCTTTACTTCTGACATGAGTGATCTGTCCTTCTCTAGTTTTTCTTCAATATCCACTTCTTCGAAATTATTTGAAACCATAGCTTCTTGTGGTGAGACACCCCCTCGAACCCAAAATTTTCCAATGGGCCCAAATAAGTATCTTGCAGAGAACTGCTAATTAATGAGGGGAAAGGCACAGGGACTTTCTCGTCTACTACTTTGATGTTATTGTTTCTAACTGCTTCTTTTGGGAGAAACATTTGTCTTTGTCAGCTTTTTAAAGCTCCACATCATGGGGCTTCTCTCCACCTTACATTGTGGCCACAGATAGAGAGCATCTTCTTTAGGAAAGCAGTGTTGGCTAACCCTAGTACTTGGTGCATAACAAAAGATACCTATCTTACCCCTGCCCAAATTCTCCCCCGCTATCCCCCAAGACCAATTTCATATTTTAGATTCTGATAGATTTTAAATTTACCCTACTTTCACAAATTAACTTTTTTATTAGTTTCTTTTCTTCCTTTCTTCCTTTCTTTTTCTTCTTTTTGTTGTTGTTATTGTTGTTACAAACAATAAAACTCATTCAGGCTGATTTAATAAGAATTTATTAAGAGTTATTAGCAGCTCAGTGATACATTGGGAGAAAAAGATGTTCACATCTAGGCTCCTAGGAAGACAGCTCGGAACCTCCCACAGAAGTGACCTGATGAGGATGCTGCTGCCACCACTACTCTTTGCCACCACCCTCACCTGAAAATGTATACCCAGTGCTCAGAATCCAATCTGTTTCCTCATGTTGCAGACTTCCCAATCAGAGTTTCACGTAGGTGTGTTTGATTGCTAGATCTTAGGTCACATGCCTGCTCCCTGGCTGCAAGGGATGCTGGGAAATTCTTCCATGGAAAAATGAGACTCGCATTGTGGGAAACTGTAGAAATATAGAATATGGGTTAACAGAATGACAGCTGTCTGCTAAAGAGGATTTTTTTTTAATGAGAAATTTTCTCATAAGAGCTCAAGAAAGATTCAGGCCTTATAGACACTAAGTACTATAGAAGTTGAGGGTGAAGCATCAGGCCGAAATATGATTTGGTTGAAGATCCGTGGAAGGTAGACTTCTAGGTTCCCTCAAACATCCTACGTAGCTGGCATTTATTTATTTTCTATTTTTATTTTTTGCTTGTTCTTTTCTTTATTATTTTTTTATTGTTTATTCCGGTAACATTGGTTAATACAATTATATAATTTTCAAGTGTACATTATAATTTGACATCTATATATTCTACTGTGTGTTTACCACCCAAAGTCCAGTTTACTTCAGCTACTATATATTTGATCCCCTTTACCCACTTCACCTTTCCTCTACGTCCCTATATTTGATCCCCTTTACCCATCTACCTCCCCCCTCCTCCCATACCCCCTAACCTCTAGTAACCATTGTCCGTTGTCCATGTCCATGAGTCTCTGTTTGTGTGTCCTGTTCATTTGTTGCTTTTAGGTACATATCCCACGTATAAGTGGTACCATGTGATTTTTAATTTTTTTTGTCTGGCTTATTTCACTCACCATGATTATCTCAAGGTCTATCCATGTTGTCACAAATGGCAGTGTTTCATCTCTTCTTATGGCTGAGTAATATTCCATTGTATATATGTACCACAGCTTCTTTAGCTAATCATCTATTGTAGGACACTTCGGTTGTTTCCATGTCCTGGCCACTGTGAATGATGCTGCTGTGAACATTGGTATACAAATATCTTTTCAGATGTGGGTTTTCAAGTCTTTAGGGTAAATACCAAGTAGAAGGATTCTTGGATCATATGGTAGATCAATTCTCAGTTTTTTGAGGAACCTCCATACTGTTTGTCATAGTGGCTGTACCAATTTGCAGTGCCACCAACAGTGTATGAGGATTCCTTTTTCTCCGCATCCTCTCCAACATTTGTTATTACTTGTTCTGTTGATTATCAGCCAGGCATTTATATGTCCACCCTTTCCTTCCCTCTCCATCTCCCTTTAGAAGATCAGAAGTTTGTTTTGTTAAAGTTCCAGGTTCATAGATACCAGGCCTAGAGAGGGGCAGGGCCAAGACACTGGACCAGAAACAAGGAGATTATGGTAAATTCTGCTTGGTAAATATGAAAATAATCTACTTTCAAAACTTCTAGTGATGCTTTCAGCTATCTCTAGATTCCAGAAGCAGACATTCTAAGAAATTCCACTCTGATTCCAGCCATTTTTGTTGTGGGCTGGGGGAAGAATGGGGTGGGTTGTAATGATCATCTGCTTCCATTCCCAGAACACATAGGAATGGTGTTCTCATTCTCTTCTCCCCAGAATCTATTTATTGCTTGTCCTTATGTTCCATTCCACAGCATTCTATGAGGCTCCCAAGAGCATCCTGAACCAGTTGAGGAAAATGGTAAACCTTATGCATTTCCAGGTTAAGGAATGAGAGAAATGGTGTCTGAGTTATATTTAGTTTATTTCCACCACAGGCGAACTAGACATCAGAGAAAGACAAAGCCAGATTATCAAACACAATATCTAATAGCTAAAACAATCACACTTTTATTCCTAACTCAAGTTTAGAATTTTATGGTAGAAAAAAGATGGCTTTCCCAGGCTCCAAGGATCCACAAGCCTGACGCCACATGCCATCTGCTGGTCTTAAGCTGTATAGCTCTGGAGTAACTTTAGAGGCCAAGAGGGAACAAAGGGGACCCTCACATCCTTCAGAGGGGGAAGGTTCCAACAGGCCCTCTGCTACAGATGTGAACAAGTCCAGACCACTCACTGCCTTAAGAGGAATGAGGAAAATGAGAATATTCTATTTTGGCATGTATCTCAAAATCGTCATCATTCACTTCAAGTCTGTAACCACAAAGACATTCCTACTTATTTTCTCAGGTGTTGTGAAGTTTAGACATGGGAAGAAAATATCACTTCTAGAAACATAAATTAGATTAATTCAGAATGTCCCAATGTTTATAGCAACCCTCTTCTCAAAGAACATGACATCTTAAGGAATCACATCGCAGATTCTATACAGGCTGTGTTGTAAGATTGTGTCCTACCCAACAATGATCTTCCTTGGGTTCTAATCTTTATTCACTGCTGGGGCTTTTTCAGTGGCTTCCAGGTAGCAGATAGGTACAACCCATGACTTTTTTCATAAAAAAAAAAAATATTACTAACCAGTCTTAATTAATGGATGCCAATTCTATTTTTCCTCCTGTTCTTCATATTAAATTGCCTTAGATCTAAGTTAGATTATTTGAACAAAGGAGGTCTGGCCCGGTCTCAATGGTATGAGGCCCGTGGAAAGAGCTTGTATGATGGCAACAGGTTTACTCTCAAGGTTTACTCTTAACCTTTCATAAACCGAAACCCAAACAAGTTTCCCTCACAGGGTATACATTCATATTTAATTCAATAATACAGTAAAATGAGTGGCAGAAAAATAACACAGACATCTTAGCATATTAAAAATATATACTTAAATCTTACCACTGTTTTCAAGTTGTAGCACCAAATATAGTATAAATGTTTGCTCCCCAAAAGAAAACAAAGAAAAAGGTAAAAAATCATGTTTTCATAGAGCCTGCAGCCAAGCTACATACAAGGGTTTAGAATGCCAGAAGCCAAGCTCATCAGTCCAGAAGGTGAGAAAATTTCTGAGTTTTGTTCAGTTAAGTCACTTTGACAACACACATGCACTCTCTGGTATGAAACTAAAATATCCAATAGATTCTTTCCCTTACATCTTGTACAGAAAACACAACAAGCTGTTAATTGATGAATCTATTGGCTTTGCACCTGCCTATTCCCGCAAGGACAAGCAGGTCTGGAAAACACCACAAGAAGGCTTGAGAATCGGGGGTGAGTGGGCAGTGGAGGGCAGAAGGTGGCATATAGGCCATTGATGAAAACTTCGACTAGCCAGCATCTTGTTCCACCCTCAATATATGACTATCCTAATGGCCAAGGTGCAGATTCCAAATTCTTGGGGCAGTTTTTACATGAAGGTCTCTCAGTACAGAGAGAAATTGGCAGGCAGAGGTAGAAAGGTATTGAGAACTAGTTTGTAAATCTTGAAAGGTGAGTTCTAGACTCAGGGTTGCCAGCAATTAGCTGAGATACCTTCACAAGTTGATTACCTTTCCAAGCTTCAGTTTTCTCATCTTCCAATTCCTACTCTTACCCCATATTCACTTCCCCCAACCCACCCCCTGCCCCTTTCTGGACTAGATAAAAGGTTTTGTGAGCTCCCTCATCAAGTCTCATGGAACAATTTTTAAATATACATGCCTGGTCCTCCTCATCCCTGAATTCTGGCCAGCCCATAATTTGTCCTCTCCTTTCTCACTGTTTTCCTTTCTCTCTCCTTTGTTTTCTTTTCTATCCTCTTTCTATATCAGCAACATGCTTTTTCTGGTATCTAACCAATCCTCCCAATTCTGTTTCACTTTATTGGCCTAAGATGCTATGTTCCCATGACTATATGTTATTCTTTTTAAAAAATTGTGTGTGTGTGTGAGTAGCTGGACTTACTGCAGAAATTTTAGAAAATGTAGAAAAACACATATTAATGATAGTTATAGTTTATTGAGAGCTTGCTCTTTGCCAGGCAATGTCAAAAGCACTTCACATGTATTCATTCATTTAATAGTCCAAGAACCTGATGGGACAGGTACTATTATTATCTCCATTTTGCAGGTCAGGATACTGAAGCACAGAAAAGTCAAGTAACACAAATGAGAAAGATAAAAATTACCCATTAGATCATGCTGGGAATAACTATAACCAACATAGAATCCTAATTTCTGCATTTATTCATTCAAAAACCACTTTGCAAGGACTATACGCTGCCCTTGGACCAGTTATGGATTGAAGGACCTTTTTTGATAACTGCATTTTAGGCATAGCCTTTTAGAATGCAGAGGGAAGTTCTGGCCAGTGGAAGGAGAAATAGGCTGAAATCCACTGGTATCCTACTTCATTGCTCCAAGAGACAAAAAATCCAAACAAGAAGTCAAGGTCTTGCCAAGAGTCGGCTTTGGAATTGAGTATATTAAAATAACAACAAAAAAGTGGCCACTACTTCTGCCCTGAGAGCAGTCATTTCAATGACTGACATGTCCTAGAAGACCAAGTGTCATCTTACTAATGGCTGTCATTAGTGATGGCAGCAACTATAAAACATATACACTCTGCACATTTAATGACATGGGAAAGTGCTCGTGATGTATTAGATGAGAAAAGAAAGCCACAAAACAGAATGTGTGTGTGTGTGTGTGGTATGTTGGCAAACACTGTTCAAAAAAAAAAAAGTGCTCATACATATTGAAAATGTACTGGAAAATTTTTTAAAAGCTTAACAATTTTGCCTAAAGAAAGGTTATAGGAGATTTTCTTTTCTTTTAGTTCCTCAAATTTCCACAAAGAACACCTACTATTTATATGTAAGAAATGAAGTCAATGATGTTAACTTAAAAAAAAAAAAAGCTATATAAGTTGATTAGCAGTTGAGAGTCAAAAGATTATATATATTCATGTGAAATTTAGAATTCCTGATTTTTTTTTTTTTAAGGGAAGAAAACTAATATTCATTGGCTGAGCATTTTCTTCTACTCACCTTATGCAAGCTTCAAAAGGCTTGTAAGGTTGGTATCCTATTGTTGTGGAGACATTAAGTCATGTGACCAAGTTGAATGCTCTGATAAGAGGCAGAATGTCCAGTTCTGGCTTACTCTCAACTCAGATTCTGTTCTCCAAGCCAACAGTGTTCCAGAACTTTATTTTCTAACATAAGCATAATAACGTACTTTAATCTGTGGCTCTTTGAAGCAATGATGGAGAATAAGGATGGGGAGGGAAGCAGGAAGTCTGTCTCAGAATAGGCTGGAGGCTCCTGGGTGATCAGGATCTGCTCTTACTCTACCTCCTCTCCCTCAAGGGTACAGTGTTATCAGGATGCACCCTGAGTCTACCACATGATTTCCAGGATTGTGAGAAGGCTCATCACATCAGCAAAATACTTCTTCTGAGATGTCTTTCAGCTAAAGGTTTTTTTTGAGCGCCTTTGGTTAAAATGCAAATATCTCTGAGCATAAAAATGCCTTAAACCGTATCACACCTGACTATGAATAACTTTATCAATTCCTCTCCCAAGTGGATGTACAGGATGACTATGAACACCCAAAGAAAGACAGATACAAGAAAGGCAAGAAAGACATTGAAAAGTCACTAGAATCTATATGCCCTTCTTCATAGTCCTGCCAATGGCTGGCCTTGATTATAATATTTAGATTTCTGTGTTTATATGCTGTCAAGAGAAAGCAGGATATCACATTCTATCAAGTCACTTGAAAAGAACCACTGATTTACAACACCAAGGCACTAACAGAATGTTTGATTTAAAGGAGTGTATCTATGTAACTGGAATAAACACACCACACTTCAGAAAGTCTGCAGATAGCTCCTCTCGGAGTAAATGGCAAAGAAGAACTAAGACTTGTTTATATTCTTTCCCTTCCCTAAGGGTTATCAGGGCCTTTTTCACCACCTTGGACGGAAAACAAATGATCAAAAGACGGATGACCTCTCGTCCCTTCCATATCTCCTGCTTGGTATGTCAAAAGGCTTTCCAGCAAGGCAGGGCAGGCTAATTATTTTCTTCTAATCAATCAGCTATTTTAATGAGGTGTGACACTCCTGATCTATCAGTACCATTAAGATAACGTCCACTCTGTTGGGCTGCAGCCAGTTTACAGACAGTTCACTAGCCAGCCTGGACCCCCTAGAAGTCCAAACCCTTGTTCATCGGGGTGCACCCTCCAGGGCCTCCAGAGGAAAAATCAGACCTGGAATCAGTATCTAGATGGAACTGATCTGAGGAATTATTGAAATACAAATCTTCCCCCAAAGGGCTACCACAGGACCTAAAATTTCCACTTGTTCTGTTGAATCTTTTTCTTGATCTTCAGGAGAAGTCACTGTTAACTTTTTTTAGTTATCCCAGAACATAGCTAGGAGTCACCATCTATTTACACAGTATCACGGAGGTCTTTGTCAGAACAGCTACCTTTAGCAAAGCACAAAGACACAAAAGGAAAGATGTAGTCTAGGTGTCCTCAGCTTTATCGTCGTGGGGAGGGATGAAATGGATGCGAGAACCTAAGCGTCCATGGGAACGGAGTAAAAGAGACAGTGTTAAGAGAAGTTTGGGTATCCTGACAGTAACACAGACTTGAGTTAATGAACACAAACTCAGTGTTGTTCCTCGGGTTGCCAGGAGCCTGCCCTTTAGCCCCTCGGCATACTTAGCAGGGAGGAACTGCTCGTTTTCAAGGGTCCGAGTTCACAATTACAGGCCAAGCAGAAGTCTACAGGTGGCCACCAGGGAAGAAATAGAGGTAAGAATGAGCCTGGCAGCACCCCTGGCCTCGGCCTCCCTGAAGGCCTCACCCCAGCTCAGGCTACTCCTCCTTCTCAGTTTCTCTTAGGCTTCTGCACCTATGGCAGTCCCAAGAAATCAGATAGGGAGCTCGCTGGTCTCAGTCTCACCAGCTGACAGTGGCCCAGACCAGATGTTTCCTAGGAAGTTTTCACACCCTTCTCTCATTAGGCACTAATGGCACCAGGGCTGCTGGGGAGGAGGGGCATGAGGCTGCTGGGCCACAGCTGGCAAGCAGCTTTACTTCTGGATGACTTCAGCTAGAAAATCTACCTTAAGAATGCTCTCCTCTTAAAGGAAGGGAAAACCCTATTGAGGCATGGACACAGGCTGCTTTTACCCCTGAATGGAGCCAGCAGGGAGGGGAGAGAGAGTGCCATCCTCTCTGTTCATAGACTGTTCTTTGTTCAACAGGAGGAATGGATTTCTGACACCGCCACCAACTCGCCACTTGATAGAATCCATCGGGAGTGGCCAATTTCCCTGCACCCTGTCTCTTTCTATGGTATTTATAAAAGTCTGTAGGCTCCGGCAAATGCGTATCATATGAAAACTGTGTTCCAGACACTACACTGGTGCTGGAGATGCAAAGAGGAATAAGACAGGCCTCCTGTCCTCAGAGAGTTCGTGATGGGAGTAGAGAGGGACAGAAATATAAACATAATTACAATAAGAGGGTACGAATGCCAATGCGAATCTATATGGGTAATGTAAAGACGCAAAAGAGAGATAAGAGAAAGGTGTACAAAAGAAGAAAGGTGGTGTTATGTCTTGAAGAAGAATGAACAGGAGTTTGGAGATCAGGCAAGAGGAAAGGGCAGTCCAGACAGAAGGAGCATGTGCAAAGGTTGCGGGCAAGGGGTGATTTTGGCCCATACAATTGCCTGCGCTCTCTGTAACAATTAAGGGAAAGTAAATTCAAACTTTTATTTACTCCTTTGATAACTATTTCGTGGACACCATCTTACGTTTTAAGCACTAAGGTCTGGTGAGTAACATAAATGGATATGGCCTTTTGTGAGCTTACAGTTTGGTCATGGAGACAGACAATAAGCAAATAAATAAGTATATAAATTTCAAACTAGGGCAGCTGCTTTGAAGGAGATCATGAGTTCTATAATAAAGAAAAAGAAAGCAGGGAAGGGGTTGCCTTCGATAGGATGCTAAAGAAGCCTCTTGGAGTTGAGGAGGATAATCAGCCAGGGAAGAGCCTTGCAGGCTAAGGAAACAGCCTGTGCAAAGGTCCAGAGGCAGAAAAGGGCTTGGAAATTTGGGGAAATTAAAAAGGGCCAGTGGCTGGATGGTAGAGAGAGAAGAGACAAGAAAGAGATACCTTTGATGAAATCTTAAAGGCCAGATCATGCAGGGTCATATAGGTCACAACAACAACAAAAAAAAAACTGAGGGTCTTTTCTAAGTGCAAGAAGACATAGAATAGTTTGGTTTTATGCAGGAGAGAGAGACATAATCTGAATGTAGCTTGGGAAAAAAAAAAACACTGACTTTTATGTGAAGAATGTATTGGAAAAAATCAAGAGTAAAAATTAAGAGATCAATAAGGCGGCTTTGGCCCTAGCCCAGTAAGAGCTGACAGTGGTCAATGGCAGTAGCAGTGGATATGGGAGAAATAGATGGATTTATGATATTAATTTGTTGTTCTGGCTCTCTTTCCTGTCTCACAATACTTCCTCTTTTTTGAACGTCATAATTTAAGCACCTCTAAGAACAATACACCATTTGCTTTTATCTTTTCACTGTAACAAGTACTTGACCCTTGCCCTTAGTCTAGAAAAGTTGGAGGAACCATAGAGAGCTGAGATACAGAATCCTGCCAATGGCCTCTCATCTCCAGATATTCTGGAGCTTCTCTGGCCTTCTTTGTCTATCTCTCTCTGTCCTACCCTGTCTGGACTGCCCACCTCAGGCAGATTTTAGAGATCTGGGCATGGAGAAAAGAAGTGGAAGTAAATATCCTTCCTCCCAAATACTAAGTTTTCATTAAAAGCTATTCCTTCCATAGTCTTTTCCTACTTCCTAAGGTCTAGATAGAAGATGCTCACTGGGCCATCCTGCTCCGTGTTTTCTGCAAGTGTACCCTTGGCACATTTCTGGGCTCTGTTACATTGCCTTGTTTCTATTCTTGACCTCGAGGTCTGCCAGATTATCCATTTGCTCCAAAAGTTCAAGAACATACACACAGAAGAGGGTCAAGAATGCTCAGGTTGGCTTATAATTTATAACCCACTTTCCTTTAAAAGTTCTTGACCAAAGCCTCAGTCATTCTCAGGATCTTAATTCAGTCTTAAGAAAGTCTCCACACAACCTCCTCTTCTGAGAACTATGAAGATTTATGTCATGTTCTCTTTACCAAACTTCATTAATCACTGTTGTGCAGTGACTGGAAGACAATTGTGCCAGTGTGTGTGTGTGTGTGTGTGTGTGTGTGTGTGTGTGTAATCCTTTATAAAGCATTTTCCCATACATTTTCTCCTTTAGTATTTAGTACTTTTACAGGTGAAAACAAGTATTTTTACAGGTAAAAAAAGTGAGTCTCAGAAAAGTAAAGTTATTTGGTTATAGCCATACAACTTATAAGTTCCGAGAAAGTACAGACTGTGTCTACATTTTTCTCTAGCATATGCCAGGGTCTAAGCATTCAGAGTAGAAATTTGTGCCTGACACATAGTAGATATTTGATAAGTATTTTTTAAATTAATTAATGATACCTTGACACAGCTGGGATTAAAAATGCTAAACTTAAACCTCTCTGCCTACCATATATGGATCCCATCTGATAAAACAATGGGTCTATCTACAGAAATCAGAATAAATGAAACCAATTGCTCAATTCAGCCTTGTAGCTCAGAAACATTCTTGTGTAACACACATCAAAGCCACCCCTATTTTATTGATTCTACCCATTTGAATCATTGTGAAACAAATGAGTCCATGCAGAAAGGAATTCTCAGACTAAAGATTCCTCACTGTGCTTTAGCTTCAATACCCTTTGTGGTGCTACATACCCCTCCTCCTTCTCCAGCTCCCTAAATGAACATATGTTCACACATGCATTTTGCACACCACTTTACAGAGTGTACACTGAAACTCCCTACTCAAGTTCAATATCATCTTTGTTTTGTTTTGTTTGTTTGTTTGTGGGGTTTTTTTTTTTTTTTTTTTTTTTTTTTTTTACCAAAATGGTTGTTGAATGTATAGTAAGTGTCTCTCACAAACTATATGTTCCCACAGTGTACGTGGCTACTGCTGGGCTTCCAAGAGTAAGAAAAGAAGGAGGAAAAGTCAGAAACTTACAAAAAGTAATGTGCTTTATTGCATCTAAGGGGAACAGCAAGTCAGCTCCCTAAGATTTCTAATTGACTTGGAAAGCAAAGGATAGCAAAAGTTGGTGAAATGATTCTTTCAGACCCTTCTACTCAAGAAATCTCAGAGCAGCCTGCTGGATAGTTGACTAGTTTTGCGTTTATTTTTGAGGAATGAGAGAAGGTTGATTGTCCATTTAAATCCATGCTTACCTGTGGCTAGGAGCTGAGTAGTCTGACATATTGCATCAAGTCCTGGTTATTCATGTAAATACGAACTACTTAATGGTTGATTTATCCTCAGAGAACTTTGAATCCCAGGCCATCTTTTCACCCCTTGTCCCCACTAATATTCTTGGTAAATATAAATAGAGTGGTTTTATAAACATTATTTTAATAAACCCCAGAAATTGAGCCAAGACTAGCATCTACAACCCTGCTTTCGGGAACAGGCCTCCTTCCCTCCGATCATTACTCCTTGCGAAAATACCACATTCAGTTAAACAGACTTGCTCATGTGGTCAAGTAAAATGGCAAAATACAAAATAAAAAAACTTTTGTGTGGAGGAATGAATGAAGTAAAATAATTCTCCTGCCAGCTCAAATATATCTAAGCATCTCTGGAGTTCCACGACCTTCAAAATAAAGATGAATCTGTGAAGATTAGCAGTGACAGCCACGGGAAGTAGAGAAGGATAGCAGAGTCCAGCAAGCTTTTAATAAAGGGGGAAAGAATTCCACCACTGAGAATGCAGGGGCCCCAGATGCTGTATATAGCAACCGAATATAATATAAGCTTCCCATATCCTGCTTACTATCACTGTGTCCTCACTTTAGAAAGGCCAAATTTCTCCAACAGAATGAACATTTTATGCTATCCATATATAATATGTATTTTTAAATTATGAAATAAAATATTTAAAACAAATTATATATATGTAACAGAAAATAATTTAACAAGCTAGTATAATAAAAATATGTGTAAATGTATACCTATATATATATAGGCAATGTATTACAAAAAAACATAATACTTAGGCAAACTTAAAAGCAAGAGTTAATGGCAGTAACCTCATATTTACGGCTCGTCGTATGCCAGGTGCTGTTCTCAGTTTTTTATTATATCGACTCATCTGATCCTCACAACTCCATAATTATTATCCCCATTTTACAGTTGAGGAAACTGAGGCACAAAGAGGTTAAGTGACTTGGCCAAAGTTATACAGCTAATAAGTGGCAGACCTGGTATTTTAATTCCAAGTTTCAGAATCTAGATTCTATGCTTTTAACCACTACTCTAAAGGAGAGCTCCAGGCAGAAGTTCAAGATGCAGTTCTCCGTGGCTATGTTGAAGCTGGAATACACCAGAAGCCGGAGTAGTATCAGCTGTGTAGGACAGGTGCTGAAATCACATACCCATGTCTGCTGTAAAGCTGAACCCCAAATCCCATCTCTAGCCAGACACGGGGTTATTCTATCCCGATTCAGCACTAAGGGAACTATCAGCAGGTTAGGGATACAGCACCGAAGAGGGGAAAAGTCGCCTGCAGAAAACAGAAACCTCAAGACCAGGAGTGGGTTCCAAATTCATACTACCTACATGATATGGAAATGAGAAATGAACATAAAAACTGGCCTATAAGCAACTTCGAGCATTTCCAAAGAGATGCTTTTCATGGAAAACGACTCTCCTTGAAGATGAGCTCAAAAGCACATAAGGAAACAAACTCCTTTGAAAGACAGTGAGCAAATGCACAAGAATAGAAACAACCAAGCAATCTGAAAGAGGTCTTTAATTAGCACTTTTTAATATTTAAGAGAAAAACAAAGAAATAGGCAAAAAGAAATACTCTGGAGAAATAATATGAGAAATTTTTTAAAAGAGGCAAATATAGATTTGTTATAAAAAATATAGTCATTAAAAATTTTTTAAGGCCTTAATAAATGAGTAAAAAAAAAAAAAAAACCCAGCATTCTAGAGCTGAGAAGAAAATTAGTAAATTAAAGATAAATATGAAGTTATCATGAAGAACACAGTTCAGAGAAATAAAGATGTGGAACATATAAAAGTAAAGATAAAAAGACATGGAGATAGAATGAAAAGCGTCACATGTGGTAAAGAGGTATTATTTAGGAGACAAAGGTAAAAAACGTTTTCAGATTTCAAGAAAATTATGAATCCTTACACTGAAAAAGAGCATAGCATCCAAATAGGATAATTAAATACATATCCATACCTAAAGACATAATATGAAAACTGCATTACATAAAAATAAAGGTAAAAGCTACCAGAAAGAAAAGACAATTACCTTAAAAGGTATGATAGTCATAATAATCAGATTAACAGCTGACTTCTCATCAGCAATAATGGATTCTAGAAGATAATGGAATACTATATTTTAAGTACTGCTGGAACACAATAGTCATTTTAGCTTTTCATAACCTGTTAAATGATAGCAGAATAAAGATCTTTTCAGACTACTAAAAAACTGAAAAAAGCTTACTACTAAGATTTTCATGGAAAGAAAAGATAATACTTCAGCAGGAGCAAAATTTAACACAGAAGGAAAGAGTGAGGTGCAATAAGCATTGGTAAAAAAAGTAAAATATGTTAGGAAATTTAAATAAATATTGACAGTGGAAATACGATGCTCTGGTCAGCCATAGTACAGAAGAGGGAGGATCACTTTGGATTTAGGGAGTTCTGAGGTACTTGTCTAATTTGGGAGGAAACAGACATTGATAAACCTCACACTTTGAAAATTATGTCATTAACATAGCAATATAAAATATGCTAATTGGACGATAGTATTTTCTAATCTGTGAACCAGTCATTTGTGTATCCCTTGAGATGTTTTTTAAAAATATAGATTCCCAGGCCCCCTTGATAATTCTAGTTCAGTACATCTGGAAGGATGAGCTTTTGTTCTTATGTTTTTTAAAGGCTCCCCAGCTAATTTTGCTGGGAGCTCAGAGTTGTCACTGACTAGCTCAGAGGGGTGTATCCTTTGGTCTCCTCCTTGTTGGGTCTCCAAGATGTAGAGACAAACTGTGAGTCAGAACCCATTAAAAAAACAACGTACCGTAAGAAGAAGCTCTTGGGCAAGTGTCCCAGGATTTTAATGGGAAAAGTCTCTTTATTCTCGCTGGCACGTAATGTTTTACCAGGTGATTGATTTGAGGAGGTAATTTAGTAGATCCTGATAAGTGGAAGAAAATTATTTTGAAGTGATGACTTAAATTATGTATTGGCAGGCATTGACTATTTAGGCATAATGAGTTTAATTGAGTATCAGGAATGATGATGTAGTAACTGTCGGCATTCTGCATGCAGTAGCAAGGAAGTTTAAATGTTTGAAGTAATTGAACAGTAGGTACTGCTTGTGAGAACGTGCTTTTTAAAAATATGTAAAAGTTATTAGCTTCTTCTTTAGCCTGGGTAAGAAGCAAAAGCCAATGCCTGAAAGTCCCATAAGAATACAGCTTGGCTGTGACTAAAATGGGATGTCATTTACCAGATCCTCAAGTGGAGGTCCCATGATCTATTTCTGAAGAATATTTTATCAGTGGGACCCAAATTCCCAAACTCAGTAATACATATCCTACATATAAAGAGCCAAAGTCTATGGAAATGAAAATTTTCCTCTTTTTCTAACATCTGATATACTGATTTTGGGGGATTAGAAAAAGTGTGTAGTGTTATGTTAACTACTCCCCCTGCCACTCTTTGTTTGAAGGCCTCGGGCTGTGGGAGTGGTGGGAATTTAGGAATCTTTGTCTATAGAGTTGAGAATAGCCAGGACTGAGTTAAAGGAGACTTAACAGTTCTTCCCATTAACAGCAACCCTAAAAGAGCAAGATCCTATCAGCTCAGTCACAGAGTACTGCTCTTGGGCCTCTGAGCCTGCTCCCTCTCTAAGACTGTGAACGCCTCAAGAGCAGGGACGTGGCCTCATTAATCAGAGAATCTCCAGGTCTAGCCTTGTGCCTGGCACACACTGGGCACCCAGTATATTCTTGTGTTTGAGTGAGAGAGAGAATAAAGTCCTTGAGGTCGACACACTTATCATCTCAAAAAACATTTCTTCTTTTTTTACATAACCCTCTGCCCCACGTAACCTGAGCTAGTTAAGTTCTTGGTTCATATAGATCTGCACTTTCCAATATGGGAGTCACAGGTGGCTATTTACATTGAAATTAATTAAAATTAAATAAAAATTAAGTTCCTTAGTCATACAAACTACGGTGTAAGTGCTCGATAGCCACATATTGCTAATGGCTACTGGACAGCACAGCAAACATTTCCATCACTGTAAAAAGTTCTATTGGACAGGGCTAGTATAGACCCCAGCTGGGATCCCTGGAGTTCTACACCCATCTCTGACTTTACCAATTATTAACTGCGTGACTGGGAAAATCAATCAAGTTCACTTGTGTATGCTATTTTCTCTGCCTAAAGAATTCTTCCCTTATGTAGTAGTCTAGTGAAGTCTCATCTTTCAGGTCTCAGCTCACTTAATATCCCCGGCTAGGTCAAGGCCTCTCGTTGTACCTTATACAAAGCCTTGTCAATGTCAAGGTTGAGATTTTATGTATTTTTATGTAATCACTTGATTAATATCTGTCTCTCTTAAGAAACCGTCAGCTCCGGTTTGGTTTTGTTCCACATTGCACCCCTGGTGCCGACAAAGTGAGTGATGCATAGTAAGCACACAGTATTCATTGAAAAATCAATGAATGAACCATCAGTTTCAGTGTCTGTGCCATGACCATTGCAAATGGTTGGTGCTCTGCTAGACTCATACTTAGCTGAGATGCACAGCTAAGGCCATATCTGTGGTCACAGGCGTCATCCCTGCTGTTAAAGATCATTGCTAATGATGTTCATTCTGCTTCGTCGTTGCCTGTGCTAAATATTTTCAACGGCATCCCTGGTGATTTGCCAGTATACTTAAGACTTTCTAGGTAAATAGATTGGCTGCTAGTAGAACATTCACAAAGTAAGAACATAACATTTCATTTAGGCTTTAGGACAGGCACTATTATCCTTCGTATCTAGAGGCTACTCATCCAAACTCTCTATCAAGTCAAAAACCTGACCCCGAAATCCCGGACAGCTTTCTGAACAGTAACTGTCCTCTAGGATATCCCCCACCTCCAGGTTTTAACATCCAGCCTGACTTTCAGGATTATATATGGGAAGTTAGAAAACATACATGTCAGTGCTTCAAAATTCTAGCCACATTTCTCCCAAGTGCCCCAGAGGTTTGCAACTGTCTGGGCTCTCCTGAGCATCATCCCACGCCTCTCGTTTCAGTGGAAACTTGAGGAAGTGGGGGCAGTTCCAACTGAGTGTCTCCTGAAGTGGGTCAGATCTGTACATACCACAACCATCGAGTGAGTACAGGCAGACCAAAACAGCAACAAAAAGGACCGCCCACTCAGGCTCCTGTGAGCCTTCACGTCTGACTTCATGTGGCTCTCACTCAGAAACGGAAGTGGAAAACCAAATAAAGTCAACTCCATGGAGGTCCTGGGGATTTAACACTGAGCAGCCACACGAATACCAGAGTGATGCATCATGATTCATGTTCTTACAATAAATGCCTAAGAAAGTAATAAGGATTTGGCACTTAGTATAAAGCATTGGCAAGACAGCTCAAAGTTTTCTGCCTATTGTAAAGTGTAGCCTGGGATGTTTTCTCTCATTGAGAAATATGTATTAGCAACGTTATCTATAGTAGCAAAGGAATTACTCATAAAGCTTTATTAAGTGATGTCAAGACTTTTTTTTTATAGTGTTCTTTTTTGTCCTGGGAGAAGCTTTAGAAAATACACTAAGTTATTTTTACCAGTGTGTCTATACCAGCCCAATATTAGAAGATAAAACACATACCTAAAGGATTAGCAATCTAGAAGTCACCTTTCCCAAAGTGATTCACTTGGGGGGAAAAGTGCTGAAAAATTAAATACCCTCTTGATTTAATGTTGTTCATATTTACAGAATAGATGCTGCAAAGAACAGAAACAAGTTGAGGCAAAGAGCATTCCTATAAAGCAAACATTTAGGGAATAATGAAAAAAAAAATACCAGATGGTTCTCTAAGCCCTCACAAGTATGGGAAAGTGTGTGATGTCTCATCAGGAAAGGGGTTTTTCATTTAGAAAAACAAAATAAATAAACTTGCATCTCCATGGTGGCTCAGCCAGTGTGTGGCCCAGCCGAAGTATCCATTCTGGCCCACTGTAGCATGGACACAGCCTTACCAGCAAATCAGGTTCAGGCTGATCTTTGTTGCTCATTAAGGCAGCCGACAGAGATAGGGAAGGTGCAAGCCATTTATCTTGCACATCGAATGAATACCTCCCTGGCAGATGACCTGATGGTGCGGATTCCTGGGTTAGAATAGAAGAGTCGGAAGAGACTTTGTGAAGAATTAGTCTTCTCTGTCCTTTTGCTCAATGTGAGAGGTGGCCAGGCAGCATCTCCAACAGTTTTCCAGATCTATACTCTCAAGCAACATGAGTCAGAGGGGAGGGCAAGGGGAATTGGAACACATTTGCAGGTCAACCTGTGCCCAGGGCAGCAGGGCAGTGGAAGCCCTTCTGCCATCTCTCCCCAGGTCCCCTACTTCCTCTTGGTCTCTCTTGTCTCTAGGCCTCTGCACACATGGTTCCTTCTGTTCAGAATGCTCTCTTCCCCCTACTCCTCACCAACCTTGCCTGGCTAACTCCTACTTATCCGTGTAGGCCATCCCTTTTGCCAAGAAGCCCTTCCTGACTTGGCAAGCTTGGGTAAGGTGCTGTTTTTCTGGTCCCTCCCACTAGGGTAACCTATAAAATAAGGACAGTCCCAAGCAATTCAGAACAGTCTCCCTATCTCCCATGCTTCTTGTGCTTGCCTTTCTCAGACTTAGGATCTTCTATTATAACTGCTCATTCACTGGCAGCACTGGAGACTGTCAGTTCCCTGAGGACATAAGGCCATTCATCACTGTAATCTTGCACAGGTCTGGTACAGGGCGAATAAGAAAAAATCATAACTGAAGTAGGTACGTAGAGCTGAATGAATGAATGAGAAATTGACATTTTGTTTTCCTGATGGGTATCTGGGTCTTGTTTCCTGCAGCCTCCCTGGTTCTTTCTCCAATTCAGGCATAGATTCTGAAATCCGCCATGGCACTCCCCCCACCAGCACCCAGAGCAGCTAATATTTGCCTGGCAGAGACTCCTGCATGCAAATTAATGAGCCCTTCTTTCCCACTCCAAGCCCCCAGTTACCTTTACTTACTGGTATAAAGAGACTAAGGCCTAGGAAATGTATTTCGTTCTTGTCGATTTCTTTGGCTAGTAACTATTAATTGAGAGCTTATGTGTCGAGTGCTATGCTAGGCCCTTTCACTTATTTTCAGATTTAATATTCAAAATAGTTCTATGATGTATCACTGCCACCATTTTCCAGATGAGGGCACGGTGGTTTAGAGGAGTTAACTTGCCCAGTTGGTTAATAGGGTACCCAGGGCTAGATCTCGAGTTAAGAACTGGGCTTCAAAGCCTAGTTTTTAACCGCCAGAGGCTTTCTCCTAGGTTGGAAGGAGGCCAGCTAGGGAGGACTTTACTATCAAATTTGTAGCACAACAAACTGAGGCAAGGGACACACAGGGCTGCACCATCCCTTGCCCATTACACATCCTGAGCCTGGCCTCTTCTGGGTGAAAGGAAGCATGATTCAGAAGTGTATGCCCCTGAATTTCAGGGAAGACGGGCCCAGCTGAATGAATAGCCGATGCAACAGGAAGATTCTCAAACCCTTTACGTAATAAAGGAGAAGCTAAGATCAAGAGAGGGTGGTACTCTTGTCCAAAGTGACATGGTCAGGCAGCGGCAACATCAGGCTTGAAACCCTAATCTCCCAACTTCCTGTCCTTGTTCGCTCCCATTTTATGACTATTAAAAACATACAAGGCTCTCTTTACCACATTCCTTGGGTTTTAAAGCTGCTGCTCCTGCCGTTGTCTCTTCCCAATTCAAATATTTTTGTCTTTCTTCCTAACATTTGAGGAAGAAAGTGTGATGGTTAACGGCATTTGAATTTCACAATGTTGCTGTAACATGTGATAAATACTTTTTATTATTTATTTCCAAAATGCTTAGGGGCTACGGAAGACTAAAGGCTACTCTCTTCTGATGCAGCTCTAACAAAGTTACTCCAGTCATTGGTTGGAGGTGGGTGGGGAAACACAGCTAGACTTGGTGCTTTAAACTTCTCAGTGCTGCAGGCCGAGTCTCCATGATTATGCTAGAATTGTATGTGACCAGCACGTTTGTTTTAGCTTAATCTCTGTTCTGAGAAACACATATTCAGCCCTCAGGACCAGCTGATTGAGCTAAGAGGGAAACTGGACCAAGAGTCTGGTCACCCCAGAGTCCACAGTAACCAGAAAATTCTGTCCCAGAATAAGGGCTGCAGAAAGCACTGCACATTCAAAGCCAGTTGAGCAAACAAACTCTGGGGAAATATTTAGAACTTTTTTCAACTGTAGCTAAAAAGACCTGAGACTGTAGGATCTTTACCCACCACCCCCATCTCCCTCCATACCTACAACCCAGGAATGTTGCTTGTACTAAAAAGGCATCTTCCAAGAGGACCTCTGAACTTAAAACAAATGCTGTTTAATTTGCCATTCATTAGGGGTGTATCTGGATTGATTTATTGTGCCCTTCTGACCCCAAGTCTTTGGAACAGCATTCCTTCACGATTAAACAGGGGAAGGATTCAGGCAGGACTTTCAGGGATAAGCGTAGAAGGCTACAACAATACTTCAAATTGCTCCGTATCAGGTAACCCAAAGGAAACGCTCAACCCAATTCAATTCAGCGTTGAATGCACGTGAGCCAGACAAGAGGTTGCAATTTTTTTACCCAGGTTTCTCAAGCCTTTCCTAAGGGATGTGGCCAGCACAGACCACTATTATCCAGATTATGGGCTTTTGAGTACTTCCACATTCAGGATATTTTGAGAATGTCTAACCACATACAATTGATCGCAGAAATTGCAGTCCCTTTTGATCCTGAGGAAGTTGGCTCTTCCTGGTAACTACCCTGCAGCAGCAAAAAAAAAAAAAAAAAAAAAAAAAAAAAAAAAACTTAAAAGAAAAAGAAAAAGAAAAAAAAGAAGGAAGAGGAGGAAGAGGACGACGAGGAGGAGGAGGAGAAGAAGAAGAAAAAAAGAGAGAGAGAGAAGAAAAGAAAGGGGTGCGTGGGGAGTTCTCACACACAGAATGAATTCCTACTGGCAGCTCAGTAGGCCAGGGGTAATCAGAAAATGAGAAAAACCTTGTAAAGCACTGCGAAGAGTGAGGCTACATCAATTGCCCTTTAGAAATGGGATCAACAGCCTCTCTTGTGGGTGGCGCAAGTATAATTACAGCAATTAGGAGGAAAGACTATAGTCCTTTTTTTGCTCTTAATGTGTAAACAAACAATTTAGGGACTAGTAACCAGAAGAGAATTGGTACATAGTTTAATCGTATCTACTACTGTGGCTCTCCTTGCTTTAATTGGCTTCCAGGAAAATTTTAAGGGCTGAGGCCTTTGTGATTTTAGTTAAAAGCTCAAATTTACCTGGAGCCAGTGTTGGGGAGGGAGAGGAGGCTCTTCAACTGGCTACCAAGCCCCCTAGGACCAGTGAGGCCCTTCCCCCAACACATCTCCCCCTTACCCTTCCAGACTGTGTGAGGCCTGAGGGGAGGGGACTCAGGCTGAGGGTGCCCTGTTTCCCACTCTTTCTATGAGGCCCTGAATACTGTGCGCCGCCTGGAGCAGCCACAATTTGATCTTCCTGCATTCTTCTCCCTTTCTCTCTTCCTCCTACCCAAAGTGGCACGTGTTGTGTTGTCTAGCAAACATCCTAATTCAGTTTCGTTCTCCCATAGAAGAAATAAAGAGGCGTCTGGGGCAGTAGATTGGGCTGGGAAGTGGCTCATCTTCTGTGGTTTGGGGGCTCCTAGGAAGCCCTCAGATCCAGCATCCTCACCCAGGGGCTGACATCCTGCCATCTGTGAGGGGCTGGTTTCCTAAGGATTGCTTAAATTTATTAATGTTAATGCAGCTAAATAAATGAATCCCTGGCTATTCACCATGGAACTCAGCTACATGGAAGTGCTGCTGTGAAAGCAGCTTGATTACAAATCAAGGCTTAAAAATTCTCTGGAAGATGACTTCTGACCTCTCCCTAAAGAATTTGGTGCATGCTTCATCGTCTAGCTTTAAGTCAGACCATCCTAAACATAGCCTCAGAACATAGTGACGATCCATCCAGCTATTTTCTCATGATGCAATAACAAGCCAGCAGACAGAAGTTTAATTCTATTGATAGGGATTCTGCTTCAGTTTAAGAATTGCCTTTGGTTGCTCTTTCAAATGCAAATGTTTTCACTTCCATATTATGGTGTCCTGCAAAATGAGAGCATCTTTTCTCAAGACGAGGCTGAGGGAGAAAATGTTCCTGGCTAGGAGCTGGGAAACCAGAACTCTCCTGCTACGTCCTCTGGAGAACCAAGAAGCTAGCTGCCTGCCTAGCTCTCTGCCTGTCCTGTACACTGGGCCAGGATTCTCTTGCTGCTCCGGGCTGCCTTCCATACTAACTCCCTACAGGGCATGCTCACCACTCCCTTGTATTCTCACAAAGCCCACCTGATCTGAAAGGGGCTATAGCCATCCATTGGAGGCTGGCAGCCAGCTTTCAAGATAGACTTGAGGGCCAAGTCAGCACTGCTCACCAGGAGGATACGCATGACTCTTCTACAGGATGGACCCTGAGGGTCGCTGGAGAGTGTTCCTTGCCCAGGAACGGGAGAGCAAGTGTAAAGATTCTACCTTCTGAACTCTCTCTAAGGTCTTGTGCAGAGCCAAGTTCGGTGACCTCTGGAGTCTGTGATAAGCTTTTGGCTTTATGTCAACTGGCACTTCACGAAACACAGGAATACTTAATACAAAGTGAAGGGACAAAGCTATGCAGTGTCTGGCTTTTGCCAGATCTTTCCATTTTGAAACAAAGGTTTGAGCCAGAGTCAGAAAGAAAGAATAGTTATTGGATGAGGATAGTGCGATGGGGGTGTAGGAACTTGGGATGCAATTCTTAGTTCTACCATCAATTCACTGTGGGACAGTGAAACTCTCAGAGTCTCTATTTCTGATGGCAAAAGCTAGAGAGCAAAATCTTAGCACCCATTAAAAACATGACCATTCCAAATGGTTTATGATAATTTTTCTGGGAAAATAATGTATAATCGAAATAACGTGAGTGAATCAATGGGAAAATGCATAAGTACACAAGACTCTCTACATCCCCAACACTGTGTAATGTCATATCACATCACAGAGAAGAAAATAGAAAGAATAATGTGCCTCTGGAGAGTTTAACAACATCTCAAACCTATTTGTCCCATGAACGCAAATGTTTACATTATATAGCCAAAGTGCCATATTAGGAAACAGTTTTTCTGTAAGGTTTTCTCAACTGGGTAATGGACAAATGGATCCAAAATGATAAGAAAAAATTTATTTCCTTGGTTCTTCGAAGCTTTCTCTTGACTCTCAGTTCCCATCTCCTTAATATGCAGGCAGAGTTGGGTGTCTGAAAATGCTTGCCCTTTCTGGGAAAGCAGAAGCAAGAATGGCCGTGGGACTCTGGAAATATATGTGGCAGGTCTGGAGATCACAGGTTCCAACCCCTCTGAAGAAAAGATCCAGCCACCCAGCTGGGGAACAGACAGGGGAAAAGAGAACTCTTGGTACTGGCCTAATCAAGTTGTCCAGCAATGAATTGAAAAAGAGCTCTACTCAGCATGCAAACCTTTCTAGTAAACATCTTGATGACCAAAAATTAAAGGAATGGGCCTCTGGCACTCCTCTTCCAGGTTTGACTTTGTTTCCACGATGTATCAGCTGCATTATCTCCGACAAGTTACTGGGCCTTGGTTACCTCATACATAAAGTAGAGATAATGGTACTAACCTCATCAAGTTACTTTAAAGTACTGATAACAGTGATTCATCTATAATAAGCACCCATGAACATTAATTATAGTTACTGCTGTTATTTTTACTGTCAAAATTAGTATTATTCTTACAAGAACACACCAGCTTGCCTTCCAAAATATCCAAAAGCATATGTTTGAGACCCTTGGGTTGGGTGAGTCCAACGTAAAACTGTGATATAGGTGAAGGGGGTCTCTGAGGCCCCTTCTTTGGAACCAAGCTCTACTTTTTATTAACCATCAGAAACCCTTGACAAAACTCACAAATATCTTTAAGCCTCCAGTGGCCCAGATGTTCCCCCCCAACCCTGACTGCACACACTGCCAGCAGCTACTACCACACATATACACACAAAAACACACACTTATTGACCCAGCCTCTGAGGCCTTCAGTCTCTTCCCATTCCTGACCTGACCAACTTTGAGATATAATAAATTAGGGAACTGGTCTTTATGGGATAACCTACATTACTATGACTAATGGCTTCTGCACGTATGAACATCTCCCACCTTTCTGACCTCAAGAAGACAGAGGGAAGGGACTGGTCTCCCATCTGTCTCATAGTTCAGGTTCCTTGCTATGTATTTACAGCTACTTTCCATGGAGCCTGCCACGTTCTCCTCCGCTAACATAGAATGCAGGGCCAAACTCTGTAGCACTACAAGATCCTCTGCAGTCAGGCCCCTGCTTAACCTTTCCAATTCGTTTCCCAGCAGACATCCTCACAGGCATGTCTTGCTCCTCCACACTCATGAGATTTTGCACACGGTGCATCTCATACTCAGAATATGCATCCAGGCAAACTCTACTCAAAAGCTACAGCCCCTGGTGCACATTCCTATACTTTCTTGGGTAGAATTAGACTCCTTCTTTGCCCCTGTAACATTTATTATTCAACTATGTGTCTTGACACTATTTTCAAAATTTACCATATTTGCTAAGAACCTACTAGATACTTGCTAGGAGTTAATCTGTTTCGTCTGGTTTTGTCTGGTTTGGTTTTGAGACAGTTGTTTGGAATTCAAAATTCAGACCCTCATTTATTTGCAGGATTATTATAAGTCCTCCAACTGGTCTCCCAGTTTCCAGTTCATTCTTGCTGCCCAGTTACTTCCATGTACAAAAATCATCAATGACCATGCATCACCCACAGATTAAAGTCTGAACTCCATAGTTTGGTGTTCCTCTTGTATTGCTTCACTGTATCATTCTATCCTCACTCTGATCCCCATTGTCCTCCCTGTGCTCATGTCATCTGGAGTATCTGCAGTTGCTACCCCTTTGTAGATTGGTTTGTTCCCATTGACTGTAACTCCCTCACCCCTCTTCTCCACTGGGCTAGCTCCTCTTCACCCTTCAAACCCCCAGTGAAATATTATCACCTATGGGATGCTTTCTCTGATCCTCCCTCAGTAGTACCGGCTGCTTACTTCTGAGTTTTTAGAACACATTCTATACACCTCAATTATATCTGTCTTTGTTAGTTATTTATGTGCCTCAACTTCATCAGACTGGAGACCGTGAAGTCCCACATTCATTCCTTTTTGGGGAAGATTTTGGTCTCTGTGAGTGGTGCCCACTGTTGTGCTGTGGTGCCCAGCCTGAGTGTCCATTTGCAGAAGCCCCTGGGGTCAGAGACCTTCCTGGCACCTCCACATGCATCACATAGGAAGCATCTCTTCTTTCTGTGAGGGAAGTCTTCTCTGCAGACAACATGCACCCTGTACATAATGACATTCTGATTCTCACTTCCAAGTGAGATTGCATTTCAGTGACTATAGGCTAAAAATTAACTCAGCCAAATTAAGCTTCTTCTTTTCCCCTGTTAAATATTTCATTTTAAAAATCTTCTACTCAGTCATTGTTTTAACCTCAGCTCCAAATGACTTTGTTCCCTTGTAAACTCCATTGGGGGTGGGGGGCAGGGGTGAAGGGAGAGGGAGAGATTTTTGCTTAAAAAGGAATATGTAAAGTAATGATTCATTCACAGGCTAGTGGTCAGTCAGATCAAGCGAATCTATTGTCATTTTGAGTTCATTTATTCATTCGGAAAACCCAGATCCATCTGGGCAGGCACTGTGCTAGGGGCTGAGGTCAGAGATGCAGACATCTTCTCCTTGCCCTGAAGATACTCGCTGCCTGTTGCTTTACTTCTGGCTGCCTTAGATCCCTCCATCCCTCCAGGACAGCAGCCTTGCCAGTTCCTAGAACTGGAAGGAAAACCCTGTCAGCAATAGCAAAGGGAGACACCTCATCAGAAGGAGCTCTTAGGAGCATGGGTTTTTACCCAAGACTGAGCTGATTCCCTGTTTACAGCAGCAGCACTGTGTTAGGTTCAAAAGTGCAATATTTTCTGATAGAAAGAGAACACATGAGTCAGAGGACAAGAAACATTAGGGGTGGCCAAGCCACACTGGGCACAGCTTCTGGTCCAAGGAAGTCAATGTGAAAGTTCCCAGCACAGTGCTGAGCATGAGGCCTCTCAGGAGAAACGCTGATGGAGCTACTCCCACACGACAGGGCTACTCCCACAGTACGGAGCTACTCCCACAGGATGGAGCTACTCCCATGTGAGGTGCCCCACTCGCCTGAGCCACTATTGCTCCCTAACAAATCACTCCAAAACTAGGTGGCTTAGAAACAGTTTTATTATCATTTTCCAGGGTTCTGGGCTCAGCTAGATGGTTCTCACACAGGCTTTCTCCTGTGATTCCAGTTGGATGGTTGCCAAGGCTAGAGTCGTCTCATAGACTTTCTCACTTGATTCTGGGATTGATGCATGTGGAACTTCAGCTGAGGGTGTTAGCTGAACACCAACACATGGCCTCCCCAAGTGGCCTGGGCTTGTGCACAGCATGATGGCTGGGTTCCAACAGGGACCATCCTATGAGAGCCAGGTAGAAGCTGTATCACCTCTTAAGACCTACCCTCAGAAGTCACATAGTCACTTCTACCACACAACATGGGTCGACAAGATTTAAAAGGAGGGCACAGAGACCTCCTTTGTAGATATTTTACAACCACCACAAGCTAAGCAGAGAAAATCATTAAGATATCATGAGATGGCTATGACCAAATAAGGAATTTTCATGTAATTAGTAAAACAAAACCAAAACCAAAACACACACTTAGAACAGGGACTACAGATTTTAATGGCTTATATCCATTGTCAAATTCTGGCAGATGGAACAGAATGAATACTGAACTAGGAATCAGAATATTTTCATTCCAACTCTACTATTTACATTGACTATTACTTGAACTTGGGCAAGTTACTTAACAGCTACAAAACTCAATTTCTTCATCTCTAAGAAAAGGATAATAATACTGTCTACTTTTCATGGTTCAATAATATTTACAAGAAAGCAATGAGATAAAGAATGCAAGAGGACTTTGAAAATTATAATCACTAATTAATATATTGTCAATATTGTAAAAATTTTATTTTTACCTTTCCTGGGCCCTGATTTTCTTATCTGTAATAGCGAGATACTGAAATAGATGAGTTTCTCAAACTTGATTACCTAAAGACAAATTTTAAGGGAAAAAAATTTCTCATAGACTCCTGAAAACATATCTGTGGACCCTGAAGTCTCCATGAACCACAGTTTGACAAACATTGACTTAAAGGTCTTATTCCAGGAAAACTCTTACAATTGTAAATCATTAGTGTGAACAAGAGAACTTTTTTCCCTTTATAACCAGTAAAATACGTTTTAAATTATAATCAAAATGAAAACCACAAAATTAAAAGACAATTATTATAGAGCTCTCTGACCCTAGAGAATACATCTGTGAACCTGGACCAGATGATCTTTTAAGATGCTGTCCACTTCTCTGCATGAGTCTGTGCTTTTGTGGAGTGATTCACAGAGCAAACTCCTCTACTGAGTCATAAGCTCCTGGAGAGAAGGAGTATGTCTCAGATCTCTTTGTATCTTCCAAGGTATTTTGCATATAGGATGTACTCAGTAATTTTTCTATCAAATGGAAGTACAAATGAATAGAAGCAATGTAAAATGATACACGTGACAATAAACTCCCACCGGAATCCCATCTTTTCTGCCAAAGTAGTGCTTTCATACTGAGCCTCCCACTCCACTTCTTCAGTGGAGGATGCCAGCAGACTCAGCCAGACTCCTAATAGGCTACTTCAGGATCTAATTATTTCAGTGCCTGATAGGTACTTGCTTCTAATAAAACAGACAATGGTAGAAAGTGATTTAAGCAGAACTGATTGGAGGGAGAATTGAAAACATAAAATCCTGCTCTTGGCCTTCAGGCTCTGCACGATCCGAGCTCTCCCTGTCTCTCAAACCCCATCTGAGCTACTTCGCCTCACCCCTGCTGTTTCCTCCATCTGGAGCACTGTTTTCCCCAACACTTTGCCTAGATATCTCTTCTGGTCTCTGTTTCGGTGACTCTTTTCTTGGCACTTACCAGAGCCCCTCCATCTTAGTCAAACGCCTGGTTATACTCCCTCTTAACTCCTGTATCTTTCATTTGTAGTACTTATTTATATATATTTTTTGAGTTTGTTCAATTTATTTTTTTTTTTTTACTAGACTACAATCGTCATGAGGGCAGGAACAATGTCCTTTTTGCACATAATTGTCTCCCTAACATCTAGTAAAATACCTGGCATAAAGAAGGGATCTAAATGAACATTTGGTGAATACATAAATGAGAGAAGCGAACAGAGATTATTTTCTTCAAAGCATTTCATGTGGTTTCAGCATTGCGTTAGCCACAAGCAATTGTTATATTTCTCAGCCTACTGAAGGGGAAACAATCTTCCCCCTAAAGTAAGATTTCTCTTTTAAAAACAACCTCCCAGGCCCTGCTGCCTGTCAAACATAGCTGCATATGCCAGATCAACTAAAACCGGATCTATTCCAGAGCCCTGTTTCACACCGTTTCCAATAGGATATGAATCAGACAAGATACCATCAACCAAGCACTAGGTCAGGAAACAGGACCCTGGTAAACCTTTCAGGGAAACCCGCCTTACACAGCCAGAATCCAGCCCTACTGACAGCACCTATTATAATGCTGAGGAATGGAACACACTTAAGCCCCACAAAATGTGCTTTGGAGCCAGGCGGCGGGCAGCCACGGGAAGTGTGCTAAGTGTGGAAATTCCCTTCAAGCTCTTCAAGCAGCTCAAAGCCATGAGGTAAGAAAGGACTTCAAAACTCCGAAGAGAAATTCCACTTTCCCTTTCCTCGGCCCTGGTCTTTCCATTCCAAACACAGTCCTGCTGGTTTGAGCCACTTCATGAATGTGGGATTGTTAAGGCTGGTCCAGAGACTCGCCACTATTTTTCTTAGGTTAAAAAAACACATACACACAATTTGGCATACATGTTCTCTTTCATTTGCCCTGAAGAAATCAATATCCCAGTCTGGGGTTACCAGCTGTGGTTCACATACACCCTGAGGCATAGCTGTTTTATTTTATAGCTGCCGATATTCTTCTCTGGAGCCCTAAACGCTCTTTCTGGTCTCAGCTCAAAGATGGGCTTATTAAGCAGTCAGTGTTTTGACGAGGTCCTCCCTTATGAGCACTTGCAGTGACTTACCATACGAAACAATCCCCCACCTCCCCTTGCTTTCCTCTGTGCACCCTGAAGCCATTTCTAAGTAGCCAGAATGCTATCTGTTTGTTTTATAAATTCAAGGAAATTGAATTTTAATTTGTTACTGGCTCCACCACTAATTCCATAGTTCAGGGGAAGTTACTTTCCCTCAAAGCCTCAATTTCTTTATCTGTGAAATGAAAACAATAATTGTAAATACTTCATAAAGTTGTCACTGAATTAAAAAAGCATACTGCAAGGGCAGAGTTTAGCTCACCGCCTATTTACAGCATGGAGGATTAAAGATGGCCACGATTTTTTCCCTATCTCTTCCAGTGAGAGGTGGAGTAGAGGTCCTCTTTCTTTGGATATTGGCTGCTTTTAGTGACTTGTTCAATGAATAGAAACCGGTAAAACGGATTTTCTGAGACATCCAAGGTTCGGTTGGAGGAAACTTTCCAGCTTCTGTCTGGTTTCTCACAAGGCTCATTCTGTGGGAAGCCAGCTGCCAACTACCCTGAGGCCACCATGCTGTGAGGAAGTCCAAGCTAGTCACATGAAGATGTTGTGTGGAGAAAGAAAAAGGTCTGGCCAGCAGCAGCTTTTTCAGCTATCCCAGTTCAGGCACCAGTCACATGAGTGAAGAACATTCATTTATTTCAGGTCTAAAAAGATATAACTTGGAGAAAAAGCAAGGAATCCAGGCAACTTCCAGAACCACGTCTCCAGACACATGGCCCTGAGAAAGCCAATCTTTATTAGGCCCCAGTCAATGTGGAACAGAGACAAGAGCTGTGGAGCTGCTCCTACAGCGCCTTGTCCAGATTCGCGACTCAAAACATTGCATTCACACCACTTAAGTTTTAGGGTGTTTTTTTTTTAATGTAATAGAAGATCTCCAAAAATAGTATTATTACTTAGCAAAATCATTATTAACAGCATTTGGAGAAGAATGTCACAACTGCTCCCTAAATTCTGAGCTTTACTAACTGCAGGACGCATGCTTCTAGAGGACACGTGATGCTAGAGAGATCACAAAGCAACAGAAGAGAGGAAACAGCCTATGTGTTCCAGTGCCCTGCACAGTACTCGGCACTTCGCAAGCGCTTCGCAAACATTTCCTTCATGGATGAATGAGAGACATCATATATCTCCTTGAAAAATCAATTTTACTCCAAGATTATCATATCTATCTAACAGATTTTGTTATAGGATAGAATGCAAAAGTCTTTAAATTTCTTAAGATAAAATATTAGACTTCTTAAACCTTTGGTTGATCATTCAGCTTCTGAAGCCACTCATCCGGTTATAAATTCCCCCTCCTCTTCCATTAGGAGTAACTAATTAATTAATTAATTTATTAAACAAATATGTGAGTGCTGACTTTGTGCCAGGCACTGATGTAGGTGCTGGAGACACAACAGTGAGCAAACAAAAACCACCTGTCTCTTGAGACTAACATTCTAGTTGAGAGAGAGAGTGAACAAAAAAAAATCAAGTGTGCTTTTGAGTAAAGTAGAGCAAGAAGTGCTAAGAAAGGATGTGTTCTTATTAAAAGGACTGAGAGCAAAAACCTCATAGATAAGATGACATTTGCGCAGAGACTAAAACCCATGCACGAGTGAGTCGTGTGGTTACTTGAGGGGAGAGGATGCCAGGCGGAGCACGTGTAAAGGCTCATTCAAGGGACAGTCAGGAAAGCCACGTGCTTGAAGTGATGAGCATCGCAGGGCTAGAGTGCCAGGGGCTGAGGTCAGAGAGGTTGCTGAGGACTGGAGGCAGACCCTGGAGCACCTCGTGGCCCATCGTAAGGACTTGGGCTTTTATAGTGGAACAAGTGGGGAACCACTAGAAGGTTCACTGGGCAGAGAAGTGATGTGATGTGATTTCTCATTTTGAAGGAATCCTTCTGACTGCTGAAGGGGAAAAGCTGGTGAGAAGCAAGGAGACTGGTTGGGATGCTATTGCCAAGAGAGAGATGATGCTGACTTGGTAGAAAAGTTGAGGTGTAAAGCTCTGGACAATAAGAGCCCCCATTCTAATTCAGGTGTGGTGTGACCAATAAGAGAATTTCTGTCTCCTTGGAGTCTTAAAGGTGGAGAAGAAGAAATATTATAGACACTTCTAATCCTTTTGCTGGGCTGGGCAGAACTACGTAACACACTCACTCATACATTTCCCATCCTTCACATTTTCAGAGTAGATATTGGTGTGATTGATTTAAAAAACAAAACAAAACAAAACAACCAGCCAGTCAGGCATTGATCGTATGCCAGTAAGGACTGTCCCTTTCAAAGTCACCAGTTATATCGCTATTACTCAAAACATATTTTACATGTGTACACTTTTGAAATTGCCTTCAGGACTGATATCTGATCCTCAAAAGAAAGCCAGTCTCATTACTGTATAAATTACACCTTTTTACTGAAAAAAGAATTCCACAGCTTCATCACTCATCTCCCTTCAGAGACTTAGCCTCTTTTGCCTTTTTGGTATTTCCATCTCTCGAAAAAGCTTTCTCCTTCTTTTCTGTTTCCCATTTAAGCACACGCATACATACATTTTTAATTTTGAAACATTTTTGAAAAATTATGCTAATCGTCTCCCAAATATCTAGTACAGTACCTGGCATAAAACAAGCAACTAAAATGAATGCCTGTGAATGAATAAAGGAAGCAGCAAATAGAAATTTTGTAAAGCATTTTGACTATGTGCAGCACTGTGCTAGATTTTTAAAACTGGCTTGAATCATATGGAGAAATTCTGGGATAAGCAACTGGCTAGAAGGTGAGGAGAAAAGATAGTGATAACAGGTATAGATGGAGGACAAGTAGAGGACTTCAATTCTCTGTCCTCTCAGAGGACAGAATTTGGGAAATCTTCACCCAGATGACCACAGTTCTGGCAAAATACAGTCTTGCCTAGTGCTAACAACAAATGTTTTAACTCCCTCCCATAGGATAGGTTTTAGCTGTCAAGCTACAGTTAAAAAAAAAAAAAAAAGAATAGAAAAATTGTCATTTCTGGCTGGTAGTCTCAACTACCATAATGATGGACAGACTATTTCAGGGACTCAACTTCAGTGCCTAGTAGAGATACTTACCAAAGTGACTGAATATGGGTAGGCTGCTGGATGAATACTGATGGCAGCAGCGTCAGTGAGTTAGCAATGCTGGCTCGGGCTGGTGTAACAGGGCATGAGATATTCTTCTTCTCAGTTGTTATGTAACAAACTATTCCAAAACGTACTGGCTTGTGGGCTCATCTGGCTGATTCTTGCTCTTAGTATTTCATGCTGGAATTATTTGAAAGCCCAATGAATCAGACAGCCAAGATGGCTCACTCACATGGCCACAGCTGATGCAAGCTGTTAGCTAGAAGCTCAGCTGGGGACTGTCAACTGGAGTACCTATTGCAGCCTCTCCATATGGCTCATGCTTAGTATCTAGGTTCCTTGAATGAGTAATTCAAGGTGCAGTAAGTAGAAGCTGCTAGTCTTCTTAAAGGCTAGGCACAGAATTGGCACAACGTCACTTTTGCTATATTCTATTGGTCAAAGCAATCCCACATCAGCTCAGATTTAAGCCAATATAGGGTAGACTTTACTTCTTAATAAGGAAGTAGGAAGAAGAAGGAGAGAAGGAATTGGTGGCAGCCATCTTAAAAGACAAACTACCACATTGAATATCTTCAGAAAGTATCTAGAGTCAGTCCTGCTGAGTGAACTGATTGCCAGACAATTGAAAATTTCCAAAGGAAAAAAAAAGATAAATTCATTAAAGTAAGTTAAAATTCATTAAAAAACAAACAACAACAACAACGACTTTCATCTTTACACTCTCCTTTCTCTTTCTTTTCTCCACTCCAATGTTGCTCTTCACTTCCCAACATATACTTGGAGGCAGGAAGAGGTGGTTCAGAATTCTAGCAACCCAGCTGGTGAGGTTGAGCTGTAGAATAATGGGCTTATGTCATTGTCTTATTGTTAAACTCTTCCCCAAGGCTGGTATGGCCTGGAAAATTACCTGTTAGAAATAAGAAAAATTCAGACTCAAAGGACCAAGATTTACCCATCATCAAGGCAGTTCAAAAGAATATGCTGTAGGTTTGAAGACAATTTCCAGAGAGACAGCATTTTCAGAATATTTCCAGTAATGGCAAAATCATTGGAATAGCGGTTGACCTCCTCCCTGGGGGACCATGCTCATTAAGATGTATGCGTTCAGCACTGTTAAAATTCCAACTCATTACCTAATAGTTGCACCTTATGCACTTGGATACCTCTGAAAATGCTTCCAGCCCTTCCATTTCAGTCATAACAACCAACTGACAGTCTCCTATAACTTTGAAAGGCTTTAAGAGAATGTTGTAACAAAGTTTAAAATGGAAAAGAAACAACTAAAGAAAATACAATTGATAATGCTCTTATTCATTTTCTTTGAATTAATAAGATGCATGAGGAATGAATTCTTCCTTGCTTTGGGGTCAGTGCTTCTTCTCTTCTCTCATTAACGTCAACATTCCACCAGAGAAAAAAGATAATTCGACATCAGGAAAAATTCCAGGGCCCAAGCCAACGGTATCTTGGAGGCAGCATTAACCAACATTCATTGATTACTAACACTGGTTCTTCAGGATCTAACTCAAGTATCCCTGTCATTGGAGACCCTCTCTAATATAATACTTCTGTCTTTGTGGTGGAGTCAAATCATTCCCACTACCATGTTCCTCTCACTCTTCCATTAAAGCGTTTGACTTTTTTTCCTCCCTATATTTATCTATTTGTTTTTCCACTTCCTCTCTTACTAAATTATGAGCAGCTTGATATCAGGGATCATATTGCATCCAGCTTTGGTTACTCAGTATCTAGCACAGTGCCTGACATCTGGGGAACCACTCGGTCAGTGTTTGCTGGATAAATAAATACGGCCAGTGGTTCTACAATCAATCTGCTAATGAAGTGCACTGAGAACAATAAGGTTCCTTTCACTGTAACCATAATAATAATAATACTAAAAGGAAAGTTCTAACCTTAAGAAAGTTGTACTCAAGAATTAGAAGATAAGATTTATATGCAAATATATAATCGTAGGCAGGATAGAATATGATATAGAGAAAGCACACTGGCTTATGAGATTTGGGTTCTAGCCCAGCTCAGGGTCTAAGGAGCAGTACACCTTTTGTTTGTCCATTTGATTATTTTTTGACTACTTGTTATAAACTCTGTATATCCATCTTTTCCCTCACTTAAGAATTTTAATTTGTTCTTGAAAACTCTGCCACAAAATGAAAATACATTAAATGCAAAAATATTTCCATAAATATTAAAGAGAAAATTACAATGTGTTCCATTTCTATTTCTATCTTACACACCAAACAATTTTCACAAATATAAAAGTGTACAATTGAACAATAAAAAGAAGTATTTGTAAGTAATAAATTTTTTTCATTCAAATAGATGCAATGTAATGTAAGAATTACATTATAGTTGGTGTGAGGGAATTATTCTTTGGTATATTCTTTCTGCATCACTTTAATCATCAGCTTTTCTAAGTTTGGGGGGCTCAGAATACTCTTACACTCAAATTATACTTACAAATCAAGTTTCACTGCAGAAAAACATTTCAGAGGGCACATTTTTAAAATATCTAAATGCAAGAGTACTTTAAGGCCCATGGAGCTAGGACATGCTAGCAATAGACTAAAGAGTTATGGGTAGCATTATATCTCTCCTGACTGACTTAAGTATGAAAAGTAAAATTTCTGGGTTTATTAAAACAGCACACAATTCTAATTTGTCCATATAATATTCTCCAACTAGGTACTATTGGGTTAAATAGGTTGGTGTGTTTTTCTCTGCCTGAAACTGCAATGTTGAAAATCATTAATTATGGTATATTTTTTGTATCTTGGGCCAAAAAAAAGCATTATAACCACAGCAACAATCCAACAGTTGTAGTGTATTATCTAGTGGTACATAACAGATTATTTCAAATGGAGTGGCTTAAAATTGCATATAAAAATAAAATGATATATAAATATTTAAAAATAAATACTTATTATCTCACATAATCTCTGTGGGTCATGAATTCAGAAGCATTTAGTTGAATAGTTCTAGCTTGAGGTCTCTCAAGAAGTTTCAGCCAAGATATTGGTTGAGACTCCAGTCATCTGAAGGCTGACCTAAGGCCAGATGATCTACTTCCAAGATGTTACACTAAAAGGTTGCCAAATCGACACTGGCTGTTAACAGGAGGCTCGGTTTCTTGCCACAGGAGCTTCTTCATAGGGCTCCTTGAGTGTCCTGGCAATCCCCAGGATGAGTTATCCATGAAAACAAGACAGAAGTCACAGTCTTTTACAACCTAGTCTCAAAAGTTCAATATATTTCACCATTGTGGAAATATCCTGTTGGTTATGTAAGTCATCTTTATTCAGTGTGTGAATGGATGATGCAAGAGTATGAATCCTAGGAAAGAATCATTATGAATGATTTTGAAGGGTGAATACAACAGATGGTATAATTTCAAGAGCCATTACAGTGAAAATGTGTTAGCTGAACAGACTAGATTCCTGCTTTTACAGAACTCATGTTGACAGTGAGAGGAGACAAAAGAAAAAATAAGGAAATAAATAAATTGGGGATTTCATAGATGAATGTTGTGGGGCAGAATTATTTTTTGAATGAGATGAGGCAAGGTGAGCAAGGAAGAAGAGCAAAGATCCTGAAGTAGGAGCATGTATGATACATTCGATAAATGAACTGAAGGAGCAAGGTAAGCAAGGAAGAAAATTGTAGGAGATGAGGTCAGGAATGCAGCAGGGGCTAGAACACAGAGTCTTGGAGGACAGAACTTGAATTTTATTCTAAGTGTAACGAGAAGCCATTGGGGGGTGTTCGGCAGGTAAACGACATAATCTAATGTTCATTTCTTATAAATCATACTGGCAAAATGTTATTTTACCCTAAGACAATAACAGGAGTGATGGGAAGTTAGTGACTCAGGAAATATTTTAGAAGTAGAAACCTTTGATGGATTAGATGGGCATGCAGGAGAAGAATCTATGATAAATCCATGGTTTTTAGTTTGGCACACAAATAGAATCACATTGCTACTTACAAAATGGGGAAGACTGGGGGATTAACTGGTTTCGAGGGAGAAAATCAATCATTCTTTTTTGGACATGTTAATTTGTGATGCCTATAGGTTATCCAAGTGGAAAAGTCAAGTAAATGTTGGACAGGTTTGTATGGAGCACAGAAGACATAATATAAACCTGGAATGCATCTTCATATGCACAAGATAAATCTTGGTTGTGTGATTTCAGAAGACAGAGCCTATATCTCACTGGACATATAATGGAGGATTCATGGAGGAAATTGTGGCATTTGGGCTGCCTTCCAAAGGAGGATTCCACTAGTGGGGATAACAGAGGAAAGTTTAAAGGACAGAGATATAGTTTTAAGAAAGGCCAGATTGGTGAGAAGGTTTAAGAAAGGCCAGATTGGTGAGAGGATCAGAAGCAACACATCTGAGGGATGATGACAGAAGGGACAGTGACAGGGATAGCTGGAATGGGAAAGAAAAGACATCTTCCATATACTTTGTAGAGATAATCAAAAATAGGTAGTTTACTGGACTATAAGGAATCAACAGAAATTGAAGCTTTGACCCACAGTGAAGAACAGGGCTGTGTTAAGAAGCTGCTTTGAAGTTTTGTCTGCTGGTGGAAGAGATGTCTGGGGAAAGATTATGAGTCTGAAACGCCAGCAAGATAACCAAATGAAAATGCCCATTTCTGCCACTCTAGAAAGAGGGTTGGAAGCACAAATTAAGGTTTTCACTACCTAAAGATATCCCTGAAAGAAAAGAAGAAAAAGAATAAGGCTTCCCCCAGGCTAGTGCTGGTAGCCAGGGGCAGCCACTCAAATCTATGGATCACAATTAGCACCCAAGCTTGATTCATTTGGCTCTCTATTCCCTGAGCCTCATTTTCTTAGTATCTATTAAATAATTGAATTCCTCTGCGAAGGAGCTGTCTCTTCTGCAGCTGTAGCTTTCTCCCAGAGTCCCCTCTCCTCAGCTGTGGCTCCCACTGTTGGTCCTCCTGAGGCTGGGCAGCTCCTCGCCCCTCCTGGAGCCCCCCGGGTTGCCCCTTGCCATCCTCACAGCTGGGGTGGGGTGTAGGTTCTCCCTGAGCTGTTTCCTTCAGCATAGGTGGGGATGTAGATACCATTGTATAATTCAGGCCCTAAGGCTCTCTGACCTTTCCTGTTTTCTATTTATTCTACTCTTATAAGCCCTGGGTGTATAGAGGTGTATAGGGGTGAGGGTGGGGGGGGGGGTCCCAAGTTAAGTTGAGAGAAGCCTTAAGTTATGTTCAGTGCACTGAACATAACTTGGTCTCACTTCAGGGACATTAAAAAGAATCATGTACATTAAGTGTGCATGTTTCAGTGGGGAGATTTATCCTTAGTAACCTCACACATTTCTGTTTACATAAAAATGAAAAAGAAAATGCTTCAGCAGGAAACTACCCCTCAGTATGTCAAAAAACACCAGGGTGAATAAGACAATTTCATGAAATGTTTTACTTTAGGGAGATGACCTGCGCATTAAGATATTGCAACCCCTGCCTTGGGCATTGGTTAGCTCTCCGACAGACACGGTTTGCTATAATGTAGTATCTGTCACAGTCTGACTTGATTTGCCCCCAGGAAAGTGACTGGATTGTCACATCACACCCTGAAAGTTAAAATTGCTCATGTTTCTTGGTTCTGACCCAAGGCCAATGAAGCCTTCCTTTACAGCAGTGTCAAGACGTGAGTTTGAGGTATCACTCAGCCCTTTCTCACACATTCCAATTTCAGACTTCTCAAGGGGCAAAACAAAGGCTTGATATGAGTTGTTGTTTAGGTTTTAGTCTCTAAGCGTGTCCCTCTTCTCGCCTCATTTTTCTTCCTTTAGTGCAGTGTGATTGATCTACTCTGATTCTTATCAGACAGACTATCTCTATTTTCAGTCCTGCAAAATAACTTTGCTTGCTCTCCAATCGCATCTGTGCATTAAAATCAAAAGGGAAAAATGTATCTTTCTCATTTTTTGCCTTTGAAGCTTCTGGGACCAGTGTTCTTTGGTCAATTCTTCCTCATCTGGCATGACCAAGTGCTTATTGCGGTAAGCCCGGCTTTCTGCTTTTCTTCAGGCCTCACTTCCCCTGCTCTCTCTCCCGTGGTCAAAGGTTAATCCCCAGTTCTCTGGGAAAGAAAAACACCATCTTTTCCTGATCACCACTCTGTGTTAAGGTCGGGAGCGAAATGGGGCCAGATTCTATCCCCAAGGAAGGAGAGAAAGAGGACTGTTATTCGTCTGCTCGGGCTGCGATTCAAAGTACCACAGACTGGGTGGTTTAAACAAGAGAAACTTGTTGTCTCACAGTTCTGGATGCTGGACGTCCAAGATCAAGGTGTCGGCAAGGTTGGTTCCTTCTAAGGGCTGTGAGGGAGGGATCTGTTCTAGGCCTCTCTCCTTGGCTTGCAGATGATCATCTTCTCCTTGTTTCACACTCTCTTCTCTCTAGCTGTGTCTCTACATCTAAATTTCCTCTTCGTATAAGGACACCAGTCATAGTGGATCAGGGCCCAGCCTAGGGTCTTCTGCAAAGACCCTAACTCCAAATACAGCCACGTTCTGAGATGTTGGAGGTTAAGACTTCCAAATGTGAATTTTGAGGGAGACGCACTTCAGCCCATACCAGATCCCCATTCGGTGATGGAGGCCCCACGTGGGGTCAGGCCGAGCCCCGAGTGGCGCTAGCGTCGCCTGCACTAGCATGCGTGGCTCTGCTCCACCGAGGCCTTTCAGACTGACCAACTGATCTGACAGTCGACTTCCAACGTGGACAAGTACATTAAATCTGTGCTTCTTTCCTTTTAGCAAGGTAGAATGTGTCTCAAATCCATGGGATAATTCCTGCTACTTTATTGCCCTTTTAAGAGGCGGTGAAAGGGGAGGGGTAAAGCCTATCAAAGGACATGACATCGCATCTTTTATGGGCTTCTGTCCTTGTTGTTTACTTATTCCTTGGGTCATACTGAGCATATAGGGTGAGAGGGCAAGGCGTGCGTCTCTTACCTGAGTTAAAACATCCTTCTGCTTCCTTGTCCTCCTGCTTCCCTCCCCGCAACCGACAGAGTAGATCACTTGCTCCTCCGGGTTCTTGCATTCTTTTATTTGAATATTAACTATATTCAATTAAATCGAATCGATTATTTGTGTACCTGTCTATCGATGCACACAAGCTTGTCAGCTTATCAGTGAGAGTCTCTTAATCCGTTTGGACCGCCGTTATGAAATACCGTAGACTGGGTAATTTATAACCAACAGAGATTAATTCTCACAGTTCTAGAAGCTGGCAAATCCAAGATCAAGGTTTTAATAGATTCAGTGTCTGATGAGGGCCGGCTTCCTGGTTACAGATAGCTGTCTTCTCGTTGCGTCCTCGTGTGGCAGAAGAAGTGAGGGCGCTATCTGAGGTTGCTCTTATAAAGGCTCTAACCCCATTCGTCAGGCTCCACCCTCATGACCTAATTGCCTCCTGAAGACCCCGCTTTCAGATATCAACACATTGGAGATTAGGTTTGAACACAGGAATTTTGGAGGGACACAACTTGCCATCTGGCAGAGAGGAGCTATCTCTACGCTCCAACATCAAGCATATTTAACTCAATGCTTTTATCCAGGGCTAAGGGAGTAAGTGAAAGAGGTAGCAAATGTCCATACATCAGAGAAATTGCTAGGACTAATACAGTAAATGATGATAGAGAGCCTAAGTAATACATGTGTTAGTTCGGGTCCCCAAGAAGCAGACATTGAGTCAGGGGCTTAGACACATCACAGATTATTGTTGTTACTGGAGGAAGTGTCTGTGGGAGAAGATGGATACGGGGTTGAGAAGAGAGGCAGGGAGGGCCCACAGACTCAATATGAGTCCGACCCATATAATGGGGCAGAAGAGTCTCAGGCAGCAGCACACGTCCTGGAAAGAAGAAGCCAGGCTACACTCCTGGGGAGTCCTTGAGCTAAAGGCGCTGTCAGAGGAGTCCCAGGTCTCGAGACTGAGCTGCGTGGGGATCCCTGCCATGCTCCATCAATGGCTCGGAGCAGCCTGTGGGAAGTGTGGCCTGGGGCAAGCATGCTAAGAACACGGATTTAAAGCACAACAGCTAGGGCAATGAATGAGTGTATGTATGTATACATATATATATTATTTTCAGTAAATTATAATGCTTCGACAACTTAAAAAACCTTTTCTGGCTGAAGTCTGCTCCTTCAGGGGCTAGCCAATTCTAAGAGACATCAAAAGATTCAGCCAGGAGCATGCTTTAGATGTGCAAAAAAACCAATTCAGACCCATACCTCTTTTATCTGGCCCCAGCACCTTAGGAAGCAATATTTCTCTGCCTTAATATTTCCAGGACCAGGTACAAGGGAACTAGAGACCACTAAAATTATTCAAACTAGCCAATCCAAAACTCTTTTCTCTGCAGTCCCTTGCCTTTCCCTCAGAAACCCCAATAAAGGCTTAGACTTTCCCCTCTCCAGCCTGTCTTCTTCCGTCATTTGAATAGAACCTGGTTCTTCCCCTGTGACCTTGCATGGCATGCAGTGACCTTGTCTTGAGGACTTGTGACTATAATAAACTTTGGTTACTTGTGTCTCTCCTGTGTCCCCTCTTACGGCCTCACCTGACTAACCATCACATGAAAGAACACATCAATCTGCAGCAAGAGGTCCGAGTGGTACCATTCTGCGGCAGCCACAATATAGAGTAAATAATAATAACAATAATAGTTAACATGTATCGGCATCGTGTTACATGTTTTCTATGCCTGATCTCATTACAACAATACTACCAGGTAACCTCAGTTACCACATGAGAAAATGGAGGCATTACAGTTTATGTCTTCCCTCCAGCACTCTCTCCACTGAGCTGGCCAGAACCCAACTGGCATCCACAAGTTGCTCAACTCTCTGATGCCAGGAAAAAATGGGGGACCTTAAATACCTAGCTGCCAGACTCGGTGTGCCCCGACGACAGCTCCACCGGCTCTCGCCTCATAGAGCAAGCCCTTCAGTGGCTCAGCCTGAGCGTGAGGTTTAAGCTTCTACCCGTTTTTTGTCTGATGCACATTTGTGCTTCCTTGGGAATGTGCCTTTTGAGGTCCACGGATAGGAAGAGTGAGCGCTGCTGCCTGTGCTAACAGGATTTAGCTTTATGTGACAGGAAGACTAATATCAGCCCTGAGCCATGTGCTGCTGGCGACTGAGTGTGGATGCTCTTTGTTAAGCTCCCGGGGTCTGGAAGGAAGCAGCTATACTCTTGTTTAATTCCATATGAGCAGCTTTTTTATTTTTACAAATAGTCCTCTTGCTGTTAGGGAGTGAGTGAGCGACATAAATCATCATCATGTCTTTGGCAGCCAGGATTTCTTGGGCATGGTCCTCATTAAAGTCTTTAGTTGCAGGGTTCCTGGAGACCTTCCTTTGATACCTAAAAACATCAAACTGAAAAAGCTGTGGTGAGGAGGAGGAGGAGGAAATGGGGGTGGGGGGAGGAAGGGGCGGAAGCTCAAGAGGACCCCAGAATTGCTGTTGGGAAACAGCAAGGCAAACTAGAATGATTATTACTCACAGCTACAAAAAAAGAAAAAAGAAAAAGCAGGAGCTCGAGCAGCAGAAGCAATAAAACTTCCCTGCTGAACAGAATCCAATCTGCCCACACAAAGAAGACAGAAAGACTTGCAGGCGGGAAGAGTGGCTTCTTGGAGGTGATTCACAAAAAAAGGAAAAGTTCTCTGAGTCCTTTCCTCCCCAGACCTCAGCCCAGCAGGCTGGGGCAATCAATGAACTAACCTTTTCCTAAGGCTCTGTCTCCCTGCTGGGCGGGAATCCAATCCCCGGGCAAAGGTCACTGGGAATACCATCAGGCTTTTGGCAGTGGCTGTTCATTCACAAAATGAGCTCCTTTGTGATAAAAGCCGGGAGTGCAGACGCGAGGTTTGTGTGCATTCCAAGCTGGTGGAGGAGAGCTGCCAACACGCTCGGTCAGTGGGAACCAGCAGCACATGCATCTCAATTTACACGATTGATGTGGTCCTGCAGAACCATGTACATCGAATTCCTATAAATCAAGTCGCATTTTAAATGCACTAGGGGAGCTCGCCATTTAAAGGAACCCTGCAGTGAATCCTTTGGAAAAGTGAAAAATCACTGCTGAAGTGATTGCTTTTGCCGTGAAGTAACAAATATTTATTGAGTGCTTATCATGAGCCAAGCAAAGTGCTAGGTGCCCTGAGCTTTTCTGGAAAAAAAAGGGGGGAAGGGGGAGGTATCCCTGAGTTTGAGAAAAACTCTTTGAGAGGGTGGTTTTTGTCTTTGGTGAACTCAGGATGAGCTGAACACAGAAGTAGGAAGAGACACTCCAGCTGGAGCCATATCCTGTCATTGCCACAGGACATCCACCAGTTGGTCTCCCTCTGAGTAACCAGGCAATATTTCTCATTCACGAAGACAAGTGTCTTTCTAAGGTCTGAAGCAGGAGGCTATGGCCAAGGGCTCAGGGCGAAGACCGGGGCCTCCTATCAGAGAATACAACCTGAGTCAGGTTTCCAAATCCTACTCACAGGGACAATAATCTCTTTCTTTGGTTCATTCCAGGAAACTCAATGCCAAACATATTCATTCTAGCCCTTTTATTTTATAGTTTTCTCTCACATAGATTTGTATATAACTTGAGTCAAATTATATCTCCAAAACATATATGTGGATTCTAGCCTCTAACATTTGGGAAGTTTATTGTACTTCAAAACAGACCCTAAAATAATTGAGGCTGTGAAAAAGAAAAATTTTTTTTAAATTACATGGATAAAGATTTTACCCGGAGGTTAAGAGCACACATTCAGGTGTTAGACAGCCTGCATTGGAATCTCACCTCTACCATGCCGTTACCTGACCTCGGATGAGCTACTATCAGCATTATGTTTTGGGTTGCTTATCTGTAAAATGAGGTTAGGTAATATAATCTACCTCATAGAATATCTATAAGGATTAAGTAAAAAATGATTTTATATCTAAAGGCTTAGAAGAATATCTAGTATACAGTACTTGCTCAATGAAGCTAGTTATTATGATGTTGGAGTTCACTTAAAAAACAAAACCCTAAACCTATATTGCATGGTTTAAAAGGTTCAACTTCCTGGTAGTAAATTGGATAAAGCATCATAAAGAAGGGACAATATGTGCACTAAGGTCTTACCACTGTTGGAAGCATATTATGTGCCTCCAAAGGGAAAGTAACTCTAAGCAAGCCAGGTACTACCTTTGCAGACACCATTCAGAGACATGTCCTTGGCATTTAGAATCGAAAAGGGATCTCGTCAAGGGGTCGTTGGGTCCGACATCTTAATTTATAATAAGGAAAAACAAAAAACTCAAACGAAATGAAATTTAGCCAGAATATAAATCTTTTTTGTTAAAAGATAAAAGAAAAAAAAAGACGAAAATCAGAATTTCTGCACTTCTGAGCCAGGTCGCATGCTTCCCAGTAAGAAAGGGTTTTTCTCCACAGCTACAATGAGACATGATGCACTTCATCAGACAGCGAGATGCTATCACCTTTCATCTGGTGAGTAGCATAGGGGAAGGGGGAGGGAAATAATAATCTACTTTGTCCAAATAGAAGGAAAAGCATGTAGATAACAAGTTTAGCAACAGAATTCTTGTTTTTAGGGGTAAACGTTTGTCTCATGTTCTAAGACCTTTGACGGTAACCATGTCCCCGTCTGACAAAAACCGCAAAGTGCGCAACGAGAAGTGTGGGTGTCACTGACACAGTGCTGGCAGTTCCCACGCCCGGGGGAACCCTGTCGCTGGACAAGTGTAGATAACGCTCATGGCGCCACCACACGCCACTGGTGATCTGAGTATGGATAAGAAATCCTCTGTGAGGTGTGTCCACGACAGCGCACCAGTTCTGCTCACGTGGACCCGTACAGAGGTGGGATTGTTCCTACTCAGCTCGAGCCCTTTACCATGAGCAAGGAAGATTTAGTGGCAATAAATCCACATTGGCTGAGCAACTGAGGATTGACCATTAGCAAAAAGAATTCTTTTTGCCTGTAGCAGCTTACAGGCTGCACATGCTCCCTAGATGCTGTCTCTTTATTAAAACAGAATGCATTGGGAAACCTCTCAGGCAAAGCACAGAGAATTTCTGGAGACCTTTCTTTGCGTCTGGGTAGAATCGATGCTGCCTTGAAGAATCTCCCTTCTTTTCAGGTCTTCTAAAATGTGTCTTCCCCAGCTCTGAAGCAGAGACTTGAACTCACCCATAACCAACGACAAGGGCATCTCTGTCCTGGGGCTCTGCCAGTGTTTCTTCCAGAGCGTGCCCTCATCCTAATGTCCTCCCCATTCAATGGCCAGGGAGACCCCCTGGGAAAGTGCCCCAGCTACATTAACCATGTCTAAAAGTCACAGTATTCAAGGTAATACTGACTCCCACAAGGAACAACAACAACAAAAAAACCCATCTCATATCAAAATAAGGCTTGGAAAACCTGGTCCCAGAGTGAAATAAAATCAGACTACAGGTGACAGCATGAAGAAACGGATGAACAAAAAGATGGTGCGATTCAAAAAATATAAGTGGTAAAACTTCAAAGATAGCCAGAAAGGCAACAGAAGGCAGGCAAAAAAGTGAGCTCCCCATCGTGGCGGCGCTAGGGGGCAACCAGCATAACGGTTGAGACAGAAATGGTAAATTGTGTTGCTCTCCCTCTCCCTCTGAAAAATGACCCATGGGGGAAAGCGTGAAAAGGGGGAGCAGGCAGAGTGGTGCTGGAGTATATCAGAAAGACGCAATGTATCAAGGAGGGAGCTTGGCAATGAAATGAGGCTATGAAATATTTAGGGTTGATGCTCAAAGAATGAAAATCCTAGGCTGAGCTGCAGCAGGTTGTAAACCCTGACTTTGGTGCTAGTGGGAAGCAGGAGGGCAAAACTTGCCAGGTGCCCAGAGGAATCTGACCTCCTGTAGAAGGGTAGACATCCACAGATTGAATTCAAGGCTCTAACTTCACAGGAAACCTGACCTAGACCCATACTGGAAGGCACATGGCAGTTCTTTGGGTTCTTGCCTCTGTCTTCACCCTGCCCTCGGGAAAGGCAATGAGCCCCCCGGCCAGGTGATGGGAAATGCAGGGCCTCCTTGGAGAAGACAGTGATCCAGCTGAGAAGAACAAATGATGAAGCTCTCAAATCCTCAGAAAGAACTTTGATCCAAACAACATGGGCTCGATGCAAGGAAGACATAGAAATGAGGTCATCTATAGAAAAATCACTAAACTGCAAGTTTTTGAAAAATAAGGGTGGCGTCATTTTTGTTTTTGTATACCCCTGCCACATCTGGCTGATGGTTCATGCTTTGTGAGGAGCTGTTGAATCGAATGCAGTAGTGGGACACTGTGCATGGGTCTTAGTGGTCACCCACCTGAGGACGAAATCTATCTTCGCACTTACCAGCTGACGTCCTTAGGCAAGCTTGTTCGTACCGCTGAGCCTCGACTTCCTCATCTTCAAAGTAACAATGACAACGTCCACTGCACAGAGCTGTGATGAGAATGATATATAAAGAATGTATAGTGCTGGCACACAGAAAACCTAACAAAAAGTAGCCATCATCATCTTTGTTTTCATCATTGTCATCCTCTCCCAGTTCCTGCTTGAGTCTGTTATGGATATATTTCTGGGCAATGACTGATATTTCTATCCACCAATGCCAGCAGATAGTGTCTTCCACTGCTCCCTTATGTAATAGCTGCAATAATCATTAAGTACCCTTCCATCTCTCCCTTGAGTTCCAGGAGGAAATTCCTGTCCTCCCAGATTGCTAATGTCTGAAATTCCCATCCCGTCTTCCAACCTTGCCTTCCCTTTGCAGCCTCAGAGCCCTGTCCCTCAAGCCCACACCCACTAGGGGGCAGAAGTACCAGCAGCGGGGAAGGGAAGAGAAGAAAAGCAAGCACTAGAGAGCGGTTCCCTACCACCAGGCCAAGTCCCTCTTGACCCCACATGGTGGAGCTTCCAATACCTTTGGCTGGGCTCAACCTGGCTTTTCTCCTCACCCCTCCACTCCTATGAGGAAAGGCCCAAGAGACAATTGAGTCTGGGGTTTTCCCCTAATCGGCTTAAATGCAATTTCAGGCCTTTGTGTCTCCGGAACCCCACTGTTATTCCTCGCTGTTCCTCGGGCAGCTTCACAGCCTTCCTAAAGGGAGTCTAAGCAAAAAAAAAAAAAAAAAAGAGAGAGAAGTAAATGGGGTTGCAGAGGAAACCTTCTTAAGCCTTGTCTGTTTCCTGTTTTTGTTAGAGGTACAAACCTTTAGGAAACCTCAACAGTGAACAGAGTCTGTCTCCTAAAAAAAGGAGTTGGTAGAGAGAAAGCGTGAGGCTGGCTTCTGTTTCTCTTCACCTCGGAGTGGGGTGAGGGGATGGGGAGGATGCCTGTCCGAAGCAACAGACAGGGAAGGGCAAAGAGGAGCGGATGTTTCATTCTCTGTGATGCTGAGGAGAAAAAAAGAGCAGAAGACAAGGGCTTGAGAAGAGCATTCACTTCGGCAGAATTCTCCTCGCCCCTCCCCACCCACCACTGACTTCACCCCACCAGAGTTTCCACCCAAAGCCCTTAGATTCATCGTGCGTGGCTTCTGAGCTGAAAGAGTCCCCAGGCTCATTGTCCAGTTAGGTACCTCACTGAAGGAGAGAGAGGAGGATGCCCATTTCACTGCCGAGGCCAAGGGGAGGAGGCCATAGGGGCAAAAAATATGTCCCGGTTGTCCAGTTTGAACTCAGGAGCACGCTTGCCAAGGAGATATTGGGAGTCATGGTGATCGGACCAGGATCCCAAGAGCCTGGAAACCCACGCATGCGTGAGACAGCATAAAAATAAAGTAACTGATAAGCAATGGACAAAGACTGATGTAGAAGAAGAGCAACAGAGCATTGTTTGTAGGAAAGCAACCTAAAAGTTTATCAATAAGGGCATGATCAAGTAAGTCTTGGCATATTCAAACAGTGGGGTTTTATTCAGTCGGTACCATGGAAAAATGTTTAATAGCACAGAGAAATGCTAAGGATATATCAATAAAGTATATAAATCTATATAATTAGAATGATACCAATAATATAAATATGTACACATAAAGAGAAGACTGGAAAGAAATACAGAAACATGTTAACAGCAATTCTCTCTAGGCATGGGATTGGACTGGATTTTGTTTCGCCTTTTTATTTTTCTGCATTTTAAAATTTTCCTATGCTTGATCTTAGCCAAAAGGCCAAGAAGCAATGCAATTTTAAGTTATTCTATGATTAACACGTTTATTTTTGCCAATTATAAATGCATATTCATTTTTAATTAAATAAATAATGAGAAAATAAAGATTTAGAGAGAGGAGAGAGAGAGAGAAAAGTGTTCTTATTGACTAAACAGGGCTTAATGGCTTTTTTCAACCACTAACCTGCCAAGAAAATAAGGGCAAGTCATTTAACCCCTCTCTGTAAAAATAAGCATCGCTGGCTTTACATTTTGTCATTTAATTATTTTTAAGATCTATATTTGAATTTTGCTGCCATGAGGAAAACTCACAATTTCCTTCCTGCACTGAGGGAGGACTAGCACCCGGGCCATTTCTAAACCTGCTTCATGATGTCTCCTCCTCCAGGGGAACTTCAGAGCCTAGCCACTGAGCTGGTGATTACTGCGGCGTCTTCTGCCCTTCTCCACACAGCATTGCCCCTGAAGAAGATCAAAGATAGGCAGGCCCTCAGACAGGCGATGTGGAGGGCCCCCGGGAGGTGTCTACATGGAGTCTCCTGAATTGCTCAAACATGACAGATCTGTCAAGGTCCAGTGCCTGGACTTCAGCTTTGTGTGGCTCAGAAACTCTGAAAATGGATCCACCTCCACAGAGGGCAGGTGAAGATGGAGGTAGGCACAAGTGGGCCAGCAAGGGTGGACAGAGCTCGGAAGGCTGTGATTTGTTTCAGATGACCTTGAATTATCCCTTCGTCCCCTTGACCTTCCTCCCCTCCCCCACCTCACCAAAAGCCTCCACCACCACCTCCACCGTACACATTTCAACTAAGTGGCTACAATTTTCACTGTTTTTTCATAAAGTACCTAAAAGTCATTCTGCTGCTACCGGGAAATGTCAGGCTCAGGAACATTTCTCTGCAAAAGGGACCCTCAACATCAAAACCTGTACTTAGACAATGGATGTGATAGGAATGTTAATGTTTACCTGACGTTATGTGATTTCCAGGGAAAATGCTAAGGGCACATCTGCAACATGGACAAACTTCCTCTGGGCATCGGGACAGCCTGAGCCTGTAAGCATCGAGCTCTTCAGGAAGCAGACAATCCCAGAACCCTGAGGGATGGCAGCAATGAACAGCGATATTAGAAACTGTACACCGTTTCTTTTTCAAACTGAAAGGAACAAAATTATTTTTTTTTAAATCCTTCCCCCCTCTCTCTGCGTTGGGCTTCTTAACTTTCCTCATGTACCTCCGCCAATGCAGTACCAGTAAAGTATCAAACCCCCAGTTAAACCTGAGTTTCAGATAAATGATGAGTAATTTTTTAGTGTAAATGTATCCCAAATATTGCATGAGACATGCTTATACAAAAAAATTATATATATACATTCTTTATCTGAAATTTAAGTTTAACTAGGTGTCCTCTATTTTTATTTGATAAACCTGGCAACCCCGCCCCACTCCTTATACTAATTCTGAAAATCGCAGGAATAAAAGACTAAAGGAAATCAACCATTTGCCTGAGATACAATGAAAGGGGAAGGAAAAACATGCCTTTGCTAGTCAGGAACTCCTATGACTTGGGATTTTAAACTTTAAATTTCAGGAAGAGGGAGAAACAAGTTCTAATATGGTGTCCTCTAAAGCTGGTCATGTTTAAATTAGCATTAATATTACTTTAATTTAAGGAGAAAGAGATAGAACTATAGTTTACAATAACCTTAAAGTTGTTTTGTGGTCCAGCTGACACATTTTGGGCTGCTTTAAATTAATTCCTCCTTTAAGGACCTGAACCGACACTTCTCCCAAGAAAACATACAAATGGTCAACAAATATGAAAAGATGCTCAACATCACTCTCTATTAGGAAAATGCAAATCAAAACCACAGTGAGTGAGATACCACTCACGCCTGTTAGAATAGCAATAATCAACAGGACAAGTAATAACAAAATTACTTTGAGAGGATGCAGAGAAAAAGGAACTCTCATAAACTGCTGGTGGGACTGCAAATTAGTACAGCCACTGTGGAAAACACTATGGAGGTTCCTCAAAAATTTAAAACTAAGTATCAATATGACCAGCAATCCCTCTACTGGGTATTTACCCCAAAGGCTTGAAAACCCATATCCAAAAATGTATTTGCACACTGATGTTCATAGCAGCATTATTCACAGTGGCCAGGACATTGAAGTAACCAAAACGGCCTACAACAGATGATTGAATAAGAAAGTTGTGGTATATATATACACAGAATATTACTCAGCCATAAGAAGAGATGAAATACTGCCATTTGCAACAACATGGATGGACTTTGAGATCATCATGCTAAGCGAAATAAGCCACTTATATGTGAGGTATAAACCTGAAAACAACAAATGAACAGGAGAAACAGGGAGAGACTCATGGACATGGACAATGGACTAGTGGTTACCAGAGGGTAGGAGTTAGGGGGGAGGTGGGAGGTAGATGGAGTGTTGGGAGCCATTAAGAGACACTGAAGAAGTCACGTAGCTGATAACCATGAAGCAGCTGCTGCTGCTGAGACTGCTTAAACAAAGGTTCTAGGAAGCAGGGTGTGGAGTTAAACATTACTGACCCTGGAGGGGAGGTTTGCCTCCTAAAGAAATCCTTTTAAGATAGTGGAATGTTTCACAGCCCAGAAAAGGATGTTTGTACCCTGAGGGAAGGATATATAGGAACTTATGTAAATGTCAGCATTCCTATGGTAATGTACATTGTGCTTTGCCATTGTACTCTGTGCTTTGCTATCGTACTCTGCTATTGTATCCAAAAACTTATATACAGGCTGTGCTAAATAAACTCGGGGCTGCAGCAGTGACTGTATGTATGCTCTCCCGAAGCGCTTTCCTATCTTCTTTTTTCTTAGGCTTTTCTTAGGCTTCACCCCTCTCTTTCAGGTACTGATCGACTTTAGCCAGCTGGCTCCGGCAATGGAGTAAAAGGGGTCATACATGTGGTGACAGAAAGAAATCTATGGGCGGTGAACACACAATGCAATGTATATATATATGCCTTACTGTTGAATCGTATGCCTGAAACTTACTGGATTTCATTAACCAATGTCACCATAATAAAAATTAAAATGTAACTAACTAATTAATTAATTAATTCCTTTTTCATTAGGGGAAGAAATCCTTAAGGCCACTTTCCAGTTTAGAAAATAACCAATTCTTGCTCACCTGTACTCCTGAGCTCTAATTACTGGGCACATGTTTTTCTGCCATGTAGCTAACAACAGCCACCTCAGGCCACTGGTGGGTGTTCTTGGAAAACAGGTAAACCAGTTTCAGAGAAATGCTGTCGTAGCTGTTTTGAATAATAACACTTTTATCCCCTCATGTACGTAAGGTTATAGCAAACCTTTCAGTTATTTAGCACCAAATACTTCGCCTGGGCCATCCTTCTGCTTCTAGATAAGACTACATTCAAGTCATAGCAGCAGAAGTAGATTTTCTTTCAATTTTGCTTAGGAAGAAAAATCTAATTGTACTCAAGGTTATCAAAGCCACAGGAAAGCGTTTTAGGGTATCAGTGTAGGTGAATGTGTTTGAGCCCAGGCTTTGCCGTGTACCACCTGTGTGGCCTTGGCCAATTTAGTTACCTACTCTGTGTTTCAGTTTCCTCTACTATAAAGTAAGGATCTGGTGAGGATGAAATGAGTTAATGTCTGTAAAGTTCTTTGGATAGTGCCTGGCACAAAGGTGAGATCCACAAAGATTAGTGATAATTAATGTTATTATTTTACATTACTGAAAAGAGTGTAAATAGTCTCCCTATTTCCAGAAAGCAATACAGCAATGCGTATCAAGAACCTTAAAACTCTTCTTAGGCATTTGACATGATGATTCCAATTTCTAGAGATCCACTCTAAGAAAAAAATTAGAGATGCAGGCACACACATAGTTACAAAGAAATGCATCACCGTATGACTTAGTGTAGTCAGGTATCAGTAGCAGCCAAACACCAGGGAAAATGTTAAATAAACAGGAACATACCAATTTGTTAAACTATTTGCACAGTCACTAAATATCATGTTGTTAAGGAATGCTTATTTAATGTCATGGGAAATGATTATGATTAACTAGAAAAAAATCTATGGGCAGTGAACACACAATGCAATGTAAATAATAAAACATAATTTTGTTTAATTATATAACCTACAATGATAGACTCTGGTTATAGCTCCAAGGCAAGGGCTATTGGCCATATATTTTTCCTTTTAGACAGAGTTAGACTAATGGTCAATGGGAGGATCCTTGAAAAATGACAGTATATTCAGTCCAACGGAGAAGACATAAGAGGAGATGACTACGAGGATCGTACTAACACACTCAAGAGTCCAAGAGAGGTAGCGAGTAAAAGGTGTCGAGAGACGGCAGGATGTGCTCAAAGAGACTTGAGACTGGCCCAGCCTGTGGGAAAACGTGCTACGATCAATTAGCGATATCTGCTGTGGACTCAGGAAAGTGTGCTGGCCATGTGCAATATATATTTTCCATCTCTGACACTAGTGATAAGGCTGCCAAGGAATCAAAGAACGGTGAATTTATCCAAGAAAAAGTTCAAGGAAGTTCCCAGATTCTTAATGAAATTGGCCTAGAGGATTTAATTTGTAAATATATAACATGTTACACAAAAACATGGGCAGCAGCCAGCAAAGGCTTGACTGGATAAGGAAGAAAAACTGGAGAGTCAAGTAGGTTAGACTGGAGATAGAAAGCAGAGGGCGAGACCACATAAATCATGACATTTGTTGAGAGACCATGCAAAGCCAGAGCCTGAGGGTGGGAGGCTCTTGATAGGGACCAAAGAGGCCACTGGTACCAGGAGTCAAAGCAAGGATTATAGAGCACTTATTAAGCATGATGGGAGGTGCAGGGAGACCACTGGGAGCATTTAATCCTTCAAACTTTATCATATGATAAGACTGTGGTCCCTATTTGACAAACAAGAAAACCGAGGCTCAAAGATTTTATGATCACACAGCTGGAAATGGAAGCGCTCTCTTTAACTGCCGGTCCATCAGCCAGTTAAGGACTGGAGGTTTATCCAAGCCCCGGGCCTTCTGACAATACGGTGATTATGGGAGGATCTTGCTGTAAGGTTAAAACAAGGAAGAAACCAGAGATCCAAAGTTTTCTAGCTTGACTGTTTCTCTAATTTCCTCTAACACTATGTTTCCTTATCAATGTTATCTAATTTGGCCAAATCAGTTATTAATCAATAATTTTTAAACAGCCAAACACTGAGCTAGATAGTTATCTCATTGAATCTTCACAATCATCCTAGGTGGTAGGTGCTATCGTTGTGCCCATTTTGCAGATGAATAACGTGAGGCGTATGATTATTTGTTTTAAATAAAATGCCAGGGGTTACATTGACAGTGAAGAACACTCTGAGAGAGTTTTGTCTTCTGTGGTGGGAGGTGAAGTGCGTACTGAGAATGTCAGAGAGTAAGAGCCCGACATACCCACAGGTGCTAAACAAACCCAGGGTAGACCTGAGACCTGGATCAGCAATGGCTTTTCTCACCACGAACTCCACAGCAGAGTCACCAAAGGCCAAACCCAATTCAGTAAACACAGACTTCTGGTAAGCATGTGCTCTTGTTTTCACTTGGTGTCAGCTAGAGGTTGTATCTGCCTCAAGTACTAAAAGTTCTGCAGAGAGGCCAAGTGCAGAAATCTGTGCCTGAGATTTCTACTCTTACAAGAAGAATGACCATGTGGGGCGCTCGGCCAAGGTCAACCTAGAATTGGAAGGCTGAGTGAGCCCAGGCTCCGAGGAGCCAGAGCCAAGGTGGAAAGCTCCAGACGCTGGAAGGGCAGGGATGGGGTGGCTAGAGTAAAAGGCCAAGTGTGGGAATGTTTATTGAAAAGAACATGCTGGGGAGAATCCAGCCCTCACACCTCAGGGATTTGGGAACTGGCTGTCTGCAGTCAAGCCCTGCCAGACGAGTTCAGCCATTTCCACTTCATAAAGTTCTTGGTACAAAAATGAATGGCAAACCCAGCCGTGAATGTGATTTCTGAAAGGAGATTATTGAAAAGATGGTTCTGCTTTTTCAGAATTCTCATCTGGTGGTCAGGAGGAGGAAAGCCGGGAGAAAAGTTTCTGGACACTTGCAAACATCCCCCATTACATTCCAGAAACCACTACATCCTAATGGCAGGGCAAGGGGACATCATATCTTCTAAGATTTCTCAGGAGAAGAAGAGTGTTAAAGTCTGCGCTGAAATCTGGTTGACAGAGGAAACTGAAAGAATGGCAGGGATAGTAAACGGGATGCATTTGCATCCTCATACACTGAACCCAAAATAACATGACCCCGGATTGCTCTCTGGGTGACGGAATTTCGAGGCACACACTAGACAGGCAGTTCGAGGAAGAGAGAGACACACTGATTACATATCTAATTTGCTGTCACTATCCTCATGACATCACATATGTCACTGTGGTTTTCCGGATTACTCTCGACTTTGGATACGCAAATCTACAAATCTATTTTCTTCAATGAGTTGGCTTGATCCTTTTCTTGGCAATAGTTTTGTCTTCTTATTTCCTATTGACATCACTCCTTGGATCTCTGTTGGTGTTTTTGGTGTCTCCCGAACTCCCAGATCTACAGAAGCTTTTTCTAGACTGCGGAGTCTTCTGGCCTTTCTCACTCCTGATCACTCAAAATAATATCAAACCTCACCAAATTGTCTGGCACTGCTGCTTCTGGATATATATAGCCTAGCTTTTCCCCCTTGATCTTTTTCACTGTGTTCAAGGCTAGTGCAAAGTGAAGTCATCACGATTTCTCTTTTAAGCTTAAGGAATTTGATAAATGAAGTTGTGTGAGGTCCTGGCAGGCAATATGCTTGAGCAAAGTACAGTGACCATCTGTGGACCAGTCTCCTTATCCCTTTATTATAGGCACATACTCAAGTTCAAATTGCTTTGTTAAACTTTTTTGTGTGTCTCTCTTTTCATATTTCAGCTTTATACAATTATTCCCAAATCTTCCAAACTGACAGTGAGGGAGAGTAATTTGAAAGGACTGCTCAACTTAAGTCTTTTGAAGATTTGCACCATAGCTGCATTTTTCTAATTTCCTGGCATCTACTCTGTTCTTCTAGACTTTTCAAAAACAGTTGTGAGCGAATGAATACACATAATAACCGATTCCATCAATATTCTTGGATCATCGTTCAGACTTTCTACTTTTGGACATTTCAGATTTTAAAATTCATTTAGCACCTATCAACATTTCCAAAAGAAGGACACATAGTATATGTCCTCAAAGATGTCATGATCTAATTAAGAACAAGGAACAGATACAGATTTTTATGTTGTTTCTAAATATAAAGATAATGTCTAGAGGAAAGAAGAAAGTCAGAAAAATTAATTATCCCTCTTTGTATTTACAGAATTGATTTTCTCTACTTTATCAGCTTGGGAAGTAAAATGAAGTCATGCATTTTTAAATTTTTCAGCTAAAATGGCCCACTTGCTCTCCAGAGAGCAACTTACACCCCTCCAATCCCCTGAGGGCATTCTTGTGATAAATATAAGAGCTGAGGGCGAGTTCTGATTCTAATTGCTACAGGGAAATTAGGTTTAATCAACAGAGGAGATTCAGACTCTTATGCTGCTGAAGGCATCTTACTGCCTCATGAGGCACCGCTGGCTGGCCAGCAGTTTGCTGCGGTGAGTGCCTGAAACATGCATTCTCCTCCGTGTTGGAACTGGCCCCAGGGTGTTCTTCTTTGAAGTGGCAGCTCTGCCACCACCCCTAAAAGCTTTGGGGGCTCAAGTATGGCTTTGATAAGTCACAACCTTTCCCCCTCTGCCAGGGAAAGCCAGGACTGCTCCTTGTTTTGACTGGAATTTCACCAAATTAACAGGTTAATTGGGGGAGAATTGACATCTTTTCAATATTGAGTCTTCCCATCGAAGAACACAGTACGAGTCTCAATTTATTCAGGGTTTCTAACATGTCCTTTGGTAAAGTATTGCCATTTTCTCTGTGTAAGTCTTACCTTTTTATTGTTAGATTTGTTTCTATGTGCTTTAATGGTTTTTGTTGCCTCTGTGAGTAGGGTCTTTCTTTCCTTCACACTTTATAATTGACCATCACTATACCCTAGATAGCTTATATCCGATGACCTTACTGAACTATTTTGTTAATTCTAATGGATTTCCACTCGAGCTTCATAGATTTTCTAGATAGTGTTCTCTTTATTTCCAATCTTTATACATTTCTTTCTCTTATCACAATGGCTAGGACCCCACCACAGTGCTGCATAATAGCAGTGATAGCTGGAATCGCTGTCTTATTTCTGTGTTTAGGGGTCTGCTTCAGGAAACGTAGTGTTTTTTGTAGTTTCATGGTAACTACTTTTTACGAAGTCAAAAAAAAAAAGATTTTCTATTCCAAGTTTGCTAAGATTTCTTACTGGAAAAGATTGAATTTTATCAAATACAAAATCTCATTAAGCACAGGGCTTCTGTAACAATTGTTGATAATTCGGAATGAGCTTATCTTACCACGGCTTTATGTTTTAACAACCTTTTTAAATTGATCAATATCATAGCAAAATATCTATAGCTAAATGCCCCTCTTGGGAAAAGTGGGTCTTTGCTTTTTTTATTTTTTTATCATAATGGAACTCCATTTTTAGAATTGTTAGCAGGCATGACATAAAAAGTGAATAATCATCCTAAATGAAGTCCATGGTAACAGAATAATGTAAAAAATAATAAAAATTGTGAGTACTAAAGTTCAAATTATAAGTGTCATTTCATGCTCTAATGAAGGGCAGAAAACCTCAAATCCGACATTTATAAATCTAATCGATTTTCTCATTTTGAATCTTAGAATACTTCCTCTTTTCACAATATAGTTTGTCTCCCTCAAACTCCTAACTCCCCTGGCCCTGTCTCCAAAAAAGACCAGCTAGAAAGAAAAATTGTAGTTCTCCTGTATACCCAGGACTCATACTTCACCTAAAACAAACAATTGGTGAAAATCCAGACCCAACAGGGATGGAATGCGCAACAGCTTCGCCTTTCATGTGAAGAAGAGGGAAATAGGCTGTTATAGAATGGGGACCAATATTAGCCAATGTCTGGAAATGTCAAAACGATTAACATGAAATACTAAACTCATGTGAAATCAGTGCTCTAATGGTGTAACTCCTGAGTGTTCTCTCTACCATATTGCACACCAGGATTAAGAAAACAGTCCTTGAGTGTTTCACAATAGTGCCCTCTTCACAGCTGACCTCGTGTGCTTTCCAAAGTCCTTAATTCTGCCACTTTCAGCATCCCTGTCTCTGTGGATTTATGATGTGTTGCCAATATTATTACTTTCCCTGCTTCCACCCCTTCCACCCCAAATATTTTAGGCATTGTAAGTAACACATTTCCACATAAGGGTGCTGAAAAGTCAAGAGAATTTCTCGGCAAGAGGAGTTGTAGGTAAAGGGACTCCCCCTTGCCTTCTAAGCCAGACCCCAGGAGGCTCTGTACACTATTTAGAAAGATGGAATGGAGAAAACAAAGCTATCCCAAGGGACCGAAAAGATGCTTGAGAGAGCAGTTTGGTCCTCATTTTCCAACATGGTTAGTGCCCAGCCAGCTCTGGGCATGAGAGAGTTTCTTCACCTTCGCAGGGGCACACTTGATTCCCTTAGCAGAGCTGAATGCCCATACCAATTGGTCTGTGGGATACTCGGTGGCATGGAGAAGTTTTATTCATATACGCCATCGCCATGAGAACCTGTACTTCAGAAAAATAATCGGTCCTTCAAGTCCGCTATCACTTTTGTGAGAAGTAAAACATTGACTGATTATGACATGCTTTTCATGACAAATGTCCTCCAATTCTTCTGAAATAGAGCTACTAATGTCACTCTCATGTCTTTCTGATTATATAAATATGGGACTTTTATACCTTCTCCATATTAAATAAATACTTATTGGCTGGCTGATTATTCCTCCCTAGCTGATAATCCAAAGCAAAAGTGGGTCAAATAATGACTGCTGGGGTAATACTTTGCTCTCACCTGTGAGATAATTTCAGCCAGAAACTACCTCAATCCCTACAACAGGTTCTAGCTTTTGTAGTGAATACTATGATGCCCACAAAGACTACCATCCACCCCTTTAGGACCAAGGCTCGCAGAGACCCAGCAGCCAGAGTATTGGCTACTGATAGCGCACGGATGAATCTCTCTCCAGGATTTGCCCTCCGCTAAAGGGAACTGCCTCATCCAAGGTTACAGTGACCCCTTGAGGCCAGCCATATCCAATTTCTGGTCAATGGGGTGGATACAAAAGTCTAGCTCCCCTGACTCTGTGGGGACAAGTCTGAGGAACCAGCTCAGCTCCAGGGCTCCCTATGGGATCCCCTAAGGTCTCTGGTTCAAAATACATTGCAATTCAACTTCTTCCTTTGCCCTGTTCTGCCTCTCCCATGCCCTCACAGGTATTGATCCCATGAATACTCTCCAGTATTCACTTGCTTATAAATCTCCATCTCAGAATCTATGTCCCAGGAAACTAACCATAAGCACCTTCTTTCCTCCATTGTTTGGTTTCTAATTTGCTATCTCCTTATTGCTTTTTTTATATAAACAGATATCTCTATATATGTGTGCATGTATATATTGTGTGTATTTGTGTCGTAGGGCCACATAGATGCTTTTCACTTTCAGTCTATATTCAGTTCAATCAAGGTCTACTTCCAATGATAAAAATCTGATCTGAGATGGCTTAAGCAAAGGGATTCTATCGGCTCACAAAATGGGAAAGTTCAACTAGTCGTCTTGCTCTAGGAATAGCTTGATTGGAGTTCAAACAATGTCACCAGGACCTGTGTTACTTCTCTTGCTCTCTTTTAGCCCTGTCACTGACATGTTGAATTCATTCTGAAATAGGCTGCTTCAGTTAGTTATTATCACAATAATGATGCCAAATCAGCAACCACAAAATATCAGAAGCATTCAACAATGAGCCTTTTTTTCTCACACATCTGCTAGTCAGCTGATGTCAACTGGGCTTACTCACCCCCTTTGTGGGTTAGCTCAGTGGGGCTCTGGGTGGTTCTGCTTCACACAGGGGTCCAGCTCAGTTTGGTTTCTTGATACAGGTTGGAGACTCATCCTGAGGTTGGGCTGAGAGGGAAGCAGATACACTGGGAGAGTCTCCTTGCCTCCACAGTAGAGGCACAAAGAACAAGCCCAAAGAATGAGTACATGTCAAGCTCTTGCCTGTGGTTCTGGCTGCTAACATCTTATTGGCTCAAGCAAGTCACATGGCAGAGCTCAAATGTAAGGGCTGCACAGCATAAGGTAAGTTGCATGGCCAAGCCCCATGTTGGTGCAATGAGGACTTATACCTCTCATAGTTCTGTCATGGAAGTGGGTGGGGGGAGGAAGGTAAATGTTTGAACAGTAATCAAACCTAACACTGATTCCTTCCCCCACATAGTGCCAACTACATGTAATCTCATCAGTACCTACTTGTGATCAACAGTCGGAAATCCAAGTATGCAGAGGGCTGACAATTTACACGCAAATTTTCGAAAGCACAGGTGGTTGCTCCCCTAAACCCTGAGTTGTTCAAGGATAAATATATTTACTTCTTCCCACTCTCTCCTTGGGAAGAAGGATGCCTGCCTCAAGATCCAGCAAAATTATTTCTCATTGGCCCTGGTGCATCCTCACCCATCCCTGAACCAGTTGCTATGACAAACAGGATTGTCTGTGTTTACTAGAGCTAGAGAAGTGGATCCCCTTTTTCAAACTGCATGGGTTAAATTGCACAAGCAGAAACCAGGACAGAGTTTACAAGAATGGGCTGCAAGAAACTACATGAAGTATAGAGAGATCTTACTCCTCCTGCCCCCACTTTCTCTTCCCCTGCTCGTGCTCTTAATGTTGGGGCTGCTTCTCATGGGCTTGTATCCATTACATTTCCTGTTCCTATTTTGAGTTCTGTATGTGAGAGTCTTGCTTTGGCCTCTGGAATGCTGGGCTCAGTCTCCTTTATGCTTGCGTCTCAGGCTATCCTCTACAAATGTTTCCCAAACTGCCTTTTCTCTGAGGCTTCATTCCACAGAAGATCAGTTTCAAAGCATCTATTTCTCTGTAAGTGCCCACCCTACCTGCTGGCCCCTGGGACCAAAGTCCACACCGACATCACCCTTTTCTTCTCTGGGTCATGTTGACAACCCCCATCCTTCCACCCCTGTTAGGGGCTACAACCTGCCAGGCCACACACCGGCCGCCCTGATGGCCAAGTCACTGGACCTGACCAATCTCATGCAGCTGCCCTGGGGCCTCTGTCAGGTCTGTTCTATAGGAGCGAGATTTATTTCCCTGGCGTTTTAGGGCAGGAAAAGACTTGCTTCCTGGAAGTATGCCAAGAAGGAGGCAATCCACCCAGGAAACAAACAAGACCCTTTTTTCTATAGTCTTTCTTGCTTCCGCATGTCAAACCCTCCCCGCTCTCCCTGAGTGAAAAGAAAGCTGTCAGGATCAAAGTCTCTTATTTGTGATGAACTGCTGCTGGCTGGACCTGCACAGGAAGGCCTGCAAACGCCTTAACTCCTTCTTACCCACTGTGTGCTGGCTGCATTCATAAGATGCTAGAGTCATGTTTCAATAAATGAAACATCTTTTATGAGCAGAGAGCTATGGCAACAGGAAAGTTTGAAAAAATGACTGAGAACTCAAAAGGCAACAAAATCTGCCTTAGAGTATTTCTTATCTCCTCAATTGCTTCATAATAAATGACCAAATATATTTGCCCCAGGAGAGTGAGAAGACTAAGACTGTGGGCTCTGGAAGCAGACTGAAGGTATTATTCTCTCTTCCACCTCTCTCTTGCTGGGAGACCTTGAATAAGCTATTTGGCCTTTCTGCACATCAGTTTCCTCATCTATAAAATGGAGATGAGAATTTTAGGGATAATGCACATAATACACTTAACCCCGTGTCTGCCATATTGTTCAAGTGTCATTAACTTTCATCATGGTTATCGTTATTACTATTTTTATTATTCCAAAGGAAGAGGGGGCAGTACCCAGGCCTGCTAAAAACCAAGTGTCTTAAAAGTTACAAGATGTGCTGTACATAATCAAAACTCACACAGCTTCAGAGTCTCTGGGCTCTCAGGTTCTGTTAAATGAGTGTGTGATAGAATCTTGCTACACCTCCCAAGATGACACGATCTGATTGTTTTCCAAAGAAAAATGACTTATAGCCTAAGATTACTGAACAATTGTACGGACAGAACTAGGAGCAAGATTACATGATGGGCCAGCCCCAGACCTTTCGTTCCCTAAATATCTTCTTTTTGTTATGAAAGGAAACTTTCTTTATGATATGATAGTGAGAAACAGGGGTTTGCAAACTAATGGGGGAAATAAAGGTATACACTGCTAACTATACATCTGGAGTAAGTGCTCAAAAATAAAAATACAACACTCAGGAAGGATTTTTCAGCTCTGGACATGCTTACCTCAACACTTCCCTATGGACACTTTGAAGTCTTCACCATGGAATCCAACCTATGCTACTTCTAACTCATGGAAGAGCTAAGTTACCAGAATACCCAGTGCTTTTGAGATTCTAGACTGTTTCTTTAAATTATAAATAAGAACAGCCTTGGACTTTGGTAGTTCGACACTGGCAATTTCCAACAGGTTTCACTTCTTCTCAAATAAATTTTATTAGTTTACTTAAATGCATTACAGCCACAAAAACTCTCTAATACCCACCACCATCACCCAACTCAGATCTGGAATCATCGTAAACCATAACACTCCAAATGGGGATGGCCACAATGCCTGAGGAAACCACAATGAAAAAAGTGTCACTTTTGGTTTATTTTCCTAGAGCCGTATTAAGGAGTAATAAGATGGTTTCAAGAAATAAACTGTTAAATACATAGAGTGAAAAAATTTTAGTTTTAATTATGGTCTAGACTGCTTATCTTGGCAGCCATCTCACCCAACACAGAGTAATTTGTGGAAATCTGGGGTCAGCAGGACAGCAAAAAATGAGTGGTAGCTTGTCTTAGCATTATGTAGGAAACCCACTTTCTCTCCACTTGCTGAACAGGCAAGCAGATACCAAATTAATGAAGGGCAAAATACTGAAGTAAAACTCTTATCTAAAAATCCAGTAGAAATGACAATAATAGCACTTCCAGATTACTTATACGAGAACTTCCATCATTACTGGACTTTAGATACTGTCAAATAGAATAGCAATCTTTGTTGGTCATGGAGAAACCATGGAACAACTATACTTTATGACCTTGCAATTCTCTTTTGTGCAAATGAGCTTTAAAATGTTAGAGAACAAAAGGGGTTGATCTAGTTAAAGAATTCTGGAAGAAAGTGAGATTCAAAAAAAATTTTCTGATACTTCAGGTTTAAGCAAAATAGGCATTGATGGAGAGGGAAGTGGGAGAGAGAAAAGTAAATGACAATAGTAATACCAAGAGCAGTCTTTCCTTACTGAAATGAAGGAAAAAAAGGAAGAGGAAAAGGAGGAGGAAATGGAGGGGAAAAAAATAAAAAAGAGAGAGAAGGGGGTGGGACAGAAGAGGAGGCAGGAAGGAAAAAAAATGCAGAGAGTTTCAAATAGACTAATGATAAAGTCACAAAGCTCTTTACTTTAATTCATTTTTTATGTGGTCGATTTAAAAGAGAAAAGGGTATGATGAAAGGTACAGTGACGTTTTCCCTGATGCTACTAAAACAGCCTCTTCGAAGTGAAAGACCTATGGTTTAAAAAGAGAGATGAGCACTGTCTTACAATGCAAGGAAAATTGAACCAGCGTTGATTTAATGCTACCAGCCAGCCAGCCAAAACTGCAGGGGCAAAGGCAGGCAGCATCTGGGAACAGCCAGGGCTCTACACTGGCTGCATGTACCGCAAGTGAAAGAAAGTTCTGCTCAGAACTGCCTGACTTTTGCAGGGCCCAAAGCAAGAGTACAGCATAGACGTTTATGCGTTACATATAAATATTTTTAAGTACTAAGTCAAGCTCACAGATTCTTACAAAATATTTTTTCCATCTAATGAACTTTTTTCTACTTGACAAATATTCCTTCACATTAACAGAATTAAAACATGTGGAATTTTATATGCAAATATGTAGTTTTTATATGACTGAAAATCAGTAAAATGACAAAACACTAAATTTCATTATTATTGCTTAGGTCTGGGTATTCTGGTGATGGCCAGTGATGTTTAGATGAGTAATAAAATGGAAACATTCATAATCTATAATTTATCATGTACTCATTTCATAAAATAAACAGTCTACACCTTCATTTAAGGAAAATTCAGCTTCACTGACAGTAACATTATGAAAGATTAAAATCAAAATTATATTCAGTGTGTATCTTTTCAAAATGTAAATTAAGCTAAACAAAATTTTTTAAAATTTATTATTTGTAAATATAAAAAGTATTCTTCTAAAATATTGATGTTATCTCTTTAAATTAAAAAGCAAAATATATATTATAATTAATAAATATGACAGTTTTAAATCATACTTAAACAAAGCTGAATTTTTACTTAACTTTCTGAAAATCTTAATTAAATCTTATTCAATGCTTTTCTAAAATATAAACTATTTCCAGTTCTAACCAATCCAGGAGCCATTAATTATCAATGTAAAGAACTGGTATTTTGCTTTGTGCATCACAAGTTTAGACAAGTGTCTAATGTGTATATGTGTGTGTGTGCACAAACATGAGTCCCTTAAAGTCACAAAATGTTCCTCAGCCACCATGGCAACTGTTATAAATACACAATAATTCACAAGCACCTTTGTAACCACTGTTTAGAACACAAAACAAGGCAAATACGGGGACCTAGGGACTATGACATTTTTCAAAATGCAAAATCTATTGCATTCATGCAGAGAAAAAAGGGTTTGACAAGTTAGGAAAATTTGTATTTCCCCTAACTGGGTGCTCTGCTGCTCCAGTTCTTCCGCCACTCACAGTGCCTGCCTCGATCCCAGCTGCAGAAAGAACCATACACCTTCACAGCATGTGAACTGCCACACTTTGTCCACAACCAAGGACAAAAAAAAAAAAAAAAAAATGGAGAATAGGCTCCCTGGCGCTTAAAACACTGTAAGGCAAGAGAACGGCCTTAGTCTGGGGTGATGGGTTACGCTGTGGAAGCAACCAGGGTCAGATTCCAAGAGGTCAAAGTACACAGTTATTTGTGATCCGTGGGGGACTTCTGAAGACCCAAAGAGGACCATCTACCCTGGCGATAGGAAAGGTTTCAGTTATGGTTTATCCTCAAGGCAAAATGAAGGAAATTTAGATTAGATTGTAAAATTGTAATTAACAGTACCAGTACATCATGTTGTGTCTATTCTTTTGTAGTTCTTTCAACCTTGCCCTTACTTGTGTATTTTTCCCTACATAGTTCTTACAGTGAATAGTTAATACACGAAATGATGGTCACCGGCATGGGACCTTGGACCAGTCACTTTCCCTCTGTTTTCTCATCTGTAAACAGAGGCATATGGACTAATAATTTCTGCCTCGGCATGCTGTAGTTCTCACACTGCAGGCTTCTTGTTTAAGGAGAAGAAGGCTTTAGTACAGGGGAAAGAGCAAGGGCTCTGGAGTCAGTGAGACCTGGTTAGCTCTATGATTTGGGGCAAGTTACTTAATCTCTGCAGAACTCAGCTTCTTCACCTGTAAAGTGGAGAAAATTATGACTGCCTTATAGAATGTTTTTCAGGGTTAAGTGAATTAAGGCATATGAAGTCCCCAGCAGAGTCCCTTATGTACCAGAAATGTACATTACATAAAGCTAAACTCACATTTGGAGAGAAAGTAAGAGGAAAAGTGCATGTCTGTGTGTGCACATTATTGGAAAAAATGTAGAACGTAGTATAGTATGGGGTCCTGGGCGGGGGTGATGGGAAGTGGATTGGAACTCATGGGGCCAGGAAAGGAATTGCTGATTTCCTAATTGCATTTGGTAACTGGAGAAAATTAACTTCTCTAGATTTTAAAAAATGAGGGGAGTGGGAACATCTATGTTTGAGAATAAACTTTTTTGGAAGTGTAATATATACAAAGGAAAGTTAAGGATTCATAAGTGTCTAGTACAAAGAATTTTCACAGAGTGGGCACACATATTCACCCAGCATGTAATAGAAAAATAAGACATTATTAGCACCCACACAAGCTCCCCTGTGACCCTCCCACCCACTTACTAACCACCACCATACCCCCTCACCAAAGGTAACCTCTCATCTGATTTCTAGCTCAACAATTACTCAGCCTGTTTTTGAACTTTATATAAGTGAAATATGAACCTTTTGTGCCTGGCTTATTTCTCTGAGTATTGTGTTTGTGAGGTTCATCCACGTTGCCGTGTGGAACTGTAGTTTGCTCATTCTCAATGCTGTCCAATATTTCAGTGTGTGAATTATATCTCAGTGTATTTACTCATTTTACTCCAGTTACTAGGAACATTTTAGTAGAAGTCTTATCGTGATTTCTACTGGGGTTACACCTAAGAGTGCAATATCTGGGTCATAGGGTAAACATGTATTCAGCTATTATAGACACTGCCAAAGAGTTTCCAAAAGTAACTGGATGACCTTACACTTCTACCAACAACATAGAGAAGTCCCAGCAACTAATTTTAAGATAATGACTGAGAAAGGAACATATACCTTGGCTTCTCGTGGTGATGGGTTTTGGTGAAGAATTATTACTATTAATGACTTGTCTTCCAGTTCTCTGCTTTGGCTTGTTACGCAGTGTGATGATGCACAAAGCCCTTACTACAAACCTTCACACACCGTTTGGTTCAGTGTTTGCCATTAGGTGTATTTGGTGGGTTTTCTCTCCAACTTTCCTAAAAATGAATGTTCTTCTTGGTAATTGGTGCAAGCTGATGGTCCAAACTGACAATTATGATTAAAACACATATACATGCACAGCATGAAAATGATCTCACGCATAAGAAATATTTAAGAAATTTGTGTTGAACAAAGCATTTAAAGGACAATTTTGCACCAAGTACAATCTACTTTACCAATGAAGAGTGAATTTTTGGCCCAAAGTCTACTTGTCTCCCCTTTCTCTGCCACAATTTCTCTGTTAACGTGTACCGCCATGGGTTTTGCCATTACTGTAGCCCCAGTTAGGCTTAGGAGTGACCCTAAATCTGCTCCTTTTGCTATGTGGGAAATGCTGAAACAAACTAGCTATCCCTCCCCCATCAGATTCTAGCTCCTGGAGAACTGGTGACGCCAAAGCTCAAAGCCGACACTGTCTAATTGTCTCTGAGCAGGAAAGTCTGAATGGCCCCATTTGAATCTCTCACTTTCATGTGGCAATCGGAAAAGCAGGCCGTTTGCACATGACGGATAGAGTGCAAGACTTGCTATAAATGTTGTTTATATTGCCTAGGGCAGATCAAATGACTTGAAGGATTAACATATCAGAATAAAAAGACTCAGATGCATGAGGAAAAGCCAGAAAACCCCACTCTCCTCAACACTGAGTCATTTTTTTGACAGATTCAACTTGGCAAACATATTATGTTGAGATATAGTCCCTGCTCTGTTATAGGAGATTTTGGAAACAAAATGTAAACAGGCAACTGTTGCATGAAACCATTAGACCCAAGATCTGATTCTCTTCCTCTGTCCACTCTTCGAGGGATCTCTAAGCCAGGGAGGCTTTGCAGGCAGAACCTGTGCCCATAGGTGTGACCTTCTCTGGGACCATTTTCTTTTTTCTTACATTCTCAAGGAGGTAAACACCCAGAACTAATCCTAAGTCTTGCTAATGATCAGCAGCATATACACTGATGAGCTCGTTACTGAGCCACTTACATATTTCTGCCAGTTACACATCTACCCATAACTGCTAGGAGAATAGGAGAATCACCTAGGTGGACAATTTTCAGAGAGCCATCCTTCCTTTATATACCATGCTTGTCTAGACTCCAGTAGCTAGCTCCAGGCCTAGTATTTATGTTCACCTTTGAATCTCTGTGTCATATTACGAGTAGCAAAATTCCTACTGTTGCCTTTTGGGGTGAGGATAATAGTATTTTTCCAGCACTGTTTATTTTAAATTCCAAGTTATTATTATTTCTTCTTGGTGGTTAAAAGTCCGGTTGGAAAGGTTTTCCACAAGACCGAGAATTCCTGAGAAACCCTGAAAATATTCAGCATTCACAATTACCTAGACGGACATATTTTATAAAAATTGCATTGCCTTTGAATGCCTGCCCATGAATGAGCTCAAATGTGGAGATTCTGTTAGGTTGGATTTCAGAACATATTTAACATATTTCCATCTGGCAACCTTAGGATGTCTCTCAATAACAGGGATTATAAAAGAATTGTTATTTGGTGTAAAAACATTTTCTCAGGATGGACAGGACTTCCTGAAAAATGTTGTACATTTTTATGGCTGACATTTTTGTTGTTTTGAATCAGGTGGGGTTTTTTTTTCACCATCAGTTTGAAATATTTCATTATAAAACTCTTCCTAGTCTACCTCGAACAAAGCTGGCAATTTCCCCTTACAATTGTGAGAACTTAAATTAAGTCACATCCATGAAAATACTTTTATTAGTGGGAAGCCTAGTTTCTCATACTTATATAAATATAATAATGCTTGCATAGTTTTTTATTTCTTAGGCTGGTGATCCAAGGAGCTGAAACTAGGAACACTCCTTAAAATTTAAATTTTTAATGATGTACTTAATGTTTAAAGAAAATCAAGGTGTTTTTAATCCTTCAAATATTTCTTAATTTGTGAGAGTTACAGCACTTAGGGATATTCAAATAAAACAACGCTAAGGACTCAATCTTTTGTGCATAGGGGACAAATATTGACATGATGGGGCAAAGTGAAATTGAAGGATAGAACAAGAATAAATGAAATAAAATCCTGGATAGAGACACAGAAACTTACAGACAGCATCAATATTCACTCATGGCAAATGTGAAACTCTTTACTCACAGGTTTCTTTAGAGAGAATCAAACCAAAGCTTGAGAAGACAGTAATTGCAGAATAATTCCATGAAGGACAGATGTTTGTTCCGGCTTCCTTTCAGAGGACTCTGCCTCCATGGATTAGTTAGAGGTGTCCAGTGTGGATCACCAATCCAAATATCTAAAATCTCATCTGCGGAACCCAACACATCTCCTGTTATTTGATCAGCTATCTAACTGTCATTGGAAAGGATCCCAAAGTTGAAGAGGCTACTCTTTGGGAATATGAACTGCATAGAGGCTACAATACCTCCTTCACACTATGTGAGCAATCTATTTTGAGCTTTTAAGTTAAAACAGAGTTTTGAATATGGCAGGGTAATGCACTTCCCACTTTCTTCTCCTCTCAAAAATCACCCTAAAAGAAAAAGAAAAACAAGAAACAGAAAACTACAGACTCTATCTTTGATAAAACTATAAGGCATATGCAACCACATACTGCAATATACGAGTACTGAAAGTAGCTGGGGAAAAGTTAAATGACAGAGCAGAGTAGAGGAAAGTCAAACCTCAGGGTCCTCAGAAGTGACATTGATAAGAGTTGTCCTGAAAGAAAAGATATCGGAATCAAAAGCTCCAGGTACTTCCAGATGAAATTATTCTTACTGTAAGAGGGATGTGAGGTAACAGGGAAATTGGTTAAAAATCTCAATAAGAGAGGACTGCTGCTTCCAGCAGTATGGCATGTTTAATACAATAAAGTTCCTCTCTGATGAAATGCAATTAGAGCCCGAATAAACCACAACAAAGACCATTTTAATGCATTTAGGGATTACTAAAAAGTAAGAGGATCTCCCATTTCCTTCTCTGCGCCTTCCTCTGAGGTGGAAAAATAAGAGCTGGCTGAAATCTGAGTACAGAACTACAATAGTAAGTAAACTCTAGTAAATAAATTTCTGTTGTTGCCCTGTGGCCATGTGAACAAAAGTGTTAACACCTGAGTTGAGGTTGGGAGACTAATCATGGCCCTGTGTAAAGATGAGAGAGATGAACATGAAGCTCTCAATCCAGGGCTGTGAAAGTACAAACATGGTTCTAGCCCAGTATATGCAAATTCTCTCTGCAGAAAAGCATCCTAGAATTCCCAAAGGTTCAGTTTTGCAAATAATAATAATAATAATAATAATAATAATAATAATAATAAATACGTGCACTATCTAAAATGAACCAAACATAAAATGAAAGGAGCTCTTATGAGAGATGGCTGAAAAAAACAAATTCAGATTTAGACCCTAAGAACCACAAATGTTAGAATTTTCAGATTAGAATATAAAATAATCAAGTGTACAAAATTTAAAGGATTTAATTTTTTTTTAACAGGAGCCAAGAACAAGAGACTACCAAATATTGCTAGCCATGTTTGAAGAATGAATAAAGAACTCTTAGAATTGAAATATGTAATCATTGACATTTTAAAGTAAATGAACAAGTTAATCAAAAGACAACTAAGGAAAGAATTAGTAAACTGAAAGATAGAGCTAAATAAATTGTTCAGAATGCAGCATAAAAAGCCAAGGCATTAGAAAATATGAAAGTTATTAAGAAACATGGAGAGTAGAATCAGAAAAACTTAGATATATATAATTCAATTACATATATATAATTGAAATCTGAAGGGGGGGGGAAGAAAATGAAAGAGAAGCAACATTTGAAGAGATAAAGACTGAGAAGTTTCCAGAACTGATAGAAAGGACAATTTTACAAATATAAGAAAAGTAGTGTAGACTAAGCAGAATATGAGGGGTGGGGAATGTAGTGGAATTGAAGAATTCTAAGGGGGGGGGACAATATTAAAAACACCCATAGAGAAGAGAGAGGCCACCTACGAGAGAATACAAATTAGAAGTAAACTTAAAAAATAAAAATAAAAATAAAACACAGAGTAAATAATATGTTCAAAGTACTGAAAGAAAATAACTATCAAATTTTGAAAAAAGGGTTTTTTTAGATAAACAAAAAATAGACAGATTTATCTTTAACAGACATTGACCAAAGACACTTCTAAAGGTTTTAAGAACATTAGGAATAAAAAATAATCGCCTCAGAAAAAAAAGATGGGAAAGCAAAGAGAATCGTGAACAACTAAATTAGTAAACGTGTAAGCATCAGTATCTCTAAGTATAAAAAATAATGATCTTTATCTCGTAGGATGAACAAAGTGACAGATTAAAATTATGTAACAAGGCTATCCAAGTTGAGCGGTGGATAATCAGTGTTAAAGTAGATAAAAGTTGTTCAGTTATTCAGATAATAAAAAATTTAGATATTGTTAAGTTAAATATGCGTGGTAAATTCCAAGAACAACTTTTCTTTGAAAAGAGAGTATGACTTCCAAACTAAGAAAAAAAGTGGAAAAACAAACAGCAACGATCAATTTAAAGAGAAAAAAAAAGTGCATAAAATAAGCAGGAAAAGTAGAAAGAATAAAGTAAGATGGTATCAACAAATCCAAATATAGCAATAATTCTAGAATATGTTTATATGTAAACTAAACAGTTAAAAGAGACTGTGAAACTGGATTTTTTTAAAAATCTACTATATACTGTTTAAAAGAAATCCACTAAAATATATGGTAATGGCAAGGTTAAATATGAAAAGTAAATTTAAAATATATATATACTGAATGATAAAAGGTGAAGTTGCTATATTTTTTACCAAACTAGATACTAATCAAAACCATTATTTGGGATAAAGAAGATCACTACATATCAATAATGTTTAATGCACCTGGCAGAAATAATTGTTCTAAATTTGTATCACCAGAAATTAGCCTCAAAATATACAAAATTCAAAAAGATAGAATTACCGGGGGATACTGACAAATCTACAATTGCACTGAGAGGTTTCAAACTATTTCTATCAATTATTGTAGGTCCAGCAAAAAAAAAAAAAAAAAATTAGTGAAGATATACAAGTATTAAATGATGCAATTAATAAATATTATATAACAGAATTAGCAATTAGAGTTTATGTTTTTCTCAGGCATGCATGGAACATTTATAAAAATTGACCACGTTCTAAGCTATAAAACACACCTTGGCAAATTTTAAAGAATAACTATCGTACATGCTTGGTGTTCTGACTACAATTAAATTAAAATTAAAATAATAAGAAGAAATATAAATGAGAAATTGCTCTTAAAAAATTCATAAATCAAAGAGGCAATCATAAGGAATGTTTTTTTAAATAAAAGTGAATGATAATGAACTTATTACATGTAAAGACAAAATTTGTAGGCTACAAATAAAATACTATTTGGAGAGAAAGTTATATTAAATTCTTGCAGTAGAAAAGAAAGAAAATTAATAAGTTAAGCGTTCGATTTAAGTAGTTGGAAAAAAAAAGATAAAGCAGAGTGAAAGAGATAATACAAAATATCAGGAATGTAGTAAATAGAAAACAAAGACACAATACAGAGGATCACCAAAACTAAAACGTGGCTGTTTCAAAAAATTAGAATAAAATAGACAAATTTTTGGTTATCATAGTTGAGAAAAAAAGAAGGCACAATTAAAATATAAAGAAATGAAAGGGGTTCTTAAATACAGACATGGCAGATATTAATAATAGTAAATATTATAAATGTTATGACTATAAATTTTAAAACATAGTCACAAAATCTTAGAAAAATTAAGGCTTATAAAAATGAAATCAAGAAAAACTAGTAAGTCTGAAGAGTGTTATAACCACTGAAAAATAAAATTAGTAGTTAAAATAATCCCACAAAGAAAACATTGGCCCAAATGTTGTTACAGGTGAATTCTACCAAACTACCCAAGAACAAATCATTTCAATATAATACAAACTCTTCTGGAGAACCGAAGAGAAAATACCGTAACTAATTGCATAAGATATGTATACTGTAATGCCAGAACCAGCTAAGGCAGAATGAAAAGGAAAAATTACACAGTACTCTCGTTTATAACCCAGATGCCAAGATCTCACCCCAAAAAACTGAGGAACCAATTCTACCAAGCTGTGTTTATCTCAAAACAAAAGAATGGTTTTTTTCTAGAAAACTTATACATTTAAACTGCCAAAATAACATATTAAAAAATAAAAATGATACCATAATTTTAACAGATGCAGAAATGTATTGAATAAAATTTGACACCAATTCATAATAAAAACTGTTACTAAACAAAGAATAGATGGGGAAAACCCATTTCAACAGCCTTCTTAGAAGTGAAAAGAATGATTTTTCTTAAAATCAGGACCAAGACAAAGATTTCTGCTAACATTATGATGTTTAATCATGTTGTGGGCATCCTTTCCTATATAGTAAAATAAGAAAAAAAAAATTGGTAACCATGGAAGAAAAAATTGATAAATTTGACTACATTAAAGTTAAGAATTACTGTTTACCAGAGACAAACTATGAAAGTCACCATAAAGAAAGCGAAACAATAAGCACCAACTGGGAGGAAGACTGTCACGTGTGTAAAAGAATGAAAATTAATATCCAAAATGCAGAAAGAATACCTACAACTAAATTGTTTTTAAGAGATGGTCAATAGAAAAATGGCCAAACATCATGGATAAGCCTTTTGCATAGAAGGAACACATAGTAATCACCCAGGAAACAAGGCTCTGCGTTATTAGCAATGAGGGAACTTCAACTTAAACCTGTGTTGATTTACATACTAGATTGGAAAAAAAAATAAGTCAAATCACACAAAGTGTTGACAAAAAAACCCAGAATTTCCATATATTGCTAATGGAAGTATAAATCAGTATGACTATTTTGGAAAATGATTTTGACATTTTCTTGTGAAATGGAAAATGCATGTACATTGTGATTCAGCAATTTCATTCCTAGGGATACACCTTAGAGAAGTTCTTGTGTATTGTGGTACATAAATAATGACCCCTCTCCCAAAATGTCCACACATCTTAATTCCCGAGACCTGTGAATATGCTACCTTAGATGGCAAAAGGGCCTTTGCGGATGTAGTTAATGTTAAGGACCTTAAGAGAGATTATTTGGATGAGCCCATCATAATCACATGAATCCTTAAGCACTGTCAACTTTTCCCATAAGCTGTGGTCAGAGAAATGGCCTGTGAGAAGAATTTGATGCTAGGTTGCTGGTTCTAAAAGAAGGATGTGCAGGTACAAAAGAGAGGCTACTAGGAGCTGGAAAAGGCAAGAAAACAAATTCTTCCCTAGAACCTCCAGAATGAAATGCAGCCCTATCGACACCTTGATCAGTGAAACCATATTGGACTTCTGAACTACAGACCTATAAGATAATAAATTTGTTGTTATAAGCACTAAATTTGTGGTAACTTCTTATGACAACAATGAAAAACTCATACACACATGTATACCAGAAAATATGTAAAAAAAAAAAAAAGTTCTATACGACATTGTATGTCATAACAAAAAACCGAAAACAATCCAAATGTCCCTTTACAGAAAAATGAACTTTAAAAATTGTAGTATACTACACAAAGGAATAGTACACAGCAAAAAAATGAATGAAATATGGGTATAAGCAAGATGAATTAATCAGAAAAATATTGAGTGAAAAATGGAAAGTCACAGAGGACAATGTACAGCATGATACATTTTTTATGAAGCACAAAATTAAGCAAAACTAGACAGTATGTTGTTTGTGGTTACTTAAACATGTGATACAATTTTTTTTAATAAAATGAAAACAAATACAAAATTCAGACTTGGAGTTACCACTCAGATCAGGAAGGGGAAAAGGAGAGGGGAAGAGTGCAGATAAAATTCAAAGGCGTTGCTCCAACTCTTCAATAAGGTGATGGGTAAATGGTGTTCATCTTAATATTAGACTCCAAAACTTACAAATGTATTACATTGTGTGTTTGTATTAACTATTACCTTATAAAGTCCAATATATTGATGTCTATATAGTGAAAGTTAGAGTCCCAAATCCTCCTCCCCACCTCCTGTAGCCGGGTGACTTCTCCTACCTCCATCTCTACCAATGTAGGTAAGAGTACATTCTAGAGCAATTGCAACAGACAAACTCTAGATTCAGAAAGAGATTGGATGACCTTTCTCCAGAAAAGTCACATCACCATAAAGAAAAAATATACAAATTTCCAAAGTGTTTATATCGATTATACTTCTATCAAAGGAAAAACAATCAAACATGTGGGGTCCCATAAGGTGGGGGGAGGGAGGAAGGACAACCAAGTCCTACCAGAAAACTCATCAGGCAGCAAACCCCCTTCAGGTACCATCTGCAGTTCAATATTTCATTCTTACTGGACCTGAACAGCTAAGGATGAGCAGGATCTTGAGGAAAACCTCCTCATAGAAGACAGGCCAAGACAAGCAGAAAAAAAGAACTCAAAGAAACACATGCAGAATGTAGAAGTAAAATATTTTTAAATTCTTACTGATTTTCTTAGAGAATATTTTTTTCCTTAGAGAAATTAGAAGATATTGATTTTTTTAAAAATGAGAAGTATAAGAAAAGAATGCTGTAACAACAAACCAACCAGAGAATAAGAGCCTTAGGAAATGAAATGAAATGGAATATATATATATATATATATATATATATATATATATATATATATGAAAGGAAATATATATGTATATATATGAAAGGAAAGGTGATTCAGTAAAGTGATTGTAAAGAAATGTTGAAAAAAAATTCCTAGAAAGGAGAACAAAAGATAAAATGGTTAATGATAGAAGAAAAATAAATTAATTAAATCAATTCAAGAGTGCAACATCTGACTAATAGAAATTACAAAAAGAAAAAGAAGAGATAAAACAAGGGATAAAGGGATAAGAGCAAAAGAATAATGAGAAAATTTCTCAGAGCGGAAGGATACACATCTCTAGATTGAAAAGATCCACCAAATGCCCAGCAAAACGAATGGGAGAAGACTTTCACTGGGGCATATTATCTTTCCCAAACTCTAGTGACAAAGAAATGCTCATATCCAAAGAACCAGCATCTCCACTGTTATCTCACAGCAACTCTGGAAAACAGGTGAAGATAGGGCAAAAGCAGCCTCCACTTTTGAAGGGGAAATGATTCTCACCTTGGATTCCAAACTCTGCCAAAATATTAATAAAATGTGAGAGCAGAGCCATTTTGAAACATATCAAGTCTCAAAAGTTTAACCTTGCATGTGCTTTTTTATAGAAACCCAGAAATGATCTGCTCTACCAAAATAAGGATATAAATGAAGGGATCCAGTAACAAAGGAACCAGCACAGAAGAAAGGTGACAAAAATCCTCAGGATGATGACAAAGTAAAAAGATCCAGTGCAGAAGATCTAGAAAGCAAGCAGGCCAAACCGGAACAGGGGATTTTAGAGGGGTGCATGTGTGTGTGCGTGTGCGTGTGTGTGTGTGTGTGTGTGTGTGTGTGTGTGTGTGTGTGAGAGAGAGAGAGAGAGAAAGAGAGATCGACTCCAGCATGGATATTTCCAGGAATAAAACATAACTAATGTATTATCTGGCATTTTTGAGAGAGTGAAAATTGTTTTGAAAGTTATTTTACAAAGTTATTAGAAGGTGTAGAAAGGCTTAACTAGAGTCAAGGAAGAAAGTAAATAAATGAACAAGTGAAAACATGAGACAATGATTAACTCCAAGGAAAACCTGAGAAAGAACTGTAATAATATTACACTACTTGGCTCAATAGCAAACAAATATTTTCATTGTTATAATAATGAAGGCCTTAAATGTGGACATAACCAAAAATCATGACAACTATGTTGAATGAATGAGGGGGTGAAAAAAGAGGGTAAGAAGAGAGTTAAAATAGTAAGTCAATTGATGTCTAAAATTAATTAATAGATGGCAACATGTAATATTATTCTAAAACACGGATAAAACATTAAAAACAACAACAAAAAAACCACCAGAAGGATTAAAAGGGACTGTGTCTGGGGAACAGAACAGAATGGGAAGAAGGGTCAAGGGCTCTTTTGTGTTTTATTATTATTATTATTATGTCTTAGCATTGTTTTGCTTTTTAAATTTGTTAATGTATTCCTTTAAAAGATAGTTTAAGAACTATATCATAGGAGAAGTCACAATGAAGTAATTGACGTTCATAGGTATTATTGAACTTTCTTAAGATGAATGACTGGGAAATAGGATGGCCAAGACTTACTGTGTCCTCTATTGGACTTGATTGACTCCATCAAAGGCTTTCATTTTACATGTCTCCCTATATCCATCCCTTTTGGTAGAGCCTGCCCACATGAGCTCTAGGAATGGTCATGTAACTTGCTTTTTCCAGAGGGACAGTAACAAATGACACATGCAGAGGTTTGAAAAAGCACTTATACATGTCTACTTTCTCTCTTAAACCCCTGTCACCACCATGAAAACATGCCCCAGACAGCCAGTCGAAGGGATATCGGAGACATCAGGAGGAGAACCGAGTTGTTCCAGCAGCCATGTTAGGACAACCAGCTGCCAGGCGACCCTCCAGCTGGCTATGGACAGATCTTCTCTTGGATGTTAAGTTAAACAGTGAGAAGAAGACAAACACTATTCAAACTCTTAATTAGTTTTCATGAATAGGAATAAAATATTGATTTTCAATATTTGCAATCTTTTAAGTTACAGCATACTAAATAAGTATTTGTTTAACCTTTTCTCATTTACCCGTACATTTACCACAGACTGCAAGAGACTTTTCAGTGTTTTAACCAAAATTTTTAAGAGGCACAGACCAACTGGAACTTTTCCAATAGATTATTAAGATCACTTTGAGTGGTTTAATAGAGCATGGCAATTTTTGGAGTCTCACACTACCATGCAAAGTAATGGCGACTTGTATCTATTTTACGGATTGGTGCTAGTGCCTTCACTCAGTTCACGGGACCAATGGTTACACGGCACACATAATGCCAAGGGAAAAGTGGGAGGTCATCACCTCCATCGTTGACTGGAGGCACCTGCATGTGTGCCTGCTCAAGAAGATTGATGGGTAATCTAAAGTTAAGGAAATGAAACCTCAGAGTACTGACAAGTGTCTTAAGAAATATCCACTATTGAAGTGCAGACTGAAGATAATAAAAATGTAAGCCCAAATGAGCCACAAGTAAATGACAGAGATGCTACTTCTGATTAGAGCTCTGAGTGAGCCATGTTATGAGGTATAAGCAACGATGAAATCCACCGAAGAGTCAGCAAAAAATGTGAAGTGATAAGGATGAGTACGTGAAATATCAGTTTATACACACCGCTTTAATAATGTACTTGCTCTAAGTATATACTGTGCCTTCGGTTATTAGCAGCTGATAATATGAGACTATCACAGTGAGCTTAACAATTAGTTACCAAGTACTCAGAACATGAAAACAAACTTTAAAACTTTTTTCGATGTTTAGCATCACATAATACTCAATGCACTACTTTGTCAGCTTTCAAAAAACTTAATGATTAGTAAACTATAAAAGACCACATACCAACTGTTTTTCCTGCCCTGATGAAAATGTCAAAAGTAATATGAAAAAAAAAAAAAAGATGGTAGCAAATAAAAACATATTTAAAGAAAGTAAATGCCATTGGGAGAGGCAGAGAAAACATGCTGAAAATGTGAAGAAAGGAGTTATATAGAACAAATATGTAGTGTGGAGGTGTACTTTGTAGTTGCATTAAAGTATAGGTGTGGCTATCCCATCTCAGTTTATGATATTTGCTAGATTTTTGTTCCAATAATGAAGAACTACTTTTTTATGAGCCAAAAAAAGATGGAAATAACTGATTTAATAAACATAATGTTTAATGGCAAACTCTGTGTTATCACCCAGGCCGTGGCTGCCTTGACTAGAGTATCAGGAAAGAGAATTCCACAAGAAGGTTACAGAAAGAGCACTGTACATAAAAGTCGTCCCCTTCACTATTTATGCACAGACAAGCCTTCTCACTAGAAACTGAAGCTAGAGTGCTACAGTATGCCATTGGTGTGGGTAATTTTATAAAAATAAGGCACAGAAATATGGTCAATGAGATAGATAATAGCTATCAAGATATTTTATACTTTCACGGAAGGCTTATCAATTTTGAAGATGAGTTGTATTTTTAAGCTCCAAATTTTCCAAAATATTTTGTGATGACAAGCGTATTAGTAGTATGCTACTAACAATTGTCTTTGAAAAATACACTCAATCCATCCTGTCAGGTAAAAGTGACATCTCAAAAACGTCTTTTAAAAGAAATTAGGGTTGGAGGGAATATTTAGAAAATGGTATTTGTAACTGTTTTCATTTTTGTGTGATTTTTATTGCCAAAAATAAGTACGTGCCTTACCTTAAAAAATCTTCCATGTCTGAATGCTTAGGAAACTTAGGACCAAAATTTTAAAACTGTTTTAAATCTGTTCAATGAATTGTCACATCTGCTAAATATTTTTTTAATATCTGAATCATTTGGAATAATATCTTACTGACATCTAGGAACATGAAGCTCCACTAACCAAAATTTCACACTTTTGTGCACCAGTGGTTGGGATTAAAAAATGAGTATCATGAGCCATAATTGCGTCCATGATGCACCTTTCCTCAGGGATGTCATTGTGGAATGTAGTTTTCAGTACATTGACCTCTTAAGCAAGCATCAAAATAAATTAGATTTAGATCTAGACCTTCAAACACTGTTTTCATGAACTGTTAAAACCAGACTTTAAAAAATAATGATGTATTCAAATCACAGTGCTTTCTCTAAAAATATTGCTTAAAATGTTAATATTTTAGTAAAGACAAAAATATTTCAGTACCACTAAAACAGTATTTAAATTTCTCATTTATTTGTATTTTAAATTTTTATTATATCATCTCTTAAAATTTTCGGTCTTTATATATATTTAGAATGTGCATACTATATTACAATGATGATGAATATTATAATTAAAAGTTAATGTATATAGTAGGTATACATGCTCAAGAATTTTTTATTTATAAAGCTGCACGATCAAAAAGTCCCAATCTAAGAGCATGAGCTTTAGAGTTAAATGGTCCTGTCTTTGCCCCAACACTTTCTAGATACATAATCATGGCGAACTTATTTAACCTCCCTGTGTCTCAGTTTCCTCTTTTGTAGAATCAAGATGATAATATTACCTACCATAAAGGTCATAAATGAAACATCTACAGGAAATAGGTAGGTTTAAAAAAAAAAAAAGTTATGTGGCCTCCATAATCTATATTTGTTTTCCCATTTTGGTAGGAACAGGGATACAGAAAACATTTTTCTAAGAAACAATCAAACAATAAGACAGCATACATATGAAGATAAATGAGAGCCCACAAGAAGTGACGAGGCTTGTAACTGGAAATGTCACTCTCACCTCAAGTACTCTTTCACTACTCAGTGCCATCTGATAACTACCCGGAACCACCAGGTTTTCCTTTTAGCTGAAAGAATATAGAAATTTGGATTTTTAGATGTGATCTGATTTTTTTAGTTTTGGCGAAAATATGCTTTTTAGCTGTAGGCAAAGAAAACGCACCTTAGGCTTACAGTCTGTGACTTCTATATGACCCAGAAGTTCAAATGAGATTGTGAATTTTCACACTGAGTCTATCCTCTAATGAGTGCTGGCGATGGGCAGTAGTTATTAGTCTATCAGATTAAGCTCCTAGAAGGATTGTGAAGGAGAAAGAATGTTGGGAACATGGGCATGGCCCCAAGGACAGATATGGGTGGAATGTTGGAAGAAAAGATGGGGCAAGGAAAGAAAACGAAAGAGAAGAGAAGTGGAAGTGAATTTCATCATCTGTTTTGCTTAGTGTTGATTCTGATTACCTTTTGTTCCAGATACTGGAACCTCTACGATGACTTATGCAGATGCCTGTCCCCAAGAGAAGCACCAAATCTGGTGAGGGAGACAATTACACAAGGCGAGCTAGAATCGAGGCACAGAAAAATGGTAATGGGAATCTACTTGTGGGAGGAAAGGAAATTGGGGATCTACTTCATAAAGGAGAAGCAATGCCTGGATTTGAAGGATGACCACTAGGAAAAGGCGGGGAGGACATTTCAGGCAGAAAGTATGTACGTGCCATGCAAACGTGGCAAGAAGTCTACAGTGGCTGGGGGTGGGTGAGGAAGTGGAGGCGAAAGATGAGGATGGACCAGGCAACTTATAGCCAGATTGTGAATGGCCTTTGTAGGCACCACATCCTAGAGTGGATGCAGCCAGATAAGCAGATTTATGCTTTCAAAAGATCACCAGCTGCATTTGGTGACTGGAAGGAAGGGAGGGAGTCTGGAGGCAGGAAACTCGTTTGGCAACTGTGGTAGTGATCCTGATGAGCAGGGGGATTAGAACAGAGGTGAAAGCAGAAATGAAAGACTTTTCAGAGGCTGCTTTCTCCTTAGATGTGCTGGACATAGAAAATGCAGAAAGGACTGCTCAGACTCTTTCTAAAATCCTCCTTCTCATCCTCCTTCTTTTGGTTTTCTCTCTCTCTTTCCTCTCTCTCTCTCTCTCCTCTCTCTCTTTCTCTTTCTCTGTCTCTCTCTCTCTCTGTCTCTCTGTCTCTCTGTCTCTCTCTCTCTATACACACACACACACACACACACACACACACACACACACACACACACACACAAAAGAGAGGGGAGGCAAATGAAAAAGCATCAATTGCATCATGAAGTGACCTTGGACAACCACTACTCCTTATCAAAGTAACTTGAAGTATATTTGAAAAAACTACAGCTCACACAAGGCCCTTACTAACTGCTTCACTCCCTCTTGTTTCTCTAAACTATCTTGTTTTATTCTCATCTATGGGGAATGTCACACATTCTTCAAAACTCAGATTCTGTTTCATCTCTAAACGAAGACTTCTGTGCCCGCCGCCCTCTCTGCTATCTCCCTTTCCTACAGGAAAACTAAATCTTCTGCCAGCCGAGTTCTCATAATGTTTTGGTCACACTTCTGCATAACCCTAGGCAACATTCCGGTATTGTGTAATTTGCCGTGTGTCTGTTTTTCCAACTGCAAGCATTACACAGTTAGGTAGGTTTCCTGTGCCTTGCACAGTACTTGGTACCCTAGTAAGTGATGGGTAAATGTGTGTTAATGGATGAACCCTGTACAAAGGGATAAGCGGGCAACAGGAGAAATAGAAATTTTTTTAATGCTGTTACTTGGTCAGATAAAGTTTGTGATAGTACCTAGTGGGGAGAAGACTTGCCATTTGTAAAATGTTGCCTTGACCTGACATACACATTAGAATTCTGGGATTTGGTACTGGGGGAAAAAAGTCAGAGAGAGATTCGAGGAGATCTCTAACTTTTTCCCTTAAAATCTCCCTGCCTTTTCTCTGAGAAGCCTTGGGTGTAGAGAATCAGGAACCCCACTGGCCATGTGTGGGTAAAAGCCCCCTCCTATGTAATTAGATGTAAAAAAAAAAAAAGAGAAAAATTTCTTTTAGACAGGCACAGGATTTTGGCTGAAGTTCAGCCACATACCTATTCTAAGTTGAATTTGGGTATAGCCCTAATAATTACAGTTACTCTTTAGAAAAAGAGCCCAAGAGTTTTACCTGGAGATTTTTTCCAGATGTAAGCATGTATGTGAGAAGCGCAGTAATGAAGATGTAAACCGGATGAGGCCAGTTTGTGCTCCGTAGTCTTCTCTCCAATCACTCGAAGGCTAGGAGATGTTCCCCAGCAATCATAAGGATGATGCAACGCAGCCAACTAACAAACACCAGATGCCCGACTAGCCTCACAATCTGTAGTGTTAAGGGCGCGGGGGGAGCACCAAGTTTGAATGCCTTTGCACTTATCGATCTGTCAGGAATTGTATCAAACAGAAATAAACTTTATTCCATGGTCCCTAGGATAGGTCCATCATATGCCCTGCAGCCCTGCTCTGGTTGTGGTTGGAGCCCTCAGCCATCCATCCCCCTCCTTCAGTCTTCAACTGCAGAGCCTCAATGACTTAGTGCCATTAATAAGCCATCCATTTCCACCCCCAGGGCACTAGAGCTGTCTAGATGAGGAGAGATTAACTGGATCAGCTGTGCCAGAAGCGGACACGTTTTGATCATATGTATCTTTAGTATCCCACCTCTATTCTTCCTTTTTTATATACGAATCCAGAACGTGGCTTATTTGCTTCCATGGTAGTTAGAAATTATTAGAAGTATTAATGTCAGCCCTTAGAAAAAAAATAAAACTCTCCATCACTGAAGTGTAACAAGAGGCGTACAACGCTTAATTAGCCCTTTCTGAAATAAGGCAGTCACACTGCAGAAAATATTGTAGAAAAGCAAATAGAAATTAATTGCAAATAAGTAAGAAATGATATAAACACATTTACCCCTAGTGTAAAACCCATCTCACTGAACCGAACACTATCCAAATAGCCGGGGTCTGCATTGGAGGCAGTTGGGTGCTGAGTAGGGAGCACAGCCCTGGAAGCCTTTGAACAAACTTGGATTTCCATCTGAGCCTGGCAGTGTGCTCACTGTGTAACTGCTCTGAGCTTTAGCTCTGCCATCTGTAAAGTGGGGATAAAATCACCTACCTACTTCATATTGGAGGTTATAGATCAAGTGCCTGACTTTCAGAGGTCACTTAATACACAACATCCTTAAGGTGAAAAGAAGTCCCGGGTGAGATCAAAGGCCTGGGGAACAAAGCCTCAGGCAACGGCACCTTAACTCTTACACTGTTCTGTTCTATCTAATACATACAACCTCTCTGTAATGTGAGCCCTGACGATTGGCTTTTCTTTTAGTAAAGCAAGTGCCTGACTTGAGCTTTGACTGATGAAACATCGACTTCAAAGAGGTATCTGTTTCAAGGAAGGCTATCTGGTATAAACACATTGCCTGCAACGTGACTAGATAAAGAGCCAGGACAGGCCCCACCCCACCATGAGGCTCCTGTTTTAGAGATTCTGCTTGATTTAGATAACTGGCCATTGGGCCGCCTGGGGGATTTTCCCCTTTCTTTTTCTCTTTCCCCATGCTTTAAATTGCCACTCTTATGTTTTTAATTTGCCCATAAAGAGTGAGTCCATGAAACCCTAGACACCCAACTTTGGCCTCAGTAGAAGCAGAACCCCAGGCCCATGCTCTCTCTTGCTCTCTGTCTCTCCCCCCGCCCTCGGCAACCTTGCTGTGTGCCCCCCTAGCATGCCTTGTACACTCCAGGATGTGCAATAAACTTTTGTTGAGACCAGTCCCCAACAATTGGTGTAGTAGGCAGGATTGCATAATTGCCCTTGCAATTAGCTAAAGGGAATGCCCGTAACCTGCAACTCGCTTACTAAACACCTGGTTCTGGTGGGTCGCACCATCTGGGAAAGGAGCACAGCTTGCCGGCGGTCTGTCACATTGCTACATGCTTTCACGTATCACCTCTTTCGTGTGTAACCTAGGGTATCCACCCCCAAAGGTCACAGCTGCCATAATAACCCAAAGATCTCTCCAGGGTACCATGATCAAGGCCATATGGTCTAACAAGAGGATTAGACCACTAATTAAAAGGCCTCAAGTGCCTATTAATGTGCATAAGGGTCCTTCACACCTCAAGGCCAAGGAGAACTAAGGAGGGTGGATGGGATTGCAAGGCTATTGTCACCACCCAAGGAGAGGTTCCAGGATAAAGGAATGAGGAAAAGATTCCCATAGGTGAGGAGGACAGGAGACCTCTGCCTGTCGCCGCTGAGTAAGTCATGCTCAGACTATGTGTCCTATCACAGAAGAGCGAAATAGCCTTGCAACTGGAAACCAAGGGCACCGCCAAGGGGAAGATACAAAAGAGGCCTGTAGTTGCTGTGTCGCTGCTTCGCTCGCTGCTGTAGCTCTCGGCCCCCCTTCCCCAAGTGGAGAGCATGGGTCCAATCTCCGGCATAATGTTGCTAAAAAATTAATGAACAAATATAAATGTCCTGAACATGCCAGCGCCTCCTAAGAACCCCAAGGAGGTACACCAGCTCCTCGATAAATGTAAACCCCCTGATAAACGGAAGCCTCCTGGGTGCGGCTCGGTGCACTCCAATGTGCCAAGGCTCTCATATCGTGCTCCAGTAGCCCAGGGGCTTTTCCCACAGACCCTCTGCATTTCAAGCTGGTGGAGGCAGACCCCAGTCCCAGAGAGGGAGATTAACTGTGGAGACGAAAGTGGCCACCTACGAAGAGGACTCACAGGGATGTCATCCCCCAATTTTTTCCAGTAACAACATGTAAGATTAAGGAAACAGGAGAAAATCAAGAAGTGCAAACTGAAAGCAAAAATTATACCCTACCTGAAATTCAAACCTTTCTTAAAGATTTAATGAATCAGGAAGGCTCTAATTTGTTACTCACAGCTGTCAAAATGCATCAACTGACCAGTATCTCTCAAGACCTTAGAATACATAACTTGCTTAAAGATTCATTTAGGCTGTATGCTTGTTTTTTCTGAGATAGCACAGAGTCTGAGCCCTCTAGGCTTTCCCCTGAACAGGGCAAACTAGAAGCATGCCTCACAAGGTGTCCCACCAAGGAAAAAGCCGAGAGGCCTATCAAGGTGTCTAGTGAGGAAGAAGAGGGAGATGAGAAGTCCCCTAGAGTGACCAACATTTATACCAAGGTCCTTCCTGTCCTCACTTAGATATTTACTGCCTGGCGCTGTGCCCACCCTTCTATCACAGTGATCAGTGCTAAGGTTCAAGTGCATGGAAAACATCAAGATGAAGCCCATCCCCTTGGGCAAAATTGGTGTGGTCCAATGAGCTTGCCATTTCCAGGACCACAGTGACTCAGGTGACCCCCTCTTCATTTCCAACTCTCAAGAGGCCCCATTTGACTTTGAGTCCAGAGAATTAATTCTATGAAACGCTCTCCCTAATGACAGGGCAGTGCTACTGCATTTTGTTGGAACTGCTGAAACCATCCAAAAGGCAGTCAATCATCTTCTTTCTCTGTTCATTGAAGATGTATATTATCATGTCTCTGAAATGTATATACCCCAAGAAGTAACTAAAATTCTGCCCACAATCGCCTAAGAGGAAGGAAAATGGTAGGGGGTGGGGGTGGCCTTTTAAAACTCAAAATGCTATAAAAGCCCTCTTGCCCCAAATCTATTCCACAGCCTCCTTAAAGTTACTTGTCAAGGAAATGTACAAATCTTAAAAGTCTTCTCCACAAACGGTAAAAAGCTTTAGCCATCGGAGTAGGTAACCTTAACTTGTTCTGTCGGCCACTTTGGATTCAATGTTATTTATTTACAAACTAGTGAGTTATATATTGTTGCACCTGATGACTAAAATTTTAGAACAGAAGCTATAAGGTTCTCTGTTTATGTCTGTCTGTGTGTTTATGTATGTCCACGGATGTATGTTACGTATATGTGATTTTTTCTCTCTCTACTTCTAGACAGTATTGCCGAAATTAATTTGTAAAGGAGCTCTATTTAATTGGCTTAAAAATAAGTGTTTATGAATTAAGTATTCCTAAAACTCAGAAATATAGAAACTAACTCATACATTTTTCAAGTTCACATGATCTAGGATAATCTTTGTTAAATAAATAATGTTTGGTTTAATTAAAATAGATATGTCTTCGGAGTTATTAGCATTAAATATAATGCAGATATACAACTTTTATTGTACAGGGGTTTACTAGTAAATAAATTCATGTTATCTCAATCATAAAATTTGTCAGGAGAAAAAGTAGCTTAGGATGATGGCTGACTTTGCCTACTGTCCAATGAAGTTTCATGGGTAATCTAAACATCATTGCTGGGAGAAAATGATTTAGATAGATATAAGTAAAATAAGAGTTTAGATGAACTTTTCAGCAATAATTGTATGTAATGATATGTCTACTTAAAAAATAATTTCCAAAATCTCTTTGGTAACTTTCTAAGTTAAATTAAATGATAGGAATTCATTGAATGTCTAGATCATTTCCAAATGAAATAAAATACTAAGACATTAATTGCTAAACAAGTCTAAGTTTGTCTACTTTTGACTGCTTATTATAGAAGAGCTAAAGATTTGGGGGTCTGTTAGTAAATATGTTTCATGCCATGTTAAAAAATTGTACTATGAGGAAATGTATGCTTCCAAAAGCTTGTGAAATGTATTTATAAATTCACCAATCTAAATAATGCTGGCATCACAGACAGTTCAAAATTACTTACTTCTTAGTTTTCACTAGAAAGTAAAGTTTCCAAGGATTAAGAATTTTAATTAATATATGTAATTAAAGCTACTAGAAATAATAAAAGCAACTCCTTATGCAAGGAAAGTAGGATGTATTTTTGGCTAAGAAAAGATATGAAGTATGGGGAAACATTTTTTAACAGAAAAAAAAGTAAATTCATTCTAAAGTAAACTGGTTATTTTAGAATAAGAAAGAGGGAAATAAAGGACAAAATGATATAGAAAGTTAGGGGGAGAGAGAGAGAGAATTTTACTTTGTGTAGTTAAGATGGCTAAACAGTGAATTTATTATAAGGGCTTTTAAAAATAAGCTTTGCTATCAATTTTCTTTCATCTGCTAAAAGGACAAAGTTTTATTGGACTATTGGTCTGCTCTTGATACGACATTGTGAAAATTTTTTGTTTACCTTTCAAATAATCTGTCTAGAAAGCAAAGATTTTGTGTTTTATCAAACTAACTTTCTATGCTTCATGTTATCTTAATTAGGTCTTTGATTACTTAAGAAAATTGAGTCTTCTCAATATTAAAAGAGCTAAGTTTGGCTCACAACTATATGCCTTCTGTATTTGCCTTTAAAATCTTTTGTCACTTTGGTTAAGCAGATAATTAAATATTGTTTCATAAAGACCTGTGATCCTATTTTATCAAGTGTCCAAATATTTTTATATTTTTGACAAACTTCTCAAAATCAAATTCTAAATGAAGTATTTTTGACGTGGAAGTAACTTTGGGACTTTCCAGAGGGTCCCCAAGTCATCTCAAAATATTTGTTCTCTCTCCTTATAAAAAAAGATAGGCATTAAACTAATTATGTCTATTTGATAAGTTAAATTTCATGGGAAGCATTGTCAAATAAATAATACTAGACCTTTGTTATTGGATACCCTTGTATAAATGTTATTAATAAAAGTGTTCCAGAAATTCCTTAAAATATGATACATACTCTTATTAGTCATAATTCCATTAAAAATGTCATGTGTCACAGAAACCATCAAATTTCCTGGTCAATTGCATTATAATGAAGTCTCATCAGATCTTTAAACGTGGCTATTTTTAAGTCTTTTGGTCACTTACCAATAGTTGTTTTACTCTGATGCTTTTGCAGAAGTGCTTCATCTTCAAGGAGATTTGTGGAAAGGACTCTTACAAGTACAGGTTTCTGATAACTTTCAGATCATGCCACTGAACTGAATAGGAATTTACAGAACTCCAAGGAAAAACTAGATTCATGAAACTGCTAACAAAAGATCACGATCAAGAATTAATATAGAACTGAACAAACTGATGAGGATGCTTATAATTTTTATGACTTTTTGTTAAAACACTGCTGGTTCTTTAATCTTTTGTTTTCCAAATTTAAGGAAATTTTTCTCTTAAGCTAACTACGACTTTTGGCAATTTGGTAAAGTATACTTTCTTAACAAAGATGAAACAATATTTCCCCCAACCTGATCCCTCCAGATCTCAGAAATTCTCTGTATGCCCTTGTCCACATTTCCCAGTCTGCTGTGAAAGGGAGACCCTCTCTAGTCGCTGTCTCATGAAGAACTTCAGGTTTGAGTTTCTAGTTTGGAACCATCATATAGACCAAGTTTGTTATGTTGTTTTTAATTTCGCTCTGTATTTTTCTTGTTGTTAAGCTCTGAACCTGTTGCTTATCGAAACTGGACACAAGCAGTTCCAGTCTATGCACCTTCTCTCTGACGTGAGACAAAACACCCAGAAGAGGTCTTTCCTAGTACTGAGAGACCAAAGGTCACTGAAATCAGAAGGCTTGACTGTTGATCAGCGATGTTTTTTAGAGAATGATCTCTATCAAAAAGGGAAATGTCAAAATTTAGGACAGAGACCTTAACCAAGATAGGGATTGGCAAAGATGGTAGGAGGCACTAAACCTAACCCTAACCCTAGCCCTAGTCGTGAAAGCCTTACAAGAACAATTTCAGGTTACAATGGAGCTCTATGGTTAGAACAGTCCCTCCCCTTAACTTCCTCTTTGCCTTTAAAAAGAACTTCCTGCTTCTTCTTACTCTTTTTTGTGTACATGGCTCACCATATCTGCATGTACTGGACTGCAGTCTTTTCTTTTTAGCAAATAAATGGTTTTGCAGATGGAACATCTGGTTGACTTTTTGTTTATGGTGCAGACAGCCCCACATTAAAATGGTTGAATTTCTGTCAGTTGTGTTGCACAAAATAAACGCTGGTGATAGGCAGTACAGAAGGCTGATAAGCCTATCTCAAGGACAATTTTTAATTCAACCATTTTTTTATGCCAGCATCTTCCAGAAGTCATTTAATTGTTAAGATCTGAGTATCAACAGTTTTCTGACAGAAGAGTCATGATTCGGGTCTATGGCACCCTTGTAGAAATTCTTTGATGGGTTAAAAGAAAAAAAAAAAGTGATGATGATGAAAGGGACAGGCACAAGGAAACAGAAGATATGGAAAAGGTTATTCTGTACATTTATGCGCTGAGATCTAGTCTCTAGTTCTTGGAGTTGCTGAGATGAACCTGGTCTGGACATCCTGTAGTTCTAGAGAGGTGTTGCTGAGCACCATTGGGCAGCCCAGGGTCGACCCAGAAACACAAGCAGGAGCTGAGGTGGTGCTGGTTGATGAGGCTCAGTTAGTCCTCCAGAACAAGACAAACGTGCAGTGAAAGACAAGAACTGACCCAGCTTTATGAAAAAACAACCAGTCATGACGAAAACAGCCATTTTTGTGTGTTGTGGTGGGGGGATGGGGGAATTGAGGGGGTCAGATATAAATTCTTTTAAAATCAATGCTAATTGAAGTTTTTTCATTGAAAGTTCCAAGGCAGCGGTGCTCAAACTTGAACAAGAACCAGTATCACATGGGGGGCTTGCTAGAAATCAAATTACAAAGGCCCCAGAATTCCTGATGTAGTAAAGAAAACCTGTATTAGTAGCAAATTTCCAGGTGATGCTGATGCTGTAGTCTGGGGACCACATGTTGAGAAGCACTGAGGTACACTAACGACATGAAATTGCTGGCGTCCGAACTTCAGGATCCCAGGAATAAAGAACTGGCTGAAAAACAAAAATTGTCATCACTTCACTTCTCCTCCCCAAAGTAAATAAAACAAAATGAACCACTTACCAATGGGGATCCTTTCTGAGAAAGGTGTCGTTAAGCAATTGTCATTGTGTGACTATCAGAAGGTGTACTTATACAAACCTGCATGGTATACCTACTACACACCAAGACTGCTGCTCCTAGGCTGTAAACCCATATAAGACATTGTTGCACGAATACCGTAGGCAACTGTAACACAATGTATTTGTGTATCTAAACACATGTAAACATAGGAAAGTTACAGTAAAAATACGGTATGAGAGATTTAAAAAATGGTACACCCGTAACATGGCTTTTATCATGAACAGGGCTTGCAGGACTGGAAGTTGCTCTGGGTGAGTCGATGGGTGGCGAATAAATGTGAAAGCCAAGGACAGTACTGTATACTACTGGAGACTTTATAAACACTGTACACCACCATCACCACAAACACAAGTAATGCGTTATGCAATGACATCACTCAGCAATAAGAATTTTTCAGCTCCATTAGAATCTTATGGGACCACTGTTGTATATAGTCTGTTGTTGACCTAAACATCATTATGTGGTACGTGACTGTACACACGAAAAAGATGAATTTGTTTGCGAGCAATGGGGAACTCCTAATGCATTCCCTAGACACCAATTCTTGACAACAGTCTAAGTTTCCCATCAAGTTCTTTCACAGAAGTCCAGGCATCAGCATGGTTTCATTCCTGCATTTTTATCCATAGAGTTGTCATAATGGAACTAACTCCCCAAAGTCCATGTTTTAATCATAAAAACATATACAAGCTGCTGAAGATTTTGCTGAGGTGAGGTGAAGTTTGAGTAATTCTGCAAAGGTTCCCTTTCCTCCAATCTTTTGAATCCCCGTAGCCCTTTCCTGGGTCCTGGGGTGTGGAGAGCCTCAGCTTGCAAAGGTCACATCACATAAAAGGCCCTCTATACAAACTACAGGATGTCAGCTGGGTAGGGAGGTAAACAGAGCAGCCTACAGCAATCTCTCACGGATGGTCCACGTATCCGTGCTAAAAATAAGAGCGTTCTTTAGGAATCAGACAAGAAAACATTTTTTATAAAGAAGTTTTATTGCGTAATTCCTGTATACAATAAACATAGGAAAAGGGTTTTTTAATGAAAATTTTATGTCATTTCCAAAAGTTTTGAACCGTTTGAAGAAAAAATATTACAAAGCTATCTAAGGCAAAAATAATATTTGACCTTCAGAAAAAACAATGATCCCTTTGGTCATATCTGTATTTAAATCAAGACATTTTCAATTCAATTAACAGGACAGGCTTTTAAATTATTATGTCATTTGCATTATGAATTTAAACATATCTAAGAAGGGAAAAGTTTAAACACATAGAAATGTTTTCCAATACAACATATACTGCTGCTCTCTGCAGATTCATTCTGCATGACTGTCTGGATGTACTTTTTACACACCAGCAGAACCTGCATCTCCTAATGGTACAGTAAGGGCTGGAGTACAGAGAGGGAAAGTCCAATGCATTTCCTAAGCTAAATGGCATAACTCCCACAGATCACATACACCTTGCCATATTGACTCAGTTCATTGCACTCCATATCCTGCAAAAATAAATCTAGTGCTCGACAGCTGACATTATTGCTCACTGACATTTTAGTAATATATTTCCTTAACATAAGACAGAAATATACTGGAATTTGATACCACTTAAACTCAAAAGCAATCTGGAATTAAACCACATGCATACACCCCACTTTTTTTTTTCCTATGGATGTTACATTTTTCTTAAAGTTGATGCTAGAAAACGTGGTAGAAGAAAAACTGGCTTTCCGTGAAACAAAGACCAAGGATTATTAGAAAAAGAGTTTTTGAGGGAAATGTTAAGCCCTACAATAAAAATAGAGGAACAATGAGAATCTAGTCTCTGGGGAGAGGGAAGAAGCCCCTCATTTATCTTCCTTGTCTATTCTAACACTGTGGCTCGTGTCCAACAGACCCCAGGGCAGGTCGCCATTCATAACTGGAGTGATGTGAGAAGTGCTGTGTGTGCCCCTGAAGGACAGACTTTACACTGTGACAGGAAATGTCCTGGGAGACCCAATTCTTTATCTGACTCCACATGGGATCCCTAGGTCACTGGGCTCTCTCTGTGAAGTTGGGAAAGCCTTCTAAGGTAGTCCGGGTGATCTTAAATAATCTTAAATTTCATTTCTATAGAGAAATGAAACCTGCAAATTCCAGGGTGACCCTAGGGCCTGAGGTGAAACACACTGGGAGCTGAGGGAAGAAGAGTATAACTTATCTGGAATTGCAAAGTTGTAGCATACGTGACAATGGTAACTAGGATGTCAGGGCCTCGACTGGAAGTTGTAGTGACAAAGAAGAATGTGGACATGACCATGCTGACATTTTGATTTTCCACAACTTTTCATTTTAATGTCTCATATTTCTTAAAATTGCCAAATGTCCCTCTTTCTTATTTTTGTCTCAGTGCTTATAAAGAAGTTGTCAATTTTCATAAGCTTTCAAAGATTTATAAAAACAATATTTTTTAAAAACTACATTTTAGGATTAGTATTCAAAGCTACAGTCTCTCTCTGTATATATGTATGTGTGTATGTATGCATGTACATACGTATGTGTATATGTATGTGTTTGTGTGTACATATATCAGACAAATCCTGTACCTTTACACCTGGCTGCAGCAATATCAACTGGTATCACCACTGCTCATACCCGTAAAAACCTTCCCATGCACAATGACATCCATTCCAGCTGACTAAATGTTATACAGCAACCCAGCAGAGCTTCTCAGAGTAAAACCAGCCATACTGCTACAAAGAAAAATTTCTGGCTCTTAGCCCAACTGTTTCCATACCAATCAGCTAAGTCAACCTCCTCTCTGCTTCTTTCCATTTCAAATGCCTGGGCTTCGGTCTTTGAAGCAATTAGAACCAGATCAGTTTAATTTTACAATACTGATCTTAATTGTAGAGCAATATAATGATTATGCTCTGAAAGTGTCGATTATTTTACAAACTTTGTAAGTCTCAGTTTTGACATGAAGACTAGGCATGGAGAGACTAAGTGGCATGTCCTTTGCTGTCACAGAGCAGATTAGTGTCAAGGGCGGGACTCTAGCTCCTGGCTATGTCTACTTTAACCTCCATTATCTCTCCAGAGTTTATCTGAACCTGTGCACGAGGTCCCTCTTTTTGGGTTCTGTTTGTTACTTTAAGTATCTTGTCAGCTCTTCTACACAGTATTGGGTATTTCAAAATCCAGAACTTCCTCTTTGGTCTTCTCTGCTCTCTTATTTCTGCTGCCTTGATGAAGTGCTTTGTTCCTAATATTTTATTGTACACAGCGGAATTCACCAAAATGCCCTTCCAGATGCAGCTGGTATTAGGTGTGGAGGGACAGACTTATAAAAGGCAATGGCAGATGTTCTTCTTTGTGAACTTTGGACAAAATGGGACTCAACGTTTTACAGTTGTCTTACATTCCAATGTTTGCAATGGAAAAGAAAAGAAAGGCCTAACAGTGAGGTAATGTTTACTTCTCTGCCACAAAACTCGGTGCGCCCCCTCAGATCTAGCAACAATTTAACATAAGGAAAGACTTTAGACCTTCACACTCTTTTAGTGAGAATAAACGACCTTAGCTCAAACTTTCCACAAAGCTAAGAAGTCTCATAAGACATCACTCCATCCTTATCTTAGGTAGATCTGTATAAATGCCTCCAGGCCATGTGTCTTGCAGGTCTCTGGACCTGCACTTATGAGATCTGGTCTCTACATCATATAGGAGATCTCAGTTTTTAAGTTCGAAGACCAAGTAAGTACTTTCTACTTCTTAAGCAAGTGGGGGGCGGAGGGAGGGTGGACTCTCAAAAGAAGCTATTTATGTGAAGAAAATAATGCAAAATGGTATTTAAGTGCCTTGTGAAGAAGGTTTGCAAAGCTATCTCCACTCGCTAAAGTTATAAACAGTTCTGGATCTAGTCAATAGCAAAATACATGGACGGCCAAGGCCTCTGTTTAAGCCAAAGAAGAAATATATCGATAGCACAAAACTGCCCTTATAGTTTTTGAAAAAATATATCTAAGATAGACAATTTTGAATTTTGTTAATAAGCTGTGCATTAAGTACACTTGTTTCCCTCACTCTCTGGTGCTTCACAGCTCCGTTTTGTCTGCCTGGGCCGGGCCGCCTGCCCCGCTGCCTCCATCGGCACCGCGGCCGTCTGCAGGGGTGAAAGACAGGGAAGCCGAATTTATGCAGTATCTTTTGCCGGTTGGACGGGGTCCGTCATCAAAAATGTGCCCAAGGTGAGCACCACACTGAAAAAGAAGAGCAAAATGTAAGCAAAAAGCGTGTACAAAACGGGCTTTGAGAGGAACCCACATTAAGTGGTTAAAATGGATGACCAGCTTGAGGAGAAGCGATGGAAACCATCGTGGATGATTTCTAATCTGCCTGTCAATGGCTGCAAAGATGGCTTCTGGCAGGCTTTGCACCACATGTTGAGAAGAAAAAACACTAGAACTGTGCATATCAGAAATCATTTAGGAGCCACTGTAGTTTTTGATCTGTGCAGTCTCTCAACCAGCTGAAAAATGACTGCAGTAATTTTATGAATTGAGTTGACCCTTGATCTCCCATTGTAAAAAACATGGCAGAATAAAATCTCTCCCCCCAGCTTTACTTCTGGCTTTGGATGGGCGGGTTTCAGATATGCAGAAGTCCACTGTAAAAGATACTGTTTAACTGGCCATGACAGAGGTGATGTTTGCTTTCATGGGCAGTAAAACTTAACATCGGAAAAGCACTGGATGTTCTTGGAACCCAGCAAAGCAATGGCAAGGCCCAACAGATTTGTCACGGTCACCAGGACTGTAAGTGTGGCAAATGGAATTGTCGTTAGACCACACAATCGTTTTTTGTTTTGCTTTGTTTTTTTGTTTTTGTTTTTTCCTGGCTTCCAATAGGTGGAGTGCCATGCTGGCTTCCTTACTCATGTGAACTATATTATTATGTGGAGAAGAAATAAGCTGTTTAACCCATATCCATGCTACTAACTATCCAAAAAGCTGGGGGAGTAGAAAAGGAAGAGAATTTAGTCAAGTGAGAACACTGGTTGATGGTGTTGGAAAAAAAATATGGCCCAGAGCAAATGTCCCCCAAAAGGCTGGCTCACTGAATCGAGCCCCACACTAGGTCCAGGTCCAGGTCCAGGAGACAATGGCACATGTCACACTTACCTATTTCCCACCCCTTCTCAGCAGAGGCAGGGGAGAAGGATATGGAGGCCTTAGTGCACCATTCGAACAGGCTGTGACAACAGAACCAAAGCCCAGGGCAAATAACTTCCATTTATTCATTTAACAAATATTTATGGAGTGCTTGCCACATGCCAGGCACTGTCCCAGACTCTGGAGATACAGGCAACAATACCTCATCTCACGAAGCTTACATTCTAGTGGGAGAGACAGACAACACATACACAAGGAAATAAAGGAAGTGTAAAGTATGGTAGATGGAAAAAAACACTAAGGAGGAAAAAAAAGTGATATGAAGTGTCAGGGTTGGGGGCTGACATTTTAGGTACAGTGGTCGGGGGTGGCTTTCCTGGGGTGGCTTTGGTATAAGAACTTAAAGGAAGTGAAGGAATAGATATCCAAGGAAGAACGTTCAAGCAGATGGAAGAGACATTTCAGGGAGAACATGAGAGAAGAGGCACATGGACGATTTATTAATTCTTCTCACTGCTTGTTTGGCATATAAAACTCTTATAAATTGCAGGCAAAGAGAGCAGGAATTGATGAGGGATAGAGCTAAGACACCAAATGGAGATGAGAGAGAAGTGAGGGACAGTGCTTACTACAATGGAAAGAGCTATAATCTCAGTTTCTCCATTGAAAATGCAAAACTCAATTCACGAGGGTTCTCTAGTTATTAATAAACAGCACCAAGAGCAAGTTTGATTATACAGCACTTCCATGTTAAAAGTGCATTCTTATTTTACTGCCAACATACTGTGTCAGCTTATTAAAGAACTAAAAATGAACCCTGAACTGATTTGATCTATTGCCTGGAAAATATGAAACAGGCCTAAAAACAACTCTTGCATTATTGTACCACATTCTATGCAGGTTTAGGTAATATCAAGGCTGACAGCTCAGATTGCTTTTCCTTTCTATAAACAATTGAGGCCAAATTTTCAGGTACCAGTAGCTAAGATGCACTGGTAAAAAATACATATGCTTACCCAATGGACACAAGAAAACATCTATTCCTGTCTGCCAAAACAGTCAGTGTGTAGGCCAACAGGAACCCGTGCGCTTGGTGGCCAGTATGTGTGCACAATTATTGACCTCACGTGCAGCGTGGTCACTTTGATCACTTGGCATCTGAGAGGTGGAGTTTTCACCAAAAAGCCTCAGATAATTTTTTAAATGAGTGAATACAGCTGTCCAGGCAAAAGAAATGATATTGCCTTTATTAATCATCTCTTGGACATATTTAGAAAACAGTTCTATTTACCTTACTCCAAAAATAAAGCACAGTAAGGATATACTTGAAGCTATGTATATAGAGTATTTATATAGCCTTCATTTCCTGAGTCATTTTTTAAAAACCCAAATTAGAGTAATTTAATCTGTTGAACTGAGTTGGTCATTGGTCTGAAGTTTCATTTGCTAAAGCTGGAACTAGTCTTTGGGTTAAACAGAAAGGAAAACATGGACTCTAGATGTCCCTAATCTGGACAAAAGGAAAATGGAGGAGGTAGGAAGAGAAATTAAGAGTCAGGAAAAGGGAACGTAATCATTTGCAAACAACTATATGGGTTGGAGATGAGGTATGGAAATTGTCAAAAAAAGATGTAAAAATTATAATGATACCATCATCATGATTGCCACAAGGTGTTCTGGAAAATTCACACCAAGCTCAGATAACTGAGGAGGAGCAACATGTCAAAACATGGCGAGGTGTTCATTTATATCTGTGCCACCACATACATGTCCACCCCCATTGCCTGCGAAGCTGCAAAGGCATTTTTTGTATGAAAGAAGCCTAACCACACAGTGCCATTTCTGCTTCCTTCCAGGTACATCTATTCTTGCATGAAAGACTCTTTACCCGGTTTCTTTTGAAAGTGCAAACCCTGAAAGCTCCTCCCTGAGAACGCACATGGAGCCCATTCTTTCCAGCGTCTACCCCTGGCCTAGGGCTGGGATGATGAATGGAAGTTGTCAGTGATGCATTGTTTCTTTAGCCGCCTGCGAGTTCTGCCGCCCCAGCCCCAGCCAACTGGCAATGTGTTGGGATCTCTCAGCACACCTGGCTGTAACTGAAACGAACTAGTTGCCTGATGAAGAAATCTCAGAAACCTGCTGTTAGTGATCTATTTTATGGTAGAACCTTTGGTGTGCATTTGGAAAGCTGTTTTAAAATGACTATGTATTTCTGTACTTCATATGTAAAATATAAACTATAACTATTCTAGCTCTCATTCTGAAGAAGTGTGAGATAATTGTTCGAAAGAAAAAATTTTAATTCCCTCAAGAATCCTTTGTTACCTAAACCTCCCACTCAGAAAAGCTGCAGAGAACCAAAGGGAAGTCCCCGCTCCTCACCCCTCGCTCCCCCAAAAAGGTGAGCATCAAATTTAACATAATTCCTTAAAATCTGCAGTTCTCAACTGTGTGTGTAAGAAACACATATAGTGTATTCAACATAGTTATATACTCCTTCACTGATGTATTTCCGACTATCCTACAGGGTTTTCTCCCAGCTATTCCTAGGATGTTGGGGCTTTATTCTTGTCATTTTCTCTTAAGTGTTTGATCTATAAGATAAAGCAGTTTCAAAGCAGGGCTTTTACACTTGGGCACATGGGGCAGGATGGGAAGGGGAAAAGAGTTTTAAGAAGAAAAGCAATTTACTTTGCCAGTAGTATCCTGTTTTCTCCCACCGTTATTGAAGACACTTGTGTGTAAGTAGGGCTCCTTTCCTCTGTGCTTATGATATTAATCTTTTGCCAAGGAAATGATTGTGAAGTCACCGGTTTAGCATTATGATTTTACGGAAAGATCAAGAAAAAGAGAGATGGGCTGTGAGTCTGAAATCCTGTTGTAACACATGGGCATCTTTAATCATCAGCAATACATGAGTCGTCATCTGCAAAAGATTAATAGGGTTTGGGGTTTTACCAAAAACTGCTTAACTTTTGAAAAATACTTTGTATTAGTAGATATTTACCTTTATGTTGATTTGGCCAAGTTAGAAGAAATTACTAATGATCTAAAACAAAATTAAGGAGCTCTACCGTAGATTCAAGCAGTAACAGCAGCAGTCATAAATAGAGTCCAACATGGGTAAACTCAGGGATCTGATGGTTTTCTTAAAGATTATCATAAAAAGTTAAATGATTCATTGGTCTCCCCTTTGTTTCATGTAGAATTCTGATATAAAGAAGGATTAATTTTCCAAGTATTTCCAGGAGGGACTTACTTCCCTGAACTATAGCTTTAACCATGCAAATCTTACCTCCTTGAACAAAATTTAAACTTCTGACAAAGTGTTGCTTAACAGGCCGGGTTTGGAGGATTAGGGAGAAGCTGTCAAACAATTATTCACTGTAGTCAGTGAAACTGGAATAGAAGCAATGTATTTTTTTATCACTAACTGAAAAATGTAAATTTAAAAAATATTAAGGAAAATTCTTTGTAACTGAAAATTGTTAGGAAGTTGATGCAGCCAAGAGGAAAATATATGTGCCCACTGAAGTGGGCAGATTTAAAATTTAAAATTATAACTGGAATATAATTCCTCAATTCAGTAGGCAGATTATAAAAGAAAAAAATTATGGTTGCAACAAAAATTAGAATGTAACAAGATAATCTATTTCCTCCAGCAGCAGGAATTCTAGTGAAGTCAGTGAAGAGTCTCCATCACCTCTGCTTATTTTCTGTATTGTTAACTTAACGATCAGGCAGTGTGCTAGGTTTCTTACACAGCAATTCTTGTAGAAGAACCTGATTGCAATATTTCTCTGAAAAGCAATAATAGTACTGAGTCAGTCTTAACTTCCTCAATAAAATTTTGCTAAAATACTATTATCTAAGAAGTCACTGCAAACTTGGAAAAACTACAATGTAATATAAAGAGGTGGTAGGTTATAGCTCCCAACATGTTTACAATCCCTGTCCAAATATGAGGCCTAATTCATTGTATGGTGTGATCCACATCGCAAAGTTCAAAATAAGGAAGAAGAAGAATACTAAGTTCTACAACAAGAATGAGGGACCAATAGACCAAAAAAAAAATATCGCCACATTGCCAGACAAGTAGATTGGGTCTACTGGTTTCATCTATGGAGCTCAGTTCGTTTGTATAAGTTTGCAGTATAAGGGTCTTCGTGATTAGATACTGCATCTTTTCTACAAGGAAAGAAGTACATATATCATGTTCAACTGAAAGTGTCTATGAGATACTAAAAGCATCTAACGGATTCTTCATAACACAAACCACATTGATGCAATTCAGTTCAGAGAAAGAATAAGCCATATGAATTCAAAATACAAAAAGAATTTTAGAAAGAAGAGAAGCAAATCAGAGAAGCTCCCCACACTCTGTTACCCTCAAAAATGAAACAAACTGAAACAATAAAGATGGGAGAAGCTATGGGTAGGGGAAGAAGCAACAAAAACTGAAAGAATAGAAGGCAAAAGAAGACAAACTGATAACAAAAAAAGTGTTCTGACTAAGAAACCAGAAAATAAATACAAGTGGTTACTCTAGTATGGAAATCATTAAACCGTTTTTTCTTTTTCAAGTCAAGATAAAAAGGACAAATAAAAAAATGGAAAAGAAAAAACTGAAGAAAAATGTGTAAAACAAAAAGAAAATAAATGTGTGTGAAATACACCAAAGACAAAGAAATTGAAAAGAAAGACCCAGCACACGTTAATTTAGAGAGCTATCATTGCACGTGTGTGGCAGACATGCCCCGCTCTGTCCACATGGGGAGGGATCCAGCAGACATCATTTTGGAGGCTGGAACCCGATTATTTTTTCTACATGGGACTTACTTCACAACGCATATATTTTTGCACATGTCTTAATGGAACGAATTTCCCTCCCTCTTCTCATTAAACTTAAGACTTTTATTTAAGAAAGGGTCAAATATTCAAGAAGCAAAGCTGGTGGAAAAGAAGCTGAAAAGGCCCAGGTCAGTGTTAGTTCTTCACGCAATTGTTATTCTTCAAGCAAGAATACAGTAATTATCACCTAAGCTTTTAACCAAGGGCTAGGAGCTATGCTTGGGGTAGCTTATCTTTTATGAATGTTATCTAATTTTGGCACAGTTTGTGGGTTTACTCTCTCTTTGGCCACTGTAGGACACCTTCATAGTGGTCTTTTCTTGACTGCTATGGATGTTACCTCTGTGGCTGGCACAAGAGAAAGGGGGACTTTATTTCAACGGTGAATTTTAAGAATTAGTCACAAAGCCATCAGAGTAGCGCTTTAAGGAAAGTTATTATCTTATGCCTCACATTTTCTGTGCCTTTCTTATTGGTTTTCACAGGACTCAATATTTAAAAGTTGGTTCTAAGTGAAAAGGAGAGTAGCAGTCATATAACAGCTTTTAAGAAAGAGAAGCAGCTGAAAGAGAGAGAACTATTAACCTAATAAGAGGTTTACTAAGTATTATGTATACACCTAAAATAAATTACTATGTACCATCCTATCCTGTTATTATTTTGTCAAATATTTTAGATTCCTGAGTAGATAGTCATAATTTATTTTTGTGGCAGCTATAAAAATATCAAAGTTCAATTGGATTCAAAACCGAATTTAATTAAACTAACTTCTGTGAGATCATAGAATTTTTTTTCCTTATTTCAGTGTGACTCTTTATGGTAGGTCAGCCTATCTATTATCTCTATCTATCTATCCATCCATCCATCCATCCATCCATCCATCCATCCATCCATCCAAGCATCATAAAGAGCTCTGGAGCTAAATGCCCAGATTCAATCTCTGTTCTGCCACTTATATTGATGTAAATTTACACAAGAATAATTGTCCTCCTTCTACCTATGTTTCCTCAACTGTGAAATGAGAGAATAACCTAATAAGGTTATCATGAGCATTTTAACCAAGAGCGCTTTTAAAAATTCCGATGTCCGGCCTCACCCCAACCAATTAAATTAGAATTTCAAGGAGTAAGACTCAGCATCAGAAGTTTCCACTATCTTGCTCAGAGACTCATATATCTGAGAAACAAGAGCGCACTAAAAATGTGACTTAGATAAAATATAATATCTGCTTTTCAAGGGAGAGAGTAGTTCTCAGATTTGGAAGACAGTAAACTCACCAGCCTCATTAAAAAAAAAAAAAAAAAAAAAAAAAACGAAAACAGAAATTCATCAGATGGTTAGGGTCAAACCACCCCCCACACACTTGGTAGTAAATATGCCACCTACTCCCTAAAACTCTTGTGCCTGATGGAGGGGGTTAAAGGGCAGTAGAAGAATGCTGAGGGAGGCATATGTGGCAATCACTTTGCTATTACAGCTGCCTGATTGTGCCCCCTTTACCCCTGATCTGTGCAACAGACATCCCCCCAACAAAATACTCCGCGTTACCAATGAATTTTAGTGTCACAACACTCAAGACTTTACATTTCACTTATTTAAAGCAGGTAAGGACTGGACTACCTGTGCAGGAAGGCGCTGGTTATGTCTCACGGTGTAAGCACAAAATACCCACATATTCAAGTCTCTCGACTGGGAGGACAGATTAACTAGTTTTGCCTCCTCCTCAAAATGTGCTCATCTTCTCCCTTAGAGCCAGCACTAATTTGGTTAGAGCAGAGTAAAAGGAACTAATTAGAACATTCTTCAGATGAGGATAGGTCTACCTACTAGGCAGAGTAGAGAAAGAATTACCTCACCCCGTCTTCCCACTCTGCACTCCTACAGCCTACCACTGAACTTCCTCTTCCGACTGCCATTCTCCACCCTCCCAGCTTACACCCAACAAGGAAAGCTGTCTCCAGGGTCTTTGTTGACTATGTTTGGATTCACTACCATTAGAGGCATTATGGCTGAACAGTAAGTACACAAACCACAGGGAGAGGAAGATTACCTAAACATCCAATTCCATAAGTCCACATAATGAAACCTTCATATGCCCTAAGAAGAGTCCATTCCCCACTGTATTGAATCAACTGAAAATGACTTTTCCTACCAATGACTTTGTTTAATCATGTTGAAGCCAATGACTAACATTTAATTGGACTTGCTAAACACTCGAAGACTGAGATATCATGAGGACTTTAGAGAGACTTCATTGTGGTTGTCTGCCTCTTCTGTGATGTCACTTGGCTTTAGTTGCACAAGCAGGATTCTTGGAAGTGTTTACAATGCAGAATGAGCAGTATATTGGGTTTTCAGGTGGGGTTAACTCACCTGAGAGCAGCTTGTTTCCACCCTGTGCATCCCATAGGAAAAGTCATCTGTGAATGTGATTGCATCAGAACTGATCACATCGTGGAAGGAAGGCCAACCTGGGGCACGGCGGGCACAAGAACCGAAACAAAGAGGAGAGATATATAGCCGTGAGTTAAAATGCAATTTTAAAGAACTACTAGACAAAGAATGGAAATCTTTATATATATAAATCATGCTTAAATTTTTCAACCTAAAAAAAAAAAAAAAGTCAAAAGCTTAAGGTTAATGTATTTCGCAAGAGTGCAACTATTTTTTAAGAATAACTTTTTCTTCGCATTCAGATTATAGTTGCATTGGTATTTTCTGTTTCATGAGATATTCTTAGACCATCCAGTAGTTTCCTAGAGCATCCCTGAACTTATAAAACTCTCTCACCACTTTATCTTATCTCTCTTGTCTTCAGAGTCACCAGGCATGGCCCCAAAGCACTATGAGTCTTGATGTGTGACATTTTCCAAAATACAATCCAACTGGATGTTAACTTTTCAACCGTTCCACACCTCTTTAGGAAGAATGCTTTTTCAGTACTTAGTTTGCATGGTTAAAATACTAAAAAATGAATATTCTGTTGTTTCCATCTTAATCTAAGTTCTTGGGACAGTGGGGTATCTGGAAAGCATTGTTTCTATCTATTTTAAGGGCAAGAGGTTTGCTTACTTCATAGGAGAAAGCCCTAGAACAGTGTTCTTCGGGCATCTCTGGGTAGCACCTTTACTCAGATAGCATCTTGTTCCAATTTTCATTTATTCTAATGATTTTTAAAATATGCACATAGCTTTAAGAAACTGAATGGTAAATGGACCATAAAATGGTACAAATGTTTATTAGTGTAAAATCAGGTTTTATGTTCAGTACCTATGGGCATGTTTTCACATGTTTCCAGAAAATATGTCTGGAGTAACTGAGCTGAAGCCTACATCCCCAAAATGGTGAAAGAGGTGCAATGCTGCTGAATTGCTAGTATGATTTTTTTCTTTTTCAGAAGCCAAATTAATTCCCACATAAAGGAAGAAACCCTTTAAAAACATGGTGATTTGTGTTCATAACCCCCATTGCAAAACAAACAAACGAACAAACAAACCAGAATGCAAATTTCAACAATGAGATTTTCAATTTCAAACAAAACAAGTTATTTCAGGCCAATTTCTCATAAGAAACTCCAAAAGCTCCCCACTCCCCACTTATGACAATATAGCTTTTATAGTATTTGATTTATAATGATTACTTGATGCATTTACATATTCTTTGTTCAATGACAGAAGTGCCAATTGCTAATAAAAAGATGTTTAATGTAATATTTGAGGACATCAAAAATAATTTATTAAAAAAAAAAGAACATTCTGTATTTTTTTATCTCCCAAGTCAAAACTCATTTGATTGCAGTTTATGGCAATCAAATATTATGGGGGGACATATTTGATTAAATAATAACCAGATTAAGAATTAAAAGAGTTTTGTTTTAATTTACCATAATGCTGCTTTCCCCACACACATACATTTTCCTATTTCTAGAATCAAAAATAGGTACAGAGAAATATAAATATATATATATATGTGTGTGTGTGTGTGTGTGTGTGTGTGTGTACACATTCCCCCTCCAGTGCTACCCTGCATTATATATATACTTATCTTGTTCTACTCATCTCACTGGATTTGTGACTTATTTGCTTTCAGGCTTTCCTCCCTAACTTGGTGGTGAGAACTTCGAAGGCAGAGTCTGATCTCACCAGCTTGAGTATTCTCATTGACTACCATGGGCTATAGAACAAAGGCATAGCTCAAATGTTTAATTGATTTCCAATGAGTCTTAAACAAGAAAATTGGATGAATAATAATGGTACATCACAGAGTGGCACGAAAGAGAGAAAATATAGTCATATTTCTTTTTTAGAGACTAGATTAAGAAATATCAATGCGGATTCCACACTAGAGTATTCAACTTAGCTCAATCACTATAATTATGCTTCTTTATGTATGTGAAATAGACTTTCTATTGGCTTAGGACGGTAAAAACACGAAGATCATTTAGGTTGCTCTTCACAGGGTTTTGGGGAAAAATGAGGAACAGAAGAATGTTACTTGTCAGTGTTATAGAGGCAATATTGCCAGAGCCAAAACTAGAATCTGGGTATTCTGACTTTAGGGCTCTCTTCCTATATTCCACTTTCTTCCTCAACAAAAGACTGAGAGGTGGTTAATTTAAACACTAGTGGGGAAAGAGTTTGCAGATCTTAAAAAATAATTTACTATCATATCTAGATTAGGTGAGAGTTACACTGTTACATTTAGGCGCCTCTAGATAGAAGAGATAATGAATGGATCCTAAACAATACTGATTCTCTCGCCTTCGAATGACCAAATTGTTCAAATGGAAAGCCCAAGGGTAATGATGTAAATGCTGTAATCCAGTTTGAGACATAGATAATTTCTTATTCATTTATCTGAAACCACCACAAAGAATTAGAAACTCACTCTTAGATAATAATATTGAGAAAACTGTCAATTCTGTTTGGGATTTCTTAATACTAATTCTTTCCCAGTAATTGTGAATCATTGCCAACTAAAATTTGGGGGAGGGAGGTGAACTGCTTTCAGATGAGCTATTAGACCGTACAGCTATACATTTTGTCTCCATGAATTAAATATGTATATTATTTTCCAGAAGACTACATTCAAGAACAAAGCAAAGCAAGGTGAAGTCACATGGAGTAAAAGTTCACAAAAGATTTCAATGTTTCTGGGTAAACTATTGATACTTGAATAGTTTATTTATTGCTTACCATGATGTATTTAAATACTGGAGGAGATTCTAAAAAAAAAAAAAAAAAAAAAAAAAAGGATTTCAAAACTCCCCCAAATGCAGTATCCCTTTGCGCTGCAGAAGAAATGCAGTTTTAAAGATAGAATATACAGTCTGTCAGCCAATTCTTAATTAGTGGAGATCGACAATGAAACCATGCTGCAGACTATAACTCCATGTGATGGAATGCATTTCAAAAGAGAATCATGACCAACTTCACCAATAAGGTTAACGCAGGAGAATGTTTAGCTATTTTGTGAGGTCTCTCAAAAACTGAAGCTCTATAGAAAGAGTATCCATCAGAAAGGTAAGTCCTTATTGACAATCAAACTAAGAAGGACTTTCACCCAAGAATAAATTGTCTTATTGCAGAGAAGCCACAGTGATGACAGCACTTTGAAAGCGGAATTCCCTCATCATGTGAAAGTATTTAAAGGAGGAACTCTTCACTGCTGTAAAAATCCTCAAAGGAAACCTTGCCCCACTCCTAATAACAAGGAAAGTGCTTCAAAGGGTGATAGGCAAAGACTGAAGCAATCTGGGTCTTGTTGAGAAAATTATCTTGAGCAAAGTGTGGGGGGGGAGTGTTTATGTCAGTTTTGACATTAAAGAAAGATCATCCATCCTCCTTTCTTTCGGATTTCCCTTTTAGTCTTCTCATGTAACAATACATTATTTGTTTTGGATGCATTCCATGCACTTTTTAAAAGAAAAGTCAATTGAAAACCTGTATAAACAGAGTTGCCTCACCCCAGCCCCAATATATCCCTTTGTTTCTCTTTCATGAGGGTGGATTTGGGTGTATTATCATTTTATTTCCAAGAATATAAACGGCACTTTTTAGATATTAGCCTATTATTATCAAGAGTATCTTATATTCAATAAATTGCTTCTCCCCTCAAAGAAGTCTCACCCCCAGATAGCAAATAAATACAGGTACCACAGCTAGAGAAGACAAGTTGGAGTATGGCCGTTCTACTTCAATTTTATCCAACCATCAGGCCAAATCAATCTGCAGACATAATACAGCTGGTATGATGTGGCACTAATCCAGGATATGTTCATTTACATCTCAAATATAAGAGCAAGTGATCCAGTTTATTAATAGATCCTCAGAGCTTGCTACCATCTACACTAGAATGACTTTTTTCATATTGTAATAAAAAGAATTATTCCTCTTACTCATAATGTAGCTTAATAAAGCTGCTCTGAGTCTACTTGAATCCATAATTTAATAGTGACATAGCTCTCCACAAACAGTATTATGCTGACAATTTTTAAATGTTTCACTCCAACTGCCTCCTGAGAAAAACTTTCTCAGTTCTCTATCACAATCTTTTCCTACTTCCTGTCAAAAATCTTTGAAGTTGTTATAACTATCGACAGATTATAAACAGGTTGAAGCCAATTCCTTCCATACCATGTCTAGAAAATGTGTACCTCATTCCCCTACTCTTAATTTAGCAAGGATTGCTATACAGCTTCACTTGCCCTATATCCTCTGGAACCTCCAATAAAAACTAGAAACCTCAGGAAGTTGGCTACATGACCCATCAGCAGGACACTGCAGAAACTACCCATGACCAAGAATATACTGAACTGAAATGCAATTACAAATATTTTGTTATCTTCGAATGCAAAATAAATTTGAGCACAGTGAATCCAAGTTGAGTTTGGGTGATAGCTTAATAATGATGATATGTATTTCAGCATAGTTTCAGTGAGACGAGAGATTTGCAGATTCATATTTCTGTGTGTACCAATTCTCACAGCTCTAAAATTCCATGACCATATTTCAAAATGTATAGCATTTAGTTTCTCTGAAGTCAGAATCTGTCAATATCACTGATCACAATTCACATTACTAGCTACCTCAAGCCAAATAATAAAACTCTCTATGATGACCTGCTGCTAAAAAGAAATTTTGAACCTTAGAACTCTGATTATGTTTTTTTGTAGTGACTTTGGTTAATGAAATCCAGTAAGTTTCAACTGTATACTTTAACAGTAAGGCGCATATATATATATATATATTTACACTGTGTTCACCTCCCATAGATTTCTTTCTGTCACCACATATTTGACCCACTTTATCCCATCTACCTCCCAGAACTCTGATTCTTGACCAATTAATTATTCACTTCAATTGAAACTTCAAGAATAACTTTTATCTCATTTTTTAAAAAATGATTCTCTATTTCCCCTCAAAGACCCCAAAATTTAAGTAATCAACCAAATACATGCATGTAGTAGAAAATCAAATACAAGATGACTCACAGTGCGCATGCCACAATTTAAATTTAAAATAATTAAAATTAAATAAAATTAAATTTTCCATTCCTTAGCCATACCACATTTCAAGTTTTCAATGGTTACATGTAGATAATGGCTAATACATTAGACAACATAGATAAATATACAGAATATTTCCACCATCATTTCAACAGATATAAAACATTTCTAGTATTGGACAGTGCTATTGTAGACATTATAAATTGATTCCATCTTGTGAACAATGAAGATTTAGTATTCATACTTACACTAATCCTCTATCCCTTTCCCCTTCCAATTTTTAATACTTATATTATTTTTAATTATTTTCAAACCTTATTTGGTAACATCTGACGCTTGAACTAAGTTCAATAAGAGCAAAGAATTTATTTTGTTCACCACTGTATTGCCAATCACTTTAAATAATGCCTGTAACATAAGAGGTGTTGCAAAAAACTATCTAATGAATGACAAATGAATGCATGACTATCCTATAGCTTACTTAATTACTATCATTTGACTCTCCACTCAGTGAGACTGCCTTAGAGCCCTGATCCTCGCCCCATTTTTACTCCCCTCTCCCCAGCAATTCCAATGCCCAACCATAATTGTCTTCTATGCTTTTCTACAGATTGATTCTAAGAGTCGAAAACTAGTAAACAGTGTCTGTATCTTTATGGCTATATACAGAGCTAAAGAGTACTGGGATTATATTTCCTTCTCCAATGGTCCAAATGTCATATCCCAGGCTGCCTAAAGTCAAACGGATTTTCCTTTTTTTACACTGCATCACATGCTAAAAGGCATGTCGTGTTTTCTTTTATCTGTGTTTGGATGATGACTTTATTATATATACAATTGTACAATTTTTTCTGTAACTCAACATTTTAATTTTTTAATTTTTAATTACAAATATTTCAAATGTATATAAAAGCATACAAAATGTAATAGGCATCCATGATTTAACAGATATTAACTACTCAAACTTAACAGGTAATAACTTTTTTTCTATATTTGCTTCAGATTTTTCTTTTTCTAATAAAATAAGATATTATAATTACAGCCACATCTGCCTCCATCTCCTCATCTACTCCTCTACCTCCTGGTGCCCCTAAGATAATTATTTATGTACCATTCCCACACTTGTTTCATTCATTTTCTATGTAAAATGATATATGTTTTAAATGTTTAAAAATTTATATAAATGATATTACATCATAAATATCTTTAGGCAACTTATTTTTTCACATTATTCGTGGTCTCTAGTTGCTTGTTTTTACAGCGTCAACTTATTTCACAATCGAAATATTTCATACATCTCTGAGAATATGAATTAGAAAGTTGTTCTATTTTAGTTTTTCAATTATTCTCTAAAATATTTTTGCTTCCTCTGAGGCAATTGTTCTTTTTATCTTGGCTTTTGTCTTTTATGCTCTTGGTTTTCTGTGTGTATCTCTGAACCTTGATCAACCATTTCTATTTAAGAATGGCGGTCTGCATCAGTTATCCTATGCAGCTGATGGAGGTTTCTTCTGTTCTCAGGTACCGTACAGGTTTGTTTCCTTCTGGTGTTTTGACTCTGAACAGAAAAGCTGACTGAGAGCTCTGGGAACACTGTCACCATTTGCTGATGGACAAGCGTTTGTCCTAGGATTCCCTGAAGACCTGACTGGAGAATGGTTTAATATGGAGTACCACACTTCAATAGCAGCCCCAATTCCCCCTGACTAGCTGTTTAATATCTTAAGAGAACAGTCTTCCAGTTATTTTTTTCTTGTGGGTAATTGATGATCTGTCATTCTAAATATGAAAGTGAGGAAGATGTAAAACTGGTCTAGCTGTTCTTTAGACTTTCAGTTAAAACACCTCACTGTCGGTCCCCCATTTTGCTCTTGACAATTTTGTACTCTGAGCCTCTTTATAATTCTTATGGGCATCTCTGCAACAGCTCTTGTGCATATTTTGGACTATAGCTCTCTTTAATCAATTGTACCCATTAGTCCATTTCCATCAACTTTTTTTCTTGGAAAAATTGGTTGAATTCTCTTGTCCGCTCAAGACTCCCTCCCCAACTCATTTTTTTTTTTTGCAGTGTTTCTTCTTCTCCACACTCTTCCTCCTCTTCCTTTTCTTTTTCTTTTTCTTGTTCTCACTTTAAAAGGGTCTTTTTGGGAGAGGGTGAAACAATCATATATGCTCAATCATTTTGAACAAGAAGCCGAGACTTCTTTTCAATAACCTGCAGATTTTGCTCTCTTGATCTAATATTTTAAGGGAAGAAGCAACAGATTTCAGGCATCATAATTTTTCTATTAACCACAATTACATATTTTTTACCTTACTGATAAAAATACCAAAATCAATGTAAGGTTTAGCAGCTTTAACTGGGTCAGATTTGACTCTGGCTAAAAAGTGATCATGGCCTAAGTATATGAAATCCACACTTATACTATAACACCTGCAGTGGCCTCAGAGTTAAAATCAAGGCAGGTCAGAATAGTCTTCTATCCTAATTGGTTGGGGAGAAAGAAATTTCTTGAACTACTTTTCAACTTTATATTTGATTGTTAGATACAGTTTGAGAATTTATTATATTTCTGCCCTCATACCATTGCAAATATAAGGAAAAGTGTCCCCCTACACGTTGATGTTATGATTTCATTTCTGCAAACAAGCAATAGTCTCAAGAAGTAAACTATTCCAGTCAAGAAAATAGTGTAACCGTAATTATGGCAAAAAGAAAATCATTGGTTTTGGCAAACAATCTCCCATGCTCATTCAGCTTTATTAACCAGTACCTCAAATAAAAATATTTAAAATATTTATCTTAAAAAGCAAGAAGTTTAAAATATACATATAAATTACCTTAGCTCTACAGACTCTAAAAATTCATGAAAATAAGATGAGAAATGCTAATTTAAGTACAATGTATTATTCAAGCATAAATTGTATTTCGTTTATTAGTTACCTTGCTTTTTCATCTTGTTGGCAAGTAACTCCGTTGTTTTAAATGTCAGTGGCACTGCTGCCACGGACATTTTGAACAGCATGATGAGTGGGGGCCACCTGAAGGCTTTTAAGCGAACATGATCAGGTTGGCTTAAGGAAGATGGCTCTGAAGCAGACTAGAGAGTGGGAGGTAAGAGGGAGGATGAAAGCAGGTATATCAGATGGAAGACCTTATATGAGGACAGAATTGATGAAGTTCTAAATGAAGACAATTGCAAGGAGACTGGAAAGCTGGGGAGAGATTAGAGAGAGATTAGGAGAGCAGAATTCACTGATTCTGGTGACGGAGTTACCTGCGGGGGAGTGAAGGAGAAGGACGGAATCAAATTATACTGGGTTTCCAACTTATATGGCTAGCGAGATCATGCTGCTCATACATTTTTTTTCCCAGGGAAAATAATTAAGTCAGGTTAGTGTGGAAGTATCTAGGAGGCAGAGGGATGTGTGGGCTCAGAAGTGAGACGCTGGCTAGAGATACAGATATAAAAGTCATCGGAGCATAAAAGACAGTAAGGTTATAGATAAGAATGTTTAGGGGTCAAATATAGCCAGAGTGGAGAACAAGACAAGTATTTAAAAAGTAAGTTGAGGAATAAGAGTCAGTGAAGGAAAATAAAAGAGAGAATTTCAAGAAATAGCAGGACAAAAGGAACCAGGACAGAATTGGATAACAGAGAGAAAGTCGTTTAAAGTGGAAGGCAGACAGCAGTGACATAATCTCCAGAAAGGACAAGTCAAATAAGATCTGAGAGGACTTCTGAATTCAACAATTAGGAGATCTGGGGACTTTAAAAAGAGACATTTCAGTGCAATGATGACAGAGCTGAACCCTGCTGGGTTGAAAGGCATATGTGAAGTGGAAAGAGTGAACAAAAGCCTACTCTTCACAAAGCCTGGCTGGGAAGAAAGGTAAACTGGGTTGATGGTTATAATGATGTTTGTGCTAAAATGTTTGGGGGTCCCTCCCAATGACCCCACCTTTTCCTGTTTTCTAAAATGTTTAAAATGTTACAATATTACTTTCCTAATGTGATTTTTGCAATAAAATGAGTGATATGAAAATATTTAGACATACTGAAAAGTCTTAAGCATTACTCAAATGCTCCTTAGGATACTGAACAGAAACTATATTTGAATAAAGACCTAGATAACTAAAAGAAAATCCATCCCTAGAACCTTTTCTATCTTCATTTTATTTTTCAGTTGTTTGTTTGTTGTTGTTTGTAATACCTCTTGGTCTACAATACTGGGAGTCATGAGTGTAATGTTTTAAACAACGATGGTAATCTGTTTTGCTTTTTGGCACAAAGTAGGTGCTCTATGAACATGGTCGAGTAAATGAATCCAGAGCTTTAATTCTTGGTCAGGTTCCCCTGTCAAATATGTTCACAGCACCCAGTGCTTTCTCTTCAAAGCGTGTATCACAGTTTGCAGTTACTTATTTATATGGGCAATCTTTTATTAATGTCTGCTTCTCTCACCAAGCTCCATAAGACCACGATTGCTTTACTACTGTATCCTAAGCCCCTAGCTCATGAAAATATTTGTTGAATGAATTAGTAAATACCACATTTCATTATTTAACAACAAAATTGGCCTTATGTAAAAGATTATCACTTAGTTTGGTTATGTCTATCACCAGGCCAATTGAAGAAATAAAAAAATAGGCAAAGAATTTCTACTAGTTTGCTTTAGGCATTTTAAAATATACATCAAATTTAATATGTTTATTTTCCTGGCTATCAAAAATAGTACACTTCTTCGAACTGATTATAATTTCATATGTGGAAACCACACAACCTTATCATCCATAATCATTTCAGGCATTCGAACTATTAAAGGAGAATATGACTGAAGACTGTCAAGAGTACTGAGGTGTCCTCTGGGCAGTGTGAACATCTGGTGTCTGTTCTCTTTGGAGATTAACAACAGAGCTATATTGCAGCAGGCTTTGCTAATTCCTTTGAGCCCTGCGCAGCATTTTTAAATGGTTCCAAACACACAAGGTTTCTAATTGGTATGGATTTCATCCACAGTTTTCATGAGATCTCAAAATATGTCAGAAACTCCCAGGCAGGAATTGACAGGGGCAAGCTTCCCTGTTTCCCTTTGTGGAGGTGGCTATTAATAATTTTTTTTCAGGTTCAATAAAATTACTGAACTCAAACCATTTCAACTGAAAAATCGGGGAGGAAGACTTTATTTTCCCTGGCCTGAACAGTCTCTTGCTACTTTAAATCACAGTTAATGTTTTAAAAAATATATCTTACACATAAGTCAGTTGTAGACTTTTAGCATCAAAGGATCTGAGCGACATCACATGTAACGGCCTGACCTTTAGCCATAATTTCTAAGTGCCATTAAAAAATGTCTCTCAAACCGGTCTTAAATTTAGTGTTGACCTAGTCACCTTGATCCAAAAACATTCAACTTTAGATGATTATTTTATTTTGTTTCCAAAAGCTCTTCAGTCCAATGAGGTATCCATTAGGGAAGCTTCACAAAGAGTTTAGAGTTTGTTTAGAATTTATTAGCTACATCGGACAGGAAGATGGTGATTTGGGTTGCTTGCTGAGTGAAGATTATTTACTGTGCTTAACTGACCTTAAGAATACCAGGAGGGATATAGGATGGGGAAATTCAAAGAAATACAGATTCTATTCTCTGCGATATTCAATCCAGACTGAAAGTGAAATGTTCCATTCAGCTGCAGTCCTGAATTAGGTCTATTCACTACATAGCATTATTTGGGAATGTCAAATTATTACATACATTCTTTATTTAGTTGGGTACCTATCAAAAATTTCAGAATAATTCCTCTCCAAAATATGTGTGGCTGGTAAAATATAAGATTACTTCCTCTAAGAGAGAGTGAAGCCTTGAAATTCTTTTACTTATCTAAATTTACTCCTGATATTTTTCTCTAACTGAAATTACTCTAAACTTCTGAATAGGCTTTAAATTTTTATTGTATTATGTACTTTTAAGCACTACACCCTGAAATAAAATATTTCCTTGTTTTCATAAATCTCTAATCCTTCACTTGGCTACACAACTTTTTATGATGCATCAAAACTTTCTGACAACTTATCTTGAAAAAAATATTTTGAAACAGAGCAGATTGCTCGCAAAAGCTATTGAACACAAATATCTCAGAACAAAATAATTGCTTAGATTTCTTTACACAACAAAAGATGTTTTGCCTTTGTGGCACACATGGCAGGCAAAGTTGAAGCAAATTACAAACGCTGTACATTTCCTAATATTTTAAATTTTTTAATAAATTATATCAGAAGGCATCAAACCAGGATAGACTCTGAAAACTATTCATTCTCTTTTAAAGCTTTTAGGGAAATCTTGGCCCACGCCCAATCTCCATTACTCTGCTCTTCTTTTTAATATATTTCATCACATTCTCATATATGATAACCTACTGTTTATAATGTCTTTATTTGTTTGTTTCTTGTCTGTATTCCCCCAACTATAATGAATGATCCATGTGGTCAGAGATAATTTAGTTCCTGATGCATCCAAAGCTCCTAGAATGGTGACTGGCATTTAACAGATTTTGGTTGAATACATTTTCTACATATATACTCTTGTTACTCTAGAAGTCTAGAATTTAAAATTAATCCTTGCTTTGGTTTCAAAATACACAGTCACAAAAGTCTTTGTTATAGAATTAGTTATCGAGTCTCCAGGTCACTAACTAATATTTACTGAAGATTTTGGTACCTGGCTGGCAGTCTTCTCTCCACCCCAAACTCCTACTAATATTTTAAGGCCCTCCATGAAGGTAATCCAGTTAATATCCCTCAGATCAACATAAGAGAGCTGCAACTAAATCAGTCCGTGGAGCCAAAGTCCTGTATCGAGCAAAGACTCATGGGTACAAGTAGCCTTTTCAGTGTGAAAGTTTCAATGGCTTTGATTCAGACCACTGAAAAGCTGAATGCATTAAAAATTAGATATCACTACATGATAAAAGGTTAAACTTCAGATGGATGAAACTGGCTAAAGTGGTATAGTCCTGCACACATATTTTAATTTGGAACTGAACCACCAAGACAAAAATAAATAAATAAATAAATAGAATTCCATAAAGGTCAGAGCACACACATGTATATTTCATGGCCTATAGGCTGACATATCAATCTGTTGGTTATGTAGTAATATTTAAGTTTTACCCCACTAACCCAGGTGTAAATAGTGTATGGTGCAGGTGCAAGACTAGGCTCCTTAGTACTGAGTAGACATTAAATAAATACTTGTTGACTATGTGAACGAAATTGGGACTGAAGAAGTATTAACAAAAATTGTGAAAATGATATTATGATAAATCAATATATGTAATTCAGACATTTTGACAAAGATCATCTTTTTTTGTATTTATTGTTCCTTATTACAGTGGTCCAGAGTATACAGTATTCCATGGATTACTATCTCTTGGTAGTATGTCAGGGGCTATCTATGCAATTTCTTTGACCTTTTCTAGTTGGGCAGCATAAAATTTTGCAAAGCGTGGTCAGCATCCATAAACATAAAGCACTCTAGCACTGTTGTGGCAATATACAGTCTCCTTTTATTTGGGTATTTGGCCTCCTTTTAGTGTAAAAAAAAAAACAATTAAGTCCAGCCATGTATACGTAACAGTCAAAATCATGGTCTTAAAGACTAGGTAAAAATTAGTTTTTAATTACATTTCCCATATTAGAAAATGCCCTTAGGGGAAATTTTGCCAAGGTCTGGTGCCATATAAAAGATTTTTTTAAATCGCCTACTTTAACTTAAGGTGTAAATTAAGAAGAGCCAGTATAATAGCTCTTTGATCTTTAACAGATTTTATTTTTGCGTATTTTTATTTGTAATGTCTCTCTCACACAAATAATTTTTACTTCTCAATTAATCTCAGCTTTTCACTCAGTTCCAGGTATTGCCCTGGGTTTCTGGCTTTCAAGATATCATAATGTTAATACTCTTTTAAAGCCTTGTTGCTTAGCTCTTGTTCCTTTTTTAAAATGTCATACACACACTTATTAACCATATATAAATGCATAAATGTGAATATATTATACATACTTTAAAGGCAAACCTTTTCCCCATATTTTCTTGGCCCTTTCCCTCACACTGCAGTAAACCTATGTTAATAATCTAATAAGGGTTCTACCCCATTTTTGCCCATATTCTCATAGTCTTACAAAATCATAAGTATCCACATACACATAAATGTAAATGTTCTAGTACCTGCATAATATTCCACAGACAAGGTAACCCACATTGAATTTATAGTCTAGGCCTGTGGGGCCTTTGTATCAAAACACCAACTCTGAAGCGGGAGAACAGTTTGAAACTCTAAAGTGCCCCAAAAGTCGGTAAATGCTAAATGTCGTGAATTCAAAAGTGGATGCAGAAGACAAGACACAAATTTCAGTCATACCGTTAAAGAGGACTCAGCATTGCTCCTACCCCAGTTCTCCTAAGTTGCTGACAGGTTAATAATCCATGTTCCTCGTGCTTTTGTGTGAATGCAGTCTACAGACAAAGTTCAGGTAAACAGGGGAGAGGCTCAAGGAGAAACCACCTATCACTATTTTTGGACCAAAAAAAAAAATCTTCAGAACCTCCTTCGTAATGATCAAACTAAGAAAGAAAGCAAGGAAGTGTCCAATAAAAGAAGTCTAAGTTCTTAGAAGACAAATAACAGGCTTTTTTCCTGGAAGTTTTATCTCAGAAAACAAAGACATTAAACCACAAACAATTCATCATTCTCAAGGAAATTAAAGAGAATATGGACTCTATAAGAGATTTTGAAAAGAGATCAATGGACAACAGAATGAAATGAAAAATGATTGGTAGTCAAGGGAAAAAGAAAAGAATCCCTGTTTGTTCAGAAATAAAAAGTGCATTATAAATATCTAAGAGCGAAACTGACACAGGAGAAAATCAAATCTCTGACAAAAATATCTCAAGAAAACTGAATGTGAGAGAAAAAAGACAAATAAATCTAAATATGTATATAATATATAAACATATAAATTTGTATGTATAAATGATATATTCAGAGAGCAGATGACAAAAAATGGAGACCCTAAACAGAAAATAAAATGAATAAAAGATAAACATTTCCCAAGTTAAAACAGAAGGAATATTTCCTAAAATGAAGAATTAAATCTATAAATCATAGGAGTTCAAGGTGTTTCAGGAAAATTAATACAGACCATCAAAACAATTATACTGAGGAAATTACTTGACATTCAAGATATAAATTCCTGTGAGTATCCAGGCAGAAAAATCAGTTTCCCACAAGAAAAAAAAATTATGTCATCTCTTTGCTTACTTCACTTAAGGGTCATTTAAGATCTATTTTTAAAAAATTGTTGGGTTTTTTCCTTCTATATCAGTCCCTCCATATCTGTGGGTTTGCTTTCCATGGTTCCAGTTACCGCAGTCAACCATAGTCTGAAAGTATCAAATGAAAAATTCTAGAAATAAACAATTCATAAGTGTTAAATTGCACGCCATTCTGTGAAGCGTGATGAAATCTCACACCATCCCCAATCCATATTGCACAGGATGTGAACCATCACTTGGTCCAGAGTATCCACGGTGTATATAGTTCCCACCTGTTAGTCATTTAGTCACTTAACTGTCTTGGTTATCAGATTGACTGTTGAGGTACTGCATTGCTTGTGTTCAAGTAAGCCTTAATTTACCTATTAATGGGCTCTAAGTATAAGATCAGTGATGCTGGCAATTAGGATATGCAAAGGAGAAGCTGTAAAGTGCTCCCTTTGAGTGAAAAGGTGAGTATGTGTGTATGTATGAATGTATGTATAAAAGAAGATATAATATATGTAGAGATTGGTACTATCTGAGATTTCAAGACCCACTGGGTTTCCCTTGAGGATGAGGGGGTACTTTATTATTAATTTTGACTTTCCTATATTTTACTTAGATGTTGTGATTTGTATAGTTTTGTTTAGTTTAACTTATGGTTTTATCAGTGATTTATACTATAAGACCTATAATTTCATAACTCTTCTTTGGTTACTTGAAAAGAAGTTGGTTATGTCCTCTGTAGGATACAAAAGTTTATATACATTACCACTTCATCCTGTGAATTATGTTGAGTAGTCAGATCTCCATGTGTTTATTTTTGCCATTTTCATCTGAGAGAGATATATTAGTCTCTCACTATGCTTGTGTTTCAATTTCATCTACCTCTAGCAATTTTTACATGTGTACTTTGGAGCTATGTTATTTGCATATGTAGTTTCAAGATCATTACATCTTCTTCATGAATTGCAGCCTTGGCCAATTAAAAAAAAAGACTTTGAAATGTTTGATTTTTTTTTTTTGCCTTTAATTTCATTTTGATACTAAAACGTGACTCTTTCACTTAGTTTGCTGTATCTTTGCTATCCCTCTGTTTTTAACTTTTCTGCGTCATTTTGCTCTGAGTATCCCTTTTATATAGAGTACCTCTTAGAAAGTTTGATTCTTTATACTAACCTTGAGGATAGTTATGTCTTAAGGAAAGCTTATTCCATTTAAATTTATATGAAAACAAATATACTTCATCTCAACTTGTCATCTTATTTTCTGACTTTATGTCATTGTGATTTCCCTATTCCTTAAAGGGTTTCCTTTCATTTTTTTCTCTAGTAGATTGGTAGACATATATAGTATCTTAAATTTAGAATGGATTACCTTCCACTGTTCAAACACATTTTAAATTTGCTTATATTAATTACATGCAATGAAACATATCTACTGAAAACCTTATGTGTAAGATGAGGAAATTAGCACACATTTACTCATTCTCATATCTTTCTTTCCTTATTCTACTTTTTACGGTAGGCTTGATCTGGGATTTTTGACCCCAGCTGTTATTTGTAAAACTACCCATTTTTACTTGATGCAGTTCCCTTTTCAAAAATCATTTTGATGTTATATTTTGTGGTGATACTCTACCAGAAACAATGACTTAAACTTAATTCTATGTTCATTGTTTTATGCTCACAAATAGTCTTTATATACTACAATTTCTCCATAATCAAATTTATTTTGGTTCATTTCTCAGCTCCTTGGAATACTTCTTATGTCATTTTTTCAAAAAATGCATGTCAGCAATATGCTTCGTAAATAAATCTGAGAATATCTTCATGTTTCTTTCATAAAGGAATGACTGTTGACCAAATATAGAATTTAAGTCACAATCTTCTTTTTCTCACAACTTTAAAGCCAAATTGTGTCATCGTTTTCTGATGGATAAGGCTGAGAAGTTGTCTGAAACATGACTGATTTTTTTTCCTTCAGAAATTTTTTTTCTGTTTAAAAGCTTAAAATATAGTTTTGTGGGTTTTGCTTTTTGAAATTCAAATATTTCACCAGAATATGTCTAGATGCTGATATTTGTTCACTAATTCCAGCAAGGAGAGAGTAAATATGGTCTTTTAAATTTGAACTTCCTTAAAGCATAGGGAATGTAGTCAATAATTCTGTAATAACTATGATAACTATGTATAGTGCCAGGTGAGTACTAGACTAGTCAGGGGGATCACTTCGTAAATTTATAAATGTCTAACCACTATGCTGCATACATGAAATTGCTGTAAGACTGAATGTGAAAAAAAAAAAAATCTTGACCTTCCTATATTTATTAATAGACCCCTTGTTGTTTTCTTTACTGTTTGTTTTTTTCTGTTTTCTTCCTAAGGGACAGCAACTATCTACTTAGTTGGATCATTGTTTTCTATCTTCTACATCTCTCATCTTATTGCTGACCATCTTCCAATCATTTTCTTTTCCTCCTCTGCTTTATAGGATTGTTCGTCAAGTGACTCTCCAGATTACCAATTATATATTTAGCAGATTTCATTTGGTTCTTCTAATGAAGTTTTCAATTTGACTATAGCATTGTTAGTTTCTTTGAAGAATTTTTCTTGATTCTAACCAACTCTGTTACAGCTTAGTCTGTGATCACATTTCATCTTTCATCTCTTTCATAGAGTTTTTAAAGCTTTTATTGAGTGCAAATGTTTTTCCCACAACATTTTAAGATGTATGCATGCTGTCCCCCAACATTTTGTTATTATTTGCTTACATTGCCCCAGTATTTTCTAAGTTCCATGTATGTTCGTTTTCTCCTTCTCATGTTGATCAGAAGAAGTGTACTTTGGCCTGCTACCGGCCCCAAATTAATATGAGCATGTTCTCCTTCAATCCTTTCACTGTCTACCTATAGATGGAAGACAAGTCTCCTCTTAGATGGAAAGATGGAGATTTGACAAGTTTATCTTTATATTACCAGTTCAGCGATCCAATACACTGAGGGATATAAGAGGAAGCGGGTGTTACAGGTTGTGACTATTGGGAATATTTGTCTCTGTATTTCTTTCACTGTGTTTGGGAAAACGTTTATGCAAAGGACCATTTTTTTCTACATGTAATTTACTCTTTGGCCTGGCCTCCTTTGCAAGTATATGACGGGACTATATTTGGAGTCTATCTGGTTGCCAGCTACTGTCTGGCCTAACAAGGACAGGTCCAAATTCTTACCTATGTTGTGTAATGGTAATTACCTTTAGACCTCTCCAGTCAATTGCATCTGAATATAGTTGTTCCAAACGGTGAAAGGATTTCCAGATGGAAAGTTTCCCACCTGGCCCAAAGACTAACCTAGCCTCTAAGCTCTCAACTCTTCCACTTCAAAAGTGTTATTTGAGTTCTGTCTGGACCACCCTAACTTAAAACTATAACACTTTCTCATGAGTATCATCTATTAATCACCTCCTAATTTACCTTATCTGGAAGGAATTCTCAATGTTTTAATTTTCTTATACATTCCTTTGGTTATTTTCATTGAGATTTGGGAGAGTAGGGGAGAAAGAGATGTCTTTTCATCTTGCCATTGTACCTTAGAGTCTAAATTCCCCTCCTCCTTAATCTTTAGTTATTATGGTTTGAAGAAATTTTTTAATAGAGCTTTTGAAAATAACTACTATTAAATAAAAGTGAAGGTAAATAACATTAGAGAATATATTTTATACATTGTAATTTATAATAATAAATATGTATTTGTCTTCATCCCTGTTCCTGACAAGATCTCTAAAGGAAGCATGCAAACCTATGTGGCCTCTGGGACACAATTACATAAAATATAATGATGTACTAGGTAATTATTAATGACTAAATGAGATTCCAGTAATGTGTCATTACCTTTTGACTTTTATGATCATCTTGCTGTAAAGAATCTGTGATATTGTGATTTATAATAAAAAATATACATTTGGTCTTTGTCCCTTTCCTGGCACAAACTCCTAAAACCCTTGGAATTTCCTGAGTGATTAGAGTGACAAAGGTGTCTTTTGTTATTTATTAGAGGCCCCTTTCAACCATATCTGAGTTTATGTTAATGAGATGACTTTAGGGGCTTTCCAAAAGCATGTAATGATAATATGTGCTACATTCCAAGGACTTATATTTTCTGTATATAGGTAAATAGCAAGTAATTATTGCATTGATTTTTCTTTACTCTACAAATAAATAATATATTAATCAACCAAGTAAAACACCAATCTGGTACATATATCCTTCTATGATTTATAAATAGAATCTCTTCTTTTATTGATTTAAAATTTTTAAAAAGATCTGTGCTGAAAAATGAGAAAGTACCCATAAAACAAATATTATATAAGTACCTAGCTTTTGGTTAAAATTCTAGGTTTGTTTTTAAAGACACCAAATGCACTGAAGTCTAGTAAAAAAAAAAAAAAATCCCTGGTAATCAACTTCTGAATTTGTTAGTGCTGATGTTCTCCTAGCCTTCCATTTTTCATTTGTATCATGCTAGATGAATCTTGCCAAATAGCATATCCAGATTTATACTTCGGTCTCCTCTGTGCATGCTCACCTGCCATTTATTATCAGAACACAGTTAGGCATTATCTTTTAAAACACACAAAGACATGCACACGTGGATGAAGCTCTTTACATAACCGAAGTGTGGATTAACAATAATCACAAAGAATTTCTGAAACTCGCGTGCCAAAAAGTATCATCTTCACTTTCCTGGACCTTTCAAATGGGAACACACAAGGGTTCTGGCTTTCCACTATAACCTGACTTTCACCTTCAAAAAGAGCTTTAAAAAAGAAAAAAGATGAGGAAAAAGGATATCCAAAGGCATTTCTCATCAATTGCTAAACGGTCCAATATATTTGTAACTCTATCTCCTTTTCCTTTACACCAGTGAGTGATGAAAACCTGATGGGACAAGCAAGCAACACACTAACATCAAGTCACTTGAGGGTATTCACAGAAATAGACAAAAACAGCCACAAAAAGATTAATGCTAGGAACTGCATAAGCAGCAAGTGAAAACATTTCCATCATGAAAGGAAGAGGTTAAAACATTTAAGAAAATTTCTGAATAAAATTACTATGCCTAAGGTAGTGAAACGATTAATTTTTCAATTTTCTTGAGAAACAAGAGTCAATCTGTGACCCTACTCCCCAGGTATTACATCCAGACCTCAAGAACACAGTCATTTAGAAAGTAAGTGCCTCAAGGAGTCCAGCTAAAACTACAAAGATGTGAGATTCCAGTCAGACACAGGAAATCCTTTGGGGAATAAAAGTATTTTATGACTCATAAGATTAAAATCTCTTGAATACTCAACTAAAGTAATCTAATGAAATATTGTCACCAGGAAAGGGGTTTGATGAATTTATGTGTTGTGTAGGAAAATTTTTAAGCAAAACAGGAAATTGAACAAACTTGAACCAAATTCATTTATAATTTTTCCTTTCAGGGTAAAACTAACTTCAAGGACACCAGAATTCCTTATACAATGTGACATTTTGTAGAATGCCGGATTTTTAACTACTGGGATTTTAAGCAAAATTTCATGCCCAGGATGCAAACCTGGGTCATTTTGAAGGTTCTTGGTCTTCAATTTTAATACACTTTGAAAGAAGTTATAAGAGATGAAGGTAAAGGCTTGAGCCAGATGCCAACATAAAGGCATAAAGGGAAAGAAGGAGGTCAAGATTTTCCTGGGGAGATCTCGACAACAATAAAAACTCAGACAACATTATTTTCTTGACTTTAGATGATGCTTAAGCATAAAAGATAGTCGACATTAAGGCGGCTACCTTAAAACATTTTCTATTTTTTTCGAACTTAATTCTAATTCAAAATTTTGCCTGTTCTCTATGAAGTTCTCTTATGGTAACAGGTTGTAAAAACAAAGCAAGCAATGAAAGCCCTCTGTTTAATCTTTCCCAAGGACAAACACAGTGTAATGTATAATATGTAAATATGAGTTAGACTACAAATTACTTTTATTTAATTTAGTCTAGTGCTTAGCTTCACCTCTGAAATATCAGTCTGCATCCTTCTATTTTGGTTTGATTCTATAGTACACTTAAAACAGTAAATGTTTACATTAAAAGGACAAGAGAATGTGTGATGTATTTTAACTGTCAAAAGTGTTGTGAACAGCAGCAGCTGGAAGAAGAATGTGTATTCCACTTCGCTGTTGTCCTGGAGCCTTTTAGATTCTTCAAATCAGCGGTTACATGCTTCGGTGCTCATATATATATTTTTTTAATTTGACTGCCATGTTGGAGAAATGTAGTAAAATTTCTAGAGTTCACCTTTGGCCTTTGCACTGGGTTCTACACTAACTCTCCCGGTGCAGGGATTGAACTGGCCACTGGACATGGAGATTTTCTTTCATTTTTTAGGTTGCTGATACAGATGAAGACAAAAGCCAGGAGGCAGGAGGAAAGGAGAGGAGTTCCACCCTGGGTGTTACTTAGAGGTCTCTATGAACTGTGCTTAGTCCACTTCCTTTGCAATCATCCTTCACATCATCCTGAATTCATTATGACACGGCTCCTGTCAAAGGCCTGCTCAGAAGACTGAACACTGAAAATAAGTCGATTCCCTAATATTTCCAGATCTGGTGAAATTCCACCAATAAAACTGAAGAGAGAAATGTATAACACTCTTACTTTCCCTGTAGTGATTTCAGGACAAGTGGGAACACGGCTGGAGAAAAGTGACACCTAAGGCTATGTTGGGGGATGAGGACGACCAACATGCGCATAATCACACTTTGGGTTTGATATGTTCAAGAAATTTTTGAAGGTGGACAAAAGGCTACATGATCCAACTCTTACCCGCCTCTCAAAACACATCTTGAACCATTCTCCCAATTGTGCTCCAACCACACTGGTCTTCTTTCAGTTCCTCTAACATATCGAATTCGTTGCTGTCTCAGGGTCCACTGTATTTTCTTTCTCCTCTGCTTAGAACATTCCCCAAACTCTTTTTTTGGATTCTCATACTTCAGACCTTAGCTCAAAGATCACCTCCTCACTGAGGCTTTCTCCGAGATCTCTATCTAAATTAGTGCCTACCCCAAACCCCTCCACCACTACCATTCCCTATCATTTGATCCTTTCTATTTCCTTTATACCTCTATCAGATGTTATCATGTTTATTCGTTTACTTGTTTAGTGCCAGATACATATAAACACTAGGATGTAAACTCCTTAAGAGCAGATCTGCATGTCTACCTTTGTCACTACTGTTCATAAAGCAGTAAATATTTAGTGAATAAATGTGTTTAACACTCTACTAGAGGCTGAGGATAAAACTACATGAAATGATACAGACTCAACCTTACAAATCTTATAAAGAGAATGGAGACTGATGAGTAATCATAATTTAGTAAGATAATTGTTTTATAGGGGGCACATAAGTCTAGTAGAAAGAGCTTCCATATGTCTATCTTAAAGAAAAAAAAATCTATTCCAAGGGAGGGGGCTGTGTGTGCAAAGGCACAGAAATAGCCATTAACAGCACAATTCTGTTCTGGGGGAATTCATTAAGGTGTCATAAAATATAAATTGCTATGGGTAAAGGTGAGGAGAAAGGAATTAACCTTGGACAGAGAGGATCCAGGTCATCGAAGTCCTTCTTCGCCATGCAAAGGGAGAAAGATTTCATTCTATGACCAATGGGAAAAATTCTTGGCAGAGGGGTAACATGGTCAGATTTGCATTTTAGAAAAACAATTCTGATAACTGATTTAGGTGATTTAGAAATCATATTATGGGCAGGTAGCAGAGAGACAGCAATAAACAGGTACCATAGAGAGGAAGAGGGACTCAATGGCAGGAAAAGCTCCAATTTTGCTGAATATCCATCTTGTCTCTGGATAGTTTTGTTAGGTCATATGCTATGGCATTCACCCATGGAGCAGCCTTGACAGAAAGTTCTAGATACTAGTGTCTATTTCAAGAAATTTTAGTCTACAGGGACTAAGTTGTTCAGTGGATAGGAAGCTTTTCCTTCTCTTTTGGGTATTTAACAGTCTCAGACATTCTTTCTCCTGAATACAGGCAGGATTTAGAGGTAGAATGCTGCCACTAAGCAAGGCATTCTGTTTCTTGGGTATATGGACATTTCTCATCATCTGGGCCCAAATTCTGTACCTCCAGTGCTAGTAGAAATAGTGTGATCTAAAATGTATTAAGGTAAATGGTAAGACATCATGTATGCAGGGCCAAAAAGTAGGGGCAAGAGGACTGGAAATCCTACCAGGCCAAGTACAGGAAAATTAGTGACGTGTAGGGTATGGCTGTAGCTTCAGGCACTTGAGTTGGTAAAAAAAATCTAACAGGTTAAAAACACTAGGCACCTATCACTGAATTTCCTGGATTGCCAAACAGACTGGAGATGAAGTGAGATAATGATATAATCTCCAACTTGGTGGAGAGCCCTATGGATTCATGACCTGCCAGTTGTGATCTTCCATACTCAGTTTTCTCAACCAGAGTTCCCAGAGAGAATTAAGCTCGAAAGCTCTGATGCAGGGCCTAACCTAAGGCATCCATTAGAAGCACCTAGAATGGTACTCACTATGTATCATCCTTAAGGAAACTGAGGAAATAGTTACCCAAATCAGTTTCTGTGGTCTATGGTTCAGATGAGGAACCCAGCGTAAAAAAGACAACAGGAGTTGCTATGCTGTCTCTGGCCTCAAGACGTCCACTTCGTCTCATTCCATTGCTTGGGACTATTCTCATTCAGGCTACCCACTCCCCTGACTAGCTCACTCCTACTCATTCTTAATTGTGACTTACAGTTAAAGGCCTTACTTGACCTCTTATATTATGTGAGTATGCCTTGAACTTGGGCAGCAAGGGGCCCAGATCATGAAAGCCCTTCTATGCCATGCAGAGGGAGAGAGATTTCATCTTGTACCAATCGTAAACCATTGAAAAACTCTAGGCAGAGAGATGAAGTGATCGGATTTGCTTATACCTTATCTTTGTAATCTTATTTTAAGAACTCATTCAATCAGGGCATGACCTGAGTCTATGCTGCACCATATATACTTAGTGCCCAGCCCATTAGAACATGAGTTGAACTGGTGTTTAAAAGAGTGAGGGAAGGAGGGGAGGAGGGGAGGAGGGAAGGAAGGAAGGAGGGAAGGAAGGAAGGAAGGAAGGAAGGAAGGAAGGAAGGAAGGAAGGAAGGAAGGAAAGAAGGAAGATCTGATATTTGAAAAAATGTACCTTGATTAGAAGGTAGGAAAGAGGGCATTTGAGCAATTTTATGAGATATTGTTAATACACACATGGGAAACTATCAAGTACTACTTACCAAAAATAGAGCACTGAATACCTCACAAGGAGTAGGAAAAGAAAATTAATATTATTAAGGGATACCAGGATCAATGCAATGAGACAGAGCTAGCTGTACTTTTAATATGCTGTTTCATGAGAAGGCACAGCCATTGAAACATCATTTTCAGTCCTAACTATTAAGCCTATCCAGTTAATTATGATGGTCTTGAACTACTAAGAAATCTTTGAACACAGCATATAATTTCAAAGCTCACAATAGGCAGACTGAAGGGCACAGGTGAAGGCGAAAGAAAGTAACCACTTATTCTTCTACTGGACTTCGAGACGGGAATATACATAACATGTTATAGGTACTAGGGTGGCTGTTCTTAAACGTTTTCAATGAGAGGAAACTTGTCAATTTTTTTTTTTCAGTAGTTTTAGTGGTTTCTACTAAGCCTGCTGCCTACTATGATGGCGCTTGTTTAAAGAAAATCTGCCAAGGTACTGACTACGAATAACTGAAATGGGCTTACCCATGCAAAATAATAATAAAAACTGTGATATAAAGGATAAAATAAAATTAAATAAAAAGGATTTGGAATCAAGTGAAAACGTGACTAGAGTAATGCTATCATGAGCACAGCTCTGAATTCCTGACTAGGTTCTCCCCCATGAGACGCTGGGAAATCCATGTGCTGCCTCTCTAAGCCAGTATCATTTGTAAAATAAGAGTGTACTACATGCTCTTTAATGTTCTTTTCTCAAGTACTAGCATTCTGTTCCTATAAAATCAAATCATGAAAAATCACGTCATCTGTTTTATATACACATATGTACATAAATTATTACATATTATATGTATTATATATTTAATAAACACTAAATATACATCTATAAACATAAAATATATAAATATATTACACATAATCTAGTTCAAAATAACTGCATCAATAAATTATGGAGTAGCAATACCACAATGATTCTTTCTTCCCTTTCACCAATAACATTTTTTGTCTTTCTAAAAAAGGAACCTATGATTGAATATCTGAAAACTAAAAATGGCTTTATAAAGGGAATTTTGTGAGAATTTAAGCATTTGCCCACCTAATGATCAAAAAGATATGGTGATCATTACAAATTTTTCAAAGGTAAAAGAGTACAAAGTTTGCATTCATTTGTACATGTGGGTTTTAAGAAGGAGCTCTGAGTATAATGGGTAGCATATGTACAAAGGTTGTACCAGTGACCATAGAAAGGACATTATATTCAACCACAGAATAAACAGATACATATAACTTATATAAAAAGAAATAACACAAGTAAGACTTTCTCATGGAAATCTCATGTTCCCATTCCCCTAAGCTTCTGAGAGAAAAATGTCACTAATCAAAAAGAATTAAAGTTTCCATAACATATTCAGAGCTAGGAACACCCGCCCTTTTGTTCATGTGAGACATCTTTTAGTTGTATGACTGCCATTATTATAAAAGTAGGAAAAACGAACTTAATGAAGTATACACTATCTAAAAACAGTACTCTATTTTGCTGAACTTTATTTATTTGAAAAATACACTTAACTGAAAACCTACACAATGGGTATCCAACAGATTCTCAAGTTGAAACAAAATAAGGACAATATTGTATATCAAATATGCTACTTCATAAGAGGGAAGGGAGATCTACTTGTTTAGTTCTGATAAATAAGACCCAAATGCCAAAGTGTAAAAAGCTCTCCAGCAAGTTTCACCTGGGGGAAGGGTTAATGGGAAGAAGCCAGACAGAACAGCAAATGTAATTCATACACTCATTCATTTCACATCATTCTCTTTATCTCTGCTTAGCTTGTCTGTATAAAAGATGAGCTAAACTCATCTGCTAAGAACACAAATAGTAATAGCCAGAAATGA